>NC_090023.1:158159162-158806662 GCF_037176765.1 Anolis sagrei
CTGCACAGGGCTAAAGGGTCAATGAAAGTAAGGAAATCAGAACAAGTTCCAGACCCAATCTCAGTCTTTTCTGTTCTTGACCTCACTATGATAGACAGCAAGTCAAAAGAGTGGATCATACTTGCATTCAGTTAAAGGTAGATGCTTCCTGTTCTTTGGTCGAATTAGGGAACTGAGAAATTGAGATTAATGTGCCTGGAGATATTAGGGAAACTCATCATTTCAGTCTTCTTAGAAAAGACTAAATAGTTGCTTAGGACCCACAAAGTGTCCTTAGGAACTTTTAATTTCTTTTACACAATTTATATATTTCCTTCATTCAAAGAAATGTAAATTTGTACATCGCAGGTATAGTTGTTCTAAAGTAAAGTAAGATATGATCACATTGTCAGAATATTGCAGTGGTTCTCAACCTGTGGGCAGGTGTTTTGGCCTACAACTCCCAGAAATCCCAGCTAGTTTACCAGAGTTAAAATTTCTGGGAGTTGAAGGCCAAAACATCTGGGGACCCACAGGTTGAGAACCACTGGTATATTGAATCTCAGGATATGGCATCGAAGAAATTCAAAATATGTATTTTTCTAGCCTGGAATTACAGATCCCCTTTGGATTTGTCCTTTCAGTTGCTGGTTAAAAAAAAATCCCCGCTGATATTTCTTTTAACCTGGATTGGTTCTGATTTCAGATCATATTGAATGATGTTGGAACTCTCCAAGGTCTTGAAGGTCTGGGCTTACTATTAGATTCTATTTTTTGCAATGAGTCTGGCATTTACTGTAGTTTGGTGTTCAAAATAAAACAAACAAACAAAAAATGGCACAATAGTTGTCATGAGTGGACTTATATAGGTTCCAGGGCATGTGAGGCCTTCACTGTTGTGACTCAGCTGGAATCAGAGAGTGTTTCTGATGAGGATGATGGGACTCAGGTTCACAGTTTGGTTCAAAATATCCCTGTTATAGACAGTGAAGAAATGCAGTTTCCCACAGTAAGGCATGAGAGTGTTGATATTGAAAATAGCCAGGTGCAATTTGACTCAGAGAAAGAGGACAGCTCTCAGCCTGGTTCTCAGCCTGATAATGAGCAAGCAGGGAAACAGGCTAACACTAATGAACCGACTGACCACGACGATATGGGAACTTTAGATAGGGTTGACCGATAGGAATTCCAAATTTGAAGGTGTGAAAGCTAACAAGAGGGAGGCCCAGAAGCCAGAGAAACGCCTTAATGTTTTGCAAAGGGTATTAAACAGTGTGTTTGAGACCAGATATTTGTCAAAGCAACTTCGCGTTTAACTAAGGCATTTAACTAGGCTGGATTATCTTGCAGTTTTGTTGTTCATGGTTCTAGGACTTTGTCATGTTCTCTTGGGTTTTACTTTGCGGATGCCTTTTTGGATTAAGCTTCAAGTGCTATGTTATATTGATCTTTTGGAACATTAACCTTTGCTTTTAATAACTTTTTTACCTTTTATTTTTAATAAACTATAAAGACTTCTGGCTGTGTCCAATTTGGTGTTCTTTAACAAGGTGAATCTACTCTGAGGTGAGGTGCAACATCCATTGTCATGTTGTTCCATAGTATGGGAGCAGGTGAACCTCTCAAGAGAAAGCACCCTACAAATCTGGGGGGGGGGGGGTTGCCAAAAGACCTTGCTCTATATCTGAGAAGTATCCAAATTCAGAGCAGACTATCATGGATCTTGTATTTCAGAGATAGGGTATAGTAAATCAGATAGCTTGCTTCAAGTCTAGATTAAAATCTGAAATGTATTCCAAACCACACTGAAATGGAAGCCACCATTCTTCATACAATCTAAGTAGACATATACAATGCAGCCAGTATACCTACACTGAAAAGTAATATTAGTTTTGTCTTCATTCTTGAAATACCTAAATAGAATTAAGCCTGGATAAGAGAGTGCTGATCCAGGCAATTAGGACAAAACTGTGCTGGAAAAGAACCTGGCTCCTGGGTTCTTACTAAGCATTCTAGAAATATAAAAAAACATGAGATCGAAGAGCTAGGTATGCAAGGGGGCAATGTGTTATGTCTTGATTAACTCATAATTATGCATTGCAGACAAGATTTCCAAGTGCAGATATAAAAATAGCAGATTTAATTTTAGAAGGGAAAGATTAAATCGGAAGAGCTACAAAATAAACACAAATTTCCTTGCAATCAGTGTGGCAAATACTGACATTTCAGAAGTGCAAATATATTAGGAAACTATTAAGCTCCTCAAGAATTTTACTTTTTCAGCAATAGATACAAAAGATGAGTCATTATATCTCCTGTTCCAGGTAGGACAGGCTTCAGAGGCAAGGCCCAAGTAGTTTAATTCCTCATTCACCAGGATTCAAGAATCCTAACAGTGGTATAAGTGATCTCAGAGATAGGGCTAATCAAAGCTCAAGTTTAAACATCAAGGATCCTATTAGAGAATTGCTAGGTCATGCAAAGGCAATCCAAAATAAAGAAAACTGCAAACTGAATTGATGTCTACTGGAACTTTATCAGAGCAGGAATTAAGATAGAGTCTAACTACATCGGGCAGTGGATTTTGTTACCCACAACCAATTTTATTAACCCCAACATTTAACTAAATGTGGTATATTAACTTACAAACAGCAAACTAGGTCTCTAAGTATGATTTCTTATGTAACATAAATCATCCATCTGCGAGAGGAAGGTGCTAACAAGCAAAAGTCAAGTGGATGAATGGAATGAAATATCTCAGAAAAGAATGTGGCAAGTAAGTAGGATGAAGCCCTAAACAGGCCATTCACTAATCCAAAGTTTGTTTCAGGGCCCTTCAGTTATAGACATTCTTAAATACATTGTAAATCTAATTTGTCAGTCACTAACTTGATTGCATCTCAATAGATTGGAATGGTATCTATGAAGGAATTAGAGTAAATCAAGCTTGGAGCCACACTAGAAGCCAAGATGACTAACTTGAGGCTATCATACTTTGGTCATACCATGAGCTAATGTGACTCACTGGAAAACAATAATATAGTAAGTAGAGGGCAGTAGGAAAAGAGGAAGACTGCACTATTTTTATACAGGTACTACAGGGAAACCATGGCCCTGAGTTTGCAAGACCTGAGCAGGGCGGTTTTTTGGGATTCTTGCAGGTCAGTCTTTCATGGAGGGTTACCATAAGTCAAAGTGGACTTGGGAAAAAACCAGTAACAGCTTGGCTATATACATCCCAGTTAAGTAGGTTTGAATCCATCCAATTAATACAGCTGATGAGCTATGAAAATATTCAGAGTTCCTTATGATTCATAAGATCTGAAAAACAGAGGGCTGCACTTACCACAGATCTTTATGCCAGTCCAGATTACTTTTTCCCCAACTATAAATCTGTTTTATTCCATTTCTGCAGGATGTGAACATTACCATGTGAACTAGGTGTGTGAAAAATATCATTACTCATTAGCTCTTATAGGAAAAAATGCCTTTAGAACATGGCCATATAACCCAGAAAACCTACAACAACTCAGCTCTTATAGCTTTGTAAAAAATGTTTGTAAAGAATTCAAAAATTCCCCAAAAGTTAAATGATGAATGTAACATTCTGAAATGTGGTAGGCTATCGGTGTAAAATGTGTGGTACAATTATTGCAAGTTTCATCATGATAGCTCAACAAATGAGGGAGAAAGGAGCCACTGAAATTTCCCCACTTGCTCAATTACTTAACAAAAAAGTAACAAACATTACTTAATTACTTAACAAAAAGTAATAAAATTTTGTTCTTCTCATTATAACAAATATTTTACTATTTACTCCCCTACTTTTTAAATGACATTTGAAACTTTTTTTACCAATCACACATGCCTAATGTATATATTTCTGCATATAGTTTCTTCATGTTAAGATTTTTTTTTAAAAAAATCTATTAATTGCATTGTAATAAATAAAATGGGTTTGCAAGGCCTGAGCAGTCTTCAAGCTGCAGATCTGTGATGTCAGAGTTTGGAAACATTCATTTTTAGAGGTTTACAAGTCCCAGAGTCTTCCAGTCATAGGCAGAAACTATACTATGGGTCAGTTTATGATGAAATTAGAAAGACTGAAATCTTAAAGTGCTCCCATTACAAAAATAAGTGTTAGATTGACAATTGTTCCATTCCCACAGCAAGAGAGGTTAACCCATGTTTTCCTCACTTTGAATTCCACTAATCAATATACCCAATGATCCACTTTGCTGGATGATCAGTTAAAACATGGTGAGGAAAAACTTTTCAGTTGGAGAGTTGCACCTCAAATTTAACAAAAAGTCAAAAGGCTGTAACAATGCTGGGGTTGTGGAGTGGGGACTGGATTTAAATCTTTCCAGTCTGAACACTTTTCCACCAAGGATACATTATGCAGCTCAATTGTATATCTATCTAAGCAGCAGTAAACCCCAATGCAACCACTTTCTTGCCTGTAAAGCTCAATTCAGGTCAATACAGTGTTTTGTCAGCTTGCACAACTCAGCACAGTTCCAGGGAATAACTTGTTTGCATTAACTCTCCTGTTTGCCGTTCCATGCAGTAAACTTTTCTGTCTGCATCATCCATTATTTCCCTGCAAAGTTTAGCTCAATTCTAGGTAATTAAAATTTAAATATTATTACTAGTGTAATTTTAATAGATTGATGAACTCTCACAAGCTACAGTCTAGAATGGATGGTGAGTGCAGATTCAAATTCCAGAGAGTTCAAGGAGCAAGTTGTGTCAAAAAAAAAGGGGGGGTTGATAAACGTGATGGAGGAAAGGACACCAGAGCAGGAGCATCCCTGGTGAGAATGAAGCAAATTAGAGAACAACATATTAATGTATTTAACAATTAAGGTCCACAACTTTAGAGCTTAGAATGTAAATATCCATGCCATCTCTTAATCGTTTTTTAACTGCTTTTATGATGTCAAGCATTGAGTTTTTGCTGTTGTTAACTGCTTTGAGTCACCCGAGGGCTGAGAAAAGCGGTATATAAATGAAGTAAATAAATCTATATAAATAAAAATGTAATGTTCGTTTGTGGTATTCACAGAACTCAAAAACCCCTGGATGAATTGGCACCAAATTTGGACCCGATACACCTAACAACCCAATGTATGTTCTCCACTCAAAAAAACCCACGAAAACAAAAAGCAGAAAGGACTTCTGAACTGCATGTCCACAAAGGAGAAACTGCATGCCTACAAAGAGACCCATGGCCACGCCCCCTCCTCCTCCTCACGGGGAAACAGCCGGCCGTTAAAGCATGAGGAGCCAGGCACACACACAAGTGAGAGTAGGCCGCACTGAGCCCCTTCTCTTTCCCTGCTCTGCCAGGAGGGCGGTCTCCTCCTCCACCACCACCTTTCCCTGTTGGAAGAGGCCGGCAGGTGGAGGAGGGACTTTCTGTAGACCCTTCTTTCTTTTTTAACTCTTTCCTTTCTCTCTGATATGCTCACCTGTCTCTGGCAACAGGAGCACACATTTAACACACACACACACACACACAGGAGGGAACTGCCTCTGCCACACTCCACCCGAAATGACTCTCTTCCCTTCTTTCCTTCGTCCCTTTCTTTCCTTTTCTTCCTTCCTTCCCCTTCCTTTCCTCCCCTCCTCCTTCTTTCCTGTTCCTCCCTCCTTCCTTCTCCTTCCTTCCTTCTTTCCCTCCTTCCCTTCCTTTCTGTCCCTCCTTTCTTCTTCCTTTCCTTCCTTTCCTCCCTCCCTCCCTTCCTCCTTCTTTCCCTTTCTTCATTTCCTTCCCCTTCATTTCCTTCCCTTCCTTTCCTTCCTTCCTGTCCCTCCTTCTTTCTTTTCCTTCCCTTCTTTCCCTCCTTCCTTCCTTCTTCCTTTCCTTCTATGTATGATATAAATACAATATTTTATATATTGTTATAAAGATTATTATATAATATGATACTATTATATATTATATATTATATATACATTATATATAATATTACTATATAATACAAATTAAATGGAAGGGACAGTCAAGAAGTAATAAGGGAAAGAGGGAAGGAATGAAGAAGGGAAAGGGGGAAGGAAGAAAGGAGACAAGGACAGAGGGAAAGAAGAAAGGAAAGAAAGAAAGAAAGAAAGAGAAGCAAGAAAGGAGGAGAGAAGAAAATTAAAAAGTGAAAGGAAAAAGAGAGGGAAAGAAGGAGAGAAGGAACGAAAGACAGGGAAGGAGGGAAGGAAGGAAGGAAGGAAGGAAGGAAGGAAGGAAGGCTGCAACCAAAGAGCAAAGAAGGGGGGAAAGAAACATTATGAAGAGGAAAGAATGGCCAGACTTCCCTTAAGCCAGCAAGATATGTGAATACATGAATATGTCAGGAGTAGAGATTTATTTATTTACTAGCTGTTCCTTCCCTCTTTCTTTCCTTCCTTCCCTCTTTCCCTCCTTTCCTCTATTTCTTTCCCTTCCTATTTCTCTTCTTTCTTCCATCTCTACCTGTTTTTATGGCTTTGGGTGAAACTGATGCAGATTTGTTTTTGTGTAATGTTATTTTTCACACAATACAAAATATTTTCATAATTAACTGGGTGGAACAGTCCCAAGTCAAACTATGTATCTAATCTTTTTTTTTTAAGTCAACCCATTATTCTCATTCCTCCTTTTTCTTGGTTCTTTCAAAATAATCCCGAATTTTGCTCTTCCAAAACGTATTGTCCTTCCTTTCACAGAAAAATTATACTGCTGTCAGAAAAGATGCCTTTGATTTAAATAGCTAAAGCCTGGGAAGGAAAATTATTTATTTCCACATCGCTTCAAACAGCTGGAATGTTTGATTGATTGTGAGAAAGTCAAAGAGAGGCACTCAAACAAAATCAAGTGACAAGAAAGCAATGATAAATATGTAATTGTAAGGAAATGTCTATAAATCACATAAGTATCCAAGCTGTATATAAAAACAACTTGTATATGAAGGTAAGTTCATATCAAAATGTCACAATACATTGCTTGGAATACACCGTTTACATCACAAATAATTTTCACAGCATGTTATGAAATTCTTCTGGCTCTATAAAATTAAGAAGTGCCAAAATTTAATCTGGGTCTTCCTAGGGATTTTATAGCTTATCCATATGAGAAGAGGAGCAATGGTTTAACTGGATGCAATAAAATGTTGCTTGCTTCATTACCATTTCCTGCATGAGCATCAAAACAACAAATCCAACAATGTTTATCAGAAAGAATCTGGTAATCACAAAGAAAAAAGAGTCAGTACTGCAAGATGATAAGAAAAGAGGAGGACTAGCCACCTTTTGGGTTGTGCTGTTGTGCCGCTCATGGGGTAGCTCATGGTGTCCCGTATGTCCTCCCTACTTTTTCCATCACAAGGTGGGGATGGGACAGGATGCATTTCCCCCTTCCCCATCAGATGGCAGAATGGGCAGCGACATGTAGCAATGTGTGTGTTGCCCCACTGCCCTTTCAACCCAAGCCACACTTTCCTCCCCATAGTGGTGGAGGAAGCACCTTTGGGCACTTCCCCTCCACTTTGGAATGAATGTTGGTGGAACCTGATGTACATTGTGTGATGGTGTACAGCAGGCCTCATCCAAACTGTGCATAGAAGTGGCAAAACGAGGCTAAAATGCCCCATGTGAGGAGGTCCTAGGTCTACTCTCAATACTTACTATCATGCATGCTGTTTGACTTGGTTAAATAATTGGTTGTTCCTGAGAAACTAATGTTTATTATAACTAGAATGTCTGAAATTTGGGATTCAAAATAAAAATAGACATAAGGAGATCATAATTTCAATGCAAAGATTTTACACTGAGAAGTACTTATTGTGCTCTCCACCTGAAGCTTTCTTAGAAGTGGAAATTGTCCTGAAAGTGAACTGGTTGACTTATAAAGATTTGCTGATATTGGACAATATTGGACCAACTGTCCCCTCAATTTGCTTCTGACACAATAAATAAATAGAGTAAAATAGTGTTATTATATGGGAAAAGGATTTATCAATGTTTTGTGCATGTGTGTGTGTGTTTCATTTCAAGGGTGTAGAATATTGAGAGACTATAACCATCAGGCACAGAATGTAAGGCCTTTAGATTAGATAAGGTAGATTGGGTGTAGTTAATGTTTTCTGACACTTTGAATGAAGCAAAAAGATAAATAAAAGGAGTTAAATAAGACTATCCTCATGACCAAACAATTGTAATAAGTATAGCAATAGTAGTAAACTACTATTGCTAATTTACTACTATTGCTATAGTAGTAAACTACTATTTTTAGGGGGGATGGGGATGTGGTGGTGGTGGGATTGGGGGAAAATACTGGTATTTTGACTGCTGAATTTTGAAGATTGCATGTTTCTATGTATCTATATAAATAAAAATGTAATGTTCGTTTGTGGGATTAACAGAACTCAAAAACCACTGGGGGAATTGACACCAAATTTGGACACAAGACACCTAACAACCCAATGTATGTCCTTCACTCATAAAAACACTGAAAAACACAGCAGAAGGGACTTAAAAAGCCCCCAAAAGCTAAATGACGAAAAACTAAATGACAATACAGAAAAGGGGAAGAAAGAGGGAGGGAAGGCGAAGAAAAAAAGAAAGAAACAAAAGAAAGAGGGAGGGAAAGAAAGAAAGAAAGAAAGAAAGTAGAAAAGGGATAAAGAAGCATGGAAGCAAAGAGAGAAGGAAGGAAGGAAAGAAGTAGAGAAGGAAGAAAGGAGAGAAAAAGGGAGGGAAAGAAAAAGGGAGAAGGAAGGAAAGTTAGAGAAGGAAGGAAGGAGAGAAGGAAAGAAAAAAGGGAAAGAAGGAAGGAAAGAGGGAGCGAAGGAAGGGGAGAAGATGTAGAGAAAGAGGGAGGGAAGGAAAGAAGGAAAGAGAGAAGGAAGAAAAGAGAGACAGCAGAAGAGAAAGAAAAAGGGGGAAGGAAGGAAAGAGATAGAGAAGGATGGAAGAAGAGAAGGAAAGACAGGAAGGAAGGAAGGAAGGAAGGAAGGAAGGAAGGAAGGAAGGAAGGAAAGAGGATGTGATGGAAGGAGGGAAATAAGGAGAGAAAGAGGGAAGGTTGGCCACAGCAACGCGTGGCGGGTACAGCTAGTGATATAATAATTTTTTGGGGGAAAAAATGAAGCAGTAATATGAGTTGCAGGCCAAAACACCTGGGGACCCACACGTTGAGAACCACTGCTTTAAGCCATTATTTGGATTATTTGCTTTTTTCTAGAAGGGCTCATTGTGAATCCTAAAGGCAAATCTCTCACAAATATAGCATCCCCAATTGCTGCCAATGGCTTGCAGTTTTCAAGGCTTTCATCACATTTCAACTAAGAAAATAAAATCTTGACAAACTGCTGCAAAAAGAGTTGTCAGAAGTCAATGTACCTGACATTAGTGTTTTGTTTTTCAAATATGCATCATTTATTAAAAAGCCTAGGATAAAGATGTATTTCCTTTCCTTGAGATTTTTTTCTTTGTGCTCTGAGAGGAAGAGCTGCAAGGGCTTTGAAACACGATGACGGCTGTTTTCCATGTTGCTTCTTAAATAGTGCTCTTAGTTGAAATCGTGTTTTGCAGCCTACAACAACAGTCTTCTGGGAATCACAACAGAGATTATTGCATCTTGCAGAACAGCAGAGCTCTACTGGGGATTAATTATATCCTTCTTCCTCAAAAATATTGAGGGAGGACACTAAGAAATACAAAGCTTTGTTTAATTAATGCTGTAGTTCCTTTTTTCATAACAAGTAAATAGGACACTGAAAATTAGTTCTTATGAGGCGGATGTATATGGTGCTTGAGGTGGGAGGACATTGAATGAGCATAAGAGCAGTACCCAAAGAGGGGGCAAGGAGGACCAATGGATCATGCAAATCTCACTTGGTAACTCTTTTGGGAAGTTTCTCAATACAAATTAATGCTAAAAGGTGAACATATTAAGAAATAAAGAACATTATTTAATTTTCTTGACAGTCCTCATTAATGGCTTTCTGGGCTTTCTGGGCTATTGTTTATTTTTTTAAAAAAAACATGCATTTAGAGATATCAATTTTCATTCTCATGTGTGAGAACAAAAACATATCAAAATGTATTTTTCTGGGGTGGGATAGTAATGGGTTTTGTGTATTCTTTTGATGTACAAGGGGTATTTTTTAAGTAAGGTCCATTGGAACATAAGTACACAACGAAAGTTTACTTCATAAAGTAAATTTATTTTCAGAAAGTACGTACTTCACTCTATTTTTCGACACAGTTGCCAAGTTTGTTCAAACACTTATCTTACCTCTGAACCAATTTTAAAATACCCTCTTCATAAATCCTCACTTCAACTGAAGCCACCAAATTGTAATCAAAGAAGGGCGACCGGAGCGGTCCTCATCATGGACGTTGTCACGGCCATCTTTGAATTGTCATACCCACTTACGCACTTTGCTTTCACTCATAACAGTATCACCGTACACTTCACAAATCTGCTGATGAATGACAAAAATCGTATCACTGAGCAAACCTCACATGTGGTGGGTGAGTTGATAGTCTTAAACCTTTTTAAAGCACAGAACAGAACCGTACAGGTTAGCTACAGAGCGGAAACTGAGCACAGTTGTTCCCGAGGCATGCCGGTATAGGACGCACACTCTTGTTGCGGTATGCGCGCAAACTAGTAGTGTCTACAACAAAACGGACCTTACTTAAAAAATACCCCTCGTAGTTTCCTCTTTTTGAAAATATTTATGTGCACTCCCCCAAATTGTGCAGACTAATAATAATAAACTTTATTTATAACCCTCCCCATCTCCCTGGGGAGACTACAGCTTTTTTGCATGAAACACAGTATTTTGTAGACAAAGCTAATTTTTGAAATCAAGAAAAACTATTGAAAAAAAGGTGAAAATCTTTCAAAGTCCAAGATCCAACAGATACTCTAGCAAAACTTAGATCTCTGCCACTACATTTGAATTGGTACTCAGAGAGTGGTACTTACAGGGGCGGCTCAACCCATCACGCAAAGGAAGCATCTGCAGTATAGTTGATTTTGCCCAGGGGCGCTCTTGAGGCACTCTTGGGGGAAAATAGACCTTGACATATGTGAGTTGTAGTTACTGGGATGTATAGTTCACCTACAATCAAAGAGCATTCTGAACTCCACCAATGATGGAATTGAACCAAATATGGCAAACGATGAACAGAAAATATATATCAGTGATTGGTTGGGGGGGGGGGGGTGCCAAAATACAGTTTGCTTACCGTTGAAAATTACCTAGGGCCGCCTCTGGGTATGTAATAATATTCCTTCTTCTTTGGAGGCATTAAAAACACCCTGAGACTTGGGCAGAGTTCATCCTCCAGTTTGACTGCAGGGGGGCATTCTGGACTGTTTAGATTATGGTGGCATGATGAGCAAGAAAACCAAAGGGTGGACCTCTTGAGAAAAAGCATCAGCCTCCACCACCATTAGCAGTACGGCACATTGAAACTGTTTTTCTTTCTTTCTTTGGTGTGCAAAGGCAGCCAGACAGTGCACAGTTGTACTCTGATGGCCAATCAATGGTGGGGCAGAAAGAAAAACTACACACGGTGTTTGCCTGTTAGGGCAAAGTTGTTGCACAGGGAGACATAGGATACCTCCTTCCACAATGTATTTGCATAGCCAGCCATTATGACAGTTTTTTTGTCGTGTCAGGGCAACCAGTCAATTGTATTACATTTCTAACAGAACAAAACAAACAAACAAACAAACAAACAGACAAAATACAACTTTTGCGAGTTTGGTAGTTGATTAAATGTCCTTTGACCAGTATCTGGCCACTTGGAGTGCTTCTGGTGTTGCTGCAAGAAGGTCCTACATTGTGCATGTGGCAAGGCTGAGGGTGCATTGCAGCAGGTGGTCAGTGGTCTGCTCTTCTCCACACTCACATGTCGTGGATTCCACTTTGTGGCCCCATTTCTTGAGGGTGGCTCTGCATCTCATGGTGCCAGAGCGCAGTCTGTTCAGCGCCTTCCAAGTTACCCAGTTTTCTGTGTGCCCAGGAGGAGTCTCTCATTTGGTATCAGCCATTGGTTGAAGTTCTGGGTTTGAGCCTGTCACTTTTGGACTCTCGCTTGCTGAGGTGTTCCAGTGAGTATCTCTGTAGATCTTAGAAAACTATTTCTAGATTTAAGTCATTGATGTGCTGGCTGATACCCAAACAGGGGATGAGCTGGAGATGTCTCTGCCTTGGTCCTTTCACTATTGGCTGCTAATTCCCGGCGGATGTCAGGTGGTGCTAAGTAGTGTAATTTCTCCAGTGGTGTAGGGTGCAGACACCCCGTGATAATGCGCCATGTCTCATTAAGAGCCACATCCATTGTTTTAGTGTGGTGAGATATGTTGCACACTGGGCATGCGTACTCAGCAGCAGAGTAGCATAGCGCAAGGGCAGATGTCTTCACTGTGTCTGGTTTTGATCCCCAGGTTGTGCCAATCAGCTTTCGTATGATATTGTTTCTAGCACCCACTTTTTGCTTGATGTTCAGGCAGTGCTTCTTGTAGGTAAGAGCATGGTCCAGAGTGACTCCCAGGTATTTGGGTGTGCTGCAATGCTCCAGTGGGATTCCTTCCCAGGTGATCCTCAGAGCTCGAGATGCTTGTCTGTTCTTGAGATGAAAAGCACATGTCTGTGTTTTAGATGGGTTGGGGATCAGCTGGTTTTCCCTGCAATAGGCAGTAAGAGCACCTAGAGCTTCGGAGAGCTTCTGTTCTACCATCTCAAAGCTCCCTGCTTGAGCAGTAATGGCACGATCATCCGCATAGATGAAACTCTCTGTCCCTTCTGGCAGTGGCTGGTCATTTGTGTAGATGTTAAACATGGATGGAGCGAGCACGCTCCCCTGAGGCAGGCCGTTCTTCTGTTTCCGCCATCTGCTTCTCTGGCCCGGGAACTCAACAAAAAGCTCCTGTTTTGTAGCAGGTTTCCTATGAGGCGGGTGAGGTGGTAGTCCTTTGTGATATTATACATTTTTCTCAGGAGTAGGCAGTGGTTCACAGTATCATTATGACAGTGACACTCACAAAAATATACTCTGACCATAACATATCAAGACACCTTCTCCCCTCTCACCTATGAGGAGAACATTGGCTAAATGGTTTTATTTGCCTATGTGGTATCACTTGAAAGTCAGGATATCAATAATTGCATATATGAAAGAAATAGCTTGTGTGCTGTGAAATTTGGGTGGGGAGAACCCACATGAGCTTTTGGAACTGCAGGAGTAATACAGCAATGCTCTTGCTTTTGGCAAATTGATATTGATTTAGAGCTAGTGCTGCCTTTCTGTGAGCCTATTTGGTTCCTGCCTGTTATGTCTCCAGCTATCCTCAGCAAACTACTAGTTCCCATTAATTTCTGCTTGCTGTGAGACTGATGGCTAGTGTCTTTGGGAAGTGTAGTGTGTGAAGCAATAGCAATAAATCACTGGGTTCCTCATTTTTATCTGTTACAATGTGCTCCTAGGGATGTTCTCCAGTTTCCTAGGAAAAACTATAAACTGGGTACAAAAAACAAGAATCAACTTTATTTAGTCCAGAAGACAACTGAGTCCAAAGGGTTCTGACCCCTTTAATATTTACTAGAGCTTCTGACTTCTGGTAGATTCTATTTCTCAGATATAGGAGGAAAAAATAACCCTCAAATAGACAGTTTGAAAGCCAGCGTTCAAGATGCAGTCTCACAGAAAGTGAAGACTTGTTGTTACTTTGGAAATTACAGGTGCTGTTTTGAGATTTACAAGGCCTGTTTGTGGTTCCAGTGTGCCTCCCACCCCTCCTACTATGTATGTATAAAAAACAACCAAGGAAAAATAAAACTACATCAAAGAGTCAAATTCTTACCACCTTAGCCCATGGCTCAAAATAAGTGTCCTAGGATTCCTTTTGGGGGGAAGAAGCCCCATGGCAGCCATCAGATAAGGTCTCCTGAGGCTCTTCCCTCAACTGGGATAAAAGCATTGTTCTGGTACGGCTGTACCAGGAGCTCCAATTTTATTTGCTTTGTATTAAATGTTTGTTTGCAGTCCCAGGTTTCAGGGACTCTGCAGATAGGTGGCTTCCTTTGGTTGCAGTCATAGGGCAGGCTTCCTGTCCGTCATTGTTAAGTTTTGGTCCCGCCCCTTGCTCAAGGCAATTGGGAAGGGAAGGGAGCCATTTTTAGTCAGTCTCAACAAGGAAAGCTAATGTACAGGACGTGTGCAAGCTTCCCTTGTACAAAAGCTTCAACCCTTAAGACTTTCCAGGGGGAAACAGTCTTAAGAGCATCAAGACTTTCCGGGGGGAAACAGTCTTAAGAGTCCCCAAAGATTTCCAGGAAAACAGCCCTAAAGACCAAAGAACTCCAGCTGGAGAGTATCTAAGCCTTTACTGGTAGGTCCACTCGGCGTTCGACATGCAGTTCAACGCGGTAGCGGAGCCCACATCAGTAAGGGTTAGATTAAAGTCAGCCTGGGAGAAGTTAAAAGGGGGATTTTCCATTTAAGGTAAAGAAGAAGTTATTGAAGACACTTGCCTGTCCTTCGTGGGCAAGATTAGGAAGTCACCAGTTGCATAAAGCTTGGAAGCATTTGTTTAGCTTTATTGAAGACAAGTTTCTGTTTGATTGTTCACTAATAAAAGACTTTGTTATACTTCACAAGCCATCTAAAGGTCATTTGTGGTGGAAAACCTCTGAGAACTTCTCCTTGGGCCCCCTGGCTTCCCGCTGGGCAAAGGTTGCACGTCCTGTTCTAAAGGAAATTCTTTACAGGCCCAGCGCACAACAGAACAAGCATTGCCAGACATTTTCTCGGCAACATGGGGACTTCAATGGAGCCAATACAGGACCTCCCGCGAGAGCATGCTTTCCCCATGTGATGGGGAAAGTGTTGCGAGAGAGAACTGTATGTGGAGTGACAGATTAACTTCGCTGTTCCCTCTTTCCTCACTGGAAGCCAGCTTAACTCTTGAAGATTTCAGACAGAATTCTTTTCTAGGCCTATCTAGATATCCATTGGTTTTTGTGATTTCTTAACCAAGTACTGAACATGTTTTACTTACCTTCTTACGGTTATAGTTTTACACAGTTTCTAGCTTTCTCTACCAAATAGTAGTTTTGTCCCCCTCGATGGACTGTCACCTTGTCGTGGTGAGGGGGCTTGCGTGTTCCGATGAACCTGTGGGCACAACAACTGGAGTCGTGCACTCCCAGGAGTGGCCGCGGGGGAGGTCCCAGACCAAGCACAGTCCGAAGACCCAAAGACCTCAACGGCGGAGCAGGTGGAGGATAACATGGCACATGTTACAACGGCTGCGAAGGCGGAAGAAGGCTGCAACAGACTGAGAAGCCATGGTCATTGTGTTAAACTACATCACCAGTGGAACCTCATCTGTGAAGACTGTGTGTTGTTCAGTTGTGCACTGACCTCCACACATTAAAAAAACCCACGCACAGGCGTCTTCCAAAGAAAATAAAAACCAAGCAACCAAAGTCCCATGGCGATCAGCGAGTGGCGACGGGGGCAGGACTGTGAAATCTGGAAGCCCCTAGTCACAGACTGGCACATGGGCGGTGGGTACGGACTCAGTCGTTCTACCTCAAGGTCCGAGGCAGTTGAGTAGTTCGGCAGCTGTATCCGCGACTGAGCAGCCCTTTTTAGGACCCACTCTGCTCACCCCACACGGGGAGGGGGCTAGAAAAGGTGCCCTAAACATAGTCTGCCTCACTTATCCCTGACTGGACTGCCGCGTCCAGTGGGGTCACCATCCTGCGGTCAAAAAAGAAAAATGAACTTCGGTACGTGGAACGTACGGACACTGATGGACAACAGTGACAGTGAACGCCCCGAACGCAGAACTGCCATCATCGCAAGGGAGCTGGGACGCTTCAACATCGACATAGCAGCCCTTCAGGAGACCCGGAGAGCAGGAGAGGGACAGCTGAAGGAAGAAAAAGGAGGCTACACCTTCTTCTGGAAGGGACTGCCCAAAGAAGACCAAAGAATGCACGGAGTTGGCTTCGCTATAAGAAATGATCTGATGAAACATCTGTCCGAAGCACCCACTGGCATCAACGAACGACTCTCCACCCTCCGAATTGATCTTGCCAAAAACCAACGGGCAACCATCATAAGTGCCTATGCACCAACACTAGACGCTGATGAAGACATTAAGGAGAAATTCTACTATCAGCTGGACACCGTCCTATCGGGGATACCTAAGGAGGACAAAATCATTCTCCTGGGGGACTTCAATGCAAGAGTCGGGCGAGACTTCGACCTGTGGCCAGGCACCATAGGAAAAGACGGGATTGGAAACAGCAACTCGAATGGCATCCTGCTTCTCACCAAATGTGCGGAGCACAACCTTGTCATCACCAACACGCTCTTCCGCCAGAAAAACAAGTTCAAGACATCATGGAGGCACCCCCGGTCAAAGCATTGGCACCTCTTAGACTATGTAATCACACGTGCCAGAGACCGCCGTGACGTACTTCTCACAAGAGCCATGACAGGTGCTGACGACTGCTGGACCGACCACAGGCTAATCCGATCCACGATGGCTATCAAGATCGCCCCCAAGCGCAGACTCCAAGGAAGAAAGACAAGGCGCAAAATGAACACCCAAGCCCTTCAGGAGCCCTCCAGGCGAGCCCATCTCCAAACCGCACTCAAGGACCATCTACCCACAGTACACCCTGAAAATGTTGAGGAACATTGGAACAAACTGAAGACCTCCATCATCCAAGCCTGCGAATAAACTATTGGATACCAAGCCAAGAAACATCAAGACTGGTTTGACGAAAATGACATCGAGATCCAACAGCTAATCGACAAGAAAAGGAAAGCCTTCCAAACATGGCAGAGAGACATCAACTGTGCTGCTAAGAAAAAGATCTACGCCAGTGCAAAAGCTGAGGTCCAAAGAAGGACAAGAGAACTCAAGAACATCTGGTGGACAAAGAAGGCTGAAGAAATCCAACACCTGGCAGATACCCATAATGCTCAAGGATTTTTCAAAGCCACAAAGGTCATCTATGGGCCAAGAAACCATGGCATACAGCCTCTACGCTCATCAGACGGAACCAAACTCCTGAAGGACCAAAAGTCAATTGCACTACGTTGGAAAGAACACTACCAAAGCCTCCTAAACCGCAGCTCCAGTGTGGCCGAAGAGGTCCTCTCACAAATCCCGCAACAACAAACCAGGGATGAGCTTGCAGCACTGCCTAGTTTGGAAGAAGTCAGCAATGCCATCAGCCAACAAAAGAACAACAAAGCCAGCGGACCGGATGGGATCCCTGCTGAAATCTTTAAAGAGGGAGGACCTGCGCTGACACACCAACTCCACCAGCTCATAGAAAAAGTGTGGGTGACCGAGAAAATCCCAGCAGACTTCAAGGATGCCACCATCATCACCCTCTTCAAAAAAGGGGAAAGAACAGACTGCGGAAACTATCGAGGTATCTCCCTTCTAACCTCTGCTGGTACAATCCTCGCAAGAATCCTTGCAAACCGCCTTCTGCCCCTCTCAGAAGACACCCTCCCAGAATCCCAGAACGGCTTCCGCCCCTCCAGAGGAACTGTGGACATGATCTTCACTGCACGACAGCTCCAAGAAAAATGCAGGGAACAAAACCAACCTCTGTACATGGCATTCATCGACCTTGCAAAGGCATTCGACACAGTGAATCGCAGCGCTCTCTGGACCATCCTCCAAAAAATCGGGTGCCCAAGCAAATTTGTGAACATCCTGCGGCTCCTCCACGATGACATGATGGCAACAGTCTTGGACAGCAATGGCTCCCAAAGTGACCCATTTAAGGTGGAATCGGGTGTCAAACAGGGATGTGTTATTGCCCCAACTTTATTCTCCATCTTCATCGCCATGATACTACACCTTGTTGATGGGAAGCTTCCCACCGGAGTGGAAATCATCTATCGGACAGACGGCAAGCTATTTAACCTCAGCAGACTGAAAGCCAAAACCAAGGTCACAACAACATCTGTTATAGAACTCCAGTATGCTGATGACAATGTCGTCTGTGCGCATACAGAAGAAGATCTACAAGCCACTCTCAACACCTTTGCAGAAGCATACACAAAGCTTGGCCTGTCACTGAACATCGAGAAAACCAAAGTGCTGTTCCAGCAGTCACCAGCCGCCCCCTCTCCAATGCCAGAGATACATCTTAATGGTGTAACATTAGAAAATGTGGACCATTTCCGCTACCTTGGCAGTCACCTCTCCACCAAAGTCAACATTGACGCCGAAATACAACACCGCCTGAGCTCTGCAAGTGCAGCATTTTCCCGAATGAAGCAGAGAGTGTTTGAGGACCGGGACATCCGTAGGGATACTAAGGTGCTTGTCTATAAAGCTATTGTCCTCCCAACCCTGCTATATGCCTGTGAGACGTGGACTGTCTGCAGACGTCACATGCAGCTCCTAGAACGATTCCATCAGCGCTGCCTCCGGAAAATCCTGCAAATCTCCTGGGAAGACAAGCGGACAAACGTCAGCGTGCTGGAGGAAGCAAAGACCACCAGCATTGAAGCAATGGTCCTCCAACATCAACTCCGCTGGACAGGCCACGTTGTCCGGATGCCTGACCACCGTCTCCCAAAGCAGTTGCTCTACTCCGAACTCAAGAATGGAAAACGGAATGTTGGTGGACAGGAAAAGAGATTTAAAGATGGGCTCAAAGCCAACCTTAAAAACTCTGGCATAGACACTGAGAACTGGGAGGCCCTGGCCCTTGAGCGCTCCAGCTGGAGGTCAGCTGTGACCAGCAGTGCTGCAGAATTCGAGGAGGCACGAGTGGAGGGTGAAAGAGAGAAACGTGCCAGGAGGAAGGCGCGTCAAGCCAACCCCGACCGGGACCGCCTTCCACCTGGAAACCAATGCCCTCACTGCGGAAGAAGATGCAGAGCAAGAATAGGGCTCCACAGCCACATGCGGACCCACAAGGAAACCCATGATGGAAGACCATCTTACTTGTCCAACGAGGGATCGCCTAAGTAAGTAAGTAAGTACCAAATAGTACTGGTACACCAAACTACAATTCCTATTATTCCATAACATTGATCCCTGGAAGTTAAAGTGGTATCACACTGGATTAACTCTACAGTGTAGATGTACCCTAAGAAACATCTACTTTGAAATGTTTGATAAGGAATGGTAATGTTTGCTAACATATACTGGAGCAAGATCAGAAGAATATAGTATATCACCCTCACAAGAAAATTGAATCAACTTTCTTCTGAATCATTTCACCTCTATTAATACTAAAGGATCTATATTTACCATTCACACAGATGGATGAAGACAGCTATAAGTAAAGAGAAGAGTACTGGAAGCAGCAGAGGCCAAATCCATTGATTCCTTCAGTGTTACTAAAACAATATAAAATATTACAGTAGATTCAGAAGTTGTAGTTGTGTATTGATTTTCTGTTGTTAGCCTGCCTGAGTCCCCCCGCGGAGGTGAGAAGAGCGGGGTATAAAAGTTTTAACTAAATAAATAAATAAATAGATCTCCAGTCGCATTTGACATGCTTTACTACATAGACTTCGTGGATTTTCTGCTTTAATAATCTGGATTACATGGCAGTGTAGAAGGGGCCTTAGAAACTTTCTCCAGATTGGTTACAAGAACCTCAAGGAGTGAACATATTACACCCATACTAAAGCCAATCCACTGCTTGCCAATTAGTTACCAGGCAAATTACAAAGTGTCAGTTTTGACTTTTAAAGACTTACATGGTTTTGGTCCAGGTTACCTACAAGATGTCCTTCTCCCACACAATCCTCCCCGAACACTGATGTCCTTGTGGGGGGAAGGGTGTCTGCACCAGCCTGCCAGGACCCAGCCAGCAACTGACCCCAAAGGGCCTTTTCTTCGGTCACCCCAAGACTGTGGAACAACCTGCTGGAATAGCTGTGACAGCTAAATGAGCTGTCTGAATTTAAAACAGATTTGAAAACCTATCTCTTCCAGCAATCCTACCCAGCTAATTTTAATCATGAATTTTAAATGTGTCTTATATTTAATCTGTGTTAATATGTATTTTGTAGAAATATGTTTAAATATGTATATTTTATATATAGATGATTATGTGTTTTTAGCAATGTTGTAACCCACCTTGAGCCAAAAGGAGAGGTGGATAAGAAATAATAATAATAATAATAATAATAATAATAATAATAATCTCTTGACAATAGATTATAAGTGTAGACTCTGCAAAGCAGATGAAACGATGGATCACACGCTCCGCTACTGCAAGAAGATTGTGTAGATGGACTATAAGCAGAGACGTAATACCATTGCTCAGATGATCCATTGGAACTTGTGCCACAAAAACCATCTGCTTGTGACAAAGAACTGGTGGGATCACAAGTCTGAAAAAGTTATGGAAAATGAACACGTTGAACACCGCCTACCTGCGTGACCGCATCTCCGTATATGAACCCACACATTCCCTCCGTTCATCTGGAGAGGCCCTGCTCGCGATCCCACCTTCGTCGCAAGCGTGCTTGGTGGGGACGAGGGTCAGGGCTTTCTCTGTGGTGGCCCCCCAACTCTGGAACACCCTCCCCAAGGACATCAGACAAGCCCCATCGTTGCCAGCCTTTAGGAAGAGCTTGAAGACCTGGCTGTTCCAGTGTGCCTTTCCAGAATAGGAAACTCCCAGCATCATATCCCAGTTGCACTTCATTAGAGATTTAAGACTGTCTGCACACTGCACCTACCCTAGAATCCTTACATTTCACCTGTCATGTCCAGCACTTTTAACTGTACCCATTACATTAGGCCGGCCCTAGTTTTTAAATGTGTCACGGTGTATTGTCTTATTGTTTTTACTGTTGCTTTAATGTTTTGGTTTGCTTTATGGGTTTTATTAGGTATTTGTTATGCTGTTGTTTTATTGAGGCCTTGGCCTGGGTAAGCCACATCGAGTCCTTTGGGAGATGTTAGCGGGGTACAAATAAAGATAATAATAATAATAATAATAATAATAATAATAATAACAACAACAACAACAACTACTACTACTCTGGGACTTCCAAATTCAGACTGACAGAGTTTTGAAGCACAATACTCCTGACCTCATGATTGTGGAGGGAAAGAAAACCAGTATGGATAATTGATTTTGCAATCCCAGGTGACAGCAGAATTGACAAGAAGCAACTGGAAAAGCTTACTCAATATGAGGATTTAAGATAAAACTGCAGACTGTGGCACAAACCAATAAAGGTGGTCCCAGTGTTAATCAGCACACTGGGTGCAGTGCCTAAAGACCTTGGCCTGCACTTAAAAACAATTGGCACTACAAAATTACCATCTGTCAGCTGCAAAAGGTCACCCTACTGGGATCTGCACACATTATTTACTGATACGTCACACAGTCCTAGTCACAAATACAAAAGCCATCATAGTGATCTTGTTTGCTGTGTACTAATCATGTTATCAAATTATTATTATGTTGCTACTTTCAATGATCCATGTATTAATTTCAATGTGAGCAGTCTAACTACACATATAAAGAAGATATATATATAAGACAAAGACATATGCACAACACTAGAAGTTTAAACTATAATATTAAACTCTAATGATGTTGTGACTGGGCACCAAAGATTGTCTCACACAGCAGTTTAAGGGTTAACAAAAGTATTTAATGAGTCTCTGGTAGACTAACAGCACTTGAGCAGCAGTGCTAGTTAACAAAACAAAAGGCCTTCAGGCAAGTAAACAAAGGAGGGAGAAAAGCCGATTATCCCAGGACTCAAACTCAGGGAAAAAGGAAAGCAGGAGCAAACGCAGAGTCAAACGGTCCTTGGTCATACACATGCAAGAGCAGTAAACAAAGTCCAGAAAACAGTTGCGTGGTCCAGGAACGTTTCCAAAGTCAGGGGCAAGGAGAAGTCACTTACGTAGTCCAATCCGAAGTCAAGGCACAAGAAGACACAATAACTGGAAACCCAGGACCCAAACAGAGGTTAGGCAGCACAAAGACCAGATACAACGCTTTGTCCTCTGCAAAGCTACACATCCCAGAGCTCCCATTTTTATTAGCAGTCACTATCGCTTGATTGGCTATCATCGCTATCATCTGGGTCATCTCCCTCAGCTGCTAGCTCGTTACCTCGCCAATGCTGCCATCCTTGATTTAATCCAGGATCCTGCCAAGATGTACCTTCCTGCCATGTATTTTGGAATCCCTCGAACTCGTCACTGGATGTGGGCTGATTACACATGTCCTGAATTTCCCTAACCCGAGTCCAGTCCAATTCTCCTCCATCTCCTCATTACTGGCTTCCAGTTCATCTGCACTGGAATTGTCAGCTGTATCTTTAAGCCGTTTACTCAAAGTTTCCTCATCACTATCAGACTCATTGGCAACCTGCTTTACTCCCCGGTAATCCCCTTCTTCCAGATCCTCGGGTCCAAACCCTGCAAAATCTTCCGTGTCGCTAGGTGCTAAGAATATATCTCGAATACGCTTCAGCTGACGCTGATCCAGCTCTGACTCAGCATTACTCCTCCTTTTCCTACAACCGGTAGCAGCTTCGCTGTCAAGACGCTGAGCCACAACAAATGAAGTAAAGCTCTAACTTCCCCCAGTTTAATCTGTAATAAAAGAAAAAAAAACAATCTCAAAAAAGAAATATATATTCTACCATTACAGATCCAATGCCATAATCATACTAGAAATACTGTTGGCCATATTCACAAATTTTTGCAGCATTAATTTCTTATTGCTCAAAAGATCCATAAAGAGTTGCCAATTTATCTACCACCTATTTACACACACACACATATTGCTTTAAAACCCACATTATTTTTGGAAATGGGAACTAACTAAGCAACCATAATAGCTGAGCTTCAGTCCATTTCCAAATCTGAGATTTAGTGCTGATTCTATATCATATACAAACTCAGTTGTCTGAACTAGAAAGACTCTCACCTGTCAGGGCATTTACACAGCAAACACAAAATTGATCAATTTATGTCGACATAGCAGGTGATGTACACACTCGTTAAGTCACACCTGAAAGGGATTAAAAGGAATTGGACAAAGTGGGAGAAACAGGCTTGTGGTTAAATATTTTAAAAATTGTAATTGCTCTGGCTCCTTATGTTCAATTTCCAGCAGCTGAGGACAAAATTAACATACTCTCAGAATGAAATTACCAATTAAAAAACAAACAAAAAAGGCACAGGCTGCTTGTGACTAGTCTGTTTAATATTTGCCTGTTTTTAAAACAAAACAAATAAAAGGAATTGTTTATGGTTCCTAATTCTAGTCTCAGAGTTTCTACATGGAAACAAAGATCTAAAATTACATACAAACTGTATGGTAATCATGGATATAGGTCAGGGATGTGGAATGTAAGGCTCTTCACTTATTTTGATCACTGTTTCCTATAACCTCTTTTCACTGGCTGGGACTTATGGGTGTTGAAGTCTTAAGATCTAAAGAGCAAAGTTCCCAACCCAATAGTCTCATATTGGCAGAGAACTGTGAACCTTGAAGAACTGCAACCATAACATTCAGCCAATTAGTGTCAAAAAAAGCATTAATTTGACAGTGTACCCTAATAGTCTCATACTGGATTCTGTTACTTAATAATGATCAAATGTTATAGACTTAGAGACCAAATGTTTTGTGGATATACAGAAGCTATTTTATTTATTTGTTTGTTTAAAACATTTATATTCCACCCTTCTGACCCCGCAGGGTACTCAGGGCGGAGTACAACATATATACGGTGAACATTCAATGCTGGGACATAAACCATAAATATCTATATAAATAAGAATGTAATGTTAGTTCGTGCTACCATCAGAACTCAAAACCACTGGGGGAATTGACCCCAAATTTGGACACAAGACACCTAACAGTCCAATTTATGTTTTCCACTCAAAAAAATTGATTTTGTCATTTGGGAATTGTCATTGCTGGGATTTATAGTTTACCTACAATCAAATAGCATTCTGAACTCCACCAATCATGGAATTCAACCAAACATGGCATACAGGACTTCCATGACCAACAGAACATACTGGAAGGGTTTGGTGGGCATTGACCTTGAGTTTGGGAGTTGTAGTTCACCTACATCCAGAGAGCACTGCGGACTCAAACAATGATGGATCTGGACCAAACTTGACACAAAAATTCCATATGCCTAAATACGAACACAGATGGAGTTGGGAGGAAATACTTGACATTTGGGATTTGTAGTTACTGGGATTTATAGTTCACTACAATAAAAGGAGCATTCTGAAACCCACAAACAACAGAAATGGGGCAAACTTCCCAAACAGAACCCCCCATGACCAACACAAAATACTTAAAGGCCATCCAGTCCAACTCTCTTCACCAGGGCAAGAAAATGTAATCAGAGCCCTCCTGACAAAGAGCCATCCAGTCATAAATATAGATAGATATTATTCTCTCTCACACACAGATATAGTATAATAGATTTGAAAGAGACCCTTAAAGAAGGACTATGATATGTTGCATGTTCCAGAGTAAGCAAACCAGACACTCTCCACATCAACACTGATAAAGAAACATCAAGAAACACTGTTTACCCACAAGCATAAAGGAATTACATATATTAGAAACCAACACTTTCTCATTACTTTATTTTCCAGATCACCAGACTGGGCCACAGCAACACGTGGCAGGGGACAGCTAGTATACAAACATAAAAATCACTTATATCCACTTTAAAATCAGTTGCTTAAAAACCATCTCAGAACACCATTCCATTATTGCCTCATTGCACTGCCCCAAAGGTTTGGATCCACAGCCAGGTCTTCACCATCCTTCTGAAGGACAGGAGGGAGGGGGCTGATCTAATATTGCCAGGAAGGGAGTTCCATATCCAGGGGGCAATCACTGAGAAGGCCCTGTCTCTTGTCCTTGCCAAACACGATTGTGACAGTTGCAGGACAGAGTGCAGGGCCTCCCCAGAAGATCTCAGTTTTCAAAGTGATGTGTTTGTTCAGGTAAACTGGGCCAGGCCCATTTAAGGCTTTATAGGCCAAAGCCAGCACTTTGAATTGTGCCCAGTAGCAAACAGGCAGCTAGTGGAGATGACGCAATGTGACAGTTGTGTGCTCCCTGTATGCAGCCCCAGTTATTAACCTGGCTGCCTCTCATTGGAAGATTTGAAGCTTCAAAACCATCTTGAAAGGCAATCACACATAGAGCATGTTGCTGTAATGTATCCTGGATGTAACGACAGTGTGGACCACTGTGCCCAAGTCTGATTTCCCAAGGTATGAGTGCAGCTGGTGCACAAATTTTAATTGTGTGAAATCCCCCTAGTCACCACTGCAACCTGAGGTTCCAGGCTCAGCTATGAGTCCCGGAGGACTCCCAAATTGTGAACCTGTGTCTTCAAGGGGAGTGTAACCCCATCCAGCACAGTCTGTAACCCTATACCCTGGTCAGCCTTGCAACTGACCAGGAGGACCTCTGTCTTGTCAGGATTCAACTTCAGTTTGTTCGCCCTCATCCAGACTGTTACAGCAGCCAGGCACCAGTTCACGACCTGGACAGCTTTCTTAGTATCTGGGGGAAAGGAGTAATAGAGTTGGATGTCATCTGCATACAGATGGCATCAAACTCCAAAACTCCGAATGATCTTACCCAATAGCTTCATATAGATGTTAAACAACATGGGGAACAATACTGAGCCCTGTGGGACCCCACAAACAATGGCTGTGGGTCCGAGCAGGTGTCTCTCAACAACACCTCCTGGGTACGCTTCTCTAGAAAGGACTGGAGCCACTGCAGAACAGTACCAAGAACCAGCTAGAAAGCAAAGTTAACTGGTTCATATTATGTGACAGGCCATTGCATCTTTGCCCTTTGCTTCACACTGGTTAAATTCAGTCTCTCTAATGTCTGCATTTCTTTATCAGTTTTGGAAGGAATCCTTTAAAATTTTCTTAAATGCATTCGTAAATATTTCATGCATTCATCTGCTGCTTTAATTATGCCTAGATGCTTTAAAAAAAGAAACAGAGAAAGTTCTCAGTTTAGATATACATTTTGCAGTGCCGTTATATAAATGTTTAAACAACTGCAGTTCCATGCATCTTTCTGAGGTTGGGGAATAGAATCTGGCTTTGCTTTAAACGTAGGGAGATATTACAGTGGTGACAAATATATATCTGTTCAGACTTGCAATGTTTTCTGGGTTTTTTAAAAAACTAAAATTTTGAGACATATACATGTATATATAGAGGGTAATATTCAGAATTATCCTATATACAGTATATGCTTGTATAGGTCTTGCAATTATAGTTTTAAAAAATTCTTAAAAGGCTAGGTAGACTTATCCAAAGGTCATGGCGAGTACTTTTATCATACCCTTCTTTGAGCTGAGTGGCAAAAGGCAAGTGCATAGTCCATCATGAGATAACCTAAAAAGCACTCACTCCACTCTATTCTCCCTACCATGGTGCTGCTTCTGGCCTTTTTGAATACCTGAGTAGGAAAATATTCAGGTGATCCTCCAAAAAAGCACTCTACACAGAATAACCCCAACTTAACCATGGTGCCACAATGAAGATTAATATGTGTAGTTACAAACAGCCACAGACAGGCCCGTAGCCAGGATTTTGTTTCGGGGGGAGGGGGGGGGCTGAGTTCGGTTCAGGGGGGGCTGAGTTTGGTTCAAGGGGGGCTGAGTCTGAGTGAAAGAGGGTCTACCCTAACAAACCTTTTGTATCATTACCCCAATACCCCCATGCATATGGGATATATTGAGTATAGTGATCAGATCATGATATGAATAAACATAGCAGTTTAAATAATGCACCAGTAAGGCCTTCTCGCAGACCACCATCAGAATTTCAGGGAGGCTGAAGCCCCCCAAACCCCCCCAGCCCCCCCCCCCCCCCCCCGGCTACAGAAGCTTTTCCACTCACATTTTTGTCTTTGCAGCAAACTTTACACAAATCTCTCTATATAAAAATGCTATGTGCATAATGAGTACCTTAAAACAAAAGAACCAATGAACGAAATCACACCAAATTTGGCAACAAAACATCTCACAACACAAGGAGTGGCCATCACTCAAAAAAATATGATTTTGTCATTTGGGAGTTGTAGTTGCTGGGATTTATTGTTCACCTACAATCAAAAAGCATTCTGAACTCCATCAGTGATGGAATTGAATCAAACTTGGCACACAGAACTCCCATGACCAACAGAAAATACTGGAAGGGTTTGGTGGGCACTGACCTTGAGTTTAGGAGTTGTAGTTCACCTACATCCAGAGAGCACTGTGGATTCAAACAATGATGTATCTGGACCAAACTTGGCACAAGCACTCAATACACCCAAATATGAACACAGATGGCATTTGGGGGAAATAGACCTTGACATTTGGGAGTTGTAGTCACTGGGATTCACAGTTCACATACAATCAAATAACATTCTGAATCCCGTGAATGACAGAATCAGGGCGAACTTCCCACACAGAACCCCTGTGACCCACAGAAAATACTTAAGGCTATCAAATCCAACTCCCTTCATCAGGGCAAGAAAACGTAATCAAAGTGCTCTTGACAAAGAGCCATCCAGCCATCGATATAGATAGATAGATAGATAGATAGATAGATAGATAGATAGATATGATTCACACACACATATACAGTATCCTAGATTTGAAAGGGACCCTTACAGAAGGACAATGATATGTTGCATGTTCCAGGGTGGGCAAACCAGACACTCTCCACATCAACAAAGTAACAACAAGAAATACTGTTTACCCACAAGCATAAAGAAATTACATATATTAGAAACTAACACTTTCTCATTACTTTATTTTCCAGATGAATAGACTGGGCCACAGCAATGTATGGCAGGGGACAGCTAGTATGTATGGGTGTGTATGTATGTGTATATATATATATATATATAGAGAGAGAGAGAGAGAGAGAGAGAGAAAGAGAGAGAGAGAGAGAGAGAGAGAGAGTCAATTTATAGTGGCTGAAGACTGGAATACTTCTCCAGCTTTCTTTTCCTGATACTTCCAGGTAACTGGAGATTTCTTACCTGCAGCAGGCTGGTTTTGTAGTCCAATTCTTCTTGATACTTCAATCTTCAGTCTCTTCAAGACACAAGCTTCTCAGATCTCCAACCTTCAGTAAACTCCAACCTTCCAAACCCACAATAATTCCAACCTTCCAACTCCTTCCAACACCAGAACAAGGAGTAGCATTTTGCTCCTTTACTACCCCAGCTGTAATCACCCTGGCTGTAATTACACAATGCTAGCCAGGTGGATTGACTCTTACTGCCTGATCCTTACACTACTTGCTACTTAAGAAATGACAAAAACTCTAACACATGGATCATCTCAAAATCTATGATTTTGGCTTCAAAATCTGCCCCTTCACTTATAAACAAATAAATGTATATAAAAAAATGTAATGTCCGTTTGTGATACCATCAGAACTCAAAAGCCACTGGGGTAATTGACACCAAATTTGGACACAAGATACCTAACAGTCTAATGTATGTCCTCCAATAAAAAAAATGATTTTGTCATTTGGGAGTTGTAGTCGCTGGGATTTATAGTTCACCTACAATCAAAGAGCATTCTGAACTCCACCAATGATGGAATTGAACCAAACATGGCATACAGGACTTCCATGACCAACAGAACACACTGGAAGGGTTTGGTGGGCATTGACCTTGAGTTTTGGAGTTGTAGTTCACCTTTATCCAAAGAGCACTGTGGACTCAAACAATGATGGATCTGGACCAAACTTGACCCACAAATTCCATATGCCTAAATATGAACACAGATGGAATTTGGGGGAAATAGACCTTGACATTTGGGAGTTGTAGTCACTGGGATTTATAGTTCACCTACAATCAAAGTCCATTCTGAATGAACACCACCAATGACAGAACTGGGGCAAACTTCCCACACAGAACCCCCATGACCAGCAGAAAACACTTAAGACCATCCAGTCCAACTCCCTTCAGCAGGACAAGAAAATGTAATCAAGCCCTCCTGACAGAGAGCCATCCAGCCATAAATATAGATTGATATGATTCACACAGACAGATAAAGTATTACAGATTCCAGAGACTCCTAAAGATGGACAATGATATGTTGCATGTTCCAAAGTAGGCAAACCAGACAATCTCTACGTAAACACTGTCAAAGAAACATCAAGAAATACCGTTTACCCACAAGCATAAAGACATTACGTATATTAGAAACCAACACTTTCTAATTACTTTATTTTCCATATCACCAGATTGGGCCACAGCAACGCGTGGCAGGAGACGACTAGTGGTATATAAGCCTTTTTCACAGAAGGTTAATGTTGTCTCCCTTAATATTCATCCAACTAGGAGGAACATTTGAGTACTCCAGAATCACATTTTGTGACAGAATCCATGGAACTATACTACGAGTTACATGTCAAAGTATAGAAGTTACTTGCTGTCACTGAGCTGAATGAGTACAATAGTGTATTGCACCTGGTGTATCATGGACAATAGACAGTCTTGGAAGAAATGTGGCATCTACTCTTAGGGGATGGCCATTTCAGTACAACAATGAGTTTGAAAAGATTTTGTGCACTCAAAACGTGCTTGAGGTTTGACAACAGGGAAGCAAGAGCAATGTGTACAGCCACTGAAAAAAGCTGGCTGGTTTTCAGCACATATGGACTGTGTTTATAGAGCTTCAAATATGTTACACACCAGGGATGGATAGAACCACTGATGGATAGTGGAAGAGTTCAGAGGTAAAAGCCCACGCCAGCAGTATTGGCCAAATAAAATAGGGGAAATGCAGGACAAATGTGTGGGAGTACAGTAAGACTAAGGCATCAAGGGAGACATTTATATGGGCAGGTAGCCTGGTATATTCTATGAAAGCCAGGAAAATGTGATGTGGATTCAATGATAAGACATCATATCCTCTGAAGGGAGGTATTTATCTGGGCAGACAACCTGGCACGTCATTGGAAAACCCATCATGATTACTGTATGGGGACAACACTAGTTGAACCATTTTTCTTCCCTGGAAAAAATGTGACAGAAGGCAGGGTTGTTTTTGGTAGCTTAGAGGTGAAAGAAAATTTGCTAATTAGAGTACTAACATATGTTGGAATAATTTTTTTAAAAAAATACCATATACCCTTCCTGCCATTGTTATATTACTAACAAAGAGCACTAGCCAGGGGACTTTTTTCTGTACAGTGGTTGACATTATAAAGGGCCGAACAGAGACTATTTTGTTATTAGGTTTGTTTGTTTTTTTTAAAAAAAAAACAATTCCATGACTCCACTAATGCTAAGCCTTACTGAAAAACAAATGAACAAAAAAACCCAAATCTGAAAGCAAGAGAATCAGCAACACTTCTTTTCTTTGAGAATTATGTCTATTTCTAACTTGGATGGTTCAAAGGTGCAGGTTATGGCTTATAAAGCCCTAAACGGTTCAGGCCACGCCTATCTTCACGATCTCCCTCTATGAACCGGCATGAACTTTAAGATCTTCAGGGATGGCCCTTCTTTTGCTCCCCCCTCCGTCACAAGCACAGGGGATGAGAGAGAGGGCCTTCTTGGTGGTGGCCCCTTGCCTCTGGAATGCCCTTCCTAGAGAAATAAAACAGGCCTCATCCCTCCCCTCCTTTCGTAAGAGCCTGAAGACCTGGTGGTTTAAACAAGCCTTTGAGAATGACAAGTTCTAGCTCAGCCCCAGATACTGTTGAATATGGCCATATCTTTTTCTACCGATTACCCAGGTTACTTCCTCCTATTAGGCCCCAGAAATCAAGAGCCATAGACTCTACTTAATTTCCCGGGCCCTCTACAAATTGCACTATCCTCAGCCCAGCCTTTTAAATTGCCTTGAACAGGCAGGATTATTTTAAATATATATGTGCCATTGTAATTTTTATGCTTATTTTGTCTTGTTAATTTTATGTTTATGTTGTTTACTTTGTATATATTGATGATGTTACTTGGAAACTGCTCTGAGTCCCCTTGGGGATATAGAATGTGACGGCCGTCAGAGAGCTCTGGCGTGGGCTGGTCCATGAAGTCACGAAGAGTCGGAGACGACTGAACGAATGAACAACAAATAAATAAAGTTTTGTTGTTGTTGTTGTTGTTGTTTCCTATCAGTAAAAAGTAGCAGTGTCAATTTGTTTGTTTTGGAAAGCAGTTATGTTTGTTAAGGGTTTTTTTTTTTCAAGAAAAGAAAGTTTGTGAGATACTCAAAACAAAAATTTTTCTCTAATATGAACACGTGTTGTCTAGCTTTTGGTACCCGATAAGCCTGATTTTACTTTCACAAGCCCTCTTGTTGATTTGGGACATTTTTATCTCATAAAAATCTTTCAAAGCCCATTGAGATTTTTTTAAACCATATCAATGAGGGTAAATCACAGATTGAAACAATTAGTGTCAACTTCTAAAAATGTCCACTTTATGTATTCTTAAGATACTTGCCATTTCATTCAGTGAATAGCAAACATGCCAACAGAGGCGGCCATAGGTAATTTTCAATGGTAAGCAAACAGTATTTTGCACCCCCGCCCCATCATTGATATATATTTTCTGTTCATCGTGGGAGTTCTGTGTGCCATATTTGATGCAATTCCATCATTAGTGGAGTTCAGAATGCTCTTTGATTGTAGGTGAACTATACATCCCAGTAACTACACTTGCCGCATTTGCTCCCTTGCCTGGCCCGCTTTGGGTCCGGAGGCGTGCCTGAAGACCCCAGCGTATGCACCAAAAGTCACCTCTTGTCCTGACTTCCTCCTCAGCCATTGGGACCAAAAGAGGGAGAGAGACAGAGGTGGAGATGCCCACCTTTCCTGAAGGTAGGCGCAAAATCAAAGGAGGGAGGGGAGGTGGGAGATACCTCCAGCTGGAGGGGCTCTCTCTCACCCTCCCTCTCTCTCTCTCTTGGTCCCAATGGCTGAAGAGAAAGTCAGGAGAAGAGGTGACTTTTGGTGTGCACGCTGGGGTCTTCAGACATGCCTCTGGACCCAAAGCGGGCCAGGCACGGCAGCTCTGCCCCTTGGCCCACCCATGGATTGGGGAGAGGAGGCGGGTGGAGCTCTGGGGGAACGGGAAAGGGAGCCGGTCATGGGGAAGGGATCGAATGCGGAGAACGATTGAGCACCAGCTCTGCTCACGCACCCGGTGGCTGGGTGAAGCAGGAACAAGAGGGGCTAGTTGAAGCTCAAGGGCCCGGCCCCTTTGGGAAGAGGATCACCCAGCAGGGAGCCAAGAAATCCGAGGCTCCCTCCAGACTGCTTGGGCTGTTGTGAGCTGAGGGGGCGCTCCTCAAGTGGCGGTCGAGGGGCATTTACAGAGGCGCCTCTGCGCCCCAGGCAAAAAAAAGTGTTCTGCGACCGCTTACTTGGCGTAATGGACGAGCCGCCCCAGCATGCCAATGACTTGGAGAGAGAGAAAAACTAAGCTTTATTGTAGGAATTCCATTCTAAGATAGGAAAGTTACTCAGAATTCAGATCTAATCTAGCTACATCTTGGAAGGTCAAGAGACGATTCACTGAAAAAAGAAGATGTGGAAAACATGTGGAAAACACTGAAAGAAGAAGATGTGCAAAAAGAATATCAGTTTACATTACAGAGGGGGTCAGAATATGTAGAATAGGAGGACACTTCCTGTCACTCAAACTATCTAACCCTACTATTACAATCCACTGTGAGACATTCTCACCTCCTCAGTGCTGTTGTATCTCCAAGGACAGAACTGACCACCACAAAGTTGTGTGAGATGCATAGTACTGCTGACCTAGAACCAGGCTGACAGTGGTTTAAAATGATTGAGATCATTTGATCACTAACAAGAGCTGGAGGACTGGAAGACTGGGTCATAGAAGGCAGGGATGTTCAAATGTTGGGTTTCCCAATGTTTGTGTAGGCAGGGGAAGGGCAACTAGTGATGCTGATATAGATGTTTGGTAAAGAGTTGGTTTTTAAGATTGTTGTCTTTTTGATGTTTTAACAGGCCTAATTTGCTATGAGGGACACCTTGCAATTCTACCAAGCTATGCCACTTTCCATTCTCAAGAGTGCATGAGTAGAAAAAGCTTCAGTTTAACAAGACAGACACTATATGATAGTTCTTCTTCAAATGCATTTCCACCCACAGGCTCCTGACTGCTGTAACAGAAAATTTACATGGCCCTATTTACATTATTTTCTTCCATTAGAGTCATCAGTTCTCGGAATTAGGTTGCTTAGCTGCTTGAGGGCCCTCATATAAATTGCTCTAGTTTCTTTCCTTGATTTACTTTTTTATTGCATGTTCTCTTTAAATGTAAGTTGTGTTATTATCATTCATATAGAGCAATTTAATTGACTGAATTAGTGTAGCTTTCCAGACATTAAAATGGCCACCTTAGTTTTGTGAGAGAAGGGAAATAAATGTAATTTTCAAAAACATAGCACTGTTAAAAGTTAGATTTCTGAATGCTCCACTATAACAAGAAATCCTTCTGAATTCCAGATTTAACTACTAGAACTTCTAGCTTTGGGTGGATGAGACTCTAATAAGTGTAGATGAAGAGGCTGTAAATGTATAGCAGTTATTCATTTATTTATTCTATTTATATCCCGCCTTTCTCTACCCAAAAGGGGACTCAAGGAGGCTTTACATATAGGCAATAGGGCTGGGCGGTTTCGTTTCGTTAATTCGTAATTCGTTAAAAATTCGTTTTTTTATTATGAAGCAATAACGAACCATTCTGGAGCAACTTAAAAACGAAACAAATTTTTAAATTCGTTTCGTAAATGCTTCGGATTCGTTATGTATTCGTTTCATTATCGGTTTGAAGTCGTTTCGTTATTATTTCCGCATGTCTGGGGCAAGTTTTATAGTTGTTTTTTGTTTAATTAGTGAAAAAAATTATAATATCACACCAACAGTCAACAACAGAGGGAGAGGGAAGCTTCATAAGTTCCCCCTGTCCCATTTGGAGGTTTTTTAGCATATTGCGCGATCGCATCCGCCATTAACGAATTGATTCGTTATTGTTTCGAAATTGTTTCATTAATGTTTTGTAATTTTTTTTACATTTATGAAATTTCGTAAATATCGAACTTTTTAAAAGAAAAATTTCGGAATTCTTTTAAATATCGAAACGCAAAAAACCCCAAAAAACGAATCGATTTTAGAAACAAATTTTTCCGTGGTTGCCCAGGTCTAATAGGCAACTATTCAGTGCCTTTGAACAACATACTATTAAAATATATTTTAAATTTAAAATTAAAATTAAAGCACATTAAAACACATGAAAACATTGCATTCACTATTTAAATCACACCATCCGCAATTGTAATCTGGGGCCATTCCAAAAATCATTGCACATATTCCGTAGCAATTATTGCATTATTAGTTAATCACCAAAGGCTTGACCCCAAAGCCAGATTTTCACTTTCTTTCTGAAGGCCAGGAGGGAGGGAGATACTCTAATATCACTGGGGAGGGAGCTCCACAGCCACCACTGTTGTCTTATTGATAACGTTATATGTTTATTGTTTATGTTTTTATTTGCTTGTATTATTGTGATTATTGCTTGTATTGTTGTGTTCGGGCTCGGCCTCATGTAAGCCGCACCGAGTCCCTTGGGGAGATGGTAGCGGGGTACAAATAAAGTGTTATTATTATTATTAAGACCCTTTCTCTTGTTCCCATCAGTTGTGCCTGTGAAGGAGACGGGATCAAGAGCAGGGCCTCCCAAGTTGATCTTAATCTCCAAGGTGGTTTATAGGAGGAGATACATTTGGACAAGTAAGCTGGGCTGGAACTTAGGGCTTTATAGGATAAAAATAATAACAAAAACTTTAGATTGCAAATTACAATTTCTATGTTCTAAGAATTTCTACATAGAATGTAACATGAGAACATTCACACAATTAATTAAAGACTGTTTATAAATAGAAGATAGTTTATCAATACTTTGTCAACACAGTGAAACTAGAGCTTCCAAAATAACAATTAAACAATGTCAGGCACAGTGACACAAAATAACACTTTCTATGTTGTCGAAAGATCTTCTTCCATAAACAACATCAGTGACTGTGACATACAACAAGGTCTCCCGGGTTGTTTCCCTTGTTTCGCGATATCTTCTTCAGGTGTTATGATGTTTTAATTCACTAAATGAGAAACACAGCAACATACAGATAATAGATATACTACAATCCCCAAATTGACATAGTTTTGAAAAGGTTGTTGTTGTACACGCTTGACTACTTACATTCTAATTGGTAGCTATTGGTTCCGTTTTGATTTCCTATCCGCATTTATAGCTTTTGGATTCACTAGATAGGAAAAGGACAATATATAAACAAAATAGTATAATGGAATGCCCAAATAACCCACTGTTTGAGGGGATTTTCAAAACCCATGTAAGTCTACTTACATTCCTGTAAACAGCGTAGGCTCTGAGTGAGGAGTTCTGAATTGACCAAAAGGATGGTAACAGGTGACTCTTAAGTAAGATAGAATGTTACAGGAAGCAAGTGTAATCTATTCTATCATTAAGCCCTTTATAGGATAAAGTCAGCACTTTGAATTGTGCTCGGTAGCAGACTGACAGCCACTGGAGCTGACAAAACAGGGGGGTTGTATGCTCCCTGTATGCCATTCTGATGAGCAACCTGGCTGCTGTCCATTGGACCATTTGAAGCTTTTGAACAGTCTTCAAATGCAACCCCGTGTAGAGCATGTTGCAGTAGTCTGTTCAGTATGAAGCATGACCAGAAGAATATGTCTTCTATTGTTATTACCTTCTGACAATGTACAGTGATGCCCCATATAACTAACACATTGATGGATTCACTCAAAGAGTCAAGGTCAGCCTCAACACATTCCAAAACATCTCAGATTAGGGCACAGCACAGCTAGCAGAATGCCTCTAGAGTTTCCATTAGCATATGGGGCATCTCTAGGGTGGAATATAATACAGCAAAAATGCTTCTTAAAATGATGAGACACATTATAATATCACCTAACATTAGGAAATTGAAGTTCTAAAAATATGACTGTTCTGTACTGGATATGTGGACCAGGGGGAAACAGCTATGCTGAAATTGTTAAGGACATGAACAGAAATGATCAACAAGCTGCTGCTAGCAGTGTAATTCAGGAATGGTACAGATTGGGTTGTAATGAGAAAATTGGTGCTTTCTCCCTCATTCCAAAAACCTGGGAAAAGAAGGCCATGGTTCAAGTTGCAAGCACTTGGATATATATCAGATTTTAAACTGCGGAGACAATCTGTAAATAGGAGTACTTCAAAATGGAGTAATCACAAGCCTGTCAAAGCAGGCAGTTATCTCTGTTACCATATGCATGATGCTGACACAGAAAGCCCCAGCCCAGCAATAGCGGAGTATTTCTTTCTCTAGCTTTATAGCACATCTCTACCAGAACTTCAGTTTGCACACAGTAAAAGAAAGGTTTTGCATAAATTATATCAAATAATGATAGGTTTGCAAGGGATAATAGTAATAATGTAATCTGTAATGATTTGTTGCATCACACTTTCCTTCAGTTCTAAAATCTCTAGATTTATTCCAGAGTTTCGGATAGGTGATCCATGACTTAGAATCCATATCCCAAGGTGGAATCAGCTTACAGCAAAACAATTTCAAATTATAAACATCATTTTGTTCTGAGTCCAATATTTAGAAAAAGATAAAAACTGGATCATCAAATGTTGAAGCATGTGATCTAGATTTTTAGGTTAGAAGAAGGCAACTTTTCTTGTAGGGAAAGAAAGAAAGACCATAACTGCAGAAACTCGCACTGCACACAGTGAGGAGAAGCACAAGATCCCCCCAATATGCTCGTTTTCTACATGCTAATTTTGATTTCTCTTTTTTGGGTGAATGATTTTTATTTCTCAACATATTTCATGATCAGCTTCATTGGAGTCACTCAACTCTTGAACTGACAAAGGCCCCATCTACAAACTGGCCTGGATTAACCTGGTAAACTGTTTAATGTAGTTGCGCCCCAGGGTAAAACATACACACAAGAAAGCCCAAATCCTACACCACGATTCAGGCTTTCAACTGTGTTCTTCTTTTGTAGACACCTGCAGCCAGTTGTTATGTAGAACCAACTGTGGGTATCGGGACAGCCATCCTACAGTCAGGTGGTTCAGAGATTTATTTATTTATTTATTTATTTATTTATTTACTTTGCTTGTATACCGCAATTTCTCAGCCTTGTAGGCGACTCAACGCGGTTTACAACAAGAGCAAAAGTCAATCCAACAGCATACAAAATTTAAAAACCATTAACAGCATAATATACAAAATGACACATCAATAACAACACATTAATGTCTCGTAACTAGAATCGTGATCCAATTCGTCTTCCATAATTCCATTTCCTATATTCATCGTGTACATTGCATTGTTTAACCGAACGCCTGTTCGAACAGCCCGGTTTTTAGTTTTCTTCGAAACACCATTAATGAAGGGGCTGATCTAATGTCCATGGGAAGGGCGTTCCACAGCCGAGGGGCCACCACAGAAAAGGCCCTGTCCCTCGTCCCCGCCAGCCGTGCCTGTGATGCAGGCGGGATCGAGAGCAGGGCCTCCCCAGAAGATCTTAGAGTCCTGGAGGGTTCATAAGCAGAGATACGTTCGGATAGGTAGCTTGGGCCAGAACCGTTTAGGGCTTTAAAGGCCAACGCCAGCACTTTGAATTGAGCCCGGTAGCAAATCGGCAGCCAGTGGAGCTGGTGCAGCAAAGGAGTTGTATGCTCCCTGCGCTCCGCTCCTGTTAGTATCATGGCTGCCGCACGTTGCACTAGTTGGAGCTTCCGAGCTGTCTTCAAAGGCAACCCCATGTAGAGAGCGTTGCAGTAGTCTAAACGGGATGTAACCAGAGCGTGGACTACAGTGGCCAAGTCAGACTTCCCAAGGTACGGGCGCAGCTGGCGCACGAGCTTTAACTGTGCAAATGCTCCCCTGGTCACCGCTTTTATCTGAAAGCATGGGGACAAAATAGTTATTTGACCAACATAGTGCAGATCTACACTGATCCGTTAACCCAGGAAAGATCCAGTGTGGTATATGCCAGATTGGTCCTGAGATAGTTTATGCACCCTCCCCACAACCCAGTCACTGTTGCTTCCTTCTTATCACAGCAGCCTCCAGGCAAGTACTGAGTGTTGCCAATCACTCAGAGTTATGAGATAGGGAAGAAGATGGAGAGGAGGAATTGTTGCCTCCTCCCCCTGCCCCTTCTTTCCACAATTGTCATGCTGGTCAATGTCATTGCAGGTGATAAGTGATCATCAGTATATATATTTATTTACTATATTTATATATACCACTTTTCTCAGCCCTCAGGCGACTCAAAGCAGTTAACAGTAGCAAAATTCAATGCCCAAAACATCATAAAACAGTTAAAAACAATTAAAACAGTAGCATAATAAACTATCATTATAAATCAATAAAACATCTCATTAGTGTTTCATAGTTAAAATAAAGATCCAATCTCATCATCCAAATGTTCCATATTCCTATATTCGTTACACTGCCTTTTCTAATGCCTATTTGAACAGCCATTTCTTCACTTTCCTCTGAAATGCTAACAAGGAGGGAGCTAATCTAATCTCTGTAGGAAGGGCGTTCCACAGTCTGTAGGGACCGCATTGAGTCGCCTGTTTGGGCTGAAAAATGCGGTATATAAATCAAGCAAATAATAAATAAATAATAATAGGAAGGGCATTCCACAGCCGAGGGGCCACCACTGTCTCTCGTACCCACCAAATGCACTTGTGATGCAGTTGGGATCAAGAGCAGGGCCTCCCCAGACAATCTTAACATCCTAGCTGGTTCATAGGAGGAGATGCGTTCGGACAGGTAAGTTGGGCCAGAACCTTTGCACCTGGAAACCATCACAATGAAAAACAGGAAGGGACAGTAAGTGCCATCCCATGTCCCCAGCTACTATAGGCTAGGAAAAACAAGGAGACTGTGTAAACAGTTGTACCCTGTTCCATCTCAGAATTGGACCAACTATTAACATGGATTCAAAGTCATGGGTTGCTCAGTATTCAGGAGTGATTTTGGTTAATACAGGTAAAGGTCAAATTAAGGTGTCCTTTACCTTCCTTTGACCACCACAGAGCTGATTCAGGGACACTTCACTTTAAGTAGTCAATGAAGATGTGCCCTGTTTCTTCATAAATTTGAAAAGTAGCCCTTTGGGTTGAGAAGATAAAGAGCTGTTCCTGTTTTAATCCCTTCCTTAAAAAAAAAAAACACAGACATTATTTGGGAATGCTGTTCTGTTTAGGGTACTTTGTTCCAGAAATAGAAGGATAGGTTTACCCATCACCAATCTTCTCTATCAAACTTCTTCAGTCTACAGGTAGTAGTTAATAAAACCACAAATGTTCTGCTATTGGTTTCCTCACAAAGCCAGAATTCTTCATAAATACAAATGCAATGTCAGATTCCAGATTGTCACCCTTCTTTTTTAAAACTCAAGATTGTTGGAAATGTTACATTTTGAACTTCAACCCATGTCCATGCACTTCTTCCTGAAATATACAATGTTTTTTTTATTGTCCTATTGACCCAAGTCATCAACAGGCTTTGTGGACCTGAGCAATTAACTTCTCCTTGACTGATGATTTTCTGTTAAAGGGAAATACTGAACTTCTAGACCTTTAGGGTGAAAAAGGTGAAAAACAAAGAGTAAAAATTACACTGCATAGAAAGTTTTGGTTATGTAATCCAACAAAATATGTATGAAACATGTCCGCTATTAGAAAGTGTTCATTTTTGCAGATATTGCTTACATTGTAAATTCTCTGTCTGATATATGTTTTCATTTGTGTATTTTCCACTCTGTTGACAAATCTTACAATCCTAGGGTTATAAATAACTGTCCCGAAACTCTTTTGTCGTAGCACAAGGTTTCAGAAGCTGAGTGAAACTGGAGTCCAGAAATATTGGAGATGGCCCAGGTTCCCTAGACTATGTCTATGAAGTGAACCACAGCTCAGTAAGAATTTGCATTCATTTTCCAAGTTTCAGGTGCACATTCTAGTTACTTGTGTCATACTGAGTCCTACCCATCAACAGAAACCCCCACACATACTTTCACATCTGTAGAGGAGTTTTATGTAATTCACTTGCTGTAATTCATTTGAAATTCTACCAATCAACTGTGCTAGATTTAATACTGGAATAATCATGACTCATTTGGATTATTGCACCTTGGGCAGAGATAATTATATTTTAACTAGCTTTACCGGCCACTCGTTGCTATGGCCAACCTTCCCTCCGTCTTTCTCTCCTTCTTTCACTCCTTCTTTCATTTCCTTTTCTTCTTTCCTTTCTTCCTTCTCTACCTGTTTACTTACTTCCTTAGCTTTTTGCTCCCATCCTTCCTTCTCTTTATTTCTTTCCTTCCCTCTCTCTTTCTCTCCTTCTTTCTCTTCTTCCTTTGCTCCGTCTTTCCTCCCTTCCCCTTTTCTTTCCTTCTCTCCTCCTTCCTTCTCTTCCTCTTTCCTTCCTCCTCCCTTTTTATTTTCCTTCCTCTTTCTCTCCTTTCTTCCCTCTCTATCTCTTTTCTTCCTATGCTCTTGACTTCCAGACTTCCTTTTCTTTCTTTCTTTCTTTTCTTCCCTCCCTTTCTCTTCTTCCTTTGCTTTTTTCCTCTCTTCCCCTTCCCAAATTCCCCTCCCTCCCTCCCTCCCTTCCTTCCTTCCTTCCTTCCTTCCTTCCTTCCTTTTGACACCTTCCCTTCCCCTTCCCTTTCTTCTTTTTTCTATCTTTCTTTCTTTTCCTCCTTCCTTCCTTTCTCCGTTCTTTCCCATCCTCCTTCTCTCCCTTTCTTCTTTCTTTCCTTCCTTTCTTCTTTCATATACCTTCTCAACTTCTCCTTCCTTACTTCCTTCATACACCTTCCCTTCCCTCCTTTCTTCATTCCTTCCTTCCTTTCTCCCTTCTTTCCCATCCTCCTTCTCTCCCTTTCTTCTTTCTTTTCTTCCTTTCTTGTTTCATAGACCTTCTCAACTTCTCCTTCCTTCCTTCCTTCCTTCCTTCACCTTCCTTTCCCCTTCCCACTTTTCTTCTTTCTTTCTTTCCTTCTTTCCTTCCTTCCTCCCTATTTACACCCTTCCCCTCATTTCCATCCTTCCCTCTCCCTCTCCTCGGCAGAGCCAGGCCATGGCCTCTCCCGGCTGGGCCAGGAAGGCGCACATCAGGGGCCTCCCGGGCAGCCTCCGCAGGTCGCGCAGCATCCTGGCCCCCAGCAAGCACAGCCGGCTGAGCTCCAGCTCCCAGGCCGGGGCTTCAGTATCAGCGGGTAGGCCACATTCTAGAACTACAGTTCCCAGAGTGCATTGCGTGTGTACTTCCTCCCTTGGGCACTGCGCATGCTCAGTTGGTTTGTGTAATTGTGAGTTTGTTGAAATGTTGTTTGGAATGTTGATGAGTGTTGTGCATACCTTGTGGGTTGAGGTATGTGCACGGCAAATTTGGTGAGTTTTCTTCAGGGGGTTTTTGCGTTTTGCTGTCCTGTTGAACACCCTTTCCCATTTTATATATATAGATATTGGAAAACAGAAGTAGCTATGGGTTCTCTTGCCTCTCTGTTTGTTTCCCAAGCCGCTTCCTTGCTTGGTGGAGTGGGAAGTAGATACTTTGTCATCAGGAGCTGTCAGAATGATAACTGGTGTAAGAAATCTTCTTGTTGCTCCCACTTATAGTGAACCTACCATAAGGTTTTCTGAAACTGAGAGTGTGTAATTTGTCCAAGGTTTTCATGGCCAAGTGAATACTGGCCTCCAGAAGCTTAATCCAACATTCAAACCAGTGCAACATGTTGGTTCTACCAATTATACTAATAACAGTTCTCATGCCATCCAACATAGAGTAAAATCTGTTGAGCCTGACGAGACAGAGAAAAACAAAACTTGGGTCATTCTAAAAAGATATCATTTCACAAATTGAATCCATGCATTTCTTAGGGATGCTTTTCAAGTGGAAAACTGAAAACAGGAAATATTTTCTTCAGAGGTTGTTAAAATAATAAGAACAATACATTTGCATTAATAATTATGAGTAAATATAGAATGGAGAGATCAAAAGTTATGTATACATATGCCTCTTATTAACTTGCATATAATATACAATCATTAAGAAATAATAGACTGAACCATAGGAAATCAGTTTAGATGTCAAACATCTGAAACACACTTACCTTTGTTGAACTGTGGCCAATAAGTTTCAAAAGTGCTCTAATAAGAGCTTGATCTCCTAATTTGACAGAAACTGTTGAGTTTTGTAAAGAAGTATATACTTTTCACTAGGATTTTTTCTCTAGAAAAAAGCACTTAAGCAGCCTTATCCCTGATACATAGAGAATTAAATAAATTTCTTTAAAGTGTCCACAAATGAGAGGCTGCGACAAGGCTTATCATTCCCCACCATATGAATCATAAACACAAACTGCACCATTTAAATGGATAATTAAGGATTTGGAGAGGGTATTAAATCAGCAGGAAAGAAGTTAATCCTACTTTGACAAGTCCCCAGCTCCTAATAACATAACACTGCTTAGATATACCTATCAAATGAGAGAGTTTCAGTCTAAGCCCTGTATAGTGATTTGGCATCATTTGTATTTAATGTATGAGAACGGGATTAAGGGAGGTGAAATTACAGAATTTAGAGACCCTGGTGACATAGAAATCCTAGTGAATTGTCCAGTTTTTTAAAATTTTCTAGCAGCCCTTTATTTTATGATTACTACAATAGAAACGTAGCCCTGATAAAAAGGTTGAAACCCAGATATGAAATGTGGCAAAAGAAACCTTAGTTACAGTGAAGCCCAAGAATATTGTAGGAGAATGCCAAAGCTTATTCAGTGTCAAGATCTATGGAAGCAACCACCATTTTATAGCTTACAGATATAAAAATACGCATTCTTTTAATGAGAAGAAATAAACATGAAACCCTCAGGGTTTGAACAGACACTTAAGATGCATACATAATGTATTATGTCAATTGTCTGATGATTGCATATATTAGGGATGCTTTTTTCTCATGTAGGAAATCTGAAAACAGGGATGTTGAACCACAACTACTGTAAGCTTTTTGTAACTTACTGCCACTTCCTTTGATTCATATAGGAAGAGAGAGATGGAGCAATGTTCTTTGGAACCAAGCTTCACCAAAAACCTATCATTACCTTTGTGTATGTGCATGTTTGTAAGCTAAAGGGGGAAATCCTTCATGTTGGGAAATACTATGACATTGTGAATAAATTGATCAGGGAAAAAATGTTATTTCTTCCCTTTGTGGTTAGGAAGTACAGCCCATAATTGATGTCACCTAAAATGAGAAGCTAAGGTGCATTTCTCTTATTGCAAAGCAAAATGTGTTTTGTAAAGGTGGATGAAAGCAGCTTCAGAAGCCAAAAGACAGAGGGAACCTGTTTTCATTAAATATAAGTTTGAGATGACTTGAAGCTTAGCTTGAGATGAGATTAGGATAACATTGTGTGGTAATAGTGTTGTTCTTTATGTCTAGGGGACTTCCAATGTAGTTTACAGACTTGTGTGATAATCTCCTAAATCTCCTTCATTATCTTTCAAAATGGCACAATTTTGACCACTTTCCTGCAGTGAGGAAGAAAATTGTAAAATGATTCATTTTTGCCTGTGGGAGTGGAATTGATATAAATTTACATCCTATCTTCTATCTTCATTTTTACTAGATATTTCCTACTCCATACCATTGAAGGGTAAGATATAAGCAAGACAGATTCACCAAAATCTGCAATACTGAGGCCCCAAAGCTTGAGTAAAAGTGAGAATCCCATAATTCTGCAAGAACTGAACAAGAAGGAGAGAGAATAAAAGATGAAACTAGTGCTATCTTTAAGATGAAGAGATTTATCTTAACACAGTCTTTCAGTCCACTTCCTTGGATGCATTGTCAGAGTACAATATTCAAGCCTGGAGTATAAAATGCAGAGTTGCAAAATAGTGAAACCATATTACATTGTATTCCCCGCCTCTGTTGCCATCACACATGTGGCATGCTGGTGCATTGCTTAGTTTGGAGTGAGGTATATTTTTTTTCCTGAAACAGTGAAAAGCATGGTTAAGAAATAAACATGAATTGTTTTCCTCCTGTGGCAAGAACCCTATAGTTGCCAGAATGAAAATTGTAGCAGGCTCCTTTATGTAAAATGGTTGATATCAAAAGCAACTCCCAAATATCAGCAACACATTAATCAACAGTCTGAGGTCAAGCCCCTAGTCTAAAAGAGGTGCAAACATCAGGAGGATAACACAATAGAGAAGTCGAATGTCCATTCCAGTGTCAGAAGCTGGTTACCAGAGTATCCAGAGTACAAGATTGAATCTGTAAGCCAAAAATAAACTTTATTTGTATACCACCCTATCACCCTAAGGGGACTCAGGGCAGTTTCCAACATATAAGCAAAACATTCAATTTCCAGAAAGGAAAACCATACAGACAAATTAAAGTAAATATAATAAAACATAAAATCCTACTAAAACAAACAGAAAATGTTAAAAACCATTTCTATTATAGCTCAATCAGTTTTAAAATACCAATGGCCAAGATTGCAAAATAGTCTTGGTAATTATAAAAGGGCTGGGCAAGGGATAGTGCAACAGTTTATCACAGGGCTGGGGACGTGGATAAAGTGCAGAACAGAGTACTATCTGACGACCTAGAGAAGGACCTAGGGACTAATCATTCTTGAAAATCTGCTGGAATACCCAGATTTTCAGGTCCCTAAGGAAGGAGAACATTGGGGGGCTTGCATAATCTCCCTGGGGAGGGAGTTCCACAGTCAGGGTCCCTCTCCCTTATCTCCAGCAACCGTGTTTGTGATGATGGTGGAAACGAGAGGAGGGCCTCTCCGGCAGATCTTAGGGCAGTGTTTCTCAACCTGGGGTCCCCAGATGTTTTTGGCCTACAACTCCCAGAAATCCCAGCCAATTTACCAGCTGTTAGGATTTCTGGGAGTTGAAAGCCAAAAACATCTGGGGACCCCAGATTGAGAACCACTGTCTTAGGGCCTATGCCAGTTCATAGGGGGAGATGCGATCACAAAGACAAGCAGTGTCAAATAGTTTAGTGCTTTGTAGGTCATAACCTGCACCTTGAATTGGGACCAAGGTAAGTCAAGAATTCAGGAAATATGAGAATTCAAGAGTCCAAGGTCGTAGCTTCTAGAACTGATGTTGCAGCCAACAACAACATACACCCCTGAGCTCCTTAAGTCCTACATTTACAGGTGTTACCTGTTGTTGACTCTCTTCTCAGCTAACCTCAAGGATCTGCACAGCTGAGACCTCTCTCTTTGCAGGACCACAAAAGCTGGAACACTTAATTCTTCCTCAGCCTGCTCAGAGGAACTCACTTGTACTTGTTCTTCATGCTGAGAAGTAGTAGTTTCTTTCATAGGTGCTTCTTCAAAGCTTGGCTTAGGGAGCTTTTGGGTACTTTTGGGCTCTAGCTCAACTTTTGAGCCTTTCACTGGCATCTCTTCATCCTCACTTTCTAAATTATCCATGACGGTTGAAGAGGGCATTTCAACATGCCCTTGCTTGTTATCTGGCTGATGGTTTGCTGTGCACAAACTTAGTTTTATGCAGAAAATTATAGTGTACAAAATTAATTTAAGCCTATCTGTATAAGGTGTATATGAAACATAAATAGATTTCATGTTTAGACTTGGGTTCCATTCCTCAAGCTATCTCGTTATGTATGTATATGTACATACGGGCATTCCAAAATCCTAAATCACAACACATCTGGTCCCAAGCATTTCAGATAAGAGATATTCAACCTGCATTAAGGTACACAAGTGCTCTTCAGTTTTCAGTCTGGAAACCCTACTGGACCTATCGTATTTTGTTTTTTTCCAGGCCCAAATAAGTAACTTGAAGTATATGCTTTACTATTTCCAATCAGAATTCTTTGCTGGATCTCAGCCTATATGACAAAAAAGAAAAACTATTTAAATCTTTATCTCAGTTGTCATGGAAACACCAATCACTTCCCGCTTGGCCTGCATGTTCTCAACTCATATTTCATGCCAATTTATGACTGAACTGTAAAAGTAACAAGCTAGAAGAGGTATGAATCTCCTTTTTGTTCCAGAATTTGCTGCGAAAAGGTTTTTCACTTGGTAGTGGTAGGGAGGCCCATAAAATGGATATATATTGCAGAGTAGATATCTTAACATAAATGTTAATTACACCGTAGTTCAGTCATTTTACATTGTGGAACTAAATTACCAAGTAAGATGTCATTCACCAGAAAAGAAACAGCCATTTATTATGATTTACTAGACCATTAAAACTATGGAAATGCTCAATATAATCAGAATTGTAATTACAGGGAAAGTCGCTCCAGGAAAATTTATTAACAGAATAAAGATTAAAAGGATGCAAGTGTTGTCTGTCAAAGTGCAGCAATGAAAACTGTTTCATTTCCATTGATTCATATATCACTGGAAAAAGCGAAAACTGTTTTCTTCTTCTTTCTATCTTAAAAAAAACATGCACAAAGTGGTAAGCACTTCATACAAAATTCCTCTGCTTGAATCCGCACACAACTCCTGATTACTAACTCATTCATGGATCAAACCTCTGTATAATTTTTAAATTTGACATATCAACCACACAAAGTAGTTGAAACAATTTTTCCTGAAACATTTTCCTCAAGCCAGAAGAAACACCTACTGAATATTGTTTATGTTTTAGTCCCCTCCCAGGTGAGAAAGGTGGGATAGAAATGCCGTAAATAACTAAACAAGTCAAGTTACTGGTAAAGATCCAGAGCTGAACCATAGAAAAGCAGTCCATGGGCACTTCAGTGGCAGCCATAGTTTTGTTCTTAACAAATTGAAGCTTAATCCAAACTGGAAAGGGGCATCGTTTGTTATATCATGGAATGGAAATTACTAGGGCTGGGCAGTTTCGTTTCGTTAATTCGTAATTCGTTAATAATTTGTTAATTTTTTTAATTACAAAACAATAACGAACCATTCTGGAGCAATTTTTTTAAAAAACGAATTTTTAAATAATTTTGTAAATGCTTCGTATTTCGTTATTGTATTCATTTCGTTATTGTTTTGAGGTCGTTTCGTTATTATTTCCGCATGTCTGGGGCAAGTTTTATGGTTGTTTTTTGTTTAGTTAGTGAAAAAAAATTATAATATCACACCAACAGTCAACAACAGAGGGAGAGGGAAGCTTCAGAAGTTTTTGGAGGTTTTTTAGCGTATTTCGCGGTCGCGTCCGCCATTATTGTTTCAGAAATCGATTTGTTAATGTTTTGTAATTTTTTTCACATTTACGAAATTTCGTAAATATCGAACTTTTTAAAAGGAAAATTTTGTAATTATTTTAAATAACGAAACGCAAAAACCCCCAAAAAACGAATCGATTTTAGAAACAAATTTTTCCATTGTTACCCAGGCCTAGAAATTACTAGTCACCCTCGCTGTTAATGGTAATTAACCCATAATTTTTATCCTAAATTTTAGATCTCACTCTGCCCTTTGTGATTTTTTGTTGTTTTTCAATTGTTATTTTCGAATTGTAAATTTTAAATGCAATAATCTGTTTTAATGGTTCTTAGTTGTGGCATAAATGTGTATTTGTTTTGGGATTTGGGTAGGATGGGTACTTATGTTTGTTGTATGGTGCAAAGATTAAACAGGGCAAAACAAATCTTCAAGCAGGGGGGACCTTTATTTTGTCATTTTGTCACCCGTCGCCACTGATTGCAACAGGATACCTAACTGTTAGGAGCATATAACTGTGTCCCTCAAACATAGAGGATTCTATGTCCTTTATTTTCTTCTTACAGTTTAATACACGCTACCACCAAATATAGGACCCTTCAACAGGCTACCTCCTTCAATGTGTAGTTTGGGTGAGAGGCATGTAGAGACTTTTGTTTGGTATAAACAAAGAAAGGTGTTTATTTATTTATTTTGAACAGGCACAGAAGCTTATTAGTTGCAGTAAGACTGTAGGGGCAACGAAACCAAAATATTTCCCAAAAGGCAGAAGCCCCCTTTCCAATAGGGAGGGCAAGGATGGACACCATGAAAGTTGAATCCTTTAAACTGCAAAAAACTATTTATTATTGCATGGCCTTAGCACTAACGACAAAAAAGCAAGCAGGGATGCAATCAAAGGGTTTGTTGCAACCCCCAATGGGGCTGCAGAGCAAATATAGTAAATGGAATATACATTTTCATTGGTTCCCAAAGACAAATCATTTCATTGGTCTAAGCTAGCTATGCAGTTGTTCATTAGTTGTTTATGATTTTGATTGACATTATAGCACATGTGGGATCCTAACAATGGCACAAGTATAACATAACTATAGTCCATTGTTCTCTGACCATGACTGTATCTTATCTGTTAGTCTGTTGCAAACATGGCTTCAGAGCGACTGGGAAACTTGGGGGTTCTAACTAGCCAACAGCTAGCTGGTTTTGTCCGGATATGTTGTTATCCTTGAATAGTAACTTCTACTTTGGAGCACTGATTTCTCAAACAATCAGCATTTTCTGTGAACATGGGCCTACTGCAGAAATAGGCCAATATGGCAGTAAATCATGACATATCGGCATTGGGAATATATCTGAAAATTCCCTTTTTAAAACCATGTCCCCTCCATTAAATAACTGTTAGGAATATCCCACTTTGTGTCCCTTAAGTGTAGAGGATTCGATGTCCTTTATTTTCTTCTTACAGTTTAATACACACTGCCACCAAATATAGGACTCTTCAACAGGCTACCTCCTTAAATGTGTAGTTTGGGTGAGAGGCATGTTGAGAATTTTGTTTGGTATAAACCAGTGGTTCTCAACCTGGGGTCCCCAGATGTTTTTGGCCTTTAACTCCAAGAAATCCTAACAGCTGGTAAACTGGCTGGGATTTCTGGGAGTTGTAGGCCAAAAACATCTGGGGACCCCAGGTTGAGAACCACTGGTATAAACAAAGAAAGATGTTTATTTCTTTAGAACAGGCACAGAAGCTTACTGGTCGCAGTAAAACATGTACAGAGAGTTATGGTTTCAGAAGTAGTTCAGTGCTTGATTTACAGGTTCCAGTCCAAACCTTTAAAAGCTAAGAAACTTTTAGTTCTCCACGAAACAGTTCCTTCAATTCAAACAGTCCAGTCACCAGGATCTGTTCAAAATAATAGTTCTTCCTTGAAGTAACTATTTGAGAATATGCCACAAGCTAAACTTCCTTCTTTCTCCCTTTTCAAAACCCAAAATCCTAACTCTCAACTCCAAACTCCAACTGACAAATTCCTAACTGCCAACTCCAAACTCCTAACTCTCATTCAAATTGCTCCCCCTTTTCCCTTGCCTCATCTTAGCTCTGCCCACTTTCTTCCGCCAGGGCTATTGACCAATCAGGTGGTGACACACACCCTCAAGGCTGCCTGTTAGCTCCGCCCCCTCTTCTCTCTGAGCTAAGAAAATGGCTGTTTAGTTTTTTGGGCTTTAAGGAGCCAAACACCAGCCCTGCACAGGAGGACAGTATGTTACATACAGCATTAACTATTTGCTGATTTTGTTATTCATCGCCCTGGTTCCCTTTGGAGAGATAGATTGTATATATAAAAAAGTTTTACTATGTATGTGTATGTGTGTGTGTGTATAGTAAAGGTAAAGGTTTCCCCTGACATTAAGTCTAGTCATGTCCAACTCTGGGTGGTGGTGCTCATCTTCATTTCTAAGGCGAAGAGCCAACGTTATCCGTATACACCTCCAAGGTCATGTGGCCAGCATGACTGTATGGCATGTGTTCTTTCCCTCTCTCTCTCTCTCTCTCTCTCTATTTATATCCAGGTCAGTTAAAAAGCAGATCAGGGAATACGAATTCATTCTGTGCTGGGCAGAGGTTATACGGTATTATAATAGCTCTTAAATCTCAGGTTTGCAGCATGAATGTACTATTTAACTTAACCATAGATTTTCAAGTTTCAATAGTGGCCAGGACGGCATTTGCATTTTTAAAACTAATGCACTGATTCATATTGAATCTTATTTGAATTATTGCAATAGACTTTATGTGGGGTAGCTTTTCAAAACAGTTGGAAAATATTGTCTCCAAAACTCTGTTGCTTGCCTGCTGATCAAGGCTGGTTCTAAGCAGCATTCTGCTCTTCTATTACAATGACTTCACTAGCTACTGGTTCATTTCCAGGAATAATTCAAAGTATTGGCTATGACTCATGAAGCCTATACAACCTAAGTCAAATACTATGTTTATCTATAGCAGTGTTTCTCAAACTGTGCTCCACTAGGTGTTTTGGATTTCAGCCCCCAGAAATCACAGTCAGCTTACCAGCTGCTAGGAATCATGAGAGCTGAAGTCTAAAACATCTAGAGGAGAAATTCTCCTCTATGCTGTGGTAGACAAAGTTCTGCGAGAGGGCCCTATAAGACATTCAAGGTCATTCTTCTTTTCTCCATGACCACCTTTGGACCACTTTCCACAAAACACCCTTTGAGACTATGAGGAGCAATTTTCTACATTCCCCCCTCCAAGCCAATTTAAGAGAAGCCTTTCTTAAAACCAAATGAACAGCAAGCAACTTCTATGCATTTTCTATTGTTTTAAAAAAAACCTTCCATGGGCCTAGAATGGGTCATCATTTGGGAGCCCATATATTAGAAACCAACACTTTCTCTGGGTTGTTGTAGGTTTTTCCGGGCTATATGGCCATGTTCTGGAGGCAATTTGGCAACATGGCCATATAGCCCGGAAAAACCTACAACAACCCAGTGATCCCGGCCATGAAAGCCTTCGACAATACAACACTTTCTCATTACTTTATTTTCCAGATCACCAGACTGGGCCACAGCAACACGTGGCAGGAGACGGCTAGTATAATTATATATCTTATATTACATGTATTATTACTAATAATATTACAGTATAGTGGTATAGTACAATATAGTAATATATAATTCTAATATTGTGCTGTGCTACTAATATATTGTATACACATATAATATTGATAATATTATAATACAATATAATAATAATAGTCATAAAATATTTTATAGTTCATATTACATGTAATATTACTAATAATATTGCATTATTGTGATATAGTACAATATATTATTATATAATACTAATATTGTGCTATGCAAATATAATTTATTGTATGTATATATAACTTGTAAGCTGCTCTGAGTCTCCTTTGGGGTGAGAAGTGCAGCATATTAATGTCATAAATAAATAAATAAATTAGAATGCTGAGGGAACCTAATACTGGTTAAAATGTTATGATAGTCTTTAGAAGACATTTGACAGCAATAAAGTTATTGATTTTTTTCTAACAAGGATCTCCAAGTTCTCCAGTGGAATTTGTGTTCTTTCCTCTAGCTTCCCACAGTTGTCCATCCTTACCCTCTATGAACTTGCCTGAATGTTGAGATCCTAAAGGAAAGGCTTTATCTCAACCTCAGTACCATTATTTATCCATTAGATGAAAAGGACTTCTTAGTAAATGTGGAATTCCTTCTCATGGGAGGATAGCTTGTCTCCTCCTCTGTTTTCTTTTCACTGTTAGAAAACCGGGGCTATGCATGGTTTTGTGGTTTGAGCATTAAAGTACAACAAGTCACATTCCTCTGAAGAAATCTTGCCAGGTAACCCCCGTGATAGGATTTCCTTAGAGTTGCCATAAGTCAGAAAGGACTTGAAGGAATAAAAGAACTAAGATGTTTTTATTTACACATACTTTGGGCTATTAATTAGTTGCTAAAAATTACACATGGGGAGTAGTGCTATAAGAGGCAGATGATATGGAAGATAACAGTCTAGATAACATAGTGTATTGGAAAAATAAATTAAAAAATAAGAACAGGAAGGTCGTCGTCTCTCATTTAGGCCCCATCTACACAGCCATATTATGCAGTTTAACTGCATTGAACTGCATTAGATGAGTCTACAGTGCAATTCAATGTAGTTAAACTGTGTTACGAAACTGCATTATATGACGGGATCACATTTTCTCAAATCCAACCCTCATTTCCCTATCTTCGTTGCTTCATGTCACACTGTAGGGCATTGCGTTTTCTTTCCCCACTGAAATCTACACAATTTTAAACACATTTTTGCAAGTGCACACACCGCTTTGCATAATGTGCCTAGTTTACAAGCTTGTTTTCTGCTTCCCTGGAGACTAGGACGCGGAACAATGGCTTCAAACTACAAGAGAGGAGATTCCATCTGAACATGAGGAAGAACTTCCTGACTGTGAGAGCCGTTCAGCAGTGGAACTCTCTGCCCCGGAGTGTGGTGGAGGCTCCTTCTTTGGAAGCTTTTAAGCAGAGGCTGGATGGCCATCTGTCAGGGGTGATTTGAATGCAATATTCCTGCTTCTTGGCAGGGGGTTGGATTGGATGGCCCATGAGGTCTCTTCCAACTCTTTGATTCTATGATTCTATGATTCTATGTGGCCTACAGTGTATCACCACTCTCCCTTCCCCTATTGATGCATACTTCAGCTGTTTGCATTTTTAAATGCATGCATTGTTTGTGCATACTTTATTTCCCAGTAATGCTGTGTAAGCGTTGTAAATGGGCAAAGGCTCAAGGCAAGGTGTATTTTCTTGTGTCAAGTCCCAAGACGTTTGAAAATGCTGCTTTGATTGAGACTGCTGTCCAACAATATTTATTTCTACTCCTAACAAAAAATAGGAGGAAATGGAATGTCTTCTAAGCACATATCACCTACATGTTCAGAAGTTGGCAGAGATATAGAAAACTCAGGAACAGAAGGCATCCTCAAAGGTTGTAAGGTCTGTTGGAAACTAGGCTAGAGGGGTTTATTTCCAGGGTGGGACAAAGGACTCTTGTCTGTTTGAGGCAAGTATGAATGTTGCAGTTGGCATTGAATAGCCTTACAGCTTCAAAGTCTGGCTGCGTCCTGCCTAGGGGAATCCTTTGTTGGAAGGTGTTAGCTGGTCTTGATTGTTTCCTGTCTGAAATTCTGCTGTTTTCTGTGTGTTGTTCTTTATTTATTGTTCCGATTTTTTTAAAAAAAATAATAATACTAGTAGCCAGATATTGTTCATTTTCATGGTTTCTTTCTTTCTGATGAAATTGTCCACATGCTTGTGTATTTCAGTGGCTTCTCTGTGTAGTCTGACATGGTGGTTGTGAGAGTGGTCCAGCATTTCTGTGTTCTCAAATAATATGCTGTGTCCAGGTTGGTTTATCAGGTGCTCTGCTATGGCTGACTTCTCTGGTTGAAGTAGTCTGCGGTGCCTTTCATGTTCCTTGATTCGTGCTTGGGCCTTGCTGCGTTTGGTGGTCCCTATGTAGATTTGTCCACAGCTGCATGGTATACGGTAGACTCCTGCAAAGGTGAGAGGATCCCTCTTGTCCTTTGCTGTATGTAGCATGTGTAGGTTTTCTGTAAACTGTGTGGCCCAGTTTTTGATTTGCTTTGTGGATGACTGGGGGCACATCCAGACAGCCCTTTTAAAGTGGGGATTCCCTCATTTTAAAGTGGGGCATCTGGATGACATTGCACAGAAAAACAAATTAATTTGCCACAAACCAGGTAAACTCTGGTTTGTCAAGAATTAATTTGTTAGTGGGTGTATTCTGTGTCTTCGTGGAAGGCACAGGGCAAATCCACTATTTTCACTGTAAGGACTGCCCCCTCAAAAGTTCTGGACTTTTTACGGGGCAATCCAGACAGTAATCCCACATTTTTCTGGGCTAAATTAGCCTGGAAAATGGTCAGGACACCAACCCCCTTCCCCATCCCCTATCCCCTACCCCCAAACCCCTACCCCCAAACCCCTTTTAAAAATAAAAGAACTTACCCGGCCCCTATTAGCATGGTGCCAAAGTTCTCCTGGCATGTAGGAATGACACGCCAGGAGAAAGGGGGGGGGGGGAAGACCCACCTGTCCTCACCAATATAAAAAATAAACACCAAAAACAGGTACAAAATTAACATATAGCAGCAATGGAATGCAAACTTTGTTGCCTGAAGCAAACTATCAACTATCCATTGACAGGCCCCTCCCAGGTTTCCAACGTGTAAGCTACGCCTACAAGAAGTGTGTATATATAAAGTGGGCTCAAAATTTAAGAAGACCAATTCAAATGAGGGAGTGGGAACAGATGTGGAACAAAAAATACACAATGGATTTAAAAGAAAATTGGATAAAAATGTTCCACAGATGGTATACCACACCGAAACAATTGGCTAAAATATATAAAACAATTTCTGATAAGTGTTGGAAATGCTTGGAACAGGTTGGCTCCTTCTACCATATGTGGTGGACTTGTAAAGAAGCAGTAAAGTTTTGGAAGGTAATTCATGAAGAGACACAAAAGATTTTTTTAAAGAACATTCATAAGAAAACTGGAGTATTATTTGTTAGGTTTTACAGATTTAGATCTACAACTGATGGAACAAGAGGATAAACTTTTTACATATATGACGACTGCCACTAGAGTTGTTTTTGCTAGAGAATGGAAGAATGACTCAGTACCACCCGTACAGGAATGGGTGGAAAAAATCAGAGAAATAAAGGACATGAATGAATTGACTTTTTTGTTGAAGAAAAATACAGTTATGATACTAAGAAGAACGAATTGGGATAATTTCCATGAATATCTGGACAATTTGGGAAAATAAGAAACAAGAGAGACAACGTCTTTTTGAACTTATTTTATATTTTTGAATAATAAGAAGATAGGATCCAAGAAGATGGAATGGAAGGTTTTTTTTGTTTGTTTTTCTTTTTTTCTTTTTTTTTTGTGTGTGTGTTTTTGTGTATTTTTGTAGTTAATTTTTTTAGGGGCTATTTGAGATTTTAGCATACTTTTTTGCTTTTTCTTTTTTCTTTCTTTTTCTTCTTCATTTCCTCACTTTCTTATACTTTATTGTTCTCACTCTTTCGTTGTAATCTATATAAAAATTAATAAAATTCTAATTTTAAAAAAGAAGTGTGTATATATATATATTATAAAGCTATGTGTGTACCAAACAGCTAGAATAAAGTAGATCCTTTGAACATTTCACCTTATCAGAGATAGCCAGGGGCATTGCACAAAGTATATCTGTTGGAGGCTTTGTAAACCTTTCATGACAACCAACAGGAAGAAGACTATTCAGACCACCACGACTCTTGTCAGTGAAATTAATCAGACTCCAAGCTATCCTTTTACGTGTGTGTGCCTGTGTGTCTCTGTGTGTGTTTGGGGGGGGGGGGGATAGATTTGCTGAAAGGCTCTTTTAAGAAAGGAGGAAGTATACTTTCAAACCTATAGCAAAGATGAAAGAGCACATCCAGAAGTTCAAAGTATTTGCTGTTTGATCATTATTCCCAGATGAAAGTTGCAGCAAGAAAAGGTGGACTGCCAAGGCCTGACCAGAATTTTCTCATCAGGCTGGCTGGCAAGGGAGGGAGAACAGTTTTGGTATTCTCTTGGCATAAAACCCAAATAAAATATTATCTCTTTTTTAAATGAAAGAGGGATCTTTCTAGGTATACATATTTATCTGTTTTGATGTTGTGCAGCTAAGGGAATGGAATGCATTCTCTATTAATGGATGCCATTGGATCTAGAGATTAGAGGGAAAACATGGTATAGCATTATTATTTTGACAAGTTGATTCTCAACATTTTTTCAAATACAAGGAAAAGAGAGAAAAGAATCAAATATTAAAGTAAGCCAGGAGATTTTAAAATAATTTAATTCCTACTTTTTAAAAAAACAAACAAACAACTGAAACACAATTTAATATGACAAAATACCATATTCACTTGAGTCCAATGCAGCATCTCATCTAATCTAATGCACACCTCAGTTTTGAAACCCCAAAACGTATTTACCATATTTTTGGGAATCTAATGCACACCCTAATTTTGGGGAGGCAATTTAGTAAAAATAAAAAGGTGAGCAACAGATTTGAGTCAATATGGTAGGACATATGGACAGCTAACTTTTACGTTCTACCTGCAAATTAATTTACAGCAGGGGTAGTATCAGTCTAGGGGCCCTTCTACATGGCCATATAACCCAGAACATCAAAGCAGAAAATACCACATTATCTGCTTTGAACTCGGTTATCTCAGTCCTCAGTGCCATACAGGCCCGTAGCCAAGATTTTGTTTTGGGGGGGGGGGGCTGAGTTTGGTTTGGGGGGGCTGAGTCTGAGTGAAAGAGGGTCTACTCTAGCAAACCTTTTGTATCGTTACCCCAATACCCACATGCATATGGGATATATTGAGCATGGTGATCAGATCATGATATGAATAAATATAACAGTTTAAATAATGTACCAGTAAAGCCTTCTCGTGGACCACCATGAGAATTTGGGGGGGGGGCTGAATCCCCCCAAGCCCAGCCCCCCCCCCCCCCCCCCCCGCTACATGCATGCTGCCATATATTCCAGTTCAAAGGAGAAAATGTGGGATTTTATTCAGCTATATGGAATGGGCCTAGGGGCCCTTCCATGCAACCCTATATCCCAGAATATCAAGGCAGAAAATCCCACAATATCTGCTTTGAACTGGGTTATCTGAGCCCACACTGTTATGTATTCCAGTTCAAAGCAGACAATGTGGGGATTTTATTCAGTTGGGTGGAAGGGCCCTAGGGCCCTCATTCCAAGTTGGGAAAGATCTTAGGGCCCTTCAACACAGCCATATATTCCAGAATATCAAGGCAGTTAATCCACAATACCTGCTTTGAACTGCCACACTGCCATATAATTCATAATAAATAAATAATAAAATAAATAATATAATTCAGTTCAATGTGGATGTTATACAGGTGTATGGAAGGGGCCTTTGAAGCCTTATTTACTTATTTATTTGCTTAGATTTGAGGATACTGTTAAAAAAAGTATTACTCGAGGTAGGCTAACAAGGATAATTTAAGAAGTTATTTATTTATTTATTTAAAACATTTATGTTCCACCCTTCTCACCCCGAAGGGGACTCTGGGCGGAGCACAGCATATACACGGCAAACATTCAATGCTGGGACAGAAAGTCACATACAATACAATACATAAACATTAAAAAAAATATCAAAATATTAAAATGCACCATTTAAAACTGTCCTAGTCATCCACATCAAATCTAATTGGCCTGGTCATCTTTCATATTGCCGCTTTATTGCCCTGTCCCAAAAGCTTGGTTCCACAGCCAAGTTTTTACCATCCTTCTAAAGGACAGGAAGGAGGGGGCCGACCCGATCTCACCAGGAAGGGAGTTCCATAGCCGGGGAGCAATCACCGAGAAGATCCTGTCTCTTGTCCCCACCAATCGTACCTGTGACAATGGCGGAACGGAAAGCAGGGCCTCTCCGCAATGGTTCATAGGGGGAGATGCGTTAAACATAATCTAAATACCAATTAGACAATTAATATCAGCAAATAAATTAAGCCTATTAAAACAATCATAATAATTACTAATAAAACATTTTAAAGGCCAGTTTTGAAGAGACTGGTTTTATCACAGCCAGGTTATTATAACTCTAATGGTTAGGCACAAAGGTAATGCAGGATGGATCTATCTCCTTTGTATCTATCAAGCAGAGCTCTGCAGAACATGGAACTCTCAAGTAGACACCAACTGTAGATCTTCCAGATGTGGTTGGATGGTTCTAGATTTGGCTGGTGTCAAGGACTTAAGATCTCAGGACTCAGGTAAGTTTGCTGGAATGAAATATGGACATTTCCCCACTAAGTATATAAAGCACAGATCAATTTTGGGAACATTTCCCATTAAAAGGCAATTATCTTCCCCTTTTATTTTATTTCTCGTGTCAGGGCAGCCAGTCAGTTATATTACATTTCTAACAGAACAAAGCAAACAAACAGAGAAAATACAAAATGTGTGAGTTTGGTAGTTGATTAAATGTCCTTTGACCAGTATCTGGCCACTTGGAGTGCCTCTGGTGTTGCCGCAAGAAGGCCCTCCATTGTGCATGTGGCAGGGCTCAGGTTGCATTGCAGCAGGTGGTCAGTGGTTTGCTCTTCTCCACACTCGCATGTCGAGGATTCCACTTTGTAGCCCCATTTCTGAAGGTTGGCTCTGCATCTTGTGGTGCCAGAGTGCAGTCTGTTCAGCACCTTCCAAGTCGCCCAGTCCTCTGTGTGCCCAGGGGGGAGTTTCTCATTTGGTATCAGCCATTGGTTGAGGTTCTGGGTTTGGGCCTGCCACTTTTGGACTCTCGCTTGCTGAGGTGTTCCAGCGAGTGTCTCTGTAGATCTTAGAAAACTATGTCTGGATTTAAGTTGTTGACGTGCTGGCTGATACCCAAACAGGGGATGAGCTGGAGATGTCTCTGCCTTGGTCCTTTCACTATTGGCTGCCACTTCCCGGCGGATGTCAGATGGTGCAATACCGGCTAAGCAGTGTAATTTCTCCAGTGGTGTAGGGCGCAGACACCCCGTGATAATGCGGCATGTCTCATTAAGAGCCACATCCACTGTTTTAGTGTAGTGAGATGTGTTCCACACTGGGCATGCATACTCAGCAGCAGAGTAGCATAGCGCAAGGGCAGATGTCTTCACTGTGTCTGGTTGTGATCCCCAAGTTGTGCCAGTCAGCTTTCATATGATACTGTTTCTAGCACCCACTTTTTGCTTGATGTTCAGGCAGTGTTTCCTCTTTCATTGACTGCTAATTCAAACCTGAGCACTTGATATCAATGGTAATGAGTTTATATATGTTTGTTTGTCCTGTGGAAGTGACTCCTGAATTGAATGATTCATCATCCTCCTGAGATGCGACACTTCATCTCTGACATGTGCCAAATTTGGACAACCACCTGGCATTTTTTGAATTCTGGCCAAGGGCTTAATCATCTTTTAAATGGAGATTCCAACACTGAGTAGTCGAGTGTAAGCTCACTTGCAGCCCGAGTCTATTGAGAGCAGCATCATGAAGTCACACAAGTGACCACGGTGAGGCATTTCATGAATCAGATTAATCCATGTATCTTCAGAGTCTTGGAGAAAGCAGATAGTAGCACTCTATTCAAGCATTTTAGGAGCTTGGTTTATTCTGCCTTGGCTCCTGTGGGATGGAGATTTCTGAAATGAGAAAATGCCTTCCCATCATAAATAGTCATGCTGTCCCAATTCTCTTCACCACCCCAGCCTTCCTGCAGTTTCTTTCATTAATAAAATATTGAGGCCTCGCTTTTTGGTAATTACTATTCTAATTTTATTGACAAATGAAATCAAAGTGGAAGTTTAATGCTTGCAAAGCCTCCCCTTTCCCCTGCCAATTATCTTTTTTAAGGAGACAATACAGGTAGAAGCTAGTGAGCAAGAAAAAGAGATTCCTATTTAAATCAAATATAAGATTGGATATTTATGAACACAAGCTAGAGAACTCACAGTAGGATTGTCCTGTTCATTGTCTTGTCTTGTAATTTCTCATCACAACTCATCACACTTTCTGTGGTGTCTCAGCATCTTAGGTTCCAGTTCTTCTTCATTAGCTGTAAGAACAAGAAGGCTTGATGTGGATCTGAAACCTCATATAGTGTGAATTTTCCTAGCAGACTAGTAGATGCTGTCTTTTCTTGATGAATGTTTAAAAGTGTTTGCTTTTGTTTCCTCCAAATTGACATCAGAATAAAATACCCACAGCTTTGGAGAACTGCTTTTTGGGACTATGACTCCGGCACAACAGGAGCAACTTGCAGTTTCTCAGATCACTCCTGACATGACAAAAAAAAATGGCCACACATAATGAAAGAGTATTGGTGACAATTTGATATGGAGAGCCATGTTACATGACACTTCAGAAATGTATTAAATAAAGGAAACAAACGGGCAGGATGGTTGATAGGTTTGGGGAATTGTAGTCCAAAAAGTACCTTTTCCAGGTTCTGATGAGACAGCATATTGCCATGACATTTTTAGGAGGAAAAGGTATGATTATGAGAAAACTCCAATAAATCACAAAAGTATATGAGAGAAACTCATTCCAGACTGGAACTGGGCTTATAAAATAGCAGTCACACTTGGTGAAAAGTATTGCGTAGGAGGGCTTAATTAAAAGTGAGGCCAGGTAATCTATATAAATAAAAATGTAATGTTCATTTGTGGTATTCACAGAACTCAAAAACCACTGGGGCAATTGGCACCAAATTTGGACACGATACACCTAACAACCCAATGTATGTCCTTCACTAAAAAAAAAAAAGATTTTGTCATTTGGGAGTTGTAGTTGCTGGGATTTATAGTTCACCTACAATCACAGAGCATTCTGAACCCCACCAAAGATGGAATTGAACCAAACTTGTCACCCAGAACTCCCATGACCAACAGAAAATACTGGAAGGGTTTGGTGGGCAGTGTCCTAAGGTTTTGGAGTTGTAGTTCACCTACATCCAGAGATCACTGTGGACTCAAACAATGATGGATCTGGACCAAACTCTACACAAATACTCAATATGTCCAAATGTGAACACTGGTAGAGTTGGGGGAAAATAGAATCTTGACATTTGGGAGTTGTAGTTGCTGGGATTTATAGTTCACCTGCAATCACAGAGCATTCTGAATCCCACCAACTATAGAATGTCTTATTAAAACCTTTTTCCTACTACATGATGTGAATAACTCCTTGCAATAATTTTTTGATAATGCACATAACTCTAAAATTCTTCCTCCTGAGAACAATTGTCCATAGGGGAGATTACAACTCATTGTTCTAGGATGCAAGCCATTGAATTTTAGATAGGTATTAACATCTGTGGGTTGTCTATATAGTAAGGTAATGAAAAAATATCCCCTGCCTTTTTTTATTGTGCCAAATTGGGAATAGTCTTCAAAAATTGTGGATTTTCGTAGTCTTTCTCACAGTGGGAAGAAAATTGCTGAAATTACTCATTGCTGTTTCGAGAATAAATTCAGAGAAGAATTACATCCCTATAATGTAGTAATAATTAATAGGATTTAGACTACCTAGTACTAGTACCTGTTGGTATAATCTTAAAAGGGATATTTTTTTACAAAATATCAGATGCTAGTACCTTTAAAACTAACAGGGTTTTTTGTTTTGTTTTTGTTGCTATTTTAAGTTGTGTATTTGCATGAATTTCATGGATTACATTCAATTTTCCCAGATACACCATACAGAATACTTAATGCTTTGAGTGTGCATGTGTGCATTTATATATACACACACAAGTACATCGCATATTGTGGGATTAGAACAAAACTGAACACAGACTTATAGTTAATTTATTGACACTGCACATAAGACATTCATATGTAGTTTTAATATGGTTTCGTGATTTGTGAAAACCCAACTACTGACCAAGTAAGAACATTGGATCCCAAAGAAAAGGCTTTATCTCAACCTCAGTACCATTATTTATCCATTCGGTGAAAATGACTTCTTAGTAATTGTGGAATTCCTTCTCATGGGAGGATAACTTGTCTCCTCCTCTGTTTTCTTTTCACTGTTAGCAAACGAAGGCTATGCATGGTTTTGTGGTTTGAGCATTAAAGTACAACAAGTCACATTCCTCTGAAGAAATCTTGCCAGGTAACCCCCATGATAGGATTTCCTTAGAGTTGCCATAAGTCCAAAAGGACTTGAAGGAATAAAAGAACTAAGATGTTTTTATTTACACATACTTCGGGCTATTAATTAGTTGCTGAAAAATTACACATGGGGAGTAGTGCTATAAGAGGCAGATGACATGGAAGATAATAGTCTAGATAACGTAGTTATCTAGGTCTTCAAGCTGTGTAATTTTTTTAAAAGTTCTGGCATTTTGAATTTCTGCTCAGAAATGGACCAGGTGCCTGCTGAGTTCATGAAGCACTGACAAGATGTGTTTCCACTGTTTGGTCCTAATTATAAAAATATAAAATGTCCACAAAAATAGCCTACTTAGGTTATGTTCTATGGGAGGAACCAGAACACAGTCTAAAGCAGTGGTTCTCAACCTGGGGTCCCCAGATGTTTTTGGCCTACAACTCCCAGAAATCCCAACAGCTGGTAAACTGGATGGGATTTCTGGAAGTTGTAGGCCAAAAACATCTGGGGACCCCAGGTTGAGAACCACTGGTCTAAAGCAACCCCTACTGTTCTGGATTAAGCAAAACAATCCATAAATAGAGAGCTCTCTAACTTATTTAAATATTTATTTAATGCTCTTTTTTAATATTTAAATTTTGTTTTATGCCATATGTTTAATGGTTTTAATGGTCATAAGTCATAGTTATATGTAATAATAGTAGTAGTAGTAATAATAATAATAATAATAATAATAATAATAATAATAATAATAAATCACACAGTCCTAGATGCTTGGGAAGTGTTCAACTTGTGATTTTGTGATATGAAATCCAGCATATAGATCTCGTTTGCTGTGACATATTGTGCTTTTGTGTCAGTAAAATAATAATAATCTTTATTTATACCCCACCACTCAGGGACTCAGGGCGGCTAACATGAGGCCAAGCCCAACAATTACAATAAAACAAAGTAAAATACATACAACAAATAATAACATCAAATAAAACAATATCAAAATAATACAATAGGGTAAACACAGGATATGAAATAATAATAAAAAATGAACACAGTGGGCTGGGCCAAATGCAAGGGATAAAATTATAAAAACCCTGGGTGAGACAGGTAAATAGAGGAGTGTATCTGGTGGGAGCCCCCGGTGGCACAGTGGGTTAAAGCACTGAGCTGCTGAGCTTGTTGATCGAAAGGTCGCAGGTTCGATTTCGGGGAGCGGCATGAGCTTCCCCTGTCAGCCCTAGCTTCTGCCAACCTAGCAGTTCGAAAACATGCAAATGTGAGTAGATCAATAGGTACTGCTCCGGTGGAAAGGTAATGACGCTCCATGCAGTCATGCCGGCCACATGACCTTGGAGGTGTCTACGGACAACGCCGGCTCTTCGGCTTAGAAATGGAGATGAGCACCACACCCCAGAGTCAGACATGACTGGACTTAATGTCAGGGGACTACCTTTACCTTTTATCTGGTGGGAGATTCAGATGGGACAAACAATGGGGTTTAATTTTCTCTAGGGGATGAGATAAAATGCATGAAAAGGATAAATTTGTATTGGGACGGTCATGGTATGGGGATTTGTTGTTCATTCTTCAAAAGCATATGTAGTGGTTAGTTATTATAATAATTGAATTTATGCCATTAACATGTTGTAAACTGCCTTGAATCCCCCCGGGGGTGAGAAATGTGGTATATAAATACAATCAATCAATCAATCAATATATCTATGTTTGAATGAAAAAATGCTTGGCTCTGTAAAATGAGTTCACGTGGTTTTGAAGTATAGTAGAAACAGTTACTGAATCCTAGATAGGAGAAGGATAATGTCAAATTGTGTATTGGAATAAATAAATTAAAAAATAAGAACAGGAAGATCGACATCTCTCTTTCATTTAGGCCCCATCTACACAGCCATATTATGCAGTTTAACTGCATTGAACTGCATTATATGAGTCTACAATGCAGTTCAATGTACTTAAACAGTTCAATTCATATGCAGTTTTAATATGGTTTTGTGATTTGTGAAAACCCAACTACTGACCAAGTAAGAACATTGGATCTTCTGGCCAACTATTTACTCTTCCTACTGACAGCAGTGATCCCAAATCTCTAGCAATAATCTTTCTCAGCCATGCTATTTGAAACTCTTTTTAATTGACAATACCAGAGACTAAACCCAAGATTTTTTATATCACAGTGTCTGTTCGACCATGGTGGAAAGCTCATCCCAAATCCTTGTGTCAAATAAGCCTAGTATACGGCACTTATGTTTATTTATGATTTTCGTGCATATCATGTTTGCCTTCATTCTCTGGGTGGCTGCTTCAACTTCTTTGATCTTGATAAGTTCCTTAGATACTGGGTCACTGTGTGCTGTAGTAATTCCATATAGCATCATCTACATTAAAGATAAGAATGAAGGATTTTTTTAAAAGTATACTGGTAATCGATTTTTGCCCTTTTAAATCTTTCCTGTTGTCCATCTGAGGTGTGGAAAAACTGTCTGTGTTTGTCTGTTTTTACTATGTTTAGGCAGTTTGCATGTTTAGTCGACTGGAACAATTGCATTGTTTTTACAGATGTCATTTGTGCTTGGCTTTCATTTCTTCCTGGCAGAGCCAACGCAACGAGGAAGAGTTAATCCAAATGTACCCTGTTTTATAAACTACCTTACTTACTTTTGCCTCTCACTTCCTGGAGTCAGCAAAGGCTATATTTAAAAGTGGACAGCGCGATTTATGTGAATTTGGATATATTAAGCAAAATGCTAGCCATTTATCTAAGGCTCTTTAATTTGGAGTCTGAAAGAGTAGTTTTCAGACCAAAGAAGGAATTGCCAAAATACTCATGCGTGAATAAGCACTAAATAAATGAGAGGGAAATGGGAATCACTTGAGATGAGAGAGAAAAATGACAATAGAAAAAGATTGCAGGGGGAAGAGTGAGAGACAGAGAGAAGTAAGAGGCTTATGAAATTATGGGCGATGTGGAAGAGGAAACATTTCTCTCATTATGGTTGTACTCCAGGACCCTTCTGGCTACAATATGATAAGCCAGGTTCTCGGAGAACTTTATTGTTCCTGATTAACATGGAGGCCAATCAATAGCATAGGAAGCAAGAGTGGCTAAACAAACCACACTTTTTCTATCTGCTTATGAACTTTGCAAGCATTATGACTTGTTTCTGTATGAACTAGGGAAGAGAAGGATTTTTGCAAAATTTCTCATTCTCAAGGAGACAAGCTGTCTAAATATACTGAGGAATTGCTAGCCCTCACAAGAGAAAGACAAGGAGCACTTTTGTCATTATGCTTGTCAAATTTGTGAAGCAAACTATCCACAAACACAACCAGCATAAAAAGGAATGGCTGATTGATCATAGAGGCACAAGTAAGCTACCACTATTTTTAAATAAAATTCATCCAAGAAGCTAACAGCTACTCAACTATGCAAGTGTACAATTTGTGCCAAAAATGTTATTCAAAATGTGATTTTTCACTGTATTGTCAATTTTTTTTCTGTGTTTCCAGTCAAGGAATAATGCCAGTCTGGATAAGCCATAGAAATAAATATAAAACTAAAAATATTTCTATCCTGGAAGAAATAACAAAAAATACAGGTATACCTCCATTAACAAAGTAGATGGACTCCTGAACATTAGTTGTTTTGCATGGGTAGTGACAACCTCCCATGCCTGCTCAAAGAAACACCAAAACATGAGACAACCAATGCCACAACTTGTTTATTAGTTGCAATGCCATAGAGTTAGCAACCCCGCATGGGTTAGGGATTGGAAATTGGACAGCTCACTGCTGACTGTTGCCAAGTAACTGATAGGGGTCACAGTGCAGGAACACATCCAGTTCCACCCTGTGATACCTGCACCTCCACACCACCCAGCAGCCAACAAGTCACCCCCACCAAAAAAGGGGGAGGCATGCAAACCAGATCCAGGATCCATGCCATAAACCACAAAGGGCCTGGCACCCATCCAGGACAGTTACAGCACCAATAACCCCAAAGACCAAACCAACTCGATTGAAGAGTCCACATGCTAAGAAACAAAGCAGCCCATCATTTTTTTATTTTTATTTTGCCTCAGCTGCCGTCTTATTGGTGTACCACATTCCCACGGCTTGTTGGTTCATTCCTTCCCAGAGCTCTCCTCATCCTCTGCCATGAAATCTTGTCCCTCCACTCTTTCTCTGTCACTGGGCATATGGTAAAGAGGAAAAACAACCCCCAGCAGCACTGGGTTGGCCAGCCAGGTGCATCTGCTTTTAAGCAGGGCCCAACTAAAGATGACACTGAAGCAAGCCCTGCCTCCCGACTGGCTGGCCAACCAAGAGTGCACCAAACCAAGCAGTTACTGGAGTTATTGTGAACAGGGAACCCTCATGAAGATGGTGAGAGGTAGGAAGCACTATCTGCAACCAAGTTCCTGTCTGGTAAGTTGGGCAGGGGATTTGCAAAACTGTTGGAACTGGAGGTAGATACAACACGAGAAGAACACAGATACTATAAAAGAAAAGCATGCCAAGATGTTTTAGCAAACGTTTTATTCACAACTTGCTTCCTGTAAAGAAATGGCTTGCTTTCTTGTTTTCCTCTGCTAGAGGCAGTTCTAGAACGCACCAATATCTTGAAACCATATTCTTGCTCAGTTGTTGCAGGTGTGTGTACAATATGTAATGTTTCTGTAGCACCAGAGGTTGAAAGCTGGGCAAGCTTGCAGGCAGGCATATGAGGTTGAAAGTTGGATGTATTGTGAGGCTGGCAGGCAGATGTGTATGAAGCTTGCAGGCAGGCACACCCACACACACACATGCAAGGCAGGTGCCCAAGGTTTAAAGCCAGAGCAGGCAGGAGGATGCACTTGCACATGAGGTTTGTGGGCAGACCCATGAGGTTTAAAGCTGGATGGATTGTGAGCCTTGCCAGAGGACGAAGCTTGCAGGCATACAGATGTGTGAGGCTTGAAGCCAGGCTATGCTTGGATTCAGGCAGAACCTGGACAAGATATGAGGATTGATGCTGAAACCAAATTTCATTGGCTGGCTTACTGTGCCTTTAATGCCCTGGCTATTTGAAAAATGGTTACAGCTTTTCTCCCATTTGCTACTGGCTCTCTAAAGGAGGTTGCCACCAAGGTAGCCACTCTACAAAAAGCCAATGAACCTTTTGCTCTATGTGCATTCAGGAAAAACACATATATAACGGGAGAAGGCAGGTTGATCAGATTTAAAGTATCTTCCTAAATAGGGGGAAAATCAGCTAAGGAAGGAAACTAGCACTGTGTTCTGCAAGTGGCTGAAGGAACTCTGGCATCAAGAGATAAATTTTGAGCATGTTTGCAAGTGATCCAAATGTCAAATTTCAAGAAAGAGACCAATTTCCCATCCAGTATCCTATAAGGTTGGGCTGTCACGAAGTTGATGGGAGATTTGTGGGGAGTGTGTTCCTGCATTTTGCTTCCTCAAAAGTAGTTTCACTTCCAGGGGCTTCATAAATTGAGATATGCTTGTAATAGTTTATTTTTTCATATGGGTTTCATGATATACATAACAGGGATGAAAACCCCATGGTTTGTTTGAACGTTCTTACTAGCAAAAGGAATGATCAGTTGCCATGCATGAGCATGCTGGCTCATTCCCAAGAGTCTAGAATTCTTGGTTTTTATGACATCAAAGTACCTTCAGTTGAACTGACTAGCAGCAAGCTCAGGATGGAGATATGAAAACCTTCCCTCATTCTATGCCATAAGACATAGCAATGGCATTTGGACTGGACAGGTAATATAAATTATGCTGCGTCAAGGAAAGGGAATACAATTTTGGATTATTCAAGCTTCAGTATCCCATTTGTGTATTCTTGCTATTCACAGGGTTCATGATTAAGAATAATTCTACAAAATCCATTCTAAAAGCAAATTTTAATGGTACCGTGTTCACGACATGCCTATGAAAGAGATGTTGTGCCCAGTGGAACTCTGACTGACCAGCATTTCACAATGGTTAGAAACATAGGGACAATAGAGACTCTGGGTGCTAAATACATTTTAATAGTATCACATTTTAATATTAGAGCAATTTTCTAGCCCCTATCTCAGCAGATTCCACATAGGTAAATATCCTTGTTGCTTCAATGAAGTCAGCTTATATAATGAAGCTACCAGTCTTGACAGATTGGGTCCCATATTTGTGTAGAGTCTTGATTTCCCTATACTTGGGTTACAACATCTTTTGTGGTTTACAACTCAGTGTATGAATACTCCATTGGTGCACAGGACTATTTTTTCTCTCTCCAAGGCCTCATTTTCTTGATTCAAACTGTCCGGGATCAATAAGAAGGCAAACCAGAGTATAGCAAGCCACGTATATTTATATTTAGCAGTTCCTTGTTTGCCTGCCAACCCAAGAAATAACGAGACCACACATTAGTATTTGGGTTTAAATCTGGGCAACTTTTATTAATTGTTACTGGTTTACCTTTGACTGAATCCCAATCTCTGGATTTTGAACTTGGTGGCAAAGCCGAGGTAGCGTCCCTGTCCAGCCTACCTGTCAGCTGGTTAGGGTGAAACCCCCGTGTCCCCTGGATGCCCAATCCAGGCAACCCCTGAAGGAAATGTGTTGGAGAAGTCTTTCTCAGTGTATCTGGGACCATATTCTTTCTATTTCTAGGCCAGTATAATTCCCCTCACTTCATCAAATTGAACCTTAGGTGAGTGTTTTAGTTAATGGCCATCACCGCTGAAGGGGGTGCCTTGGGCATACACCAAATTTTAGCTTTTCCTAACTATTTATCGTGACCACCTATTTAACGCCACACCATCCCAATTTGCCTGGTAACAGTATAGGGTAGGCGAAAAACCCTCCTAGAACATAAGAGGGGGAAAAAGTCCTACCCGGCCCACTAATGGCAACCATAATACACTGTTTCATGGGCGGGAGTGGTGGGTCGACGTTTGGTTTAAGAATGAGGAAGGGGGCAGACCAGTGCCAAGAGCCTGGCTCCGCCCCTTCCAAGTAGTTCCAGCCAGAACTACATTTCTCTCCCTTCGTGGGAGGAGGCAAACTCCTCCCCCACCCCACTGGGCAGGGTGGGGAAGCTTCTTGCATGTGGTTTTAAGAGTTTAACCATGCCATATATTCATGCCATTTTCTGTTCATGAGTTTTACCCTAATTCCTTCTGCATTGGTTAGTTGTTTGTGGTTAATCTTAATTTGTTGGTCTTTTTTTATAGTCTGCAGTTCTCTTTGAAGAACACATGGCACACAGTCTTTCATGATGAGATGTTATAAAATCTTTAGTATTTGCAAGCAAACCTTATTTGAATGTTTTTAAATATAAGACCAAGCCTGTTTTATTTATCTTTTACACCCTGTGCAATAAGGTAATTGTGGAACTGGTTGTTTCTTTCCTTTTGCTTATGAATTCTAATTTCTCTGGGAAATACAATTGGTCCTCCATATTAATGAATTCTGTACACAGAGTCAACTATCTTAACATGCCAGAAAGCCAACCTTGGTTCTGTCATTTTGTATAAAGGATGCCATTTTGCTACACACTGTGCATAATGTGACTTGAGCATCCATTTGGTGTTTATTTGTTCAGTTGCTTCTGACTCTTCATGACCTCATGGACCAGCCCATGCCAGAGCTCCCTGTCAGCCATCACCATCCCCAGCTACTTCAGAGTCAAGCCATTCACTTCAAGGATACCATCTATCCATCTTGCTCTTGGTCAGCCCCTCTTCCTTTTTCCTTCCATTTTCCCCAGCATCATCCATAGATCTTAGTATCCATGGGGGGTCCTGGAACCAAACTTCAGTAGACACCAAGGATCCACCATACACTACTATGTCTTACATTCCCCAGCAATATATACTAGGCCTGGGTAACAACGGAAAAATTTGTTTCTAAAATCGATTTGTATTTGGGTTTTTTTTTGTTTCGATATTTAAAATAATTACAAAATTTTCCTTTTAAAAAGTTCGATATTTACGAAATTTCGTAAATGGTAAAAAATTAACGAATCGATTTCTGAAACAATACCGAATCGATTCGTTAATGGCGGACGCAACCGCAAAATACGCCAAAAAACCTCCAAAACCTTCTGAAGCTTCCCTCTCCCTCTGTTGTTGACTGTTGGTGTGATATAATTTTTTTTCACTAATTAAACCATAAAACTGGCCCAGACATGCGGAAATAATAACGAAACGACCTCAAAACAATAACAAAACGAATACAATATCGAAATACGAAGCATTTACAAAACGTTTTTGAAAATTCGTTTTTTTAATAATTGCTCCAGAATGGTTCGTTATCGTTTTGTAATTGAAAAAATTAACGAATTATTAACGAATTACGAATTAACGAAACGAAACCGCCCAGCCCTAATATATACATGCTCTCCCCTTCACCATGTCTGTGTTATTTTCTAGCAGGTGAAAAAGCAATGGCCCTCAAATGCCTCACTTACTTTGGCTTCTATCATATCTTCTTTGATCAGTTAACATAGGATATAGAATTGTGTGCTCTCACATTTCCAGACTAATTATCTTCAGGGCATTGGCTGAATGTAGCTATCCTTTCTTACTATCTGAAATCCCAGTATTACTAACTCTATCAAAATAACTGAGGCAGTATATGATGAAAGTGGTCCAAATTTGCAGCTGTTTTTCATTCAAATAGATGTTCACAAACAAGCATACTTTACAGAGTTTCATCAACTGTAGTGTCTACCAGGCCATTAGATTGGACATATTTCCTGTACTTGAAAACTATTGCAAATTGGATTCATTTATTCAATGTGACTTTCTGCAATCTAGAGCCCAGTTTTCAGCCTTCAAATATTTCTCACAGGGGAAAAAACATATCACTAACTAGCAAAGAGTGCCTACAATGCAGGGAACTGGAACTACATAGAATAAAAAGATTGTCATTGACATCTTTTTATAAAGCTACACTGAAAGGCTTTCAATCTTTAAAGATGCTTCAGAATTTCATCTCTATACAGCCTCAATTTTACAACCTTTTTTTTTCAAATTCTAAGTATGTTTTTGTCAGTTGAAATGTTAGGTTCATTCACCTGGGAGAAATTTCACTTCAACTCAGTGAGGCTAAGACCTGAAATGAACATAGAAAAGGCTCGCTGGACAGTCTTTCCATGAAAAAAAGCCTTCATCAAAGGGGTTGTAAAATATTCAGAGCTCAGAAAGAGTACTTCATGTACTAAAATTTCCAGTATCCCAGGATATCCTGGAAGAAAAAATGGGTCAACCTGCAACTTCTTCCTCTTCTTCCCTTTCTTTTTAAGGGAAAGAAGAGGGTTGAACTAATACCACAGTGAAGCTTTTATAAAGCCAATGATGCCAGGGTATATAACCCTCCCCAAGGGAAATTTCCCTTAGCCCCAGCATTGGTGAGTGAAATGCCAGTACCTATCCCAAAACATGAATACTTGTTTGGAGTTAAGAGAATAATATAATGGACCATTAAATATTAAATGGACCAGTATGGACCATTTTCACTTGAAGCTGCATCATTACATTATATATTTTTTAAAACTACACCCTTCTACCAAGTATTTGTCATTAATGATATGATATCCTGTCCTCTTCATGACTTAAGTCAGGAGCCCCCGGTGGCGCAGTGGGTTAAACCCCTGTGCTGGCAGGACTGGAGACCGAGAGGTCGCAGGTTCCAATCTGGGGAGAGGCGGATGAGCTCCCTCTATCAGCTCCAGCTCTTCATGCGGGGACATGAGAGAAGCCTCCCACAAGGATAATAAAAACATCAAATCATCCAGGCGTCCCCTGGGCAACATCCTTGCAGACGGCCAATTCTCTCACACCAGAAGCAACTTGCTCCTGACACGACAAAAAAATTACTTAAGTCTTACTTTAATGTCTCTTTGAACTTAAATTGAATAGAACATGGGTGGATCAGGCCTTCCATATACATCCATTAGTATTCTTGGCTACTCTGAGATCTACTCATAGTTGATGACATCCACTGGTTCACCCTCTATTGATGGCTGCTACTAGTCCCAATCAAATCTATTCCTAGTGCTGTTAGCAGTTCTTGTTTTCTCTTCTAATGTGAAACAAATCTACACTGACCTGATATCCTGAAGTGTATGTGAATCAGGTTTATGACAGCTAAAATGACAAAATGAACAAAATGAAGTTCAATAGTGACAAATGCAAGATACTCCACTTTGGCAGGAAAAACGAAATGCAAAGATAAAGAATTGGGGACAATGCCTGGCTCGAGAGCAGTTGTGTCAAAAAGATCTTGGAGTCCTCGTGGACAACAAGTTAAACATGAGCCAACAATGTGATGTGGCGGCAAAAAAATCCAATGGGATTTTGGCCTGCATCAATAGGAGCATAGTGTCTAGATCTAGGGAAGTAATGCTACCCCTCTATTCTGCTTTGGTTAGACCACACCTGGAATATTGTGTCCAATTCTGGGCACCTCAATTCAAGAGAGATATTGACAAGCTGGAATGTGTCCAGAGGAGAGCGACTAAAATGATCAAGGGTCTGGAGAACAAGCCCTATGAGGAGTGGCTTAAGGAGCTGGGCATGTTTAGCATGAAGAAGAGAAGGCTGAGAGGAGATAATGATAGCCATGTATCAATATGTGAGAGGAAGCCACAGGGAAGAGGGAGCAAGCTTGTTTTCTGCTTCCCTGGAGACTAGGACACGAAACAATGGCTTCAAACTACAAGAGAGGAGATTCCATCTGAACATGAGGAAGAACTTCCTGACTCTCTGCCCCAGGGTGTGGTGGAGGCTCCTTCTTTGGAAGTTTTTAAACAGAGGCTGGATGGCCATCTGTCAGGGGTGATTTGAATGCAATATTCCTGCTTCTTGGCAGGGGGTTGGACTGGATGGCCCATGAGGTCTCTTCCAACTCTTTGATTCTATGATTCTAACTGGAATGGCTCTGGATTACGACCTTGGATTTTGTGATTTTAATAATTGTTTTAGGTGCTTCTAATTCTTGGTTTTTTGTGGAAATGTTTATCAGCTGGAAATGTTTATCTCAATGTTGATCTGGTGTTTGCCAAGCTGAAGTAGCCCTGGAATAAATGGTCCATGTAGAGCCTCCTACAGTTGCAATCCAAGCCATAAGAAGATAATAGTGTGCACTTATGAAACAACCTTGGCCCTCATCATACTGTGCCCCCCCCCCCCCAAGTAACATTTCAGGAGCTAGAAGAATGTTGCGAGGTTACTTGAGACATCCCGTGAGCTGCACGCCTATCCTCCTCCTCCTCGTGTGATGGGAAAGGAAGGGTGGAGAAATCGCTATGGGGAAAACTCAAAACATAACAGTAAAAAGGTAGAAAATTGTGAGAAACCTACCTATATCACAAGCAATGCATGTGCTGCAGAAATTTTCTGCGGCCAACATGGAAAAAGTATTTGTGGCCAGACGTGTGTCATGTGAAGGGATGCATCGGTGATCATAGAATTGGTTAAGAAGTAGAGGCCAGCATTACATTGCTTAAAAAACCCTTGTCTGATGAGGTCACAAGTCAGGTAAGCTTTTCATAAATAAGAAACAAATTTTGAACCTTCTGGAGAACACATGAACGCTTCTTCCAAAATTAATATAGAGATTATTTTTCCCTTTCACCGCCACACCTCCAATTTTTTATGATTTCTCTTTTGGTGGTGAAAAATATACTTACTTTAACAAGCTGAGGATAGTTAATGATGCACCCTGATCTTCCTTTTCCTTTTCTTTAACAAGAGTTTTGGAGAACACAGCAGGAGTAGCTAGAGTAAATTCCAACTTTTCTTGCTGAGGTTTTGTTGCATTGTTTACAGCAGGGTTGTTGTTGTTGTTCATTCGTTCTCTGACTCTTCGTGACCTCATGGACCAGCCCATGCCAGAGCTCCCTGTCGGCCGTCACCACCCCCAGCTCCTTCAAGGTCAGTCCAGTCACTTCAAGGATGCCATCCATCCATCTTGCCCTTGGTCGGCCCCTCTTCCTTTTACCTTCCACTTACAGCAGGGATTCTACTGAAATCCAAAACCAAAAATCTGTGTTTTTGCAGCTCTCCTTCACCAGCCTCTCAATACCAATGCTGCAAAAAAAAAAAAAAAAAAAGCCTTCCAACTCAAAAAATGCCAAGGGGAAGGTGTTCTGAGAAGGCATAGGAATACATTGTGTGAAGGTGTTTTATTTCAGAAGCTTTGTTAATAAGCTATGCCTGTATTATAACAGACAGGTATATGGATTAAAATTACAGATCAGCATCAGAGTGTGTTAACAGTTCTCATAGAGTGGCAGCAGGGAATGGAAATGTGTATTTCCTGTTTTCTGAGTAATAATTGCTAGTTTGTCATTATGCATGCTTGAAAGCTGATTTATAGTGCTGTGACTGCCAAATTTGTTTCTGTATGTCACCAAGTTTTGAAAAAATATATATTAATTTTTCCAAGCCTTCTGGGAAGAGGTAATTCAGCCAGGTGATCTATGCTTTCTTTTTCTAATCGACTTTTCTGGCATACCTGATGGGAAGATAAACATTAGTTACACATGGTATGCATATGAGAAAAAGAGAGAGAAAGAACGAGAATAAAGGAAAAGGGCAAAGTGTGCACGACATAGTAATTCACTGAAAGCAATCTGTAATAATGTAAGGAATCCTACCCAGATCAGACAGGAGGGCAATCTAATCCAGCATTATTTGTTTATTTTGGAAAGCATCCCCTCTCATCTCTAGCCTCTGAAAGCCCATATTGCATAATATGTATATGCTGTGCAAGAGATAGGATGATACATCTCCCTTCCTGCCTGGCTGCCTGCAGACTCTCATCCATAACAAGGCTCTCCAGAATTGGTGAAAGATTTGTGTAGAAATCCAGATGGACTAAGATTCTGATTCAGCATATGGTCTCTCATTCTGTGATCTCTTGGGCTTCAAGGGAAAAAAAAGTTGAAAAAGCAGGCTGGTGTTCACCCAACAGGCTGCACTGCCATGGTTAAATATGTCCAATGTGCCACGGCATCATTTCTAGCTGACATTTGGGCTACTTTTTAAAAATATTTGGGGCCTAGGAGAAACTACATTTTGAAGTGATTTTGATTGCTGTGGGCCAATTTTAGGGCCTGCCTCAGGGGAGCATGCTTGCTCCATCCATGTTCAACATCTACACAAATGACTAGCCAATACCATAAGGGACAGAGAGTTTCATCTATGCTGATAATCGTGCCATCACTGCTCAAGCAGGGAGCTTTGAGATGGTAGAACAGAAGCTCTCCGAAACTCTAGGTGCTCTTACTGCCTACTACAGGGAAAACCAGCTGATCCCTAATCCATCCAAAACACAGACATGTGCTTTTCATCTTAAGAACAGACAAGCATCCAGAGCTCTGGGGATCACCTGGGAAGGAATCCCACTGGAGCATTGCAGCTCATCCAAATACCTGGGAGTCACTCTGGACCATGCCCTGACCTACAAGAAGCACTGCCTGAATATCAAGCAAAAAGTGGGTGCTAGAAACAATATCATACGAAATCTGACTAGCACAACCTGGGGATCACAACCAGATACAGTGAAGACATCTGCCCTTGTGCTGTGCTACTCTGCTGCTGAGTATGCATGCCCAGTGTGGAACACATCTCACCACACTAAAACAGTGGATGTGGCTCTTAATGAGACATGCCGCATTATCACAGGGTGTCTGCAGCCTACACTACTGGAGAAATTACACTGCTTAGCTGGTATTGCACCACCTGACATCCGCCGGGAAGAAGCAGCCAATAGTTAAAGGACCAAGGCAGAGACATTTCCAGCTCATCCCCTGTTTGGGTATCAGCCAGCATGCCAATGACTTAAATCAAGAAATAGTTTTCTAAGATCTACAGAGACACTCGCTGGAACACCTCAGCAAGTGAGAGTCCAAAAGTGGCAGGCTCAAACCTAGAACCTCAATCAATGGCTGATACCCAATGAGAGACTCCCTCCTGGGCACACAGAAAACTGGGTGACTTGGAAGGCGCTGAACAGACTGTGCTCTGGCACCACAAGATGCAGAGCCAACCTTCAGAAATGGGGCTACAAAGTGGAATCCACAACATGTGAGTGTAGAGAAGAGCAAACTACAGACCATCTGCTGCAATGCAACCTGAGCCCTGCTACACGCACAATGGAGAACCTTCTTGCGGCAACACCAGAAGCACTCTAAGTGGTGAGATACTGGTCAAAGGACATTTAATCAACTACCAAGCTTGCAAACTCTGTGTCTTTTGTATGCTTGTTTGTTTGTTCTGTCAAACAACTGTTTGGTTGCCTGACACGATAAATAAAAAAAATTCTAGCTGATATTTGGGCTACTTTTTTAAATATTTGGGGCCTAGGAGAAACTACATTTTGAAGTGATTTTGATTGCTGTGGGCCAATTTTAGGGCAAAAAAAATTAGACAGAAATCAATTTGAAAACAAATATTTGGGGTTTGGGGGTCCTCTGAGACCAAATTTCAGGAAGCAAGGAACTACACTGAATCTGCAAGGTGTAATCTGCCTGTCCCTGTAGCAAAGAGATAGGAATAAGTTTCAGTCAAAACTTTAACAGATAGCTTTTTTAAACTGTCAGACTAAAACCCATTGCAGATTCATTATCCCATTAGACTCTCAGAAAGCAGATACTCTGTGAATGCCCCTCAGCTTTTTTATAAGTATGCTTATTTTACATTCATAAAAGCTTGATCCCTCATGTATTGATGTATTTGCTAAAAGGCTTAAATAAGACAGAATACAAAGACTGCTTGATCTTTGTCTTTATCCATCATTATTAGGGGGGAAAGCATTTGAAAGACAAGTCATCTTGTTGACCCTGATTCATGAATTCAGGTCTCCTCATTGTATTCCTTTTGCCATGGTTGAATGTCTATATACAAATAAATTTCTTCCTTATTTGTTTTTGGTGCAACTCACATGGTTCTCATGCATCCCATGAATGCCTCCTTCAGCACTAAGGAAAGCAAAGCTGGTAATATGTTCAGTAAATAAATCCTAGTGGGAAGCTGCCAGATACCTTTAGGCAGCTCTCCAACATAGAACTGCTATTGCTTACCCTGTGCTTTTAGTATTCAAGGGGAAACTTCCTCAAAACATTATGCTTCTATTCAGTTGTAGCAGCCAATAGAAATTGATCCCTGATATGAGGAGTGTGTAGCAGATGTTGCACCAGATACTTACTTACTTAGGCAGCCCCTCATTGTCCGAGTAGGATAGTCTTCCAGGATCAGTGTACTGGCGGTGGGTCCATAGGTGGCTGTGGAGCCCTATTCTTGATCTGCATCTTCTCCCGCAGTGAGGGCATTGGTTTCCAGGTGGAAAGTGGTCCTGGTAAGGGTTGGCTTGATGCGCCTTCCTCTTGGCATGTTTCTCTCTTTCACCCTCCATTCGAGCCACTGCTGGTCACAGCTGACCTCCAGCTGGAGTGCTCAAGGGCCAGGGCTTCCCAGTTCTCAGTGTCTATGCCACCGTTTTTAAGGTTTATTTATTTATTTATTTATTTGCTTTATTTCTATACCGCGTTTCTCAACCTAAATTAGGTGACTCAATGCGGTTTACACAATATTAATTAACATAGCAATAACAGTTAAAACGCATCATACACAGAAGCAAACACACAACAATCATACATAATGCCTCGATCACAAATGAAATCCAATCTCATAATCCTTGAGCCGTTCCTATGTTCAGTTTACCGTCATCCTATGTTTAATTGCGCTGATTAGCCAAACGCTTGCTCAAAGAGCCAGGTTTTAAGCTTCTTCCGAAATGCCAGTAACGAAGGGGCCTGCCTGATGTCAATGGGTAGGGCGTTCCATAGCCGAGGGGCCACCACCGAGAAGGCCCTGTCTCTCGTCCCCGCCAACCGTGCTTTGGGCTTTGATCCAAACTTTAAATCTCTTTTCCTGTCCCACCAACATTCTGTTTTCCTTTCTTGAGTTCAGAGTAGAGCAACTGCTTTGGGAGACGGTGGTCAAGCATCCGGACAACATGGCCGGTCCAGTGGAGTTGATGGGGGAGGACCATCGCTTCAATGCTGGTGGTATTTGCTTCTTCCAGCACGCTGACATTTGTCCGCTTGTCTACCCAAGAGATTTGCAGGATTTTCCAGAGGCAGCACTGATGGAATCGTTCCAGGAGTTGCATGTGACATCTGTAGACATGTCTTGCAGGCATATAGTAGGGTTAGGAGGACAATAGCTTTATAAACAAGCACCTTGGTATGCCCGTGGATGTCCCAGTCCTCAAACACTCTCTGCTTCATTCAGAAAAAAGCTGCACTCACAGAGCTCAGGTGGTGTTGTATTTTGGTGTCAATGTTGACTTGTGGAAAGGTAGCTGCCAAGGTAGCGGAAATGGTCAACATTTTCTAATGTTACACCACTATGCTGTATTTCTGGCATTGGAGAGGGATTGGCTGGTGACTGCTGGATGAGCACTTTGGTTTTCTCAATGTTCAATGACAGGCCGAGCTTCTTGTATGCTTCTGTGAAGGTGTTTAGAGTGGCTTGTAGGTCTTCTTCTGAATGTGCACAGACAACATTGTCATCAGCAGCTTGGTTTTGGCTTTCAGTCTGCTGAGGTTAAATAGCTTGCCATCTGTCTGATAGATGATTTCCACTCTAGTGAAAAGCTTCCCATCAACAAGATGAAATATCATAGCAATGAAGATGGAAAATAAAGTTGGGGCAATAACACATTCCTCTTTGACACCTGATTCCACCTTAAATGAGTCACTTTGGGGGCCATTGCTGCCCAAGACTGTTGCCATTATGTCATCATGGAGGAGCTGCAGGATGTTCACAAATTTGTTAGGGCACTCAATTCTTTGGAGGATGGTCCAGAGAGCACTGCGATTCACTGTGTTGAATGCCATTGCAAGATCAATGAATGCCATGTACAGAGGTTGATTTTGTTCCCTATATTTTTCTTGGAGCTGTTGTGATGTGAAAATCATGTCCACAGTTCCTCTGGAGGGGCAGAAGCCATTCTGGGATTCTGAGAGTGTGTCTTCTGAGAGGGGTGGAAGGCGGTTTGCAAGGATTCTTGAGAGGATTTTCCCAGCGGAGATTAGAAGGTTGGTACCTCGATAGTTTCTGCAGTCTGTTCTTTCCCCTTTTTAGAAGAGGGTGATGATAGTGGCAGCCTTGAAATCTGCTGGGATTTTCTCAGTCACCCACACTTTTTCTATGAGCTGGTGGAGTTGGTGTGTCAGCTCAGGTCCTCCCTCTTTTAAAATTTCAGCAGGGATCCCATCAGGTCCACTGGCTTTATTTTATTTATTTTTTGTTGGCTGATGGCATTGCTGACTTCTTCCAAATTAGGAAGTGCTGCAAGCTCATCCCTGGTTTGTTGTGGGATTTGTGAGAGAACCTCTTCGGCCACATTGGAGCTGTGATTCAGGAGGCTTTGGTAGTGTTCTTTCCAACATAGTAAAATTGATTGTTTGTCCTTCAGAAGTTTGGTTCCATCTGATAAGCGTAGAAGCTGTATGCCATGGTTTCTTGTTCCATAGATGACCTTTGTGGCGTTGAAAAATCTCTGAGCATCATGAGTATCTGCCAGGTGTTGGATTTCTTCAGCCTTCTTTGTCAACCAGATGTTTTCGAGTTCTCTTGTTCTTCTTTGGACCTCAGCTTTTGCACTGGCAGAGATCTTTTTTCTTAGCAGCACAGTTGACGTCTCTCTGCCATGTTTGGAAGGCTTTCCTTTTCTTGTCAATTAGCTGTTGGATCTCGTTGCACCAGATATTCTTGGAGTCAACCCCTGCCAGTCCCAGGCATCATGGCCAGTGCTTGGAAATGATGGGATTTGTAGTCGAATAACATCTGATAGACCTCACATTCCTCATTCCTAACATAAGTAAGCAATGCATTCAGTAATTTAGTACCATTGCAAGTCCCAAAACACCTTCTACCATATATACTTGTGTATAAATTATTAGTTGAAAGTGTGTTTGGGGACCAGCAATTTTGGCAGAGAAGGCAAAAGAATTTGTAAAACTACAGCTACCAGAATTTCATAGCATTGAGCCAAGGCATTTAAAATTATATGAAACAGAATTGATTCTATAGTTTAGGGCAGTGTTTCTCAAACTTCTTTCCAGGTGTTTTAGACTTCCAATCTCACTGGCTGGGATTTCTGGGTGTTGATGTCCAAAACACCTGGAGGAACAGAGTTTGAGAAACACTGCTCTAGCAACCACTTAACTGTCATTAGTAGAAACAAGCCAACTTCAAACCATAACACCTGCAGATGATTTTTTTTTCACTAACCATAATTTCTAGTTCAGATGCCATAGCAATTTCCATTCATTAGAAATAAAATATCATATTCTTTGCAGGGCTGTCCTGGAAAGAAAGAGTGGGAAACTCATGAGAGGCTAAACTCGTTGATGAAACGCTAAAGTGTTATTCCCCCAAAGCAACTCACAAACAGGAAAATAACTTCTGATGAAAAACTGAAGCCTAAGATGCACTATTTAGCAAGCTATCCACTAATGCTCAGGCTGGTTTCCAATGTTTTTAAATGTTTTCAACTAAACAGTGTGCGGCAAGATTTCCATTAATGCTGCACTCATATTTATGCAAATTCTATTTGCCTTTTTACTCCAACAGTTATTTAGCATGACAAATAGTGAAAATTGATGCTTGAAAGCTAAACAGTTTTATCATTTTGCTGGTGTAGCTCTCCTCACTTCACTTTAGAAGTTTTCTTTCTTTTAAAAGAGAATGTTTATTTTACTTTGGAAGTCAATTTCAACTTTGTCTTCTCATTCCATGTAAAAGTAAGTGTTGCTGTTTTTCAATCCTTTGAGTCAATACAGTATTAAGAGAAATGTCATATATGCAGCCAGCTCTTTTTTTGTGGTATGTAAGAGGAATAAATGTTTTCTCTCCTTTTCTTCATCCCCAGTTTTTCTAGTTTTCCCCTTCCAACCTGAAATGGAAATGAAGAGGTGAGACAGCAAACATTGGGTTGAATGAGAGGCATGTTTTATTGACTTTAGAGCAAAAATAGTCAGTAAAGGGCGGGATGATGTGCGGATATTCCATGGGGAAGTAGCTTTCCCTTGCCATCTCTTCTTTGGTTCTCAGAGCTCCAAGCAAATGTTCTGGGGTAATCTACAAATGTAATATCCATACAAAAGTCCCAGAGTAGCATTCTACTACACAATATCCATATAAAAGTCCCAGGTTCCTTAAAATAAATTAGCCTACCCTCAACCTCTGGCAACTGTTACTGTTTTAGACTATAAGTTAGAGCTAAGAAGTTAGACTGTAAGTTAGAACTAAGAAGATCCACCTAAGTGGGAAAAATGGTGTTGGGGCTTTCAGAATATTGCTGGATGATCAGCCACCCTGTTTTACGTAGAACTCACTTCTGGGGAAAATGGATTGAACTCTCTCTCTCTCTGTATACCCCCCCCCCCAATTGAAAACTGATTAGAGCTAATTTTTTAAAAAGCTTTTATCATCTAATGCCCCCAGAGTTGTTAGTTACTATTTTGTTTACAATGTTAAAGAATAATTATTTACTTCTGCATTTATCAAAAAATAAAATGGTTACTTTTTAGTTATAATTTACATTTGAAAGAACAATTTGTGACTCCCTCAATCCATTGGCCTATGGTAAGTAACATACTCTTCTTCCATCTACCTCACTGTAACCTTAATGTTGCAGTAGAGTGTGTTGAGCAAGCTACAACTGGTAGTAGGAAGGGAAAGAGGGCTGCTCAGGTGCTGGATCAAGAGCAGCAAAGGAAGCAAATTAGGGAGATATTCATGACACCTACAGATTCTGAATCATTTGAAGGTTTCTCAGATTCTGAAATGGAGGAGGAGGGAGATGGGGCAGAGGATTGAAACGGGCTACTCAGGAGCAAGAGTCAGATGAAGAGAAAGAAAGGAAGTGGATCTGTGAAATATTTAATGCTCCAACTGAGGAGGAAGATTCATGGGGTTCATAGGGAGTGATGGGACTGGGAGTGATGACGGGGAGGAGGATGGGTTAGATTGGACCAGTGTACAAGAGATCAGGAACATATGTACCCAACCTACATCAAGTGGGGAGTTTGAAGGGTTTTCAGGAGACTGGCAACCTGGAAATACATGGGGTGATCTAAGTCTTGATAGATGCTGGAAAAGTTGGAGGGACGGGCGGTGGCAAGCAGCTGTGGAAGCAAAGGCACCCGAGAGTGATGAAGACAGGATGGAGTCCAGATCCACCTCTGATGAGGAGTTATAGGATAAAAGTAAGGTATCAAACTATTGGAACTTTGCAGTAGGCAAAGTGTTGTATTGGGCTTGGGACTTTGTTGCTGCCATTACTCTCGCCTTGGGTCCTGGGCCTGCAGATCGCTGTGTTTCCGTGCTTCTACCGTCTGGAATCCTGTAAGTGCTGACTGCTATCTTCCTGCTGACTTTGGATTGTTTTTGGGATGACGGCTTCACGCTTTGGACTGCTACAGCTTCTTCTGGACGTGTCTTGACCTTGGACTGTTTCTAGACTATGTTTTTGCTTGCTCCTACCTTGTTTATTGTTTATTGGACTCTGTGTTTTTGAAGCAGTTTGCTGATACTTTTTGTTATCCCAGATTATATTCCAAGTTGTGTTTTTTGCTTGGCTTTTTGCTACAGACTTTCAGTTTTTGCTAGTAACACTGAGTTAAGTGTTTCTAAGCTATTTTTGTTACTTTAATAAACTTTGTTGAACCTTTACCCTTGTGTTTGGCTCTGTTAAGGCTTCTGGTTCACAACACTTAACACCTAGGAGCAGCAGCCCAAACCTGTAGCTGACTCCTCTACCACACACCTTAACTACTAATGGTAACTGTAAACATTGTATGTCACCATGAAAGGAGTATTTTATTCCTATTGCAATTTAACTTAGCCAAACCTATGTTTCTGGATCCAGGAGGAGAATTGATTTCAGGGACCTAGTAGTTTATCGCATCCTAAAAACCCTAAAAACACAGATCATGTTTGATCTAATTAATACCTGGTTATTATCTGGTTAGTATTTGGACAGCAAACTATCAACAAATACTTAGTGTTATCTATATCAGCAGGAGGAACTGGTAAAACCTCCTCTAAGTGTTCCCTGCTTAAGGAAACCCTATGAAATTAATGAGGTCACCATAATTCAACAACTTGAAGGCAAACAGGAGTTTAGCAAAAGTTATGTCTCAACATTGGTTCTAATCCATATACTAGTCAGGGAGATACAGGCCAGGCCAATTTGTACCTACGCTACCAAAAATAAATTCTTAGACCTCAATCCTGTCTTTCTGACTGTTAAGAGTTTTGCCTCCAGTTAATGTTTTTAACCTGGAGAAAGACTCAGGGCCCTTCCACACAGCTCTATATCCCAGAATATCAAGGCAGAAAATCCCACATTATCTGAGTGTGGACTCAGTTAACCCAACTCAAAGCAGATATTGTGGAATTTTCTGCCTTGATTTTCTGGGATAGAGGGTGTGTGGAAGGGCCCTCTGTCAATTTCTTCCATAAGTGTAATCTGAAAAAGGTTGTTTATGTGACACGCATAACATATCACTTTTCTGCTCTTCTGTTTTGAGTTGGAAGCTCTTAAGAGGCTATACAGACTCTTGGCTGTGCTGTCACTAATACATTGGCCATGTGGAGCCAATATCATTATGTGCAAATAAAAGTGTATTGAGTACCCTCCATTTCAATATTTGAGTTAACCCCTGCCCCTGCCACATTCCACATCAGGATCTTAATACAATTCATGACATCTCTAAGTTCAAAAGTATCTTCATTTTGGTGAGACTGTGCAGATTGGATTAGTCAGTTCTGATCTGTTGGAGGGTCAGCAGCAATGCTATTTAAGTCATCATAACATATACAGTTGTTTCGGGGATTATTGTCCCCCTAGGACCAGACATATGTTGTATGTTGTGTTTGCACTGTCTGTTTTTGATAAGGCCAACTGGCTAATCAATAAAAATTGTTGTTGTTGAGTACCCTCAATATTCCAACCTTTTGCATTAGCACCATCACAATGATTTCCCAGTTTGTGGTCTTGCATATCTTCATAACCCCATCATCCATCTTTACACCTGTTCCTTGTTTATTTTTAATTTTAATTTTAGTTCAAACCAATAATTTCAACATTTAAAAACAAAAGAGCCAACGTAAATATTAAACATTAAGCAAAAGGGAAACAGCTAGTTTGAAAATGGCAGGGAGAAGTCAGAGGAAAATCTCACTCCCTGACATCATTTTTCTGCTGACATGCAAGCACAGAAATGGAAAGGACCCATCATACCAATACAGAGGATGGGAACATTGTGGGATTTTGCACTATTGAAATGTTTTATCAAAGATGGTGGTCTAACTGCTATCCTGGTTTGTCTGCTTCTTGCAATAAAGTCATTAGTCAAGAATTGCATCCTTACTCAGACATCGCCAGTAAAATATATAACATATGGGTTATGTTTAGTAGGGCTGGGCGGTTTCATTTCGTTAATTCGTAATTCGTTAATAATTCGTTAATTTTTTCAATTACAAAACGATAACAAACCATTCTGGAGCAATTTTTTTAAAAAAACGAATTTTTAAACACGTTTTGTAAATGCTTCGTATTTCGTTATTGTATTTGTTTCGTTATTGTTCTGAGGTCGTTTCGTTATTATTTCTGCATGTCTGCAAGTTTTTTGTTTAATTAGTGAAAAAAAATTATAATATCACACCAACAGTCAACAACAGAGGGAGAGGGAAGCTTCAGAAGTTTTTGGAGGTTTTTTAGCGTATTTCGTGGTCGCGTCCGCCATTAACGAATCGATTCGTTATTGTTTCGGAAATCGATTCGTTAATATTTTGTAATTTTTTTCACATTTACAAAATTTCGTAAATATTGAACTTTTTAAAAGGAAAATTTTGTAATTATTTTAAATATCGAAACGCAACCCCCCCCCAAATACAAATCAATTTTAGAAACAAATTTTTGCGTTGTTGCCCAGGCCTAATGTTTAGGAGTTCAATCTTCATTTAATTTGATCTCACACTACAAACAGAATTTACAAAAATGAACTTCTTTGCTGCGAATGACTTTTGGTTGTCGCAGAAGAATCTTGGAGAAAAAATGGCATATTCATGCATGCCAGACTTATGCATTTCTGCAAAACTCTGTAGTGGTGGAACACATAACAGCTGTTGCCTCATATCAGAAACTATTAAAAGTAGAATGTTAGATGGGTTCTTTGTATCTTTGGGATCAATCAGTCCTCTTGTGTCTGCTGTATTTATACTTTACCTCACAAAGTTAAAGAACAAGGTTCCACAGACAGAAGGTTTACACAAAATATATTTTGAACAGATTTCAAAAACTATGGTGAATAAAAGAAAGAAAAACACTTTCAGATGTCTTGATCGCATGCTGAAGCAAAATAACTTGAAATGGCTGGAGACTCCTCAAGGTGCTGTCCTACCATGCTGAGATGGCTTGGCTTGACTCAAATTTCAACATCAATGAAACCTCTACTTCAAAAGCACACCTATTCCTACACCTTTGGGATCTTTTGGGTGTTTTGTTCCAACAGTTTATAGTAATTTTTTTGGCATCCATTCATGGCTTTTTACAACAGCATTGTTATATTATGGGTTGTGTTTTATATAGAAATATGAAAATTGAGTTATATTTTTGTTCAGCACTAACATTTGTAGGTGTTGCCTTTAGGTTCTGGAAGATGGACACATAGACAGAGGTGAAGAAATTCATAGTCGGGGGAAAATGGGACAACAGAAGGATAGCTAATAGGCCTGGGTAACAGCGGAAAAATTTGTTTCTAAACTCGTTTCGTTTTTAGGGGTCCATCGCATTTTGTTTTTTTAAAGAATTCCGAAATTTTCCTTTTAAAAATTTCGAAATTTATGAAATTTTGTATAATTACGAATCGATTCGTTAATGGCGGACACGATTGCGCAATATGCTAAAAAACCTCCAAATGGGACAGGGGGAACTTCTGAAGCTTCCCTCTCCCTCTGTTGTTGACTGTTGGTGTGATAAAACAAACAACAACTATAAAACTTGCACCAGACATTCGAAAATAATAACGAAATAATTACGAAATAATTTCGAAATAATACAATTGAAAAAATTGTTTTGAATCTAATTTCATCCTCACACTATTCCTGCATGGCTCAATATTGGATCATAAGCTAATTTAAATACGAATTAATAACGAATTACGAAATTAATGAACGAAACTGCCCAAGCCTAATAGCTAATATGTGTAAATATATATTTACTAGTGAATATGCAATTTTAGAAATAATTACTAAATGTGAAATGTAATGCACCTCACAATGCATGAGGAAGATTATCTAGATAGTCTCCATGCTTGATGGTCAGTCTGCTGTATGAGTGCTATTTTTAGTGACCAATTTTAAGACCTTCCTTCTCTATCTTAAAACCAGATTACATTTGGACAGCTGTTCAGATATAGAATTCTTCAAGAAGGGAAGATAATCTGACAGCATTTTAAATGCAAGACTTCCTTTTGTAGAGTAGGATACAAGATGACCATATTAGTTACTCAGTTGAGAAAAACAGAAGACTGGGGGAAAGGACGGGAAAAGGACTGGGGAAAAGGATAGGAAGCTGATCTAATTGCTATTAAATCAGCTTCAACTGATGGGAACCTTATGAATATAACATATCCAGGACATTATTAACAATCCTATGATGATTTTGGTCATCCATGATACGGTTCTTCAGATTTCTATGAATATTTGTGAAATCTGGATAATGGAAAAAGTAGACTAAAATAGAATAATCTGAAACATTATATGAATAGCCTGGACTACCCAAAAGACAAATTAAAGAATCTAGGAGTAATTTAAATCCAAACTCTGTGTAGAAGTCAAAAATAGCTATGGGACTATTATCCTTAGATAAGACCAAATGTACTTCACCTGACATATTTGATGGGGTGTATCCAGGAATGAGGTCTGCTTATTTTACTCTTTCAAAAATTGTCGACTGCTGAATGACAAAATAGGAATTAGGATAAAAGCAAGTGTCCTCCCCCAAAAAACACATTTTTGTATAAACCCCAAGGGATTCATTTTGTGCAAATGAATCATTTTTGGATGTTTCAAATGTTTTAAAATGCAAAAAGAAATCTCATTCTGGTAGACCATTATCATTGTCGTCATGTATTGGGAAATGCTGTCTCTTTCAGGAGGAGAACATTTGGAAGACTTCTTTATATCTCAGGTTAGTAGAAAAGGAGAATAAAGTTTGATAAGAGACAGTATGCTCATTCTTCCTGTTCCCGTTCTGAATTCGTTGTGTCAGAAAAAAAGCCCATGTCAGGTAACTGTTAAAAGATAGCTAAAAAGACAGATAGTTGCTTATTATTTAGAGATCATTTAGACTAGATGTGGGAACATTTTCTTCTTCTTACAAGGGCCATTTGGATATGTATAACATCATTTGTGGCCCATACCTTCTTTATTTATTATAAATATAAAGAACTAGCAGTCCCCTGCCACGCGTTGCTGTGGCCCAGTCTGGTGATATGGAAAATAAAGTAATTAGAAAGTGCTAGTTTCTAATATATGTAATGTCTTTATGCTTGTGGGTAAACAGCATTTCTTGATGTTTCTTTGACAGTGTTGACGTAGAGTTTGTCTGGTTTGCCTACTCTGGAACATGCAACATATCATTGTCCCTCTTTAGGAGTCCCTTTCAAATCTATGATACTTTATCTCTCGGTGTGTGAATCATATCTATCTATTAGGCCTGGGCGGTTTCGTTTTGTTAATTCGTAATTCGTTAATAATTCGTTAATTTTTCCAATTACAAAACTATAACGAACCATTCTGGAGCAATCATTAAAAAAATGAATTTTTAAACGCGTTTTGTAAATGCTTCGTATTTCATTATTGTATTCGTTTCGTTATTGTTCTGAGGTCGTTTCGTTATTATTTCCGCATGTCTGGGCCAGTTTTATGGTTTAATTAGTGAAAAAAAATTATAATATCACACCAACAGTCAAGAACAGAGGGAGAGGGAAGCTTCAGAAGTTTTTGGAGGTGTTTTAGCGTATTTCGCGGTCGCGTCCGCCATTAACAAATCGATTCGTTATTGTTTCGGAAATTGATTCGTTAATTTTTTACCATTTACGAAATTTCGTAAATATCGAACTTTTTAAAAGGAAAATTTTGTAATTATTTTAAATATCAAAACAAAAAAAACCCCAAATACAAATCGATTTTAGAAACAAATTTTTGCGTTGTTACCCAGGCCTACTATCTATATCTATGACTGGATGGCTCTCTGTTTTCTTGCCCTGGTGAAGGTAGTTGGACTGGATGGCCTTAAGTATTTTCTGTTGGTCATGGGGGTTCTGGGAAGTTTGCCCCAGTTCTGTCATTTCTGGGTTCATTTAGAATGTTCTTTGATTGTAGGTGAACTACAAATCCCAGTAACAACAACTCCCAAATGTCAAGGTCTATTTCCCTCAAACTCCATCTGTATTCATATTTGGGCATATGGAATATTCGTGCCAAGTTTGGTCCAGATCCATCATTGTTTGAGTCCACAGTGCTCTCTGGATGTGGGTGAACTACAACTCCCAAACACAGGGTCAATGCCCACCAAATGCTGCTAGTATTTTGTGTTGGTCATGGGAGTCATGTGTGCCAAGTTTGGTTCAATTCCATCGTTGGTGTTCAGAATGCTCTTTGATTGTAGGTGAACTATAAATCCCAGCAACTACAACTCCCAAATGACAAAATCATAATTTTTTGAGTGATGGTTACACCTTGTGTTGAGAGATGTTTTGTTACCAAATTTGGTGTGACTTCGTTCATTAGTTCTTTTGTTTTAAGGTACTCATTATGACCAGAGCATTTTTATATATATAGATTATAAAATATTACATTATTATAAATTATAAAATTATATATTAAAAATAAAATGACAATTCCAAAGCTGCTTGTGTGTGGGTACATTCTTACCAGCTGGCAAGAGCAGAAGAAACAGAATGCCCCTCTGCAAGAAGAGGAACCTGGAAGCACCTCGGATCTGAATTGTAAGAACCACCCAAGTCAATATGGAGACTCAGAGGAGCAACAGGAGCTGGGTTAGGTGGGTGAATTGGCACAGGTGTCCTATGGCCAGACAAAATTATTTCTTGGGTCTTAAATGGATGTTCTTCATCCCTGCAGCCACAGAGGTAAGAAATGATCCACACAAATCATGGCCACGGATTCTGTAGAGTGAAGCAGCTCTTCTGCTGATCCAGCTTTGGAAAGAGCAGAAAGAAGGCTAGAAGAGTATGGCTAGGGCTTATAAAGCCTCTAACCCTGCCCTTTCCCTGTGACTTGCCTCAGAAGACACACACACCAGACAGGTTAATCTTGGTCTCTGTCCAAGGAGGACATCAAAGATGCTCTCTCACCCACAGCAGTCACAGCTGCACAATCTTGGGTGAGAATTACTTGAGGTGATAGCTATTCTGATCCTACATCTTGGATGTGGAACATATCCCATTTTTGCATTGGCTACTCTTAAGGACTTTCCTGTTTACTGTAATGTCCTTAATCTTAATCTGAGATTTGGTTTTTGCAAGGATCTGGTTAAAAGCACCATATCTGAACTAGTACTTAGTAAATATTTCAATGGAAGACCAAGGGACAGATCAAATTATCTCAGGAGCCATAAGTGGGTCCTAGGATGGACATTCTCCATCTCTGATGGATGAGAAATGTTTTGAGTGGGTATGCAAAAATATTCAAAGCATCACTTCGAAAAGTTTTTCTCAAGTGTTGAGAAAACCCAAGTTTGTGCAGTTTTTAAATACTTTCTTTCAGCAAGGAAAAAATTGCTAAAATTATTCATTGTTTCCTTTGAGATAAAGATTTATAAACAGTTACTTGCCTATTGTTTGGTCACTTCACCTGATCATATTTCACCAGTTTAGTATCCACATAATCTTACTTACTTACTTTACTTACTTAGGCGATCCCTCGTTGGACGAGTAAGATGGTCTTCCTTGATGACTATTTTTGTGGGTTTGTAGGTAGCTGTGGAGCCCTATTCTTGACCCGCATCTTCACCCACAGTGAAGGATTGGTTTCCAGATGGAAGGCGGTCCCGGTCGGGGTTGGCTTGACATGCCTTCCTCCTGGCACGTTTCTCTCTTTCACCCTCCACTTGTGCCTCCTCAAATTCTGCAGCACTGCTTGTCATAGCTGACCTCCAGTTGGAGCGGTCAAGGGCCAGAGCTTCCCAGTTCTCAGTGTCTATGCCAGAGTTTTTAAGGTTGGCTTTGAGGCCATCTTTAAATCTCTTTTCCTGTCCACCAACATTCCGTTTTCCGTTCTTAAGTTCGTAGTAGAGCAACTGCTTTGGGAAACGGTGGTCAGGCATCCGGACAACGTGGCCGGCCCAGTGGAGTTGATGGCAGAGGACCATTGCTTCAATGCTGGTGGTCTTTGCTTCTTCCAGCACGCTGACATTTGTCCGCTTGTCTTCCCAAGATATTTGCAGGATTTTCCGGAGGCAGCGCTGATGGAATCGTTCCAGGAGTTGCATGTGACGTCTGTAGACAGTCCACGTTTCGCAGGCATAGAGCAGGGTTGGGAGGACAATAGCTTTGTAGACAAGCACCTTGGTATCCCTATGGATGTATCGGTCCTCAAACACTCTCTGCTTCATTCGGGAAAATGCTGCACTCGCAGAGCTCAGATGGTGTTGTATTTTGGTGTCAATGTTGACTTTGGTGGAGAGGTGGCTGCCAAGGTAGCGGAAATGGTCAACGTTTTCTAATTTTCTAGCCAGTTTTAGTATACTGATCCATTAGCTAATACTATATAAAATCAGGAGAGCAAGATTTCTGAAATGGAAACAGATAATGACACTGGTAAGTCATGCAGCACTTGCAGGGGGGTGGGGAGGGAGTATTTATAGTGATGTCTGTTCCTGGAATGCTTCTCTTACTGCAGTCCTGATTTGCCTTTGCTTATCTTTTTCACAATATCCATTATTGTTTAATAATAAGGGGAAGCTGACTTCCAACTTCTTTCCTAGTGTAGTAAGCAACTGATTTATCATATCAAACAGAGCACCCTTGTGATACCATCTGTGAGAAGTTATAGAGTAATTGTTTCCTAGTATGTGTAAGTTGTGCAATTTTGTGAGTATTGCATTTGCTCTTCATAAATTACAGTCTGTGCTGTCACCTTGCAGGGCAATCACTTATCAGTGGAAGTTTTGTGGCCTCTTTTGCAGGCTCGAAATAGAGGTATAAGCCATCAATACGTCCAAGTACTGCTTTAGGTCTCTCTCTCTCTCTCTCTCTCTCTCTCTCTCATGTGCTTGTGGAGAGAAACTGCTTAGTCGTAATAATTTATTTTTTTGTCATGTCAGGAGCAACCACTTCTGTTGTGAGAGAATTGGCCGTCTGCAAGGACGTTACCCAGGGGACGCCTGGATGATTTTTGATGTTTTATCATCCTTGTGGGAGGCTTCTCTCATGTCCCTGCATGAGGAGCTGGAGCTAGTAGAGGGAGCTCATCTTCCTCTCCCCGGATTCGAACCTGCGACCTGTCGGTCTTCAGTCCTGCCGGCACAGTGCTTTAACCCACTGAGCCACCAGGGGCTCCATAATAAATACTAATCCTGAACAATTGAACCTGTAAAGCCTCTATTCAACTATGAGAAAAAGAATAAGAGAAAAGATGGGAAATACCTGTCCTTTTTATTTCTACCCATTGTGATGATAAATTTTTTTACTCCTTGTTCTAAGCCTCAAAATGTGAAAGAAAACTTTTATCCCTAAAAAGATGTTGAAGTCCCTGCATCAGAAGATGGAGCCATGACAACCAATCCTTGTTGTCTTAGATAAATCTACCAATGCTAACCCCAAGGTGCTAGAGCAGGCATGGGGAACCTTCGGCCCTCCAGGTGTGGTGGACTTCAACTCCCACAATTCCTTGAGGCTCGGCATTCGCCCCAAAGGCTTACCTTGGCCCAACGAGGTTTGTTTGGCTCTTTCTCATGGAGGACGGGCAGCAAAGGGGGAGAGACGAGCGTAACGTAGCTGTGCAGATGGCGAGGAAGGATGCGGAGCCCACAGACTGGCCTCGGAGGGAGAGAGCGGGCGGAAACCCCTGCGGGCAACGCGCCTCCTCGCCACTTCGGCCCTTAGCAACTGCCCCGCATGGACCCCCTCCCTAGCAACGACGGCGGCTGAGTGACGAGGAGGAGGCGCGTTGCCCGCAGGGGTTTCCGCCCGCTCTCTCCCTCCGAGGCCAGTCTGTGGGCTCTGCATCCTTCCTCGCCATCTGCACAGCTACGTTACGCTCGTCTCTCCCCCTTTGCTGCCCGTCCTCCATGAAAAAGAGCCAAACAAACCTCGTTGGGCCAAGGTAAGCCTTTGGGGTGAATGCCGAGCCTCAAGGAATTGTGGGAGTTGAAGTCCACCACACATGGAGGGCCGAAGGTTCCCGACCCCTGTGCTAGAGAGTGGGGTAGTATGTGATGACCATGTCTGGTAGTGTGGAAATTTACAACAGGCAACTTCAGTAGGATCCTATAGAGATCCCTACTGTTATCAAGAAATTGGACCTTCCCCCCAAAGTACATACTCAATGCGAATGAGTAAATACAAATTTTATTACATATTTTTACAACTTCATAATACTTTGAAGGAGGCATTCTGTGCTATCGCACACTGGGCCTGTACATAAGACAGGACATAAATTCTGTGTGCCCAATGGCATACTGGGGCTGCCTCAGATTAAAGGCCTTTGGATTTCCTTTAAACAGAGTCTTTAGATTGCTTAAAGGTTCAACAAAGTTCTTTATTATTGAAATCAAACAGGTGCTTCAAGGCTTTCTTAATATATTGGCTCTCTCAATCTTGTCCACAGGGAACAGGCACTATCTTCATAACTGTATTTTAACTAATGGGGAAATCCTTAACTTCTTATCTGGGCAGTCTGTCTTTGCCTCTGTTGGCGTGGAGCCCCTACACCTGGTACCAACTGCTTCTGGCTTCCGCGAGTGACCCTTACCAAGCAGAACTTTGTAGACTTCCAGGGGAAAAGAAGGAGTTCAGGTTTCAGTGATGGCTGGCTGAAGTGCTGTGGGACCGGATTCCCTCAGCAAAGGAGCTGTAAGGCTGTAAAATCCTCAGCCAAGCTATGGGGCCTTTTCTCCCCGGACAAGCTGTAGAAGACGAAGTTTTCTACAGGAACTCTTGGTTTTATGTCCTGTATGAAGGCTTCTCTGTGTGGACTGGCCCAAAATGGCTCCTATTCCCTCCAAAACCCAAAAAGGGGGTGGGACCAGGGAACCTAACGATAATTGACAGGTGGTTTGCCCTATGATTGCAGCCAAAAGAAGCCACCTATCTGCAGAGTCCCTGAAACTTAGGACTACAACAAATATTCAGTACAAAGCAAACAAAATTGGAGCTCCTGGTACAGCTGTACCTGCACACATTCCCCATTCTGCCCTTTATCCTACTTTCATTGACCCTGATATAGAAGGCTCAACTGCACACACCAGAAACATTAACATATTCCTTTATAAGTAGGTGGATCATCTTGGGCAAAAGCTCACAAATAACTGAATGCTTTCCAAACCCCAACCTGATACTTTCCTTGTAAATGTATAGGAAAACATTGGAATCATTCTCCCACTCCTGAGCCCACCTGTATGCTTTCCTTGGACTCACTCATAAGCTTTGCAAAGCCTCATTCTTAATTCTTACATGGCCATGCCTAAATATTTATTAATAAAGTATAACTATGTGCACTGATGCTGTGTACGGGCATATGTGCTTATATGGTTCAGTGCGAAAATCCTGGCAAACCTATTAAGTAATTTAGCATGCCTGTTTGTGTACCTGAGGCACTCTCTTTTTCCCACCCATTGTGAAATTTAATTACATCATGTTAGGTTTTTCTGGCTTACTGATAAGATCCGGAGGTATCTGCTCCTGGAGATAAGTGCACGGTGTATAACCTCCATTGAACTGTTCCATCAGCATAACTACCCATTATGTTCATCAGACTCCTGCCTTTGTATAAATTAGACTGGGCAATTAATCTCATCAGGGACTGTTTTACATATTGCCACACTGCATTCCAGAGGTCTGAACCTCCCTCCAAAGCAGACCTTTAAATAAGTCAAACTTCAAACCAACAATCAATAGCTGTTTTTGTTTGTTTGTTTGCCATGGAGGAACACCAAGCAGCGATGACATCAGAGGGAATCTGGATCTTAGCTGCACCAGTTTTCAGCCAATCAGAGGCTGGCATGGATGTTTTGAATAGCTGTCAAAATTGTATAAGTATATTCTGTATTTATCAATGGGTTTGGTTGGATCTTTGAGACAGCAGATTCACTTCTGACATCCTTTTGGGCCATAATAAAATAAACATTTGGCTTCAAACCCAGTTCATGTCCTGATTTGGCCTTTGGAATAATGTAGCACACCGGACTCCAAACCCACAGTCTTTCAACACTGCTATGCTCTCCAGTACACCCCCTCCATTTTTCTGCTGATAGGAATATGTTGCTGAAAAGTTAGGTCTGGGTGGGCACCTTTGGTTGTTACAATGGCATAATGACATTAAAGATGAATTCCCATAATCACAAAGTTCTAAGTCATGCTAACATTATTGGAAATATGGAACAGAATGCAATCCATATTATCTTTGGGTCCTCCAAGTGCTTTGGACATCATCCTCCACAATTTCTAACATCTGCCAAGCTGACTGGGGTTTCTGGGAGTTGAAGTTCAAAACACTTGGAGGGCAGTGTTGACTAAACTATGTTTGATCTATTTTCTTCATCACCGGAATAATTTTCTGCATCATCATCCAATTAATACTTGTAAGAAATATTTTCAAGGAAGATTCTGGTATGAAATTGTTTTCATTTGAGCTAAATGCCAGTCACTAGACTCAAGGTTTGTAGCAGACTCTTCTCACCCTACCTAGTGCCAGATGATTTTTTTTATGTAACCTAACCACCACTGTTAATAATTCTGTATTTCAATTTGCTTGGAAATTTGTAACCTTCAGGACACATGCAGCCCTACAGTATGTTTTATAATCCTCTCTGACCAACATCCCATCTGCAATGCCCTTGTACATTACCACCTGTGAAGCCCTTAAGGATTCAATGGGACATTTTTTTCCAGTTGTAAAGGGATTCGGAAGTTCTCCTTTCTACACATACAATCATAGAATTAAAGAGTTGGAAGAGACCACATGGGCCATCTAGTCCAACCCCCTGCCATGCAGGAAAAGCACAGTCAAAATATCACTGACAGATGGACATCCAACCTCTGTTTAAACATTTCCAAGGAAGGAGCTTCCACCACACTCTGAGGCAGAAAGTTCCACTGTTGAACAACTCATACAGTCAGAAAGTTCTTCCTAATGTTCAGGTGGAATCTCCTCTCCTGTAATTTGAACCCATTGAGTCCTAGTTTCAAGGGCAGCAAAAAGAAACCCACTCCCTCTTCCTTATGACACTATTTGAAATATTCATACAGTACATGGCTTTCATGTCTCCTCTCAACCTACTCTTGCAGACTAAACATACCCAGTTCTTTAAGATCCCCTTTCTTAGGGTCTGGTTTCCAGCTCTTTGATAATTTTAGTCACCCTCCTCTGGACACGTTCCAGTCTGTTAATATCTCTTTTGAACTGTTGTTCCCAGAACTGGAATGAAATTCCAGGTGAGGTCAAACCAAAGCAAAATGCAAAGGCCGCCTGACATAGATGGGATATCTTTTTTTCAGAAGTAAGGCTTGCAAAGCCTAGAAAGTGGTAGTGGATACAAAAGGCATTTTAAAACTCAGTAAAATACTCTCCCAGCGCCAGTGTGGTGCAATCATTTGAGTGCTGGGTTAGGACTAGGATTTGAATGCTTGCCTGGCAACAGAAGCCCAATGGGCAATCATGGGTGAGTCACAACTCTCAGCCTTACAGCAAAGAAAAGGTATTATTATTCCTATTTTTTCTCAAAATTGAAACCTTAAGTGGCTCACATTTAAAAAGCAACACAAAAATGCACAAAGTCAAGAAAGCCCTGTGATAAGTTGGCCTTGGGGTTACCATAATTCAGAAATAACAAAAGTAACAAACAATAAAATACTCCTGTGGCTTGAGAGGCACTACTACTGAATGGGGGAGAGGGGATTGAATTAAAGCAAGCAAACAAAATGACAGTGGAATTTTTTTAAGGGAGTGGGAATTAATGCATGGCAGTGCTGCCTTTAGAGTCCTTTAGGAGACCAACCCAGTAGCTCTTTACCCCTTTCTGTTTTGCCTTGGATTTCATTTTGGAGAAAGAAATAATATAAAACAAATACATGTTTCAATTCAAGGTGCTGGCGTTGGCCTATAGAGCCCTAAACGGTTCCAGCCCAAGGTACCTATCTGACCGCATCTTGGCCTATGAGCCCACGAGGACTTTGAGATCGGCCGGGGAGGCCCTGCTCTCGATCCCGCCTGCCTCAGAGGCACGCCTGGTGGGGACGAGAGACAGGGCCTTCTCGGTGGTGGCTCCTCGGCTGTGGAACACCCTTCCCATAGACAGACTGGCGCCCTCCCTTATGACATTCCGCAAGAAACTAAAGACGTGGCTGTTCGAGAAGGCGTTCGAACAAGAAGGGCAATAATTAGCAATGACGATAGGAATGGAATAATGGAAAATGATATTGGATTGTGGCTTAATGATGAGACGACGTGAATGACTTTTTTGTAATTGTATTATTGATATTGTGATTGTTGATGTTGTTGATGATGATGTTTTGATATTGCTAGTTGTTGTTAGATTATGTCTTGTAATTGCACCTTATTCTCTATATGTTGTACACCGCTGTGAGTCGCCCCTGGGCTGAGAACAGCGGTCTATAAGCACAGTAAATAAATAAATAAATAAATAAATAAATACTTCACCTGCCCATACACTGTATATATATCTAAAGCTACAAGACTGTGCGCTGTATATTTGAGAAAGTGGGCAAAATGCCCAGGAAGCTTCTGGCTGTAATAAAGCTGTTAGTCGTAGAAGTGCCATGTAACTCTGCTCTTTTGCTGCAACAGGCTAACAAGGCTCCCCCTTAGAACAGTTCCATTTCTGTTCCACCTGCTTAATCCACTCCCAAGCAACCAGTGACTTTGAAGTCATTTAATGTTTGTTTTAGCTATAAAATGCTCTCTTTGGCAACTGACATTCATTAGAGGGTCAAAAGCACCAGTACCTGACTAGAAGATAAAAGACTTACTGGGTGAATGTAAATGGGGAGCCCTTAGTGGATACTCCTGGCAAGAATATCTTGGACAAAACACCTCAGTATCAATCTGTTCTAAAAACCAGTTGATCTTTCTTTCTCCTATTGTCAGTCTTTGATGCCACCTATCATTAGCTCCTAAAAGATCCCTAGCAGGTGGCCTGACACAATTTGAACTGAACTGATTATACGGAAGTAATTGCACTTGGATTCTGCGTGATGTAATTAGCATCCACTTAAGCTTTTTCTCCTCACTATCTCCCAAAGGGAATATAAAACATCAACTCCAGAAATTGGTTGTTGTAGGTTTTTTCGGGCTGTATGGCCATGGTCTAGAACAGGGGTCCACAAACTTTTTAAACAGAGGGCCAGGTCACAGTCTCTCAACCTGTTGGAGGGCCAGATTATTTGAAAAAAAACACGAATGAATTCCTATGCACACTGCACATACCTTATTTGTAGTGCAAAAGAACAATTTTAACAAATATAAATGTATTATAAATGTATTAGTATTTCAATGAGAAGTGTGGGCCTGTTTTTGGCTGATGGGATAGGGTTGTTGTTGTGTACTTTCAAGTCATTACAGACTTAGGTTGACCCTAAGTGAGGGCCGGGTAAATGACCTTGGAGGGCAGCATTCGGCCCCCGGGCCTTAGTTTGAGGACCCCTGGTCTAGAGGCATTATCTCCTGATGTTTCGCCTGCATTTTGGCAAGCATCCTCACAGGTAGTGAGGTCTGTTGGAACTAGGCAAAAGGGTTTATATATCTGTGGAATGATCAGGGTGAGACAACGGACTCTTGTCTGCTGGAGCTAGGTGTGAATGTTTCAACTGACCACCTTGATTAACAAACAATGAGTTGACTGTGCCTGGAGCAAACTTTTATTGAGAGGCAATTAGATGTCCCTGCCTGCTTCCTCTCTGTTGTTGTGCTGTTGCAATTTTAGAGTGTTTTAATACTGGTAGCCAGATTTTGCTCATTTTCATGGTTTCCTCCTTTCTGTTGAAATTGTCCACATGCTTGTGGATTTTAATGGTTTCTCTGTGTAGTCTGACATGGTGGTTGTGAGAGTGGTCCAGCATTTCTGTGTTCTCAAATAAAATGCTGTGTCCAGGTTGGTCCATCAGGTGCTCTGCTATGGCTGACTTCTCTGGTTGAAGTAGTCTGCAGTGCCTTTCATGTTCCTTGATTTGTGTTTGGGCAATGCTGCGTTTGGTGGTCCCTATGTAGACTTGTCCACAGCTGCATGGTACACGGTAGACTCCTGCAGAAGTGAGAAATCTTCCTCCAGAAATCTTCCTGTAATCCTAGCTACTGTTTTGGAGATGAACTCTCAATTGCTTCCTCTGTTTTGAATACACTGTAAGGTAAGCCATTGAATGCAGTAGCACCCTACAATTCCTCCCACCTCAGTATAGAAATACAAATGCATCCTAGTGATGAGTAAAGAGACCAAAAATGGATAAGATCAGGCGCTGGGTTTTCATTGGTTTAATGATGGCCTATTACTAATACTGGCCTCAGACTTTACCAGTGTTTGGGTTGATCTTAAATAGGAACTGTAGGCTTTGGCTTGTTGCCTTCCCTCGGAGACTCCCTGGTGTCCCCTTCTTTTATTTTCAAATGTTATTTTATGTATTTATTTACTAAATATATACTTGCTTATTTGACAGGTTCCCCACAGGGCCTGCAAGAAAATTACATCAAAACACAGGCTTGGAAACACCACAAAACAACAATATAAAAGAGTACTTGGCAGCCAATTGTGCAAATTTAAAAAAGAACAAAACACCAAGCACCAAACATGGCTTATCCATTTAAACGACATAATTCATGACTAGTTCCTGATTTTGCAGGGATTTACTTCCATGAGATAGTGAGATTTTCATTGTGAGGTACCCTCCTAGGATGCTAGTTTCCACCTGTCCCTAGTTGAAGGAACAAGGCTCGGGTTGCATGCATCAATGAGTGTCTTGATGGTACCTAAGTGAACTAGTATTCTTCTGGTTCCAACACCTACCCCAATAATCAAGCTTGTATTAATATATAAATACATCATTTCCCACACCGAGATACACACCCGGGGGGGGGGGGGGGTGATGTAGACAATATAAACTGAGCCTGAATGAAATAAGGCATTAATGGACAAGCTTTCTGAATGATGGAAAGAAGTAGCCTAGACTTCATCATGTTCTTGCTGGATGTATGGTCTGTGACAGTGGAAAGCATCAGGATATATTGTTCCTTCCTGCTGCTAGCCTTGAGGTTAAGAGCTTTAGAAAAATGGTTTCTGAAATTGATCATTGTTTCTCATCCTCCAGAGAGGAAGCTTTGGTAAAAAAATAAAAATAAAAAAGAACAATAAAGAATTTTGTGTAAACCTTAAAAACTAGCAAACTTGTTGTGGCATTGATTCTGTGCCCCCTGTCCACCTCATCCTATTCATTTTAGGAGACTCTTGTGGAACTTCAAGCAAAAACTACATTTCCTTCTAACCCAGGCTCATAAATTACTATGCTCAGCTCCAATTGTTGTTTCCATGACTGCATTCTTTCAGTAGACCAAGGGGATCTCTGTTGACAGTAGGAAACAAAATTAAGGCCAATCCAAATCCCACTTCATCTCCCAAGCATAGAGAAGAGTGTGCTTTGGCTCATTAGTGATTCCATTCAGTGAAATACATCTTAATGTGTGGCTTGAAGCCAAGGTATGGCAGCTTAAGATGAAAGCATTCTTTCTAATCAGCATGCTCTCTAATTTTTTTCATGTCCTTGATTTTTGATATCATCTTATCTGCTCTCAGATAACCTTCCCATTTTGTAGAGCCCCACAGGAGATCTTGACTATTTTGCCTCCTGTCTGTTACAATTATTACAGTTTGGGAGATAAGATTTCTGGCCTGGATGCTCGACACACATTTTGAAGATCTCTCTGAATGTCTGCCCACAGGTTCCTTCAGGAGCTGAAAACACAAAGAGCCAGCAAATACATCATGCTACTTAACTAATTAAAGAGGAAGAACATTGAGAGAATAAAAATGTGAATCTTCTGAAGAATGTCCACCTACTTATTGATATGCATTTTTCAAGTATTGAGGACAAAACGTGTTTGGATCCTAATTCAAATTAACAAAGGAGAAAAAGTTACAGGACCTACTTAGTTACACATTCCAGAGGTTTTAAGAACTATTGTATTCCTTTTGTTGGTTGAATTTGTAAAGAAGTCAAATAGAATGATCTACAATCCACACAGTTTGCATTTATTATTATTATTATTATTATTATTATTATTATTATTATTATTTGTTATTATTATTATTATTATTATTATTATTATTATTATTTCTTTTATTTTCAACATTTATATTCCACCCCTCTCACACTGAAGGGGACTCAGGGCGAATCGCAGAACACATACACGGCAAACATTCAATGCTGTTAAACAGACAGGACAGACAACAGATAGAGGTATTATGTCGGCATTTTTCCCAACTTTGGCATCCTAGAGGTTGTGCTCAATTCTGGCCACAAAGAGTGCTGTCACTTCATCCTGTATGAAAAAGAACCCTTGATCACAGACTTCCTCCTTTATTTGAATGCCAGTATTTTCTGGTATTTCCTTTATTTTATGGTGCCCTAAAATACCTCCCTGCTTTAACAGTGCCTAATTTCTCTATTCACAGCTGTTTTCGAACTGCTTAGGTGGACAGTGAGCTTGGATGAAGGTCAGGTGCTCACCCTGACCCAGGCTTTGAACTGCCAATCTTTCAGTTGGTGTGATCTATTGCTGATGATGATTAACGAGCTGTAGTTCATTACATTGAGCATAGAACAAAGTCAAACATACATATATAATAGGGCTGTGTAAAGCTATCATTATTCCTCGTAAGTCGTTAGTAATTTGATAGATTAATGCAAATGAATCGCTATTAAGAAACATGCAGAAAAGAGGAAGAAAAATGTAAGAAACAAAACAATCACCAATAATTTTCATTAAGATTCTGTAACTTTTGGAAACCTCCCAAAGTCAGTTTAATTTTCAGTATAAGCACTAAGTAACTTTGGAAAACCCAAAGAAGCTATTGCTAGTGTTTAAATTAAAACCCAGGCTGCTTGTCGGGTGCCATAAGGAAGGACAGCTGGAGACTGAAATTACAGCATTCTGGGAAATGTAGTTTGGGAAGGTGAGGCCCCCTGTGGCAGAGAATTCAAAAGGCCCTGCCCTAAACTATATTTACCACAATGCAGTGCTCAGCATCAAAAAGCCCCAATGAGGACTGGAGCAGCCAGTCATTTAGAGTCAGTCTAATAATAATAAATAAATGTATTGAATGTGCAAAGAATGCTACGTTGTAGTTCTATGGTTAATTGTGTGTCATATTAATACAGGCATTGGTTAATTGAGAAACTGCTGGGAGAGAATTGGCCGTCTGCAAGGATTTTGCCCAGGAGATGCCTGGATGTTTTGATGATTTACCATCCTTGTAGGAGGCTTCTCTCATGTCCTCGCATGGGGAGCTGGAGCTGACAGAAGGAGCTCATCCATGCTCTCCCTGGAATCAAACTTCCAACCTGTTGGTCTTCAGTCCTGCTGGCACAAGGGTTTAACCCATTGTGCTCCAGGCATAAAACCATTGTATTTTTGTTGTATTTTACTGGATTTGGCAGTGAAAATGAAAATTTCCTGTTAAAAAAGATTGGCAGGTCTTTCAGCTTTATTCTGAAAGGTTTTGAAGGTACAACAATGAAATCAGTGCTATAGCCCAACTATAGGCCAGACTTCTGTTTTCTTTAATCTTAAAACTTACATTTGCTCTTTGGAATATTTTGAAATCTTATGACTATTTTTTCTTCAGGTGTCAGATCTTTCATATATTAAATCTTATGACCTTTCAACTGTCAAGTGGAACTAAATATTAAATAGTTCCAGGTTGTCAGTTTTAAAATGTGGCATTGCCAGAGCTAGAAAGGATATTCCTTAAGGTTTCTTGCATTTGATTTTTTAAAAGGTTTATCTCAACATATAATGGCATGTCGTACCAGGTTTTACATTTTTCTCCCTCTCTTCCTTTTCATTCCTTTTTCCTGTTGTCCTCCTTTTCTTCATTTCACTCTCTGTTTTGGACTTTGAAATATTTTTATGAATGTTTTGTTCCCACAATAAATATTAGAGGTTTTATCAAACAAAATGCAAAAATTTGTGGAAAACTGTTGCATTCTCCTACAAAAGCCAACATAGAAATTATTTTTATTTAAAGAAGGGAAGCCTTGGAATGGGTGTGTTGATGAAAAATAAACAAGAAAGTTCTTATAATCCAATCCAAGATTTGAAATCATTTCATTATCATATGTGAGAGTGCAAACATTAATGTCCATAAACATCACTTACCAATATCACATCCAGTATCACATCCATATCCAGTAAAAAAGAGAGAGAAAGAGAAAGTTTTCATGTCCTGTCCAGTATTTTACACAAAAAAGAGAGAGAAAGGAAAGTTTTCATGTCCTGTCCAGTATTTTACACAATTCTGTACTTTTCTCTACATGGATATACATCAACCCTAATATATGGTGCCTCTCTAGTAGGACTTTCCTGGCAAGATTCCTTCAAAGGATGGTTTGCCTTTGCTTTTTTCAAGTATGACTTTCTCAAGCCTGCCTACTGAGTTTCCATTGCTCAGTGGAGATTCAAACTGTAATATCTCAGAGTGCAAGGGTGCATCTCTACACTGTAGATTTAATACAAATGGACACCACTTTAACTACCATAGCTCAACACAATGCAATCCTGGAATTCTAGTTTGGTGAGGCACCAGAACTCTTTAGCAGATACCTTGTACTTTGAACAGCCCCCATGAGTAGGGGATAAGCATATGAGCATAGGGAAGCTGATGAGGAAACACAACATAGAAACTATCTACAGACCCACCAAGAAAATCCAACAAATGCTACATTCAGCAAAGGACAAGAGAGATCCTCTCACTTCTGCAGGAGTCTACCGTGTACCATACAGCTGTGGACAAGTCTACATAGGGATCACCAAAAGCAGCATTGCCCAAATATGAATCAAGGAACATGAAAGGCACTCCAGACTACTTCAACCAGAGAAATCAGCCATAGCAGAGCACCTGATGAACCAACCTAGACACAGCATTTTATTTGAGAACACAGAAATGCTGGACCACTCTCACAATCACCATGTCAGACTCCACAGAGAAGCCATTGAAATCCACAAGCATGTGGACAATTTCAACAGAAAGGAAAAAACCATGAAAATGAACAAAATCTGGCTACCAGTATTAAAAAAACTCTAAAATTGCAACAGCACAACAGAAAGGAAGCAGACAGGGACATCTAATTACCTCTCAACAAAAGTTTGCTCCAGGCACTGTCAGCCCATTGTATGCTAATCAAGGTGGTCAGTTGAAACATTCACACCTAGCTCCAGCAGACAAGAGTCCTTTGTCCCACCCTGGTCATTCCACAGATATATAAACCCTTTTTCCTAGTTCCAACGGACCTCACTATCTCTGAGGATGCTTGCCATAGATGAAGGCGAAACGTCAGGAGAGAATGCCTCTAGACCATGACCATACAGCCCAAAAAAACCTACAACAACCCAGCCCCCATGAGTCTTAAGACCTTGTTAGCTATAATGCCCATGGTTACAAATCATTGAGCCATAGCACTTAAAGTGATATCAAACTGTATTAATTCTAGAGTGTAGATACACCCCTAGTCCAGAACTTACAATGATGACATCATGGTGGCCCCCATGTTTACGACCTGACTCTCAAAAATAATCCAATACGTAATGACACTAACTAGCAAAGTATAAAATATTTTCAGATGTTAAACCTCTATTACTTATGATAAGTCAAAATTTTCAACATGTTATAAAATAATTTAAAAGAGCTTCCACACAGTCAGCATAGTTCAAATTTACCCTGCAAGAAGACTCCCAGAGTGATTACAATAAGATCAATAATAATTAAGGAACTTCATGCCCTTAGGTTTACAATCTAAGAAATACAACAGATTTTCTAATCCGCATCCCCTGTATATACGGCTCTGAAGTATGGGTAAATTTAGGTAAGCAAAATGCACTATTCATGCACAAAAATGAGGCATCAGTAGGCTCAGTAGAATCCTGTGGTTTATAGAACTGTAAAAAAAACAATTAGGATTAAAATCTAAAGGGGCAATGCCTTCTCCAAACAGCATAACTGTGATTCTTAGTCACAGAATGAATGTGAAATGAGAAAACAAAATTGTTGACATTAGGAACTGAATGGCGTAATCTGGGGGGAAAGACTGGCCTGATTGTTTGAATTAATCAGCAAGGGCACTGTATATATTTTGTTCCAGCTTCCACTTGTATCCAGATGTGCACATATGCATCCACATCTTTTTTCACCTTTCCATATGGTTCCATCATTTAAAAGAGAGAAAGAAAAGAGAAAGAAGATCTGTTTCATACTCACACACAGACTGCTTGTTTCCACAAATATTTTAAATTATATACATTATTCATTTACTGTTATTTATTTGAGGCTAATAATGGGTTTTAATTGACTGTGCTTCACCTCAAGAACCCTGATGGGTAAAGAGGCAATAAAGGTTTTGAATAATATTTCACCTGCTTAAACAAGTTTAACCAAACTATGTTTTGTGTGCATTTGAAGGTTGTGCACTTTTTAAGGTTCACTTTTCTAGTGTGTTTCTCTGGTTTTTCATCAAACTAAGAGTTCCAAAGTGCAAACTGCATCCACTCTGTAGATAGTCCATGAAGTCAGGCTGAAACAAGTTTTTCAAATTTTAGTCTGAAGTCAGATTCTCCTACTAGCTCTAAACTCTGCTCCTATTTTGTAGGGCAAACAGGCTATCCAGTGGCAGAAATGGGTTTAAAATTATTTTTAAAACATTAAATTAGATTTTTGAAATTTACATTTCAAAAATTTACATTTCAAAAATTATGTAATTCCAATTATTTAAAATTGGAAGTACAATATGACCCCTATCCATGAGTCTCTTTTCTGTAGTTTCAGTTACTACTGGAAGTGAGTTGCTTCGAGTTTTCTGGGCTGTATGGTCATGTTCCAGAAGCATTGTCTCCTGATGTTTCGCTCACATCTATGGCAGGCATCCTCAGAGGTTGTGACAACCCTCACAGCAACCTAGTGATTCTAGCCATGAAAACCTTCAACAACACACTACTTGAAGTGTCTGTGGGAACCTCTTGGTCTTCTGGTATGATTTTATGGGATGTTTTGGCTGGAGGTTGACTTTTCACCTTCAGGTGGTTATGCAAGCATTTGTAAAAGGCACTTTGTAGAGTTGGATGAAAACAGATTCAGAAGGCAAAAGACTGTGTAGCCTACAATTTTTAGAGACCCTGAAGCCTGGTTTGGGATAAGATTAGGGGCAATAATTTTATGTGGTAAGTTGTGTTTTCTTCATGTCTAGGGATCCTCCAGTGATACCGTGGATTGTGCATGGGAGCCTTATCTGCTAAAAGGGTTCTGGTGTCTCACCAAATTACAATTCCAGGATTCCACTGCATTGAACTACGGCAGTTAAAGTGATTCCAAATTATATTAATTCCACAGTGTAGAAATGCTCCCTTGACCCTTAGAATATTACGGTCTGAATCCTCACTGAGCCATGGAAACCCAGTAGGTGGGCTTGAGAAAATCATACTTGAAAAAAGCAAGGCAAGTCTCCTTCAAAGGAAACTTGCCAGGAAAGTCCTATTAGAGAGGTGCCATAATCCAGGGTTAATGTGAATCCATGAAGTGAAGTGAGATCAGAGCCAGCGGGCTCCATTGTAAAACTATCAAAGAACTGTCTCATGCTGTCAAATCAACCCAGTGTGATGAGTAGGTGAACATGGAGTTGGATCAGCCTGTGGGCAGCCACAAACTGCATGTGGGCTGATCCAGATTAACAGGGGAAAACACTCAATGTGGCTGTATCCCAAGTTGAAATAACTCAGGGGAAAGCCTGAATCTTGCTTCAGGATTCAACGTTTCCCCTGAGTTATTGGGGGAGGGAAAGGAGGTATTTCCAACAGCAACATCAGTAAAGGGAATGGAGTTGGATCTCTGGCTTCAGCATAGCTGGGCAGTAGGGATGTCCTGACTCCATGACAGCAGCTCAGGGCATCCCTTTCTGACTGCATTATTGGCCTGTGTTAAACCGACCTCTGACTTGCTCATTCAGTTGGCTTCCATGGCAAAACAGGCATTCTAATCCCTAGGTTTTATACCCTGCTACCTCCTATATTGATTTTAAAATGTGATCTATTTTTTTGGGAAAGAAAATTCTCATAATAGTTAACTGCCTTATTTTCCTTTGTTATTTCCAAATTCTTCCTGCAAGTCCCATTGAAGTCATTGGAGATTACTCCTGTGTAGACCCAATCAAATTTCAAAATACAATTAAGGACTGTAAGCTAAGATTGCAGAATTTACAAACTGCACAGTTGACCTCTCAAATGTTATGTCTAATGTGTGAATTACATATCTGTATTGAATGCAAAGAGAGATAATTTGACATGTCAGGCATTCAGCTCAGCCCCAGCTCTTAAGAACTTTGAAGCTGGCCACTTATTACAGTCTATAAAAAAGACTCAAGAATATCCTGCTTAACTGACATTATAACACCTTGCAGGTGCGACTATTATTTTTAATTCAGTTATAGATTTAATTGGTGACAGCTCATGTATCTATTATGTATTTCAATATAAGAATAAAGATACTGAAACTGAGTTTTGGGAAGTATGCTTTATTTTTGTTTTTTAATTGAGACTTTTTAATTAAACCTGGAGGGCTAGGAGTTTGTCCATGTGACCCTATCATAAGCTCCATGTTGTCTACCTGAGGTGCATTAGACAGTGAACGGGAAAGGTCATTCAGCACTGATTAACATTAGAATCTCATTTAGGTTTCTTAGACCTTAAGGGCATTTTAACTATTCACAATGCAGTGGTTTCATCCTATGTTAATAAAGACTGCCTTTAGAAACTGGGGGTATTACATCGCACTCTCTCTAAAAGATAATAATAGCACAGATAGGTTGAGCATTCTCCATTGCAAATGTAATTCAGCTCTGGCACTACTGAATATGCATCTCCCAGGAGGGCTGTTTGTACCATTAGGCAGAATAAGGTGACTGCCTCAGGCAGCAAATCTTGGGTGTCATTAAAAAAAACCCCGTAAGTTGTAACCTATTTCCTTATAATGATGGTCAAGACTTTGAAAAGGTACTTGCAAGATTTTCTCCCCATGTGATAAAATTACTTTTGGGCCTTGTGCACATTGAGTTGTTGATAAGCAGGGCTCAGAAAGTTGATTTTAAGGACACTTGAGCTCAGCTGTACTACCCAATGAATGTATACTCATTGGATATGCTGTTCTCTATATTCATGATGCTCACTGGAGGGGAGGATATTAGAAGCAAAGATGAAGTACTTTGGCCACACAATGAGAAGACAGGAAAGCTTGGAGAAGACAATGATGCTGGGGGAAATGGAAGGAAAAAGGAAGAGGGGCCGACCAATGACAAGATGGATAGATGGATGGTATCATTGAAGTGACTGGCTTGACCTTGAAGGAGCTGGGGATGGCACCAGCCAGAAGGGAGCTCTAGTTATTTGCCGTGTCAGGGCAACTAGTCAATTCTATTACATTTCTAACAGAACAAAGTAAGCAAACAGACAAAATACAAAATTTATGAGTTTGGTAGTTGATTGTCCTTTGACCAGTATCTGGCCACTTGGAGTGCTTCTGGTGTTGCTGCAAGAAGGTCCTCCATTGTGCATGTGGCAGGGCTCAGGTTGCATTGCAGCAGGTGGTCAGTGGTTTGCTCCTCTCCACACTCGCATGTTGTGGATTCCATTTTGTGGCCCCATTTCTTGAGGTTGGCTCTGCATCTTGTGGTGCCAGAGCGCAGTCTGTTCAGTGCCTTCCAAGTCGCCCAGTCCTCTGTGTGCCCAGGGGGGAGTCTTTCATTTGGTATCAGTCATTGGTTGAGGTTCTGGGTTTAAGCCTGCCACTTTTGGATTCTCGCTTGCTGAGGTGTTCCAGTGAGTGTCTTTGTAGATCTTAGAAAATTATTTCTTGATTTAAGTCATTGACGTGCTGGCTGATACCCAAACAGGGGATGAGCTGGAGATGTCTCTGCCTTGGTCCTTTCACTATTGGATGCTACTTCTCGGCAGATGTCAGGTGGTGCAATACCGGCTAAGCAGTGTAATTTCTCCAGTGGTGTAGGGCGCAGATGCCCCGTGATAATGCGGCATGTCTCATTAAGAGCCACATCCATTGTTTTAGTGTGGTGAGATGTGTTCCACACTGGGCATGCATACTCAGCAGCAGAGTAGCTCAGCGCAAAGGCAGATGTCTTCACTGTATCTGGTTGTGATCCCCAGGTTGTGCCAGTCAGCTTTCGTGTGATATTGTTTCTAGCACCCACTTTTTGCTTGATGTTCAGGCAGTGCTTCTTGTAGGTCAGAGCACGGTCCAGAGTGACTCCCAGGTACTTGGGTACGCTGCAATGCTCCAGTGGGATTCTTTCCCAGGTGATCTTCAGAGCTTGGGATGCTTGTCTGTTCTTGAGATGAAAGGCACATGCCTGTGTTTTAGATGGGTTGGGGATCAGCTGGTTTTCCCTGTAATAGGCAGTAAGAGCACCTAGAGCTTTGGAGAGCTTCTGTTCTACCATCTCAAAGCTCCCTGCTTGAGCAGTAATGGCACGATCATCAGCTCTAGTGTCCATGAGTTTATAAAGAGTTGGAAGCAAACAAATAAACAACAAAATATTAATGATGTTTTTGATGTTTCTTTCATTTCTGTCTTTTGGATACTGGTATCTTGTGGCCTTCACACCAGCCAGTTGGTGAATCCACGTCAGCATTCAGTCTGAAATTTAGGACACATCCAAATTGATTGAAAAATCCCAGATTTTGTTCCTATTCTTTCCAAATAAATAACAGGTTAAAATAAACATTAGACTAATTATACCAGGAACTACCATAAAATATTCTGGGATAAACAATATGAAAAAATGTTGAAAATAAAACTGGAAAGAACTTATTTATTACTTCAATCCATATCTCCAGTTACTAGAATTTCAAATGTTAGCAGATTGCAAGTGCTCTTCATTATATAAGCATAATATTTTTGTTATTTTTTCTCTCCTTCCTTTCCCTGTTTCTCCCTGTTATTCCTCTTTTTCTCCTCTCTATAGTTCTTTACGTGATCTGTTTTGTGTTCATTATTTGTTTTTCCTGACACTTTTTTTGTTTCTTTGGTACTCAACTGAAAGTCATTCAGCAATATCACCATTTTTCAAGCAATAACACACTCCTTGTAAAAAGAGGTCTATGCTTAATCATGCAAGGATCTGACAGTTTTCAAGGTCCTTGCTGATTTGTTATAAATCCACCATGAACCAGAAAGGTAGATGAGAAAGTGTCAAACCTTGTCTTTGTGCCTTTACAAGGTCTAACAACATTTGTTAAGTGACTGAGTGGGATTTGTTTTAGTTTCATGCCACAATAAACAATGAAGGGATACAGAGTGATGGAGAAATGGAACAGATCTTAACCTAGCAAAGCAATATGTTTTCAACCTCGTTGACAAGATAAGCCTGATTCATTCTATGATTCTGGGAAGCTTGATATGCACTCTTATGATTATTCTTCATATTTGATATGAAGAACAATTTTAACCAACATAAGCTTACCAATATTTCAATGGGACATGTGGACCTGCTTTGGAACTAAGTTAATTAGGATTGTTGTTGTTTGTCTTCAAGTCATTTTAGGGTGCTTTCAGACAGCACCCTAATTCACTTCAGTCCAGATTTGAGTCCTCAACCCTCCCCCCTCAAGAAAACCTGGACTTTCCTGGGGAAGGGGGTGTCTAGATGCCATCCCAGTGACTACTACAATGGCACCCAGCCACCCCAACTTGCCCCTGAAAACTTTGCTCCTGACCACCCAGTCTCCTGGTGCATCATTTCTATGTGCCATTAGGACTCATGGAACTGCTTAATGGTGTCCTGGTAAGTTTTTCTTAATTGTTAGTCTTGTTTTGGGGGCTTGGAGGGAAGGAGTGGGTGCCATCTCATACCTTTGGGCTTCAGGAGACTCGCCCAAGGGTGAATCCCCACAGGTCCAATACTCCATTAGTCTCAGGCTTTTCAGGAAGGCCCGGGTCTAATGGGATATTTGATTAATTCAAAATAACCATGGTTATTCCAAATTAATTTGCTTTTACCTGAGGTGTTGTTTGGATACCTCAGGTAATAGTGACACTGGTTCCATATTTAGGGCCTATCTGAAAGGGCCCTCAGATCCTAAGTCTAAAGATGGGGGTCAGGTAATTGACTTTGGAGGGCTACACTCAGACCATGGGTTCTTAGTTTGGGAACTTCTTCCCCACAGAGTTGCCCATGCCTCATCTATGCAGTCCAATGTTCTCAATTCTTGCTCTAAACCAGGGGTCCTCAAACATTTTAAACAGAGGGCCAGGTCACAGTCCCTCAAACTGTTGGAGGGCCGGATTATAATTTGGGAAAAAAATATGAATGAATGCACACTTCACATATCTTAATTGTAGTGCAAAAAAACACTTTAAAAATACAATAATTAAAATGAAGAACAGTTTTAACAAATCTAAACTTATTAGTATTTCAATGGGAAGTGTGAGTCTGCTTTTGGCTGATGAGATAGGATTGTTGTTGTTGTTGTTGTTGTTGTTGTGTGCTTTCAAGTAGTTTCAGACTTAGGTTGGACCTGAGTGAGGGCCAGGTAAATGACCTTGGAGGGCCGGATCCGGCCCCCGGGCCTTAGTTTGAGGACCCCTGCTCTAAACCCTGTTTGTGGTAGACATGCTTCAAATAAACTATAGTTAATGTGAACCAGAATTCATTTAGATTCTTTCATATCCAGATTTGATCAATAAGACAAGCTGGGGGAGGAGAGAGAAAACATCCTTTTTTTCTGGAGATTCAGTGCCTGAAAAGAAATTATACTGCTGTTTGATGAAAGTTTTACCCAAATTATCATGGCTATGGAATATAAATCCCATATGACAATATGCAGATGAAGGGGTAGGGCAATGAAAATAGGAACAACCTCATTTGTGAATGGTTTTGGCTGCATTCTCTGGGGCAAAGTGAATGGATTGGAATTGGCAACACAATTGAGAAAGAGCAATGTTTGTCTCCGTAAAGAGCTTGTGACAGCAGGGCAACACTTTAAAAAACCACAATATGCTACAATTCTCCTACAAAGAAGCAATTGCAAAAGATCTGCCCTTTTTTGTATTATTCTCTTTGCTTTCATCTTTTTTATATTCCTTACCCTTTTCCAAAAACTGCTGCTGTTCAGAAAGCTCTGCATGGGTATCCCTCCTGTAAATATCTGTGCAATTAGGTTTATTATTTTACTATGGGCTTTGATGTTATGATTTTATTTTATTTTGCCATGCATTTATGATGCCAGTGATCAGTTTTATAATCATAGAAAGACACCCCGGTCTACTATTTGTAGCCTCATAATCACTCGTCTTGTATGGCTAAGCCTTCAAGCTATCAGTTTTGTGTCTTGCAACTCAGCCTTGGATACGTGATTGAGATTGAATAGCCTTGTGTCTTATTTGTTTCTAATCATATTACCCTTGTCTTTAGGGCCTACTCTGAAGCACCTGCAAAACTCCATCATAATGAAAAAACCAAAATCAGATTATAAAAGCTTCTGCTATTGCCATATCTTCCACATAATTCTATATCCCCAAACAATTCATGCTATGAAGGGAAATGTGAATGGCTCAAACTGATAAGAGCCTAATCTTTTTTGAACAGTTTTTTTTCTTGGAAACATGTCTAAAACAAGTTCAGCTGGAATTCTACTGAGGTTTAACAGCAGTGTCATAGAAGGGGGCATTTCCATAATATTTAGTTCAGGATCAATCAGCAAGCTCCCCCACCCCCACCCCCCAAAAAATGCCTATTGGTTGTGATCTATTTTGTATGGAAGAGCCAGCATACCGGGGCATAAGGAGAGAGGCAAGACCACCAACATCAGTTCAAGATCAAGGAGACAATGGCCTGATTTTTCCCTCTCAAGACTTCTTCCCGCTACTTCACCATTCCCAACAGCATCCTCAAGTTCTGAGTCAATTTCTGTCCCCTATTGCAAGGGGGATTTAAGCTTCTTGTCTGTGGCAAGCACAACTGTGCCAGCAATGGAAACTCCAATTTCATTATTCCTTTAGTGGTGGTGGTGTGTGTGTTTGTGGGGGGGGGGGGTACTTTGGGAGTGGAGTGAGAGCTAGACGCTTTGTCTGGTTCAGAGGCAATGTTTTTCCACAAGGCTGTAATTTGGAAAGAGGGTGTCTTTAAAAAAATACAAAAATCTGTGCAGCTAATAATAATAATAATAATAATAATAATAATAATAATAATAATTTTTGTCATGTCAGGAGCGACCTGAGAAATTGCAAGTCACTTATGGTGTGAGAGAATTAGCCATTTGCAAGGACGTTGCCCAGGGGACGCCCGGATGATTTGATGTTTTATCATCCTTGTGGGAGGCTTCTCTCATATCCCCGCATGAGGAGCTGAAGCTGATAGAGGGAGCTCATCCACCTCTCCCCAGATTCGAACCTGCGACCTGTCGGTCTTCAGTCCTGCTGGCACAGGGGTTTGACCCACTGCACCACCGGGGGCTCCTATAATAATAATTAGTAATTACCTACCTTGAGACGAGATTCATCATTAAAACAAGAGATAAAATACTATTAAGATATACAACAAGATATGCAGAGTTAAAATGCAAGTAAAAATCCACTAATAAAATCCAGATTAAAATTCACAATTGACTGGGTAGGTCTGCCGGAAGAGATGGGTTTCAGTTATCCAAAATTCCAACAGATGATCTATTTGTCGGTTGTCTTCTGGGAGGTCATTCCAGAGTCTTCGAATGGCTAATGAAAAGGTCCTAGGGGTGATGTTTTGCCAGTCAGATTCTGGCACGTTGAAGTAGATGCTCCCCAGAGGACCTGAACATTTGGGAAGGATTGTATGGGAGAAGGGGATCCTATAGGTAACCTGGTCCCAAACCATGTAGGACTTTAAAGGTAAAAAACAGCACTTTGTACTTTGGCTGGAAACTCATTGGCAACCTGTAGAGTGACTTTAGTAAGGATGAAGAATGCTCACTCCTGAATGTTCATGTGACCAATCTGGCTGCTGCGTTTAGAACTAATTGCAGTTTCTAAACTTGGCACAGAGGTAGCTCAATGTAAAGCATATTATGGAAGTCCAAACTGGGGTTTACCAGTTCATCATATAGGGAACACAGGAAGAAAAGCAACCCAGAGACCAACTATTACAATAGCAACAGGTAGTGAAAAACATGGAGCAAGGAGACTGTTCTGCCATGATGTGAGAGGTGAGAGCCACATGGTGCTGGCTGCTCCCAAATTCTCCTCCATTTTAGATAGCCTGGATAGCCTTGGCAGTGGACTGTCTGGCCAGAAAGGGGTGCTCCTAAGTGCTAGGTCAGTAAATGGGAAAACAAAAACGATCCAGGACTTTATTTGGGGAAGCATGCTAACCTGGCACATATTACAGAGAATTGATTGGTTGAGGATTAGGGATGGGGATAGCGATCCCAAATTTGTTCTCCTGGGTTCTCCATACATATAGAGCTTGGCGGGAGGGGGTGGAAGGTGGAATTGCATATTTCATTCCTCTCACTAGGTGCCTCATCCTGAGTTAAGGCCTTCCAGACAAGGCCCAAATGTGGGCCCTTTGGACTTTTACCAGAGGTGCTCAAATGATGTCTCCGGTAAATGAGAATTAATTCAGGAAAAGTAAGTAAGCCCTGCTTTGTCCTGAATTCATTGGATACTGGGCCTTCCTGAAAGGCCTGGGTGTAATGAAGTATGAGGCCTGTGGGAACTGACCCATGGGTAGTCTTGCGGCTACCCAGGGGTCAGTCCCCACAGCCCATCTCAGTTCTTGGGGCTCCATGAGCCAGGGGAACCAAAGAGGGCTCTCACAGTTTTTCCCCACTCACAGTTCCTGACCTGCATGGGGAAATATGCCCCTGTTGGTTATGCTAAACCTCTTAGGACACTTACAGACAGCACCAAAATCTGGATTTTAAAAGTGGGATCACTATTATAATGCAAATTTTCAAATTCATTATGCACTGTATGATCAGCTGCCAACAGTTTGATTTTTTACATTCCAATCTGTGATTTAGTCTGGTAGCTTGACTGATGCTTTTTTGGTGACCTGTGTCAATTGCATGTTGGTGGGAAGAAGGAACGTCAAGCAAGAGTTCCCAGTAGGGGTTTTTCCTGCTTCTGAGGTTGAACAATACATCAGGAAATTATCTATCTCAGCCTCATTCTCAGGGCTCTGATATTTTGAGTTTTGGGTTTTGGATAACCAATGGTTGTTTCATTGAAATCATAAGGAAAATAATAAAATCAAGCCAGGAAATACCAGTTTAAAATCGTACTATTTTCAATTTCTTAGAAAACATTTTTAATTTTTGGCAGGAGAGACAAGTTATCATTCTATTGAACAAGAAAGCAAGCAGACGAAACAGTGGTGTTACTAGGTTTAAAGAAAGTCAATGAGAATAGTAGCAATGTTTTTGCTCCCAAATACCTTCAGCTTTACTCAGCATTATCGTCTTTTCCACCATGACTTCGCCTTATGCTACTTCCAAAATATCACAGTCTCAGTAGTCATCTTGGTTTCTATTAAGAGTTGAGGCCGGGGTTGCTCTAGGGCCCAATCATTATTCTTTTTGACAGTCTGTGGTCCCCACAAAACTCTCCTCCAGCACCATATTTCCAATTAATTGTTCTCAAATGAGTTCAGTTTGCAAATATATTTCCAACTAAATCAATCTCTGCTCAATCTATATAACTGTTACTTGTTTTAATGTTCATGTTCCTACATTGGCAGGACTTTCCCAAACTAACTGCAGGTATACCCCCCCCCCCCCCAAAAAAAAGATGGATGTTGAGAAATTACTTTCTACTTCAGAATTAGACACCTGCTCCTGCCTAATGAATGCCCATTGATTTTCCAGAGAAAACATTTATCTTGTAGATTTTGTCCTATCACGCACTTATAATCACTGTGGTTTCACACCATGCATTCTCTTTAATTTATTTTTATTTCATATACTTGCATGGAGATTCTTAATGTTACACTGCATCTCATCACCAGATATAAAAGTGTTATCTCTTAAAAGGCCATGTCTCTTAAGATTAATGTATTGTGCTGAAAACAAATACCACTTAGCAATTATAATGTGAAAGGAACTACAAGCACCCATACCAGCAAACTACATTTAATGGTGGGATGAGGGAGGAGTGATGGCTTTTATTCCACACTGTTCAAGAGCACTTGCAAAGTAACAGTTGACACCAGTCACAAATCACAGCCTATCAGCCTGAGCAAAAGAAATGTAATCCTATCCCACAAACTTGCTTTCGGTTTGACATTTGCAGGTTGCTTCAGATGGATAGCAATTCTATGCTCAGTTTTTATTGTATTGTTAAACTACATAGGTAACAATACGGAATGTGAAAAAGGATATAAGAGATGCTGACAGATAGAGGAGAAAGACATTTTGTCTATGCAATGGCTAGGCCCGTAGCCAGGATTTTGATTTGGGGGGGGGGGGGGACTGAGTTTGATTCGGGGGGAGGGAGCTGACTCTGAGTGAAAGAGGGTCTACCTTACCAAACCTTTGATATCATTACCCCAATACCCCCATGCATATGAGATATATTGAGCATGGTGATCAGATCATGATATGAATAAACATAACAGTTTAAATAATGTACCAGTAAGACCTTTTGGCAGACCACCATGAGAATTTGGGGGGGGGGGCTGAAGCCCCCAAACCCCCCGGCTACATGCCTGGCAATGGCAATAGGTCCTTGGTTTTGCTCAGGAATTACTTGGACCAGTGTCACTACAACTGAGCTCAACCACAGGCATCAGAGATGTGTGTGAGAAATTACCATAAGCAGTGGGAGAGCCGATGAGATGTAGTGGTGTGAACACTGTATTGTGATTCTGGAAACCAGGCTTAGATTTCCCACTTAGCCATGCAGACCTACTAGGAGACCTTGGGCAAGGGACACTATCTCAGCAGCACAAGGAGGCAAAGACACATTACTTCTGAACAAATCTGGTCAACCCGACCTGGACCAGCAGCAGCACCTATGATATAGGTTCACGTTAAGATAGCTGGAAATGACTTGAAAACACAAAACAACAAATAACAACCTTAAATCATAGTGCTAGGAAAATATGGGATATACATTAAATGAAATAAAGAAATGACTTGAAGGTGAACAACAACAACCAGTTTGCATTAACATGCACTGGTAAAGGTGGGCAAAGATATGAAACAATTGAAAAATCTGGGGGGGGGGGGGGGGGGGGCTTGTTGAGATTAACTTCACAATTCAGCAGCAGATCAGTTGCACAACTTCAGCACTTTCCAGTAGCTTCTTCCTGCACAGTATTTTCAGTCAACTGCTCCCACAGCCTGCAGTCATTCTGGAACCCTTTACAAACACTTGAGCACATGCCTGGCCATTGTCAGTTTTACCATTGTCTTTCCCCCAGTCTAGATGACATTACAAACTTACCACAGCATACAGTTATATCTTGTCTTAGCAGACAGGTTCTTTTATTCAATTACATAGAGCCTTCAATGAACAACATCACAGCACAAGGAGAGAGATACACACTGTACATGACTTCCTTATATACAATTCTATACACTTACACATAGCAATCTCTGATTGGTTCCCAACTCATTAACTTAACTCAGACCCAGGACTACATCATTCACAATCACCTGGACTAGGCCAGAACACATTCACCAATTGATTCCCTATATATAGTTAATGCATAACTCAGCATTTCCAATAGAAACCCATTAGCAGTGCATGACTCAGCTATATTACATTACAATACATTGTAAAACCTGACACTCCTCCTTTTGGAAATCATTCTAGCTAATGAGCAAAGCCCTTGGACATTATGGTGTGAAATAATCCAACAATACTGAGCCAGCCCATAAAGGAGAAAAAATGTGTGCTGGCAAATGCAGAAAAGGTTACACTGGTAGTAGGATATAGGAGCCACAAGGCCCACAGAGAACAGCATTACGAATCATGTTGGTTTGTAAACATAGCTGTAGATTCAGCTATTTCAAATTTCTGGGCACCTATGCAAATTGCACTCCTTTCTTTAAAACAACTGTGATCAAAATGGATCCTGGGGTTGCATACAGATACCTAAAGATGCTTCTGTGTGCAATAATTCATCTGTTAAATAGTCTGCTAAGCCTTCCTGCAATGTTTAACATTTAAAAGGTTTTTTAGCATAAGAAGTAGACCTCCAGACACTTTGAGATTATTTTTGTTTTATTTTTATTAGCTTATATGGCTCCCAGGTTCCCAGGGCATAAATATGGTCCTTCGAGCTATTGCAGTTGCCCACCCCTGTGTTCCAAAGCCACAAGACTCTTTATCAGCTCCTCATCCCACCCCAAATTGCAGCCAATTCTCAGTGACAGTTGAAGAAAACTATCATTTAATACAAACATTGTCCTTGTTTTAAGTGCATTGTAGCAGAAATTCAGCAGATAGGTGGTAGCTCTGACAAAACCCCAGCAGTTTGTTTGATTTTATTGCTGTTTTATTGCTTTATTGTTTTATATCATGTAATCCTGTTGTTTCATAGTCTTCAGCTTGTAGTTTTATAGTTTCAGCACATTACTGCATTTCTCACATAGCAGCACTGTTTCATAGCTGACCTCTTCGTACGAGTAGCAGCCAGAAACCATCGCTTGTAAAGTGTGTTGTTGATGATCAGTGCTATGCCTCTATTCTCTCTGTGAATAAGAGACTCTTTGTGCAAACAAAGAACCTTGATGTTGGGGGCAAGACCCAGGTGTGCTTTTTGCCCAGCCATTATCAGGACAAAAAGAGCAAAGGACAAACCAAAACAAAGCAATCTGGATGGTTTCATTGCACTGCAGTTCCTCTCTGCATTCTAAATTTCAACAACGAATAGGTTTATATCTTTAGCAGAGGATATTGCCTCAGATTCAATTACATTTGGTCAAGGTATCCCTGGTAAAGCAAACCTCATAATGCCGGAACAGAGTCAATGTTCTGAATGAACATCAACAAGTCATATGAAACACTTTTTTTATTATTATCCCAACTAATCTTAAACTTTTAACCTGAAAAATTCAGTTTCATCTGCTAACAACTCTATTGGTGATTCCCAGATATCTCTGATGCCCTTTAATACCAAAGCTCATGAGAATGCATGTATCAGAAGATAGAAAGAAAGTTCTCCAAATCTGATTAATCCTGCAGAATGATGCTTATGGCCCCAGAAAGATTTTCATTTAAGGATAATCTCCGGGAACATTGCTAGACAGGCACATACGAGCAGTGATAGCTTAGTCTATCTATGTATTTGTTCTTTTGATGTGATATTGTTGCAGGAAACTTAGAATACCAACATTTTACCAACAGTGCTATGGATTTTGAAGAGGCACGAATAGAAGGGGAAAGGGAGAAACGTGCAAAAAGGAATGCGCAACAAGCAAAACCTTGTCATGACCACCTTCCATCTGGAAATCTATGTCATTGCAAAAGACCACGCAGATCCAGAATAGATTTCTACAATCACTTAGAGACTCACCACCACCAAAACACTACCTCTGGAACAGAGGTGACCCTAGGTAATTTTCAATGGTAAGCAAACAGTATTTTGCCCCCCCCCCCCCCGACCAATCACTGATATATATTTTCTGTTTGTCGTGGGAGTTGTGTGTGCCATATTTGGTTCAATTCCATCATCGGTGGAGTTCAGAATGTTCTTTTATTGTAGGTGAACTATACATCCCAGTAACTACAACTCACATATGTCAAGGTCTATTTTCCCTAAGAGCGCTTAAGAGCGCCCCTGGGCAAAATCAACTATACCGCAAATGCTTACTTTGCATAATGGGTTGAGCCGCCCCTGCTCTGGAAGTCAATCATACTTGGCTACAAATGATCATCTATGGTTGCCTTGGATGATTTTGCTACATATACATTGAAAACTATTTCAGGTAAATAAAAAAGGATACTAGTAATGACCTTTCAGATTTGTTATCAACCTTATTGATTGCCAAAGTAAGCATTCTGGATAACTGCAAACATCTAGCAGCTGGGATTTTTTAAAAAACCAAATGCTAAAGGTATCATTATAACTACTGGCCATATTTTCCCACTTACATCTAAATCTTAGATAGAGGATACCTGGTTCACTGTTGATTTTTTTTTACTTTTAAGATGAGAACTTAACATTAGGTTGGACCTAGTGACATTCAATTAGAAGCAAAATATCCAGTATTAAGTCGACTGAAGAAAGGTAAGTGTTTCTATATTAGAAATTCAAATTATCTAAGGTTCAATTTTGGACCAAATTTATTTATTTATTTAAAGTATTCTCACCCTGCAGGAGACTCAGGGTAGATTACAATGTACACATACATGGCAAATGCAACTTAGCCTGGATTTATTAATTTTGAAGACTGTGGACTCTGAAGATTCTATGGGTGATATCACTTTCAGGAATTTATGAAGCATACTGGACTTCTCTTTACTTTCTAGAAATGTTTTTCAACTACTTTATCCTTTCTGTATGGATACCAGAAAAGACAGTGACCATCAGCTTTTAGCTCTTATTGATTCCAAGGAGAAAAAATATGGATACAGGCAATCCCCAAGTTCTCTACATTTGTTATTAAGTTGAATTTGTATGTAGGTCAGAACAGGTACATTTTTAACTGTAACACAAACAAACACACACCTTTGGATAGCATAGGGAAATCTGACATGCCTGGAGTGTTTGTTTTGCTGTCTGTACCCCTGTTCAGAAGATTTCACCTCACTTTCTGTTCCTGTGATTATTGAATTTTGAAAAATCTGGCTTGTTGTGGAAACAAAGATTGGAGAGAAAGCTACAGTGGAGATACCTTGTCCCCATGATAACTCTTTTAGGAGTGAATTTCTCTTCTTAGAAGTAGATGTCTCTCACTTCCTGTTGTCTCACCCCCTTTCTTAACTATGAGTTGTTTGTAAGTCAGATGTTTGTAACTTAGGGACTTCTTGTAATTCAAAATCATTGAACTAATTTTATTGTTGTTATGCCATAAAAGTAAAGGTTTCTCCTGACATTAAGTCTAGTTGTGTCCGACTCTGGGTGCTGGTGCTCATTTTCAGTTCTAAGCCAATAGGTCATAAAAGATGATGATGATGATGATGAAGATGATGATGATGATGATGATGATGATTAACCCACTCTCTCTCCCTGGGGGGATTCAGGGTGGCTTCCAAAGATGAAAATGGCAAAACATTCAATGCCATGTGAAATAACAAAATAGAGACAAAAAAAAAAAAAAACAACAGTTAAAAATGAATAGTTAAAAATAAGCCAATAAAACAACCCTGGATAAAACATGCAGTCAATTGACCTCATAAATAACACAATAATCTGACAAAATCTGTATAGAAATATAAAAGTATAGAAATATGAAGATGTTACTGTCCAATAAGTTATGGTAATAAAATCTCTGGAACATCAGATATAACCGTGGTTCTCAACCTGTGGGTCCCCAGATGTTTTGGCCTTCAACTCGCAGAAAACCTAAAGGCTGTTAAACTGGCTGGGATTTCTGGGAGTCCAAAACACTTGGGGACCCACAGGTTGAGAACCATTGAGATATAAGATCTGATGTAGGCAGTCTTGTTGTGGCAAGATTGAATTCTGATCAAGTGCCTTGTAAAAAGATCTGTAATAATACCTTATCAAAGTGTTGTAACTAACATTGATGCATTTGGTAATAAGTAATCTCCGTTGCTTTGGTGCAGACACTACTCAAGAGTATGATTTGGTTTGAAAACGAATGCCAGTTGAAGGATGGGAGATGTTAAAATTTTCTATAGTGTATGTAGAACATTTTGGTACAGCTGTTTTCATCTTATGCTTTTCAGTTGAAAATGAGTATAAGACCGCACTGCCTCAAAATCACAAGTGTGTCATTGTTGTAGAATGCCTCACTTAATAATTATGTGCAAAATGACAACTTGTCCCAAGAGCTTTATGTTCTCAGTCCTCTAAATTGTATTGTTCCAGCTCAAGTTTGGGACAATCATTTTAGAGTCATCTTTACAGACATTGCAGTTTTTGATAATTCCCATGAAGTCATTCTCTCCCAGTTGTTTCTGCTTGGAACCCAGTATCTCTGACTAATTATGTCTTTAAAATGGGAAAGTTCCAGGTATTGACTATATCCCTGATGAACCTATTAAAACCAATCAACATTGATGGACCCTACTGCTGGCTGCTCTCTTTTCCAAGATTAATATTTCTGGCAAAATCCTTGTTAGTTGAAAGCAAACAAATGTGGTGCCAATCTACAAGAAACCTCAAGCTGCTGATCTAGGGAAATACAAACCCATTAGGCTGCTATGAATATTGGGAAAGTTATATGCCTATTTTCTATATAATGAACTTTTTTAATTCTAATAAAATTATTACTGAGGCACATGCTGAATTTAGATAGAATTGTTCAATTTTTAACCATAGTTTGGTCCTATTCCCTTGCTAAGAAACCTTCTAGATAGCTGGAAGGCAAATTATTTGTTGCTTTTATAAACCTAAAACCATATTTTGACTCAATTTCCAGCACTTTCCCCATGATATTTTGGTTGCTATTTTATTTTCTTATTAAAAATTCATATCATAGGAGAAATCTACGTCAAATGTGGTATCCTGGAGCAGCTTTCAAGAAAAATAACATTCAGATAGGGCTCTATATTTGCACCAACCATGTCTAATTTAATGGACCTTGGTGGCCAAACTTGAAGACAAGAACATTCCTGCTCTACTCTATGCCAGTGATGCAGTTATTCTTTCACATGCCTACTTTCAATAGCTTATGGAAGTTTGTTTTAAAAGGCTTGCCAAATTGGGAGTTAGGGGGTCTGAAGAGGAACAAGAAGTCCTTGCCCACTCCTGTTGATATCACACACATACTCAAACAGCATTGGTGGAATTATGTCTATGTAAATATGACCACTGTATATGTTCATTGCACACTCCCTTCCATGGGAAATACATACATATAAGCATACATTATTTTCACAGGTTCTCATTCAATTTTTTGAGAAATAACTTCATTTTAATGATTTTCTCAAAAGAGAAAATTACAGCAAAATTAGTTTTGGTGGCATATTGAGTTTTTGTATTTATCCTTCTTATGAAATGGTCGAGTATGAGCAAGTGGCACTACTTTCATAGTAAAATAAACTCTCCCTTACTATCTTCAGCGTACCCAGTTTCCAACATGTCAATAGAAAGCCCAAGGAGGAAAATAATGAGATGTTTTTGATCCTGTGGGGCCTTTTCAAACCAGGAAGTGCAGACAGCCATGGCGACTATATAACACAAGGGATGTAATAAAATGGAAAACAACACAAGCCAATCTTGGCCACCTTGTGACAATAAGAGAATGTTAAAATGCTGCACCCACAGAGATTCTAATGAAATTCTACAAATGCAAGAGTAGTCATATTGAACGAAGAAACAAATGCCAGCATCCATGTTGTGGTCATACCTATATAAGGCTAAATTAAAGAGCCCAAATTTTCTCAAAACAGCATGCTTATCCATATTTTTCCTTTTACAAAAGGGGTGTAGGGAAAGGGGAGCAGTGATTATATTTATTTCACATAAGCTGCATGTGGTGTCCAAATGATATAGAAAAAGAGAATGCTGTCTACCAACCTATGCCTATGAAGCCCGGAGGTCCTAAGCTCACTGGAAATGAAAAGGGCAATAAACAAAGAGCAATACAATTCAGGTTATTATTTGAAGTCACAAAAATAAACACCTTTGAAAAGATAAAACTACCTCTTTGAAAAGATAAAACTATCACACACCAGTACAAAGACAAGATTTAGAATTTTGCAGTTTAATGTTTTAGGAAAAAGTCTGAAATATCCTTCCAATGAGGCAGAAAACTGAAGTCTCTTTTGCAGATAAAGAATATGGTGTACTGGTTTGAGCAGTCGGCTACAACTGTAGAGACCAGGGTTCGATTTCCTGCTTGGTCATGGACATTGACTGGAGTCAGTTCCAGACAGCACTTTAACCTGAGAGCAATCGCATTTTTAAAATGTGATTGCTCTTGGGTTACAGTTCACCCCCCACCCCCCAAAAAAGTGTGTGCTTCCTTAGGGGGGAGGGTGTCCAGATGTCCTGCTGGGCTTTCTAGCAGGGCACCTGGATACAAAAGAAAATCCCCCAAAAAGCCTTTTAAGAAGGAAAATAACTCACCCAGATGCGATTTCCCCCTTCTCCGGAGCTCTCCTGGGTCATACCAATAACGTGTCAAGAAAAGGGGAGGCAGGAGCAATTTCCCTCCCAAAACTTTTAAAGGGCTTTTGGGAAGGGGTTGGGGCTGCCTTGGTTTCTTTTTTTTTTTTTTGGGGGGGGGGGGGTTAGGAGCCAAAAAAAATCTGCTGTGTGGACAGCTGTGTAGATTGGGACTGGAAGTCATGTGATATGATCCATGGGCCCAATTCATATAGCCCTCGCAACTGGAAAGACACAAGTCTTCTGGAAGACCCATGTCTTTCCAGGTATCAAATTATCTCAGCACAAAGCAGGGCTTTCCTGCTTTGTATTGAATGCAGTTGCATTTTCTTGAGACATTGTCTGGACACCCCAGGTAAATATTTGCGAGGCCACGTGTTTTAGGGTTTTTCTGAGTGTCCCTGGAAAATAATACACTCCCAAAACCCAGAAAATGTCATGATAGGTTCATCTTAGGGATGTCATAAGTTGGAAATGACCTCAAGGCACAGAACAACAACTATGGGAGACTTTAGATAAAGTAATTCTTTGTCATACTCTAGATCAGGAGTCTAGATCCGGGGGCCGGATGCGGCCCTTCAAAGTCATTTACCCGGCCCTCACTCAGGATCAACCTAAGTCTGAAATGACTTGAAAGCACACAACAACAACAATCCTATCTCATCAGCCAAAAGCAGGCCCACACTTCCCATTGAAATACTAATAATTTTATATTTGTTAAAATTGTTCTTCATTTTAATTATTGTATTGTTTTTAAGTGTTTTTGAACTACAAATAAGATATGTGCAGTGTGCATAGGAATTCATTCATTTTTTTTCAAATTATAATCCGGCCCTCCAACAGTTTGAGGGACTGTGACCTGGCCCTCTGTTTAAGAAGTTTGAGGATCCTTGCTCTAGATGAATGTCTAATTTAGCTTCTCCTGACAGCCAGTACAGTAACCAAGCTCCTCAGTCCCTATATTCAGCTGTGAAGTTATAAAGAGTTTGGTCCTTGGAACTTCTTTTGCCTTTTCAAGAAGACCTTTCACTCTTTGCACTAGAGAAAAAAAGATCTATTGTTTTGCTGCAGATATACTTCTTTCCCAAATACCATGGGACTCAGCATTCACAATATAGTTAAAAGAAGATATATAGATTATTGGTGATGAAACCCTGTAGTTAGCAGGACACACACTGAACCAAAGACATTAATTGTGGTCCATAACCATTTCTATAAAAATCTTTATAGAATTATTTTGATTGAGCTTTTATGGATTTTCCCCTCTCAGGGCCATTAAAGAGCTGTGTTCTAAATAGGCATAAAATGGCAAAGATAAAGAGAGAGGCTATAGAGCTTTAGTGATAAATGGAGGCACTTTTAATGATTCTGAAAACACACCACATGGATACCATTTAATTATCTGGAAGAAAGGCAGTTAGAGTAGTTAATATACAGCATTTGTAGCACTGTTTCACACATAGTGACCGGGCAGGGTCTTAACCCTCCTCTAATCGGAATTCCTCTCCCATTCCCTAGGGCTGAGAGAGGGGGGGGGGAGGTGAGAGTATTCATTTATTTCTTCACACCTATACTTCCTTCTCTCTTCAACACTCATTCAAAATCTCCCTGCCAATCAGCAAAATAAAGCAGAATCCATCTCTATTCTGGGAGTAAAGTGCATTTATCTCCCATAGGAGAGCCAGACCCTGCTTTGTGGTATATCACATTGTAGTCTTCTTGTTTATTATTATTATTATTATTATTATTATTATTATTATTATTATACTTTATTTGTACCCCGCTAGCATCTCCCGAAGGACTCGATGCGGCTTACAAAGGCCAAGGCCTCAACATCACAACAGCATAACAATACAACTCAAAGCAAAATCAAAAAACATAAAGCAATAACAACAAAACATTACACTATAACGCAGTAAAAACTACGGGGTATTCTTTCCCAACTTGTAACTTTATATTAGGGCTGCCGCATTATCACAGGATGTCTACAACCCACACGACTGGATAAATTATACTGTTTAGCCAGTATTACACCACTTGACATCCATCAGGAAGTAGCAGCCAACAATGCAAGGACCAAGGAAGTTACATCTCCGGCCTATCCTCTGTTCAGATATCAGCCAACATGCCAATGTTTTAAATCAAGAAACAGCTTCCTAAGATTGACAGAGATACTTGGAGGAACACCTCACAACGCAAGAATACAAAAGTGGCAGGTTAAAACTCAGCATCTCAATCAATGGCTGATACTGGATGAGAAATTCCCACCTGGGCACACAGAAGATTGAGCAACCTGGAAGGTGCTGAACAGGCTGCACTCTGGCATCACAAGATGCAGAACTATGAAGTGGAGTCCATGACATGCAAGTGTGGAGAAGAGCAAACCACAGACCACCTACTAAAATGCAACTTGAGTGGTATGCACTGGCAAAGCAGTGCATGCCACTGTGTCCGCCTCTCATGTTGCCTTGGATCAATGGGGGGAAGCTGGGTGGTGGATGCTACCCATCCCCGTGGGATGGGGATGTCGGTGAGTTGGGCAATGCGGGATGCGGCAATTCAGGCACCATGCATGAAGAGGTTCTGAAACCTGGAAAGGACTCAGTTTCATTGAAAAAGGAATTTCTGTAGGTTGTTTGCTTTACAACCTGGTAACAAGCAACATCTTCTAAAAATCCCCTCTTACATATGGCTATGAAAGTTATAAGAGCTATAAGCTATGAAAGTTATAAGAGCATATCTGGTTTTCACTCTGGCAGCCCTACTTGAGTTCTCTGTCATTTGGAAGGATTCCAATGGCAAACTCCCAAACTATATGTAATTTCACACTTCTTTATAGCAGACTTGTAAGGCTGGCCAGTTTCACTGTCCCAATAGTGTACATAGGGTTGTCAACTGATCAAAGAGAAAGGTCTGCTATGGCTTCCTCCCGAGTTTTTTCCTGCTATGAAAAAATTAGCAAGGTTAAGTTTTTTATGTGCTGAATTGAAACCTAAATGCTTTCAATTAAACCTCCATTTAATGGGGCAGCTATTGGGAACAGCCTGCTTGAACTGTGGAGCATGTTCATTTCAGATGGAGCGCTGGAGTCTAATCCTGATTCAAAAACAGTGGGGCTTGGTGTCTCATCCTAACTATGCTTTTTAAAAAAAATTCAGTGTTTGATGTTTTCCAGTGCATATGCACAGAGTTGTGTTCTAATCAGGAGAAATTTCAAGCCATTTGAAGTTTTTAAGCACTAAAAATATGGAGCTTTGATCTCTATCATGAGGCAGACGCATTTTTGGATTTAACAAGGAAAGGGGGAGAGCTAGAACAGGTGATGTTGGCTTGGCTTCTTTACAAAAAAGGTTGAAAATACTGCAGCTGGACCCTTTTTCAGGCATGAACCAGGGAGAGACCCCCATTGTCTTTCATGCAGCATGCATCAAGTAAAGAGGAGATAAAAGACTGTATTTGCAAGGAGGCTCTCCGTGTGAGATAGAACTTGGATTTTACCATATCCTTGTTCATAAAGGGTATTTAAAGAGCTCCATTGGCTGCCGTTTATTTTCCGGTCCCAATTCAAGGTACAGGTCATCACCTATGAAGCCCTAAATGGTTTGGGACCCATCTACCTTCGTGACCGTATCTCCCATCATGAACCTGCTCTTCTTTCACCCCTACTGCTATCTACTAGGCCTGGGTAACAACAGAAAAATTTGTTTCTAAAATCGATTCGTTTTTTGGGGGGTTTTGCGTTTCGATATTTAAAAGAATTCCGAAATTTTTCTTTTAAAAAGTTCGATATTTACTAAATTTCGTAAATGTTAAAAAAAATACGAAACATTAACGAATCGATTCGTTAATGGCAGACGCGACCGCGCAATACGCTAAAAAACCTCCAAATGGGACAGGGGGAACTTCTGAAGCTTCCCTCTCCCTCTGTTGTTGACTGTTGGTGTGATATTATAATTTTTTTCACTAATTAAACAAAAAACAACTATAAAACTTGCCCCAGACATGCGGAAATAATAACGAAACGACCTCAAACCGATAACGAAACGAATACATAACGAATCCGAAGCATTTACGAAACAAATTTAAAAATTCATTTCGTTTTTAAGTTGCTCCAGAATGGTTCATTATCGCTTCGTTATAAAAAAAATTAACGAATTTTAACAAATTACGAATTAATGAAATGAAACTGCCCAGCCCTACTATCTACGCCTGCCTTGTGGGAACAAGGGAGAAAGCCTTTTCCGCAGTGGCTCCCCGACTATGGAATACATTGCCCTGTGAGACTAGACGAACCCCTACTTTAGAAAGTTTTAAGAAGAATCTCAAAACCTGGCTTTTCCACTGCGCTTTTATAATCTCATATTACTCTTATCCCTCAACACTTGTCTTTAGTGCATACCCCCTCCCCTTCTGTACGAAAGCTCCTTTCGACCCCATTCTGGAAGAGTTTCTCCCCCACAAATAGCCTGCTCCATTGTTGTCTCACCCTGTGTTTTTAGTCGTGTTTTTAGCCTTTGTATTTTATTCTGTACATGCAGCCCGCTCACTGTTCTATGTTATGAATGATTGTATTTTAATTTTATTTTGTTTGCTGCGTTTTTATATTTTATGTTTTATGTAATTTATCATGCTGTTGTTTGTTGTGGCTGAGCTAGTTTCTGACGATGAGGATGATGGGATTCAGATTCCTGTTGGGTTTCAGCTTCCTGGCTCTTTGTCTGTGCCTCAAATCTCTGAGCCTGCTTCCGAGGCTCTCACAGACAGTGCAGTGTCAACACAGCTGTTTTCACCAGAAAGGAATGTTAACGAAGGGAATAGCGAGCAGGTGCCTTCCCACTATGATATCAAAAGTACAGATAAGGATTTGACCCGAGAAGCTTGCCTTGATCTCCTGGTCAGGAGGAGTTTGTGTCTGACAAGCAGACGGGAGGCTAGCTTGGTGCGAGGTCATCGCAATGCTTTTATGATGCTGAGAGCCTAATGTTTTGATGTTAGAAAGGTATTTAGGCCTTCTGGAAACTCCATGAAAGCGTCAGTTTAATGTAGCTTATTAGCCTGAAAGCTTCATGGAATAACCTTAGCCTGGAAAGCAGAACGCTTGGGATTTCTTGCATTGAGATTTTTGGGGCTAAAGTTTCATTGCTTGTACCTGGGACTCAGGTTTGAACTTTGCCAATAGGATTATGTCTCCTGCTTTTACCTGAAGATCTTTGGAACTGTATTCTGCATTTAACCTTAAACTCTGGGACTTTACAATGCTTATTATTTATTTTGACTAGAGGAAGCATTGCTGCAGCACACACCTGCCATTTCACCATGCTCACAGGCAAAATGGCACCTGAGTATGTGATAAAGTTGACAGTGAAGTCCACATTTACTGCTGATGAAACTGCACTTCCACATCGCAATACTTCTCCAAATATCCCAAACTCTGCTTGTATTAAGAATTCAGATTCTCATTTTATTGGTGACCTTAGTCATTCCAGAAATATTTTTAAGTTCAGGAGAATCTTGATTAGCTGTCTCAGTTGGAGGACATCTGTAGCCATTTGATGGGGTGATAGCTAACAGCTGAGTCTGCTAATCATGTTACTCATGCTAATCAGTGCTAATCAATTCATGCTGAACACTGATCAGCAAAGGACATGACCTCATTTGAGTTAATCCCGACACCTGTGAACACTGAAGAACAAAGATTATGGAAAATTAATTTAAATCCAGGCTGAAATTGTACATTAGGTGTTATGGTGATGCTGTGTTGACTTTGGAAAGATCAGGAGCAAGCAAGAACTTTGAGACACTAGTGCTCCAAAAAGCTGAACTTTGTGAATTCCTGTATAAAATATGTGGATCCACCTATCTCATTGACATGCAGTCTTAGAATTATCCAATGGTTTTCATATTTTCCTCAATGTTGGTACTTTAAACAGCTCTGTGTGGTTTGAGATGAAATTGTGTGTTTATATACATACTTAATATTGCTTATTTATTTACTACATTTGTATACCATCTATTTATTTACTACATTTGTATACATTTGTATACCGTGTTTCTCAGCCCATGGGATGACTCTTTCAAAAATTCCAGATTATGGTAGAAAAAGATGAACTGTGGGAGGAAACATGACTTTGGACTTCATCACATTAGACAATTTTAGCATCCTTGGATGCTTGTAGGACTCTGGAGTCTGCTGGAGACTATCAGATGACATAGGACTATTTCCAGCAGGGTCCCTTGCTTCCAGGGTCCTATAAGTGTCAGAAGCTTCCTTTGTTCTCATAGGAAAGAATGGATGCTTCCCCCTGTGAGATGGGTAAAGGAGCAATACGAGGGCTTGGGGCGATGGTTTTCCCCGCTACCCGCTGGATTCACTATGCTACCTGGAAAATCCCTCCCCCCCCCCCACACACACTATTGTGCACAATAGTTGTTAATTGCTATCCATTCGGCTTCAACATATAGCTACTCTACAAACAAGTGATTGGTTTATAATAGTTTATTTGTCATAAACTGACCTAAATAAACCCAAAAATTGCAGATTGGGGAGGGTACTGGGATAACAGATTATTTTTGCCTTCATCATAGAACTATAGATCCCATGGCTCCTGGCTAAGATTGAAGTACCATCAAAACAATTTTTGTGTTGCAGATATGACCTTTCAATCTCATTAGCAAACATGTCAGAACCTAGACGCCTTAAAGAGCCAGACTCAGGAATATGTCCAAAAGAATAGTTTATTAATACAAAACAAAAGAGACTCAGAGACACTTGCTTCAGTGCCTCTGGTCAAAACTCAAAAGTAGCAGGATTATTAGCTTGAAAAGTAAACTAAAGCAGTAATCCGGATTATCCAGGCAAAAAATCCAGATTAAACTAGAGTACTTCCAAAATCTCGAAAAATAACACAGCAAATGGAAGACAATCAAACAAAGAGCCATGAAGAAGAGCCGTCATCTAAGTGAAGTCCGAAGTCGAAGAAAGTTGCGAGGTTCCAAAGTCCACGAGGCAGCGTCATCGTCAAAAGCAATCCGAAGTCAAGGAGAGGGGAAATCCGCACTTACGAGAATCCAAGCCGAGTTGTCACACGAAGATAAACAGCAACCTGCAGATCCAGGACCCAAGCCCAACATGAAAGCAGCAGCAACAAGACCCAAGGCACAAAACCAACACTTTGCCTACTGCAAAGTTCTATCACTCCAGTGCCTACTTTTATATTACACTCATCATCCAATGATGAGCTGCCCTCCACCCCATCATCATCACTTTCAGCTGGTTTAGCTTCAACAGCTGAAGGCCAACGCCCATCCCTCCAACTCTTCCACCTCTTGTCAAGACTTAGATCTCCCAAGATTCCACAGTATCACCCGATTGCCAATCCCTTCCACCAGAAAACCCTGCAAACGTGTCACTAGACGTTGGTTGAGTACACACATCCTGAACCTCTTGCACCTTGGTCCAATCCAGTGATTCATCCTCATCCCCATCACTCCCAGACCCATCATTCCCAGAAAAACCCATGAAATCCTTTTCTTCTGTGGGAGCAGTAAGTATATCCCGAATCTTCTTCCTCTGTCGCTCCTCATCCGATTCCTGCTCCCAAATAACCCTCTTAGTTCCCCTATTCACATCCTCTGTATCTCCTTCCTCCTCCTCACCCTTCGAAGGAATCTTCATCAGTGGGTGACATAAGTATCTCCCAAATCCTCTTCCTCTGTTGATCCTCATCTAACTCTTGAACACTCCTCTTCCCACTTCTGACACCCTTACTACCAGATGCAGCGTTGCCAATAGACTCTACTACAAAAAACAAGAATCCAAAGTTATGGATTATTAGTCTGAAATTTCAGGTATAAAAGATATCCAAATTATATGTTTTAATATCTATTAAAATAACATGGGATAATACTAGATTTCTGATGCTGAAATATATTTAGTGGAAAACTAAGTCCTTTGTGTACTTTAAGCTCCATAAGATTTCATTTATTTAGATTTTAAATTAAAATTAACTAACCCAGAACAAACCCCTTTGGATTATCATTGTTATTCTGTTCTGTTAAGACCTCTGGGACTGGAGATTTGTGTTTTTTCCCCATCTTTATACCCAAGGCTATTCACTGTTTTCAGCTGAGACAAATTAGAACTAGATATCTATATGCCATTTCTTTTGTGGTATCTCTAAGGTAATTTCCCTGCATTCTGCTGAATATTTCCAAATGCAAAGTGACCACTCAGATTTCAAATGCAATTTTTTACAATTCAGCTTTGCGTTTGCAATGTGAATTTTTAAATATAAGAGAGGGCTTCAGACTTCCTACCTTTTTGCTTCCTCTTGATTGTTTCAAATGGGATAAGAATTAAAATGGAGTGTGAGATATATTTCCATTTAATGCTGAAATCCTGAGATTTTTTTAAAAAATGTCACAAGTTGGTCCAACTTTATCTCTTTAGAACTAAGAGCAACAAATATTCAGATGCAGAAATTAGACAAAACATAGAATTTTCACTTCTAAGCCAAAATTAACAGCCGATGGACTCCTTATCATTTATTTAATGTAACCAACCATCATTCTGATAAATCAGCCATACCAATCAGTAATAACAGTTTGACTGAAAGCAAAAGCAAACAACAACAAAAAATACTTTTACTGTAGTCAAGCTTTATTATCAGAAATGCAGAAAACAACAATGCTCACACTCTCATCAAACATACTGATTCTGAATTACATATAAATCTATTTTTACGGAATAGGCAAGAATTTCTGGAGAGTGGAGAATTATATAATGGTGCAGGTTCTTACCTACAAAGCCCTGAACGGTTTGGGACCCGCCTACTTGTGTGACCACATTTCTGTGTATGAACCCACACGATCGCTTCGATCATCCGGAGAGGCCCTGCTCACGCTCCCGCCTCCCTCGCAGGTGTGATTGGTGGGGATGAGGGAGAGGGCCTTCTCGGTGGTGGCTCCCTGACTCTGGAACTCACTTCTAAAGGATATCAGGCATGCCCCTACATTGGCAGTATTTAGGAGGAGCCTGAAAATGTGGCTATTCCAATATGCCTTCCCGGAATAAAGAAATAATTCCCAGCAAAATGTCCTTACAAATGCACTTTAACTACTGGATTGCGTTGGACTGCACCCCTCACTTCTTTAAAACACTCCTACCAGATACATCCTACCTTGTTCATGCCCAGCGTTTATTTTTAAATTTTAAATTATTACATTTGGCCTGGCCATAGGTTTTTAAATCCTCATGTGTTATTGTTATATGTGATTTATATTAATTTGTATTGCATTGTATTTGTTTATTGCTTTTCTGTTTTATTGATGTGTTGTTGGGTTTGGCCTCATGTAAGCCACTCCGAGTCCCTTGGGGAGATGATGGCAGGATATAAATAAAGTTATTGTTGTTGTTGTTGTTGTTGTTGTTGTTGTTGTTGTTGTGGTATTGTGTGCAAAATAACTGTCCCATTTTTTTTGGGTTAAAGCCAGCAAATTCTTAGCATTACTAATAGATTTTCATCCTAACAGCATTTTGACATCAAGATCAGATTTAAAAGAAAGTGAAACTGCCAGAGATGGTTAAGAGACTATATGGGCTTTATCACATGAACCCATTATTGGGTTTTATTTTACTCATTGTATTATTTTTAGTGTTAGCCACTTTGAGTCTCCTTTGGGAGAGAAGTGGGATATAAATATAATAATGATGATGATGATACATTCTACTGCCGTCATGCTATCTTTGAATATCAGATCCATAATGGTTCAGCACTTTCAAAAGTGCACCTCTCTTCAACTACAGAATTGTACCATTTTGCTAGTTCATTTTCTTGTCATCATACTTCCAAATGCCCTTGTAACCCACCTACCTACATGGTCATATCTTCATTATTTTTATTATTATTATTATGTAATGTAATATTATTATTTTTATTGTTCAATTATTATTATTATTATTATTATTATTATTAATTTACTCATTTTTAGAGAAATTTTGCAATCAAAAATGGCACAGGTTTTTGTCAAACTGCATAGCCCTACAACACAGTCCTGCTGGGCTGCAGGACTAATATTTTTCTCATTTTCAAAAATAGAAAAAGACATACAGTAAAATCTCAATAGTATACTGAAAATGAGGGAAATCCTTAACATTTAGTTAAAAAACAACTGGGCAAAAATATCTGCAACTAGAAATAATAATAATAATAATAATAATAATAATAATCCTTTATTTTTACCCCGCTACCATCTCCTGAAGGACTTGGTGCGGCTTACAAGAGGCCGAGCCCAAATACAATAGTAAAAACAATAACACCTTGAATTGTGACCGGAAAATGAATGGCAGCCAATGGAGCTCCTTAAACAATTATACTGTTATGCTCTCAATTTTCCATTTTACAATGTTCAGTATTAGTCAGTATTAGATTCAGAGGGCCCTTTGGCAGGATCTCCATTACTCCTAGAGTGTATAAAATATTAAATCAAACTGCCTGAAACTGTCTATTCTATTTCAAATAATGTCTTAATTGCTGTAGCAGTGTCCCTAACACAGTGATCAAACTCCCCTCTATCAACAAATATTGAATTTGCTATCACATTTCCATATATATTTTTTGGTTACTGCTATTCTGCTGTCATTGGAAAGAGAGAAATTAATTCTTTATATAGCACTGGTGTATTTATTCTGGACAAGATCTTTAAGAGCTCCAATTCAGAAAAAAACACGCAATTCAACATCAAGCCAATCATTTATTGCACCAGTACATGTTCACTTTATACAATTCATTTCTTTCAATTTACACCCCAAGCACATAATCAGTCGGTCTTGGCCAAAACCGATAAACAATCCCAAAGTAATGTATTGTCGAAGTCTTTCATGGCCGGAATCACTGGTTGTTGTAGGTTTTTTCGGGCTGTATGGCCACGGTCTAGAGACATTCTCTCCTGACAGTCTCCAACAGACCTCACTACTAGGCCTGTTTGATCAAGAAAAAATTTGTTTCTAAAATCGATTTGTAATTGGGGTGTTTTTTTGTTTCGATATTTAAAATAATTACAAAATTTTCCAAAAAAAAAAATTCGGTATTTACGAAATTTTGTAAATATTAACGAATTTTTAGAATATTTTTTGTATTTTTTAAGAATAATATTAAAATAATATTAAAAAAATATTTTAAAATGGAAATGCTCTCTGGAAATGCTCCCAAGCCTGCTGCCGCTGAGGGCGAGGAGGAGGCTACTGGCGAAGGGGGCCTCAGCGGTGGCAGCTTCCCCCTCGCCCCTTTGCTCCTCCGTCCTCCTTCTTCCCCAAGCTGGGCGCCAGGCTTGGGAGCCCAGCCCGGGGAGGAAGGAAACTTTTAGCCATGGAGCAGCAGAAGGGCGAGGGGGAAGCTGCCGCCGCTGAGGCCCTCTTCGCCAGCAGCCTCCTCCTCGCCCTTCTGCTGCTCCGTGGCTAAAAATTCCCTTCCTTCCCGGGGCTGGGCTCCCAAGCCTGGCGCCCAGCCTGGGGAAGAAGGAGCACGGAGCACCAAAGGGGCAAGGGGGAAGCTGCTGCCGCTGAGGGGGAAGCTCCTGCCAAAGAGGGCCTCAGCCTAAGGGCGAGCGCGCGCGGGCCGGCCAATCGGGAGCCGCGCTCGCGCCCAACAGGCAGGCGCGGGGCTTGGCTCACTGGGTGCGCGCTCGCGCCGCCCCTTCGCCCCTGCCCGCCCCATTTACGAAACGAGCGAAAGCTCGTTAAAACTGTGGGGGTTGCCGTTTCGATATTTAAAAACCCTTCCGGGTTTGAAAATATGTTTTGTTATCGTTTCGTATATGCAAAAATTAACGAATGTTTAATGAATTAACGAATTAACGAACGAAACCGCACAGGCTTACTCACTACCTCTGAGGATGCTTGCCATAGATGCAGGCGAAACGTCAGGAGAGAATGCCTCTAGACCATGGCCGTACAGCCCGAAAAAACCTACAACAACCCAATCCCAAGTAACTTTCTTTATTGGAGGGATTTAAAGCAGTTTTCCTGTCCCAGTTTTGGTACTTTAACCATTACACTATTTCAGTTCACCCAGGTCAGTGCTTGCTACATAAATAGTTCCAAGGATACATCGTGGTGGTAGAATCTACCGCCACGATGTAACACCACAGTTGATATGCATAATTTTCATATTATGCAAAATAGGCTATCTGAATTTAAAGAACTGGAATATCGCAACCCATATTTGAGAGAATGAGAATGTGGCGACTCCATTCAACTCCCCCAAATGGAAGCATTCCAGTGTAGAACCCAACCCATTTGAAGTCTAAACTGGTACACGCTACTAAAATATTTTCATCTTGACTCCAATTTATGTTGTAAAATTATGTGTCTACTGTGGTGGTTACCATTAAACAGACATAAACACAGTCTTTTTTGTGGCTCTTAAACCTACCACACTCCCTGGCAGACTAAAGAAATTGTGAAATTCCCCCTCTGGAAAGCTTCAAAACAAACAAATTGTCTGTCTAAGTCAAATTATATGTAAAACAATTTTGTTCCTAGGTTATAAACATAATTTTCTAATTGTAATGGAAAAAATGATTAACAAAAGGTTTTTGCAAGACATCCTGCAGCACGTTCTGCAATAGTTTTTCAATGAATATAGCATCGAGTCTCAATCAATTCAACAATGTTTGTGACAGCCACAAGAGTGAAGTTTCTGGAGTATTTTCAAAGTAACTACCACACAGTTAAACAGGGATAACACTTTAAAAAAGGAACAGATATTTTTCATATTATTTTACATAGTGTTATCTATGCTGGTTTGTTGGTTGGTTGGTTCTACAAAAGCTCACACATGGCTTGATGGAGCTGGACCAAACTTGGCACACATACCCTTCATAGTACAATTTAAAACAATTTATGAGTTTTTGCTACAAAATCAGCATGTTTTGGTGGCAGTGCCCCAAAAACTAACAAAACATGTATGCAGCATTCAGAAGCAACCACGGGAGAGCAGTATATAGATAGAAAGGCTACTTCAGAAGAAGAAGTAATAAAAGAAAGGGTGATAAAGCATCACCAGGGAGAGACTCTAAAAGCCACTAAAAGGACTAGAGAGACATTGTAATGGAAGTCTTTTCACAGAGTCAGGCAAACACGGACGTGAGGTGGAGAAGTAAGAAAGCAGTTGGGCCAGTACATATGCTAGTCTCTATCTATCTATCTATCTATCTATCTATCTATCTATCTAGTATCTATCTATCTATCTATCTATCTATCTATCTATCTATCTATCTAAAAATGCTCTGTGCATAATGAGTACCTTAAAAACAAAAGAACCAATGAATGAAATCACACCAAATTTGGCAAGAAAATGTCTCATAACACAAGGAGTGACCATCACTCAAAAAATTAAGATTTTGTCATTTAGGAGTTGTAGTCGCTGGGATTTATAGTTCATCTACAATCAAAGAGCATTCTGAACTCCATCAACAATGGAATTGAACCAAACTTGGCACACAGAACTCCCATGACCAACAGAAAATACTGGAAGGGTTTGGTGGGCATTGACCTTGAGTTTGGGAGTTGTAGTTCTCCTACATCCAGAGAGCACTGTAGACTCAAACAATGATGGATCTGGACCAAACTTGACACAAGCACTCAATACACCCAAATATGAACACAGATGGTGTTTGGGGGAAATAGACCTTGACATTTGGGAGTTGTAGTCACTGGGATTCACAGTTCACCTACAATCAAAGAGCATTCTGAATCCCACAAATGACAGAATTGGGGCAAACTTCCCATACAGAACCCCCATGACCAACAGAAAATATTTAAGGCCATCAAATCCAACTCCCTTCATCAGGGCAAGAAAATGTAACCAAAGTCCTCCTGACAAAGAGCCATCCAGCCATAGATATAGATCGATAGATATGATTCACACACAGAGAGATATAGTATCATAGATTTGAAAGGTACCCCTGAAGAAGGACAATGATATGTTGCATGTTCCAGGGTGGGCAAACCAAACAATCTCCACATTGACACTGACAAAGAAACAGCAAGAAGTCCTGTTAACTCACAAGCAGAAAGAAATTACATGTATTAGAAACGAACACTTTCTCATTACTTTATTTTCCAGATCAACAGACTGGGCCACAGCAATGCGTGGCAGGGGACAGCTAGTTTTCTATAAAAACTACTTACATTTAAAGAAATCATATTTTTGAAAGTAGAAACGGACTTCTGGTCCCATCACTTGTCATTTTTAAACAGTGACTGCCAGACTCATTTCATTTGCCCATGTTATCATAAAAGCATACTATATACGCAGGTATAAGAATAATTTTTTTAATAAACGAATTAATCCCCCTGCCACCAACTTGGGTTTATTTATCCATGGGTCAGTGTGAGGTCTGAATCTTAAATATAAAAAAAGAATCACCACCTTCTCTGAGCAGAGTGGTGAAAGACAAGCTAAAAGAAGCACTGATCTCCTCTCCCCACTTGCCATGGTGCCACTTCTGGTCTTTTTGAATGCCAAAGTGGGGAAATGGCTCCTGAGACAGATGGTAAGTCATTCCCCTCTCTGTGGAATGACCCTCAACGTATCTATCAGTCATACCAAAATCCATAATTTTGGCCCCCTACCCTGCCCTTGACTGATACATGAGGTCAACATATTCATGGTTATATGTGGTAATTTCAAGGAAATAGTTTTCAACAAAGGATAAACCCGTTATAATCAAACCTTTCACACTATAACTAAAAATGAACACCAAATTTCTTCCATAAAAGACTAATGCATCAGACAGGAACATGAGGTATTATAGTCTGTGCCATAATATGGCAGTGTTGTGTCTTCAAAACCATTCATAATGCTCCTTCAATGCATAGATCTCATCACACTACTTTTCTTGCTTCAAGGATTCTGACTTCATGGGAATCATTTAGAATTTGAACAGTGAAAAATATGTGATGAGGAAGATGTAGTAATGTGTAGAGATGATAGTATGGTACATGAATGTGTAAAGGACTGAAGAGTTATTTTGGGAATTCTTATAATCTTATGCAGGCTGCATGCACTCATATATTTCCCTAGACTTGAATTGATGTTACTATAATTTATTCTTACTGTTTTTGATGTTTTGGAACGGCTTCAGGGTGTCACCCCAAAACAGCAAATTAGGGGGAAATGTACGTTTGGTTCATTCTAATCTAAAATCATATTTGGGGCTTTTTAAATAATGGAGTCTTAAGATACACAGAAGCATAATCTCACATACAGTTTGGAAAGTTCTTGACTTTAGTATGGTGGCTAAGGGACTAATGTACACATCCGAAATTACCAGTTTAGATCTCATCTCTGCCATTAACTTGCCAGTTACCCTTAACATATCACCATCTGTCAATTCTTGATATGCATTACAGGAATAATTTTTATTAGCTTTGCAGGATTCTTGTAAGAACTAAGAGTTGTGAATGCAGAGCTGAATGAGAATGGTCCTTTCCATGCGTACACACTCTCACACACATACAGAGAGAGAAAGAACATTTCAGAAAGAAGAATAGCATTTCAAATTTAAGGTACCTTGGAGAATTTCAAGGCAAGGAAGCTGAAAGCTCACTAATTTTTCCCTGAAGTCCTTGATTCTTCAGGCTACCTCTCAAACGTTCTGTAGAGCCCCCTTAATATTCCCCAGATAATTCTTCTGCAATGTCATTCCAATGGACTTTTGTAGGTTAGGAACAGGAAAGTTGCAGTCAGTTGGTGGACACCAACATAAAATGTTGTGTTCTCTGCCAACCCAGAAGCTAAGAGGAAAATATCATTGCTATATTACAATGGTAAGCCTTCTGTAATGTGCTTTGAAATGCTCTCCCTAAATAAATCAGTTAACTTCAGAAAAGAACTAAAATCCTGAATGTGGAAGCTGTCTTTCAAAAATGTTTGACTACTTGCATTATGATGGTGGACTTTTAGCCTTGTTAATATCTATTGGTTTAAAATTGGTTTTGCCTCCATGGTGCAATATGTTTTTAAACCTGGTGCAATTTTTAATCTATGTATTTATTTATTATGACACTGTTTAAATTTTTGCTTATGGTTATTGGTTATATATTATGTCTTGTCTCTTTGGTTTTGGCTTATGTATGCATTGTGATTTGAATCTGTTGTGAGCCACCCCGAGTCCTTATGGAGTGGGGGCGGGACATAAATAAAGCTGCTGCTTCTTCTTCATCATGATCATCCTCTTCTTCCTCTTCCTCCTCTCTTCCTCTTCCTCTTCCTCCTCCTCCTCCTCCTCATTATTATTATTATTATTATTATTATTGATATTATTATTATTATTATTATTATTATTATTATTATCACCATGCTGGCTTTTGTATTTGATCACACATCAGAAACTTTTTTGGAGGCTTTTAAACAGAGGCTTGATGGCCATCTGTTGGGGATGCTTTGAATGCAGTTTTCCTACATCTTGGCAGGGGGTTGGACTGGATGGCCCATGAGGTCTCTTTCAACTCTATTATTTTATGATTCTATGACTTCCCAAGTGTCTAGGACTGTGTGATGTATCGGCAAATAATGTGTGCAGATCTGAGTAGGGTGGCCCTTTGCAGCTGACAGGTGGTAATTTTGTCAGCACCGATTGTTTTTTACGTGCAGGCCAAGGTGTTTAGGCACTGCAACCAATGTGCTGATCACCACTGGGACCACCTTTACTGGCTTGTGCCAGAGTCTTTGCAGTTCGATGTTTAAATCCTCATATCGTGTCAGCTTTTCGAAACAGCTTGTTTCTCTTCAATGCTGCTGTCTCCTAGGATTGCCACATCGTCGATACATACTTGGTTTTTTAACATGATTGTTAGTAATAATAATAATAATAATAATAATAATAATAATAATAATAATAATTTATTATTATTGTACCAGTTAATAGGATAACATCACAACAGTGTATATTTTGGTAATGTAATGATATCTGTGGTCAGAGCCGCTGGTTGTCCAGTGGGTTAAACCCTTGTGTGGTAGGACTGCTGACCGACAGATCAGTGGTTCAAATCTGGGGAGAGTGGGTTGAGCCCCCTCTATCAGCTCTAGCCCCCCATGGAGGGACATGAGAGAAGCCTCCCACAAGGATGTTAAAACATCAAACATTTAGGCATCCCCTGGACAACGTCCTTACAGATGGCTAATTCTCTCACATCAGAAGTGACTTGAAGTTTCTCAAGCCACTCCAGACATGGAAAAAAAGTGTGTAGTCAACTGAGAATGTGGAGAAGTGAATGTTTTAAATGAAAAATAATATACTTTTTAAAGATTGCTGGAAATTCCTGGAAAGTTGATGATGTTTGTAGATCAGCTTTATTAATAAGGAAATTTTAATTAAGTGTATTTTTAACTTATAAGTACTTCTAAAACAAAATCAGCCCCACCTCCCTAAAAGAGTTGCTCCATAAGTCTGTTAAAATAAAACATTATGTACTGTTCCTTTTTTATTATGCAAAATAAGTGCCTCTGTTTCCCATAGTGTTCAATGTTTAATTTCATTTTATTCACGGAAATGTGATTTGTCGTCAAGAGGACAGCCTATAGAGTTGTTTTGATGCAATTTAACTTAATTCAGTGCAGGCCTGGGGATTTCTGCATGGTTTTATTGGTATTGTTTCTGGCATTAATTCTATAACAATTAATCTCCTCTGCTTACCATGCAAAGCATTTTATAGCCCTTATTACATTTCATTGCTCATGGTCTTCCGATATTTTAAGCAGAAGGTAAGAGTGGGATGTAGAAACCCCAGGTTCAGATCTCTAATTTAGCCTCTAAACTCAACTAGTGGTCTTAGATTGACCAATATTATAAAACCATTTTAAAGGTATAGAACAGGGGGATGGGAATGCATGGCTCTCCATAAATTGGAGGATTACAACTCCCAACATCAATTCTATTGAGCCACACTAGCTGGAGCGAGGTGCAAGAATAACTGGAGGGTCACAAGTTATAGAAGTGATAAATAATTGTTACACAAAGTGTCAGAAATTGGTGAATGTTGACATTTAATAGTAGTTCTTCACTTTTTAAGACACCCAGGGGAAAATGTCAGAAACTTCAGACATTTATCAGAAAATGTCAACGCCAGCTGAATGCCTTCAAGTAAATGTCCAAATGTCACAAATATTTCCATCAATTTCTGATAAATGGCATATCCCACATGTAAGAGAAACATTTCTGGCATTTCCTAGTAGACTGCTATCTTCCTTCTTTATTTAATAAATTTGTACCTTGCTTTTCTATGGAGATCATTTCCAGAGACGAGCAAAATCAAAAGATATTTGTTTAAAACTTGTCAGGCATGAGGATCACACTTAAATTGTAGTTAATAAAATATGAAGAACAAAAGATCAATTGCAATTTCGGGAATAAAAGACAAAATAAGAGCAAGACAGCACTGGAAATTAAAAACCCCTCTGAAGAAATAGATTTTAAGTTCTTAAATGCAGAAGCTCAATGGAGCAGCTTTATATTTTTGCTAGCATTAAAGAAACCATGTCCTTCCATTCCTGCTGTGATTTGAGTTCAAATAACAACAATCATAAAGACAATAGTCTCATGTGTTCTGTTAGCCATAGACATCTCAACCACAATACCGAGTAGAGATTATAAAGGCAATATTTTGTGGGCAAATTCAGGTAAACAGCGGTTCCAATGATCCTTAGATGTTAATCCATTACTGCCAGAATCTGGTCCGAACTTAAACTCTAATAGAAAGCCAATTATGGTGGCACATATCTGAAGTAATAGCTTCAAATAGCATCTACAGCAGTGGTTCTCAACCTGGGGTCCTCAGATGTTTTTGGCCTACAACTCCCAGAAATCCCAGCCAGTATACCAGCTGTTAGGATTTCTGGGAGTTGTAGGCCAAAACATCTGGGGACCCCAGGTTGAGAACCACTGATCTACAGCTAGAGATGTGAAATTCACTCAGTCTTGATTTCACTGAGGATCTACAAATTCCATCTGAATTTTCTTCCTGATCAATTTTTGTATCAGATTTGGAGGCCTTTCTAGTTTCTTCCCATATCAACATGTTACCACCCCCCTCCTCCAAATCCCAGCTTTAATTTGCAGAATGCTTCTCATTTATGAACGTTTCCTTAAATGGCCAAATTCTGGTGTTGCATATTTTCTTTTACAATATAATGTGCATTTAAATTGTTCACATTTGAAAATTTGTACCATGGGGCACAAAGCATTAGGTCATAATGGTCAGAACTGCTTCTAAGCCTTGCACATATGTGAAAAGGGTTCCTATTATCTTACAAGGAGGTGAAAAAATTATTTTTATATATATTAATTTATTTACGGCATTTATATGCCACCCTTCCCACACCGAAGAGGATTTAGAGCAACTTACAAGATATATATACATACAATGTATAATACTATTAGCATAGTACAATATCAATATTATATATTACTATATTCTACTATACCATTATATAGTAATATTATTAGTAATATTATATGCAATATAAAATATATAATTATAATTTATTTATTTATTTATTTATTTAAAAGTTTTGTATACCAGCCTTCTCACCTCTCTTGAGGGACTCAGACAGGTTTCCAACCATAATATCACATACAATCAATAAAACATCATAATACATATTACAGTAAAACATTAAAACAGCAATTACAATCAATAACTATAATGGTCAGTCGTCACACTAAAATCGTTGCTCATCATCCTCCATCCATATCTCAGGGTGTTGGCTCACTCGTCGAATGCCTGTCTCCATAACCAAGTCTTCACCTGTTTCCTAAATGTCAGGATAGACGGGGCGGTTCTGATCTTCAGTGGGAGAGAGTTCCAGAGTCGAGGGGCCACCACCGAGAAGGCCCTGTCCCTCGTCCCCACCAGACGCGCTTGCGAGACCGGTGGGACCGAGAGCAGGGCCTCTCCAGACTATCTTAATAATCTTGATGGTTCATAATATTGTATTACTGGTAGGATTATATTATATTACATTAATATTATAAATATTATATGAATATACATTATATTATATTATTAGCATAGCAACGGGAGACAAGATGGAACTGTCCTCCTGCCCCCCCCCCCCCTGTTCACTCTGGCCCAGAGCAGCAGTTGGTGCTGGGGGCGGGCTCCCAACTAAAAATGCTACTTTTACAGTATTAAGACTGTCAAGTACAACTCTACTCATCATTATTTGAGTGGCAGGATTTTGAATCCACTGAAGTATCCAGGCAGATTAATGTGGAGTAGGTTTGTTATACTTAGCATATGCATACCCAATAGTTGACATTTTGTATGCCTCCCTAACAGTTCATGTAATTTTGGTTTGTTAATTTTAGCAACATCTCATTTCTTTCTACGTCAGTCTGCAGTAACTCTGAATTTGTTTGACCTCCACTTTGAAAATTGCATGTCACCTAGCCACTTACAATGAGACTTTGTGAAATATTTAGAATTTGTAAGTAAACTTACTTCACAGGTTATTAGGAAGAAGATGAAGTATGACAGCAAAATGGGTTTTGATAATCTCAGGTTGTGAATATTAATTACTTTTCTTGTGGGAGACAAAACCAGCTTTCACTTCTCCCAGTGAGGTGCCCCCCATTTTGTCTGAGATACACCTTTCTCTGATACATCTGTAAGAAGTTACAGTTGTTAGTCACCATGGGTCACAATGATCAGCCTCTTTCCTTCAAGCCAGCAACATCAGCATGAGGTCACAATGGCCAGTCCCTCTGCTTCAGACACAAAGCATTAGGTCATAATGTTCAGTTTCTCTCCCTCAGACAAGATTCATGAACTGCCTCTCCTGTTGACTTCACAACAGCCATCAGAATTCTCATCCAGACACCATTTTCCATTTCCTATATTTTTATATCTGAGAGCATCACCATGAACTTACAGTCCTATCTCAAGCAGGCAGTATCCTTATGGATTTACAATGGTCATTTTTCTCCTTCAGGCAGGAGGCATCAGCATGAAATCATCATGGCCAATTGTTCTTCAAGCAGGAGGCATCAACTTGAGATCATAAAGGCTAGTGGCTCTTAATGAGGTCAGCATTAACAGCATGTCTTTCTCCTTCAGGTGAGCAGCACAAGTTCACAATGGACAGCTATGAATGCCTTTACTTGTCCCATCACTTACAGCAAATGAGGATAGATCTACACTGCCATGTAATCGAGTGTTTGATCCCAGATTATCTGTTTGAACTTAATTATATGATTCTACATTGCCATATAATTCAGTTCAAAGCAGATAATCTGGGATCAGAAACTAGATTATAGACAGTATAGCTCCAGCCTAAGATAGATCAGCCCCCTCGCTCCTAGCCTTCAGAAGGAGAGTAAAAACCTGGCTCTGGGACCAGGCTTTCAGAGAATAGTGCAGTGCAATAATATAATTGGAATATGTGCAATGAGTATGGCACAGCCTTAGATTACGATTTTTGGATGGCATGATTTTAATATTGAATGTAATTTTTAAATGTTTAATGTTTATTCATTTTAATCCAATTAAATTTAAGTTTAATGTTTGTATGTGTTTTTTTGGCATTGAATAATTGCCATATGTAAGCCGCTTTGTGTCCCCTTTGGGGTAGGGAAAGGCAGGATATAAATAGGGTAAATAAAAACCCGCTTCTGGTCATCTAAGTGCTGCCACCTTCTGTGAACACACAGTTTAAACATTTGTTTTTATGTAATGTAACAACAATCTTTGTGATTCCTTTTCATGTTCATAGTCTCACTACAAATCACAACACATCTCAGAAGTTAAACAACACCGCGAGATTAAAATGGACATTATCTGATAATCTGTTGTTGTTGTTGTTTATTATGTTTATTTATACCCTGCTTTATTTCTCTCAAAGGAGACTCAAAGTGACTTTTAATTAAAAGTAAGACCCCACAATTTGAAATATACAAACATGCAAACATTAAAAACACAATAAAATATAAGTATTAAAAATTCACAGTAAAAATCAATTAAAACATATTCAGAGCTAAAAGTCTAGATAATAAAAATAACACCTGAGGAAGTTACCGCAATAAAAAGGGGACTGTCCAGATGACGTCCTGGACAAACCCACATTCATCCACCAAAAACCAGGAAAACCCTGGTTTGTGGCAAATTAATTTGATAGTGGGCTTGTTCTGTCTTCTTGGAAGGTGCAGGATAAACCCAATACAACTCCTTCCCCCAAAGCCCTAAAAAAGAAAAGTACTTACCTGGCCTCATTTAGAGAGCTGCCACAGCTCTCCTGGCATGTAGAAATGACATGGCAGAAGAAAGGGGAGGGGAGGAAAATCGCTCCTCCCCCCCCCCCCACTCACCTTCTCCTGGTGCATCATTTCTACATGTCAGGAGAGCTGTGACAGCTCCCCAATGGAGGCCGGGTAAGTACTTTTCTTTTTAAAAGGGCTTTTTAGGGCTTCTAGGGAGGGGGTATAGTGTTGCGGTGTTCTCCCAGGCCAGTCCCGGAAGGACATCTAGACACCCACCCCGGAAAGTACACACTTTCTGGGATATGTATGGACAGCATCCCAGGAACTTTCACAGTTTTTAAACGTAAATACTCCTGGGATAAAGCCCTGTCTGGAAAGGCCCTCCATTATTTTGAGCACAGAACTCAGAGGGAGCTAATCCAAGATGGGTGATTGAACCTTACATATAGATAAATTAGATAATATTGGAGAGAGTGTATACTGAGGGGAGATCTAGTTGTGAATCCCTTGGAAGGCCCAAGCTCTTCAAGATGCATTACAATTGTCCCCGTGTTCTTCTCAATGATTAACCAACCATCCAGTTGACCATCATGACCAAAAGCTGTATTTATGTTCCCATCCCTAACATTGTGTCTCTGATTCACTGTTTTGCCTTTTCCTTATAGAAGTTACATGTAACCTGTGCAATAATATGGGAGAATTCAGTAGAGTGAGCCCTGTTGCAAAGACTCTTGTTGCTCTCGGCAAACAACTCTTCTGGATTCATTTTCTTGGCTATACTACAGTGTGTGTAGCAGGATCTTGGAAACTGGTGTACATGTGAATGCACACATATTGGGATTGCATTGAAATGGTCCCCAAATATTTCAGACCAGTAATTACATCATATGGTGGTCTACATATTAAAGTGTTCCGTGTTCTTTTGTGGCTGTGGCCAGGGCAGTATCTTTAATTTACAAGTATTTCAGCATGAGCCTTGCTACTGTTTCTTCCAGAAACACAGCTCTGCTTATAGTGGGTTAATTAATTAACTTTCCCTTCACTTCCAAATGATCCAGATGCTGTCATTACTAACATTAGTTAGGGAGAGTTTGGTATATGGAAACACATACATGACTTCATCACACAACAGATTTTCAGTGTCACCACCCATCAGATAATGTAGGCTTACTTCTGACAGGGCTCTATTGCTCAACTGGGGCACAAGCAGGAATCTGCATAGCAGTGCTTACCCACTTGTGATGAGCATGGTGAGGTGTGGGGCGGTAGGATTACCCCACTGCGCCACCAATTCACCATAAATGCTGGCAATTAAATGCGGGGGACCTCATCACTGTGATGAGATTCATAAACATACGTCAAATTGAATGGAAACATACCTTCTGAAACGGAATTTTACTAGTTGTGTTATCCTCATTTTCCATCCTGTACAGTGTGTGTGTGTGCATGTGTGTGTGTGCATGCGTATATATATATATATATATATCCACACACAAACAAACACATGAACATATTTGTACCTCTGCAAACATATCTACTTTTTTTGCTACAGGCATAGCATAGACTACTTCTGCTTAAAGAAGGAAGCAACATATCAGAGCCCGTTAAAGATTTACATCAACTTGAAAGGCAATTGCAGAACGTGCTTAGAAGCTAAGCTGGCTTTTTTGCCCAGGAGACATGTATTCCTCAGAAAACTCATTTGTAGCAGGGGTGTGGGGGGAGAATGTACACCAACACGGATCCTTTCATGAGTCTCACATCACCGTCTCTGTTGACAGCTCAATGTTCCAGCCAAGAAAATGTACATCACTTGATTCCTAAGTGACAATGTGCTTAGGTTTAAGCTTTGAGGTTCAAAGTGCTTCCATTGGCAGATTAATCACATGGATGAGGAAAGAGCAGGGTTTTATCTTCTTTCAGGAAATGGGGGGAAATATGTAGTCAACAGCTGTACCAAGGAAGCGTATCCATTACTCTGTGGCTCTAGCAAAGTCACACTTATGTTCCAAGGTGTGCCGGAATGGTGAGCCTATAGGCTGCCCTAGAAGAAAATTCCCCTTTCTGACAGAAGCTGTGTGAAAAATTCAGTTATGTCTTGAAAATAATGAGCTCTAACCTGCAAAGGTCTTCATATGTATGATACATAAAACTTGACTATAAAAATTAGAATTTGAGGGCACTGAAATGGAAGGATTCATCTGTCTCGTTTAAGGGCTTTGAGTGCTGAGCTCAAAAATCTCTGCGTCTCAAACCATGTGTATATCAAAAAATATTGGAAACAATCTTAGCTTTTGTTGCACAAAATATACAAGTAGCTTTGCAGACAAACTCCTGTTAACACCACAGATGAGGGAAAGAGGGAGAAAAAAGAAATATAATTTCAGATTAGCGTGATGCTGGAAGAATTCTTAACCCTTTCCTGTGTTGCCTCAGAAATACAGGATCAGTGCTTCTCTTCTTGTACTTTGCCCAGGTCCCACCACAACTCAGGATTGTATATGAACATTACTTAACTGCTCTTGCACTGTGATGGGAGTTGTATAGAAATAGCAACTTGCCTACAATTGGAACAGCCAGTCAAAACACCATCATGGAGGTGGGAAATCTATTCTAGATTTCCTCCTGCCACTACTCCCATTTAACAGAAACTCTGCCAGTGTGAATCCTAGTTTTCCAGTTAAATCTTTGAGCATTTTCAAAGAAGCAATTAGCCTTTTCCTCAATGGTATAGTACAATCCCTGTATGTGTGGGACCCATGATTTCACCTACATGCATCCTAAAAATCTTATCCAGACTAGGAATTTTCTACATCCTCTGGCAAGGCTCTATGGCAAAGTTGCTCATTTAAATACATAGTTTCCTTATTCTAAAAAAATGGAAATGTATATAACCATTCCTTTCCCACACCCTTTGGTTGCTTTTGTATAGATGTCTTTGTAACTTTTTGCTGCTGATAATGTGATATTGGCAGAATTTTATTTCTGCTTCTGATTTAGTTGTCTGGAGAAGTTATCTGGGAGCATTCTGAGTAAAAATGACAGCTTATTTCATCTCGTGTTATTGTAGAGTTGCATACAGGAATGAAAACAGCTTCCCTTCCTTTCTTCCTTCCCTTCCTTATATTTTCCAATATGTGTATGTCATCATGCATGTTTTGAATCTTATGCATTGCATGGACACATTCCTCCCACTAAAAATTGTGTTGTGTGCAGATTTATACTGCACACATGTTTCTGTGTGTACTTTTCAAGCATGAAAAGGCAGAAGACATCCTGCTATTCATCAGCGTGTAGATTCTGGAGAAAGTAAACGATTTCTGAACCTGGTAAAATACTTTTAAAAGTGTCCTCTAAAATGTGGATTGTTTGCATATCCATCTGACACCACCAGCTTATTTATTTATTTGTCGTGTCAGGAGCCATTTGAGAAACTGCAAGTCGCTTCTGGTGTGAGAGAATTGGCTGTCTGCAAGGACGTTGCCCAGGGAACACCCAGATTATTTTTTGATGTTTTTATCATCCTTGTGGGAGGCTTCTCTCACGTCCCCACATGAGGAGCTGGAGCTGATAGAGGGAGCTCATCTGCCTCTCCCCGGATTCGAACCTGCGACCTGTCGGTCTTCAGTCCTGCCGGCACAGGGGTTTAACTCACTGCGCCACCGAGGGCTCCACCACCAGCTCATTTCAGTTCATATATCAAATTGCAACATTGTATACATACGAGCCATCAAGAGTATTGCGACCCTTGAAATCTGCTTTCTAGGAGCATAATTACATTTAGGAGAGTTTATTTCTACTACGGGATGATAGAAATAATGATGCAGGAACCTGAATATTAAGCAAGTCAGTTGAAAGACAACTTGAACAGATGATTTTCAAAATTCTTAATTCAAAGTTGGTGAAAGAGGAGGGGAGAACAGGAGAGACTCAAAAACATTTCCTCAGCTATTTTTGAGTACCACACTTGTTTCTACTCTGCATATATATCTTTTCAACCTTCCAGTAGATTTTTTTGATCATGTTTCTTCTTCTTCAGCACAACACGAGGAAGATGAGTACCTTACATTTCCTAGTCTTTTCTATGATTATGAAAAACAGCCCTAGACCTAGCTCAAGCACCAGTGAGATCTTTTCCCAGGTTCTTAGCTACTGTCCCACAATGGAAGTCACTTTGTGGGACAGTAACTAATGAGATGGAAGGGGCTTCAGTTGTAGGTGCAATTTCCAACCTCCTGGTCCTGTATCTTATTTCAGATCTGACTTGTTGTCAAGACCCAGAAGCCTCAAGAACGCCAAACACAATACAAAAGGTCCAAACAAAGGTTTATTGAACACAAAAAAGGCTTAGAGACACTTAACTCAGTGCCTCTAGCACAAACTAAGAGTCTATAGCAACCGCTAAGCAAAAAACACAATTTAAATATAATACGATTATACCAGAGTATAATCTGAGATAACAAAAAGATTCAGCAATCTGCTTAAAATTCAAAAGGTTAAGAAGGCACAAGAAAACAAGGTGGGAGCATGCAAAATCAAAGTCCGAAGTCCAGGCACGTCCAAAATGAGATAAAGCAGTCCAAAAAGCGAAGTCGTAGTCAAAACACAGTCCGAAGTCAAAGGGGAGGTTGAAGTCAGCACTTACAGAGTTCCAGCCAGAAGTCACGGAAACACGGAGATCTGTAGTCCAAGGACCTAAACTGGAGAGTAATGGCAGTAACAAGGTTCCAAACCCGATAAGACACTTTGCCTTCTGCAAAGACCCATTGAAATCAAACCAACTTATATCCTATAACTCCTCATCAGAGCATGAACTGCTCCCCACCCTTTCATCATCACTTTCAGCTGCCCCGGCATTCCCTGCAGCTGAGCACTGATGCCCATCTCTCCACCTTTGCCAGCGTCTTTCAAGACTTAGGTCCTCCCAAGTGTTCCCAGATTGCCAGTCTTCAGCAAACCCCTCAAAGTCATCACTGGATGTAGGCTGAGTACAGATATCCCTAATTTCCTGTACGCAGATCCAGTCTAAATCATCCTCCTCCCCATCGTCACTCCTTTCAAAACCCACAAAGTCTTCATCTTCCATTGGAGCGCTAAGTATATCACGGATACACTTCCTCTGGATCTCCTCGTCTGATTCTTTTTCTCGAGTAGCCCGCTTAACTCCCCTGCTTTCCTCTCCTTCCCCCATTTCACAGTCTGAGAAACCCTCGAAGGACTCAGAATCAGTTGGAGCCATGAATATGTCTCTAATCCACTTTCGCTGCTGCTGCTCCTCCCACACCTGCGCAGCCCTCTTCTCCCTTCTACCAGTAGTAGCAACATTACTATCACGCTGTACTACAACACTTGTGCTACACTTTTAAAAATGAACACCACTCACTACTGCATCAATGCATTGTCCTCTTAGATGTATGCCATAGATATCATACATAGTTTACCCTAGCTTGTTCTGATGAACTTGCCAGACATGGAGTGTTTCTATGCAGGCACTATAATGCAATTCAAAGCCAGCTCAAGTACAAGATATCCACACAACATACACCCACTACTGTGCATTGCAGCATGCCTCAAGATGGAAACATTGCATTAAAAACTCAGCAGAAAGCCAAGAACAAAGCAGATAAAGTAGTTGTCTAGCTGTGGATAGTGAATTTCTTGGCTTCAGTTCGATCTGGAATCAGTGGCCATTATACCATCATATCAGGCTGGAGTTGGTTCTTTGGGTGTTTGTGTATGTACACAGCAGAATTGGTTCCTTTTATTCCACTTCCTAATTCATATTTAGTGCCTGTATAGAACCACCTATCGTTAAAATTTTCATTGGTAAAAATCCAGAGTATGAGGGGAGTAGTTATCAAATTTTAAAAAACCATGTTTGTTTTAGATATTTCCCCACAGTGGTCAGCAATGTGTAGAAAAGTGGGTTGAAGTTGTTAGTTCAAAACAAATAACCATATCTTATATTAAGTTTAGCCTATCCCTTGCAGGCTATTATTGGAAAGTCTAAAGCTGTGCTTATTAAATATTGAAAGAGAGCAACCCAAGTATGTTAGGGGCTGGGAGAACAGTAAATTTTTATAAGCTTAATAAATATAAAAAGTGCAGGACCTTACATAATTGGAGGGGCTTTTCTGCCAAGAAGGAGCCCAGTAAAATATGGTCCTGTCAGATTGCTGATATACTGTATAGTGCAAAGGCTAGGAAACAGGTACCCTCAAGACTCATAGGCAACTAGGAAATATGTATTGTTTTTGTTTATTCGTGTGCATAGGTGTCTATGCAGGAGAAAAATGGCATGTGGGTAATAATAGAATTTAGCATTTATATAGCAGATTTCAGATATTCAAGGCACCATGTAAATTATTTTCTCTGCAATCTCTGCATGCTTCTTATGAGGCAGAGATGGAAAATGAAGGGCCTTGGATACTGTACATTTTAGATCTTCATTTCTCTAATTGAATGTTGACACTAAAAGTTTGAGCCCATTTAACCACAAATTTCTTCTTTTGTTCTTCCATCGCTATCTATATATATATAAATGTTCTGTGCGTAATGAGTACCCTAAAAGAAAAGAACGAAATCACACCAAATTTGGCAACAAAACGTCTCACAACATAAGGAGTGACCATCATTCAAATAATTATGATTTTGTCATTTGGGAGTTGTAGTTGCTGGGATTTATAGTTCACCTATAAGCAAAGAGCATTCTGAACCCCACCAACAATGGAATTGAACCAAACTTGCTGGGATTTATAGTTCACCTACAATCAAAGAGCATTCTGAACCCCACCAGCGGTGGAATTGAACAACTCTTGGCACACAGTTCTCCCATGACCAACAGAAAATACTGGAAGGATTTGGTGGGCAGTGTCCTTTGGTTTGGGAGTTGTAGTTCACCTACATCCAGAGATCACTGTGGACTCAAACAATGATGGATCCGGACCAAACTTGGCACAAATACTCAATATGCCCAAATGTGAACACTGGTGGAGTTTGGGGAAAATAGAATCTCAACATTTGTGAGTTGTAGTTGCCGGGATTTATAGTTCACCTACAGTCACAGAGCATTCTCCCATGACCAACAGAAAATACTGGAAGGATTTGGTGGGCAGTGTCCTTTGGTTTTGTAGGTGTAGTTCACCTACATCCAGAGATCACTGTGGACTCAAACAAAGATGGATCCGGACCAAACTTGGCATGAATACTCAATATGCCCAAATGTGAACACTGGTGGAGTTTGGGGAAAATGGAATCTCGTCATTTGTGAGTTGTAGTTGCCGGGATTTATAGTTCACCTACAATCACAGAGCATTCGGAACCCCACCGATGATAGAATTGGGCCAAACCTCCCACACAGAACCCCCATGACCACCAGAGTGGGTCACAGCAATGTGTGGCAGGGGACGGCTAGTTTTCAATAATAACCTATACATTTTCTCAATCATGACCATTATTTGCACATTGCTGTGACTCAAATTCTATTATTTTCAAAATCACACAACTATTATTTCATTTTGTATCTTTCAATCAACTGTCTGTTCTGACACCAATTAATACTAAGACCGCATGACATCGATTCATCATTTGTTTTAAATCTGCATTGATAATCCTTTGTTTACTATGTCCGAGACTTTATAACAGCAGAGTCATTGAAACTATGGTGCAATTGTATAAGCTAATCAGCGGGATGATGCAGTGATATCGTTAGAATAACTTGAAAGACCTTCACCTGCAACCTCAAGCAGCATTCCCCTCCTTTCACACGTACACACATTATTTTAACATTTTTCTTTGCAGCACTCTGATGAAATTACCAATCAAACAGGTACCAAAATGGGTGTTGTCACAATTCCAATCTACTGCTGGCACTCAACCTCGCGGCACCTGCTGATGCTGTTTTGTTGACAGGTACAAATCACCAGCCATCAAGGAGAGAAGCAGAGAACTGACAACAATCCACTTTCAGATATCTGAAGGTAATTACTTAGCTTAGAGCCTTTAGGGGCTCTTCCTTGTTCCCCCTTTGCTTTCTAAAAAGAACCAGGTGAGCTGCCAGAGTTGGCTGCACAGTTGTTTGAAATCTAATAATATCCCAATAACGCACTGATATTTTGCAAAGGGCAGGTTGAAAAGCAACATCCTATGAACACCTCTTTCCCTCAATTTCTGAAATTTTGTTTTCTTCGAGGCAATTTTCTTTAGGAAAAAAAGGCATCAAACCCAAGTGTGTTTTTCAATGCATGCTAATGCATTTCAGCATAAACCTTTAAAAAAAGGAGCACAGGTATATTGTTATGGGATTGGAAACTCCCTTTGGCAATTGTGTTTAATTAGGTGGCTTTTTTAAATGATCTGCATTCTGTACACTAATTAGCAGGGTCTGGACTCCAGCCATCAGATTTGTCCTTTAAAGATTCTATTGCTTTCCCCATCATTCTTGGAATAGATTTTAGTTTCTGGTTAGGGATGGTAATGAATGAAGACCACAGATGGACAAAATACCATAACTTACCTGGCTTTGTTTATGGGCAAGAGGACAAGTCCGGAATGGATAAAGCTGGCATTTGCAGATGGGAAAAGTGAACTTCATTCTTCATTGCTCATTAGAGGGTTTTTTTTAGCAGAATGTCGGATGAAGCTAAAATCAGAATAAATGGGAAACAACTGCAACCACAAATTTGTGTCAGTTCATATATAAGAGAGCTATTTGTTATTATTACATTGTGGCAAAGATGCTGGCTAATTCTGCACAAAGCCAGACTTAGGTTTATTGGATCCTGGAGAATTCTGAATCAGAATGAGAAGGATTACTCCACTGAAGATTTGAAACGGGTTATATGACCATCTGTTGAGGATCATTTGGGGACGGGTTTCCTTATTATAAGCAGAAGTTTCAGCTATTTTTGATATGGATTGTCTACAATTACAAAGCCTGATTCAATGGCAATACTTCATGACTCTACAGATCTATAATCCCAGTTCTGCTAAACATTTGAAAACATTATTTTGTGAGTCATTCTCAGCACGAAATTACTCTCTACATGCTTGAAATACAAGGATCTACCCATGCAAATATCTCTCTATGTGTATGTGATGTTTCAGTCTTGCAAATGCCTAAAAACATTTTTACAGGTGCATAATATGAATATTGATATATGAGGGCTGTATAAGTAAGTAATAGGGCTGTATAAGTAAGGTCCGTTTTGTTGTAGACACTAGTAGTTCGCGCGCATACCACAACGAGCATGTGCATTGTGTATCGGCATGCCTCGGGAACAACTGTGCTCAGTTTCCACTCTGTAGCTAACCTGTACGGTTCTGTTCCATGCTTTAAAAATGTTTAAGACTATCAACTCACCCACCGCATGTGAGGTTCGCTCAGTGATATGGTTTTTGTCAGCAAGGAACCTGCCTGCTGCAGAAATTCATCGGCGGGTGAGTTGATAGTCTTAAACATTTTTAAAGCACATAACAGAACCGTACAGGTTAGCTACAGAGCGGAAAGTGAGCACAGTTGTTCCCGAGGCATGCCGATACACGACGCATGTGCTCGTCGCAGTATGCTCACAAACTACTAGTGTCTACAACAAAACGGACCTTACTTAAAAAATACCCCTCGTATATATAGAGAAAAGTACTTATCCTGTGCATGCCAAACCTGCCACATTCATTTTCTAAAAATACATATTTTAAAAATATCATAGTAGAGGTGGTGGTGAACATCTGAAATCAGTTTATTTATTTCCTATATTTCTAACCTGCCCTTCTCAACCCCCAAGGGGGACTCAAAGTGGGTTACACCGGCAACAATTCGATGCCACAAAATAGTACAAATATAAACAAATATAACAACAATTTAAAACAGTAAATAAAATGTTAAGTTAAAGACACATTAAAAACATTGTCATCAATCCCTTTATCCAATTCCAGTCCGATTCAACATCGAAAGTGCTGTCATGCCTGTTGTCCAAAGGCCTGGTCCCAGAACCATGATTTAACCTCCTTTCTAAAAGAAAGGAGGGGAGACGTTGACTTGATCTCGCTGGGGAGTGAGTTCCACGGGTGTGGGGCCACCATCAAGAAGACCCAGGCCCTTTTCCCTCATCCCCACCAAGCGCACTTGCAAGGCTGGTAGGACTGAGAGCAGGGCCTCTCTGGACAATCTTAAACTGCGAGGTGGGACATAGAGGGACAGGTAAGCTGGGCCGGAACCGTATAGGGCTGTATAGGTCAAGACCAGCACTTTGAATTGTGCTCGGAAGTGGACTGGCAGACAGTCGAGCTGACACAGCAGGGAAATCCAGAGTTGTATGTATTAGACTTTCTTAAATGGTAAAGATAATGTCATACATCTAACCATTTGATGGATTATTTGTTTATTGTCTTATGGACATTTGGTCCCATGTAAGCCACCCTGAATCCCTTTGGAGAGATGATGGTGGGGTATAAAAATAAAGATGTTGTTATTATTATTTACAAAGTTTTCTGTAGCAAAATATTTGTTACTGACGTATAACCTAACCAGTGATGTAATAGACCATGGGGCTAAAATGTTGGAGCTTTTTTATAAGCAGGGATGGTTCATGTGCCATTAACCCCATCTTTTCTGAATTTCACTGTAATCCTTAGAGTGGTTGAAAGGATAGTGAATGTCTTTTATCACCAGTACTATATTGGTATGACATATACTATATTTCTGTTATGTAAAGTAGTTGGAGAGGGCTACATCTAATGTTATTCCCAACTAGAGGAGATCCCTCTGGAATTAATGGGATTTATTAATCATCATTAAGTTAAGTAACCTTTTTCAAGGATACTCAAGAGTTGATCTCCTAATTTTGAAAATATAATATCTAGCAGTTTTCTCAACAGGATAAAATCACAGGTTTCTTGACTGGTGGGAAATGAAGATGGAAAAGTGAGTACACAATACAGAATTTCTTTCTTTCTTTTTTTTCTTTCTGAAATTTTCTCCCAAGGTTGGACTTCCGGCTGGCGTTCATGGAGGCAGGACGCGGTTAAGGTGAGCTCCCGCTCACGGAAAACCGACTCGTACCCTTAGACCGCTGGGTAGAGCCTCTTGCTCCCCTCCCCCAGGAGATAGACACCGGGGGGTACGCATGGACCCCGCGGGCAGCCAGGGATGCCAGGGGTGCGCGAGCGGTCTAACGAGAAGCAGGCCTAGGCCTGCACACACTGCCTTCCGACACCAGCAATCAACTCAGGAATATATTACTACAAGGAAGTAAAGTGCAATAAATGGATATTTAGTTTCCGAAGGAGAACGGAGGAGCACCTCTATCAGAAAATCAAACCAGAGAAAGGGAGGAAGCTCAAAGGCTAACGAACAGTGCAATATCTCCTCTGGAAAGTGTCTCTTGAGGCTGAATTAATAGCACCATTCATCGGAACGCCATCTTTTCCAGACAGTAACAGCCCTTTGGGATCCACGGGCAGCGAGGCAGAAAACCCGGGTAAAATTGCCTAACTCAACTCAAGCAAGCTCAACTAACTTAACCAGTCAGGACGCGAAGGGAAGCTAACCCCAGGCGCCCCTGATGTAAGAGAGAAAAACTCAACTGAACAACTGGACAATAACAACAAGGCAGGTGACCTGGGAAACCAAAGCCGAAAGGAGTGACAAACTTACAGATAAATTTATCGGTGCCTCCCAGGCCTTACTCTCTCCGACTTCTCTCCGGACGGGCCTTCGCCCTCCTCTCCCCCCGAGGTTAGACAGTGAAGTCTACTAGGGTACAGGCGGCGGGGTGAAGACTGAGTAAGTCAGGGAAGGCACTAGGTCTCCCTGAGGACAGGGGATACACCCCTGCAAGACGAGAACTGACTCACGAGGAGGAGGAGGCCGTTGGGGGAGGGAAGGACGGCGTGCGAGTGGGAGGAGGCAGCTTCCGGTGCCGAGAGGAAGCGAGGACGGAAGAGGCGGGCTCTATCCAGCCGCCCCGACACAGACTACACAGACGGAAGCGGCAGCCCGACCCAGCATATACACCCCCACGCGACCTCACGGGCCTCCAGAGTGAACTCTACCCTCCTCAGCGGAGGACGAAGGAGGCGGTGGGGAGAACGGAGGAGAAGGAACGCCGCGGACCGACCTAGCAGCCCAAAGCGGCTCGCGGGCTCCTGACTGATTGGCTGGCTTCGGAGGTACCTCGCACTCAACCTCCTTTTTTCTACTTCCGATCCAACTGAACAACCGATACGCTAAGGACAACCCCAGCCCAGTAGAGAAACCCACTGAGAAACGCAAAGAAGGGTAAGCGGAAACACTCTTGTAGCTTTGTACGGTTCCGCCCCCTCCCGACTACCCCGGTTTGCCCTTTGCCCCCTCCCTCTGCCAACAAACCCGTTGTGAACGACCCAAAAAGATATCTCTCAGCATCAGAAGAGAATGGAGAACACAGTACGTGCCTTAAGGCTCCTAACCCCTATCTAGAGAAGTAAAATAAGCAAAGTTAGGACAGAAACGGACAAGAAGGACAAGAAGGACAATTGATAACCCCCCTCTCACGACTGCCACTCTCTGACGGAGGACAAAAGTCAACCTAAGATAACAGCTAAGGGCATAGTACCTACTAACAACCTACTAACAGAGGTCAGGATGAACACCCCTAAAGCCAAGACAGAAAAAGAGCTAAAGGACCCTAAAAACCAGGGGAGAAGGGGTTCGGGTCAAGAGGAAGTTAACATGAAAGATATCTGGAAAGAGCTCCAGAAGTTGACGGAAAAAATAACGGAAAACCAGGAAGAGAACAAGAAAGAGCTGAAGACCATAAGAGAAAGTCAAATTAAACAACAAGCACATTTGGAACTAATTAGAAAAGAGTTTAAAGAAGATGTCGGTACCATGAAAAAGGAAATAATGAAGAATGCGTCAGACATAAATGCCATCAAATCAGAAGGGGCCAGATTGGGAAAAGAACAAAGAAGGTTGCAACACGAGCTGGACGACCTATCAGTCAAAAATGAGAGGACGATTAAGGAACTAGAACGCCTCCAACAAGAGGAGATGGAACACCTACTAAGATTAAGAAACCTTCAGGAGGAATCTCAAGAGAACTTAAGATCCAAAATCATACATTTATTGGCAAATAACATTGGATTATCAGAAAGCACACTAGACTATGAAGTGGACCGCGCATACAGGGTTCAATCGGCGTTTGCCAAAGAAAATAAAACGGCCAGGGATATTATAGTCCGCTTCACGCGAAAACACATCAGAGATGAAGTGCTCCGTCAATCAAACAAAAACCCCCTATTATGTGAGGGAAAGAAAATAATAGTACTGAAAGAGATCCCGAAACCAATACTGGACAGACGCAAAAAATACTACTTTTTAACACAAGAACTAAAGAAGTTTAGTATTAAATTCAGATGGGACAAGACCGATGGGCTGATGACCACGTTTAAAGACCAACGATATTGGATCAAAAATGTGGAGATGGCAAACGACTTCCTACAAAAAATAAGAAGAGATGTCGCAACGAAACAGACAGAAATATCGCCGTCTAAAGGGAACACAAGGAAACGTGCCAGACCAGACACCCCGGTAAAAGAAGAAGATAAACTGGACCAGGCCATGGCCTTAACTATGAATTTGGAAGACGACTCTACTGGAAAGGATGACATGGTGAACTTAAGCAACCCTACTCATGCTGGAACAACAAATTAATTTCCTCTCTTTAAATGTTAATGGACTGAACTCTCCTTGTAAAAGAAATAGACTCCTACAGTACTTTAATAAAGAAAAATTTCAAATTATTGCACTGCAGGAGACTCATATTTGCCACAGGCATGTTGCGCACCTGACACAAAAGAAACTGGGTAGAGAGTTTTATTCAGCATGCGATTCCAAAAAAAGGGGGGTGGTCACTTATGTTAATGAGAATATACCTGCTGAGTTGATGTTCAGGGACCTAGACGGGAGAGTCGTTGCAGTGAAAATAAATCTAGGAGGTGAAAATATTTTGGTCTGTAACATCTACGCCCCCAATGGAGCCAAGTCAAAATTCCTGAAAAACCTCAAAGAACAGCTCTCCAAAACGGAATTTGATAGCCTAGTGTTGCTAGGGGACTTTAACGGGATACTGAACAAGGATCTAGACAAGAGCCCCAAAAGCGAGAAAAACAGGTGTAAATCCACCCTCCCTAAAAATTTCTTTTCCTTTAAAGAAGAGTATGACCTCCATGACACATGGAGGCGAGAACATCAAGATGAAAGGGACTTCACGTTCTTCTCTGCTCGCCATAACTCATGGTCGAGGATAGACATGATTTGGGCTTCCAACTCTATCCTCACCAAGATAGAAAGCACACAAATTCGGGCAAGAGACATCTCAGACCATTGTGCAGTAACAATGGTCCTTTATAAGAAACGTGATTTTAGGAGATGGAGATTAAATGATAATCTCCTCAAAACAGAATTAGATATAAAGAAAAATAAAGAACATATTAAAGATTTCCTAAGGAACAACGACACACCCGACGTTTCTCCCCAAATTGTGTGGGACTCCCTCAAGGCTGTCATGAGGGGATACCTCATCCAGCAGAGCGCGATAAAGAACAAAATGAAAAACGCGAAGCTGAAAAATCTGGAAGACCAGATAAAGGAAAAGGAAGCCGAATCCAAGAAAAATCCCGGAAAGCAAGGAATTGAGGAAACAATAAGATGGCTTAAAAGGAAAAAACACCATCTGGAAATCGAAGCCCTCGAAAAGAAGCTTACATTCATAAAACAACAAGAATTCGAAAACGCCAATAAGCCAGGTAAGTGGATGGCCAGGAAAATTAGAAAAAAAAAACAGGCGCAACGAATAATAAACATTAAGAGAGAGGACAAACTATTAACGAAGGATAAAGACATTATTAAAGACTTTCAGGCCTACTTCTCTTCATTATATAATAAGGACGACACAAAAGAGATGGAAATCTCGCAATACTTATCCAAGCTTAAGCTTGGTAAAATTTCTGATGAACAGAGGGAAACCCTTAATAGGGAAATATCAGAAGGGGAAATTGCGGAGGCGATTTCCAACCTGCCCGCTAACAAAGCCCCGGGCCCTGACGGCTTTTCTGCCTGTTTTTATAAAACCTTAAAAGAGGAGCTGCTGCCATCTCTGCACAAAATCATGAACTTAGCCCGAACTACAGGTCGGATCCCAGACACCTGGAAGGAGGCGGAAATAGTCCTCATTAAAAAAGGAAACCAGGACGGTTCAGAAAAAAAGAATTATAGACCGATCTCACTAATAAACGTTGATTATAAAATCTTTGCGGCTATCCTAGCAAAAAGACTAAAACATTTCCTATCAGGCTGGATTGGAGAAGAACAAGCGGGCTTTCTTCCAGGGAGAAGCACAAAAGACAACCTTCGAATCATCATCGATACCATCGAATATTACGATATTAACATTCAAAAAGAAATGGCTCTGCTTTCCCTGGACGCCGAGAAAGCCTTTGACAATCTTAGCTGGAAGTTTTTGAAACTTTTGCTAGAAGAAATAGACATCGGTTTCGCGTTCAAAAACGCAATATCTTCCATCTATTCTGAACAATATGCCAGATTACTAATAAATTCTAACAGATCGGGGAAAATACAGATCTCGAAAGGAACAAGACAGGGATGTCCCCTTTCCCCCCTGCTCTTTATTCTGGCGCTGGAGACCCTCCTAAAAACAGTTAAAGAGGACAAAACAATTAAAGGTATGAAGATCGGGACTCACGAATACAAGACAAGAGCGTACGCAGATGGCGTCATCTGCATTATTGAAGATCCGCTCAATAACATCCAGAGATGGACTTCAGTACTAGAAGAGTTCGGCAAGGTCTCAGGATTCAGAATAAATAAAGAGAAGACATTTCTCTTAACAAAGAACATGGCGCCGGGCAAGCAAGCAGAACTGAAAAGTATAACTGGTCTAGAGACGAGCAAAAAAATAAAATACCTTGGGATCTGGATTACGGCCAGTAATGCACACCTGTTTAAGAATAACTATGAACCCATCTGGAAGAAAGTCCAAAAAGACCTAGCACAGTGGAAGTTCTTGAAGCTCTCGCTGCTGGGGAAAATTGGACTAATCAAAATGACCATCCTACCAAGACTCCTCTATCTCTTCCAAAACTTACCCATCATAAGGAACACCAAAGTTTTCGAAAACTGGAACAAAGATCTAAAAAAATTTATCTGGGGCGGTAAAAAACCCAGACTGAAACACCGAGTGATGGTGGACAGAAAGGATAGAGGGGGGTTCGGCCTCCCAAGCCTAAAAACCTACTTCGAGGCCTGTGCCCTAATATGGGTAAAAGACTGGGCCTCCCTGAAAAATGAAAAGCTGTTAACATTAGAGGGGATCAATCTCAGGGTGGGGTGGCATGCGTACCTATGGTACGGTAGGTCAAAACTGGAAGGCAACTTCGGTAACCATTTTGTAAGATCAAGCCTCCTCAAAGTATGGAATAAGTATAGGAACCACTTCTATTCCAAAACCCCCCAATGGCTATCCCCGATTGAGGCGAAACAAAGACGCTTGTTAGGTTGGCAGAGCTGGCCAACTTATAAGGACATTCTGATTAAAGATAAAGAAAACAACAAATGGAACATGAAACACCAGGAAGAATTAACTCAGAAATTTAAAAATCTAACATGGCTTCAATATTATCAGCTCCGAGAAACCTACAAGCAAGATGAGAAGCTTGGATTCGAAGATAAACCTTCACCATGGGACACAGTACTAAACACAGGAAAGAAGCTCATCACTAAGCTGTATAACCAACTTCTCACTTGGGAAACTGAAACAGAGGAAATTAAAAATTGTATGATCCAATGGGCCCAGAATGTAGGTCGCCCAATAAAATTACGAGAATGGCAACTAGTGTGGAGAAAAAAGTTAAAATACTCCTGCTCCACGGCTATAAAAGAGAATTGGCTAAAGACCTTTCACAGATGGTACCTAACACCTTACAAACTCAGCCAAATGTATAAAAACACCAAGTTCTCCTGTTGGAAATGTAAAGACCACTCAGGTACCTACTTCCATATGTGGTGGTCCTGCCCCGCTGTAAAGAAATACTGGAAAGGCATGCAGGAAGAAGCCCAAAAAATTCTCAAAATCAGATTTCCAAGAAAGCCTGAATATTTTTTACTAGGACTAACTGATGAAGAATTTATGCTTGGCGCCAACGAGGACATCCTTTGGATGTACCTCTCGACAGCTGCGCGAATAGTTCTAGCACGACACTGGAAAGAAAACCATATTCCAACAGTGGAAGAATGGCTAGTTAAAATTTCGGAATTAAGGGACATGGACAAATTGACGTTTCTGATGAAATCAAGTAATGGCAAGCCTATTAAACAGACGGATTGGGCGAACTTTGATGAATACGAGTCAAAGAAATACGAATCGTAAAGGATTATGTGTAATTGCAAGAGACCTAGATAATATGAGTGCAAATCGAACTAGGTGCAAGACAAGACCGGAACAGACAGTACAGCTCCGGAAGAAGGTACGGAAACGCTCTAGACGGAAACTAAATGGAAGTCAACTCCCACCATCCCTCCAAGAGGGAGGGATAGTGGACGCATGTCGTGTAAGTGTGTGTGATAACACCTTTCCTTTCCCCTACCCAAAGTCACCCCCCTCCCACCCCCTCCCCTCCCCGGACTGTGAGTGTATGTTATATATATCGAAATGTGGATTTTATATATATCTGTGTAAATGGTTCTCTTTATCTTAAATCGATGTATCACTTTTTCTAAAACCAATAAAGATTATTTTAAAAAAAAAATGAAATTTTCTCCCAAGGTTGAGGATTAAAGACAATTTTAAACAACATTAAAACTTGGTACAGATGAAAGTGCAAAGTGCATGTACACTAGGCTTGTGCATGGATCTGTTTTCATTTGGTAGCTCCGGTACCTTTGGTACCTTCAAGAGCATGAAACGGGAAGGTCCTTCCTGATATGAAAACCCACTCAACACAAAAGCAAGAGGGAACCAATCCAGGCTCCCCCTCTGCTTTTCAGCATCACAGTTTAATCTTTTTTTTTAATTAATTCCCCAGCAAACAAAAAGAAAACCCTAATTCTCTGAAAATTACTACTACTCTCCTCTTCCAGGAGATAATTTCCTTAACTGGAAGTTTGAAGCCTCCTTAAAATGCCTTGGAAAGAGTGTGTGGCATGGTGCAGGCCTGGGAGAGAAAGTGTGTGCCTGCCTGCCTGCACAACCTCTCCTCTAGAGTAGACAGCTTTAAGAACAAGAAGCCCAAGAGCTCAAACCCAATTTTCATCCTAAATATCTCAGTGTCACCTTAGATCATAGAATTATAGAATCAAAGAGTTGGAAGAGACCTGATGGGCCATCCAGTCCAACCCCCTGCCAAGAAGCAGGAATGTTGCATTCAAATCACCCCTGACAGATGGCCATCCAGCCTCTTTTAAAAGCTTCCAAAGAAGGAGCCTCCATCACACTCCAGGGCAGAGAGTTCCACTGCTGAACGGCTCTCACAGTCAGGAAGTTCTGACTGTGGGAAATTTAGGAAACATTTAGGAAATACTGCATGAACACCAAGCACAAAGCAGCTGCACAAAATAAAATCCTGTGGAAACTTACTGGTAACGCATAGGGAAAAAAAAGGGAGCCCCCAGTGGCACAGTGGGTTAAACCGCTGAGCTGATGAGCTGCTGAGCTTGTTGACTGAAAGGTCGCAGGTTCGAATCCAGGGAGCGGCATGAGTTTCTGCTGTCAGCCCCAGCTTCTGTCAACCTAGCAGTTTAAAAACAACCAAATGTGAGAAGACCGATAGGTACCACTCCAGCGGGAAGGTAACGGTGCTCTATGCAGTCATGCCAGCCACATGACCTTGGAGGTGTCTACAGCCGGTGAACTGTTAGGAATTGTGGGAGTTGAAGTCCAAAACACCTGGAGGGCCAAAGCTTGCCCGTGCCTGCAGTAGAAGGAAGTTTTTGAGAGCACTGCCTCAGTCAGCCTGGAAGGGAGCACCCTCCAAAAACACCCTCTTTCAAGTCATATATGCCTATGATGGTGGTGGGACTGAATAAAGAATGGAGATTTCAGACACTATGCTGGCTTTCTTTTTAAACAAAAATGAAAATCAACATCATAATCTTCTCTGCTCCCACAAGTAAGCTCTTCAAGGAAGTTGTTTACATTCTTATTTAGTTGAGTTGAATTGGTACTCTGGATTTACACTTCCCAAAATAGGCCTCAAACTATATGTCTTGTTGTTTTTGAAATTTTAACATTTATTTTAATGTGGCCCTGTAGAAATGATCAAATAGGGTACAGCTAGCTGCCTCTGTAATAGAGACTGAGAAAAGCTGTTACTTGTTTTTACACAGTTCTCTCAGATAATTGTTTAGTACATAGAATATGGATGAAAAATTGTCAATGTCCTTCAACTTTCATGAAATGTTCATATTAAAGTATTATTTTCTGTTTAATGCAGACATTATGATATGAATATCAAAATTTACCCAGCCACACACCCCTTTGCAATGGATTCATTGGAAGACTATGTCAGTTGAAATAATTTAGTAGTTCTACCTAGAAAAAAAACGCCTCAACCACCAAACTTTCTAACATGAAAATGCTACAGAGAACTCTTAAGTTGTGATTGAATTCCTTGGTATGCCAAAAAGAGATAGGGGGAAAGTAACATTAAGTATTTTCTTCTATTCATGGCTTGTGAGACTATTAGCATAAGTATGTATATATTTAGTCTACTGACATTTGGAAGAAGATGTAGGCAGCAATGTCTTTTCCTTTTCAAATAAATACATCCGAATCAAACTTTGAAAAAAGTACACAGATACTTTAATCTGTGGGGAAATCCCTTACAACCCAAATCCATAGTTCAATTTGTAGAAGTCCTTAAAGTCAGGGTTTGTCAGATGAGTATTCTTAATCTCGTCAACTTCATCTCTTTCCTATATCCCAAAATATGGAAATAGCATAGACATCCACATTTGCATGTTTAACTGTTGCAAATTTGATTATTTGTGGATGTATTATGTTCCCTCTAGGGATCTTTAGGTCCAGTGCAAATTGATCAAAGTGTGATTCTGGAGGACTTAGAGAATCTTAAAGAGAACATTTCTCTAGGCATGTGTAAGTCCTCCAGCATAATTCTGTGTCCAACGTCTGGCAAATGATGGCCATAGAGACATGTTGGAGAAGCTAGAGATTAGTAGAGGTGATCCCCCTAGCTAGAACAAAGTGCTATTTTTTCCACTTGAATTGGGGTTTTGCACCTTTCACCCCCATAAAAATGGAGGGCCCGCTATATTTCTCAGCACTAGGTGACATCTGTGGCTGTAGGCTAGTGACTGTGATCTAGATTTTAGTTTGAGTGTTAAAAGAGCTCACCAAAATGTTGACATTAAACTTAAGTTAGGCTCAACCCTCCAGAGGTTTTGAACTTCATCTCCCATAATTCCTAATAGCTAAAGCTGGTTGGGATTTCTGGGAACTGAAAACTAAAATGCCTGGAGGAGCACAGTTGGAGAAACACTGTCTAACAACCTCATCACATTGAGAGGGGAGAGCATGGGTGACCGTTCCTTTAACAGTAGAGAATCACCCATCTAATATTGTCAGCAGTCAAGTTTCAAATTCTGTCTCCCCAGCTTAAGAGCTGGCAATACATTCATCAGAAGGTCAGTATTACTTTTTAAAACCATTCCTTTCCATGGGATCCCAATGATTTGCATCAAACCCCAGAGGATACAAGGGAGTGCTGATGGTTGAGCAATGAAATGGGTTGGGAAACTTTGATGGTTCCCATCACACCTGTTTTTCAGTTTTAAAATGTGAGTAAAGTTTGATAAGAGGTAGGAGGTCTGAACATGATTTCTGGCCCATGTTCAGAGTTGCCTCCTTTCAAGACATTTCTGCCTTTTTTTCAACCCTGGAACATGTGATAAGCTCTGTGCCTCTCCATGCTAGAAAATTTCTACGCTGGAGAAATTTCTCAATGTGATGAGGTTGATTGACGGAGTTCCCTCCTTTCAGGACACTTCTGCCTCTTTTCAACCATGGAGGGCTATGCATGACAGCCAGAAGTAGTTTAACTCATGTGATGAGCTCAGTGCCTCCAAGATAGTACCCAAATATATGGAGCACTCTAATGCTCCCCCCCCCCCACACACACACACACTTTGGATTAAAATGTTGTTTTTTCATACTGTCTTAATCACCGTAGATTACAGATGGCCAACTTATTTTTTTAAAAGTATGTGATGCTTATTGTAAGTATATATGACAATAGCATGATATCAATGTGTTACATGTTGATTTATTTCTTCATTTAAAAATGCATTTAAAGTATGACTTCTATATCTGTTGAGAACGCATTCTTACACTTCATGTGAATACACAAACCATGTTTACTACTTACTTAGGTGATGCCTCGTAGCCCAAGGATGGTGGTCCTCCACATCTGGTGCCTCGGCGGTGGGTTCATAAGTGGCTGTGGAACCTTATGCTTGATCTGCATGTTCTCCAACAGTGAGAAAAGCAGCTTCCAGGTGGCAGGCAGTCCTGGTCAGGGATGCACCTTCCTCTTGGCACATTTCCCCCTTTGAACAACATGGCCAGTCTAGCGGAGTTGATGGTGTAGGCCAGCGGTTCTCAACCTGGGGTCCCCAGATGTTTTTGGCCTCCAACTCCCAGAAATCCTAACAGCTGGTAAACTGGCTAGGATTTCTGGGAGTTGTAGACCAAAAACATCTGGGGACCCCAGGTTGAGAACCACTGGTGTAGGCGCATTGCTTCAATGCTGGTCACCCTATTGAAATAAATAAATTCCAATCCAGAACACCATGGATAAAGGAAACCACAGGTACTGGTTTCATGGATATGGCGACCATAGGTCCCCCAGGAAATTCTCATTATCACTAAAAAAAAAGTTTCAGTAGTAATGAGAAAAGAAGGAAGTAACAGATTTATCAAATGTCACATTCGTTTGAAAATATAACATTACCTTTTTGTTACCTGAAAATAATGTGTTACAGGTAACACCATCACTCATCGAATCTGGCCTGACTCTCCTCAGTTTGTTTTCATGAGAGGGTACCATCAGCGGCAAATAAATGAAACTGATTAATAAAATGAATAGTCATGCATTTCTCAGTTGTGTTGCCTGAAATTCTTTTAATGAGAGATACTAGGAGTTGAACCTGGAAACTTTTACTTGCAGAGCATGAACCTCTTTCATCCAATGTCATACCCAAACCCCAAATCTTGCAGGGTAAAGGGGGCAATTGGGAACTAAGTTCTTTATATGCTGTGATAACATGAAAGCCCTAAGGGTCTCCTTGCAGACAAACAGTCTTGTTTTGAATAAAAGTAAACTTTTGCACCTAAGGAGAGAATGTCAGTTAAATCACAAGAAACTCATTCACACTCAGTAGAATGTGGCTTACAGCCAAGAAGGGACTCAGGTTTGGATGGTGCCATTTATTGGCATCTTTCTCCTTTTCCTCCAACTCTGCAGATACATGCAAATTAGCCCTCATGGAAGTGTATGTGTTTTTCCATTCTCTGTTTATCTAATCTGGAGCGGTGTTAACATACCCCTTTGGCATGAGAGTATACATGCTAATAGGCTGGCAGGCTGTCTGATTAGTCAAGGAAGTTGTTCCTTCAAGTTGAAATCCATAGTCTGAAATGAGCCAGTCCCCTCTTCCTTTCAGTTGCTCATTTGAGTGGCAGCATATACTTTGTTTCAATTGCTCCTTTAAAATGAAAAAATAGGACTTTAGCCTCACAACTACTAAAATGTTCAGCTGGAGTTGGAAAATGGCTCAAACTGACATATTCACATACATGTACATGAGCTCTTTCTTTGACACATACATATAATGTGAGAATGGTCAAAATTTGGGACCCTTTTTGATATGCCTTTAAGTGATATGCTCATGCTAAAATTTGGAATTTCATGGGGTATTTCGATTCCTCTTCCACAGAGTTCCTGTGCCTCCCCAAGGTACGTATCCCAGGACACATATCGGTGGGACACCAACAACATTTAGTATAAAGCGCAGATGCTATGTGTATATAGTGTGAATGGGTGCTAGAACTCAAGATAGCTTACAAAAACTTGCTAATCTATTATATTATTTATTATTATTTATTATTATTTATTTACAGCTTTTATATTCCGCACTTCTCACCCCGCAGGGGACTCAGGGCGGATCACAGTGTACACATATATGGCAAACATTCAATGCCAATTTTGACATACAACATATACAGACATAGACAGAAGCTATTTAACTTTTTCTGGCCGCCGGGGAGCTGTCGCTTTCATCATCCATCTGCGACGCTGAAGCACTTCCGCATTCCCACATGCTTCCCCGCTGGAATGCTTTGCTGGAGTCTTCTTTATGGTCTCATAAATCAGTTAATCTATGGAATCTCAGAGCTGGCCAAATCATTTTGCTCTCTGGAGGAAGTCACAGGATAATACCGTTCTCTTCTATATCAAGCAAGAAGCTAACTAAAAGAGCAACCGAATCCTACTTCAAACAGCCACAGCCAGGACACCCACTAAGGTAGATACAAGAATTCTTTGTGAAGCACTCAAGAGAAATAGAAGGAATGGCTCATGCAGACACCCCATATACCTTCAAGCTGCCTTAGTTGTAATTGTTCTGAATAGTGTTTTGTTGAGAGAATATATATATATATATATATATATATATATATATATATATGAATGAAAACATGATTAAACTCGCTGTGAGGGAGATATCAAAATTAGACTTGTCAACATCTTATCTGCATTCTGCTGTTCAGTTGAGACTGCAGATGGAAGCCAACTAAGTCACAATCAGGGCTGTGTCACATTTGTGGGTGTCCTGTAGTAGTTTCTTTCATTCTCTCCTATTCAGTCTTGGTAGGTCCCTGCAGTAAGCTAACCAGGTTGATTATTAGTGGGCATCTTTTACAGTAGCGACTCCCAAAGTGGTGTTACCGCCCTCTGGTGGGCACTGCGGCGATCCAGGGGGGCGGCAATGGCCACAGGTGCATTTGGGGGTGATGAATAACTGTAAGGGGGCGGTGAAAGCATAAAAGAAAGAAGAGAAGATTTAGAAAAATTGATTTCCAGGGGGTAGGCCAAATAAGTTTGGGAACCACTGTTTTATAGGATCAATAGGGAAATTGGGTGAAAAACAATTGTGTTCTCAATCAATCTGATCTATTTTGAGCTGTCATTGGAAGGGAATGATCTAGGTGGGGGTGTTGTGTAGGGCTGTGCACACATCTGTTTTTCAAAACAGGCTCCAGATGATTTGGATTTTTGGCTACCAGATCAGCCATAACGACATGAGCTATCAGATAAGCCATAAATATATGGTGGTGTGGCTGCAGTATGGGTGCTGCAGCATCAAGTGGCCAGGATTTCAGGAGAGTGAAAGCCAGAGGAAGAGGAAAAGGTATTACTGAATCTCTATCAGATTCTCCTGAATTTAAGAATTTCCTTAAATGACCAAAATGTTCTGAAACTTGAAGGAGGACTAGCATTGGGTAATGTGTCCTTCAAGTGTTGCCATGATGGAACACTTGGAAATGATGGAAAGGGGAGCCTAAGAAGTTCCCCCATTGCTGCCAATGGGTCAAATCTTCCCAGTGGAAAAATGGATCTTCCCGCAATTAGATTTTTTAAAAATGGCACTTTGCCCTCCCAAATTTGGGAAACTCTAAAAAAACAAAAGGGGGACAAAAAAATTTGGACACTAAAAATGGCATGTGGTTTACCCGATTTGCACACCCATTGTGTTGTAGTTTCCTGGGGCAACAAAATGGAATCAAAGCTTTGGCCAATAAGTTACACTTTCTTCTTCTCTGATTTATTCTATACGTCAAAATCATGATGGGATTTAGAACCTTTCTTCTTCCAGGAACTTTGCCTACCGCTGCTACCATCACTACACTCAATGAGAGACTAGAGTATTTGGTATAAGAATAATCACAGTTGGGTACAGTGGTTTTGTATAGTCATAATATGATAACATTACCAAGAGCCCACCTAGACTGAGATGTTTTTGGGGATTAGACTTAGTCCTTCATAAGTCCTGCACAACGGAGTTTGTAAATAAAAAAATAATCTGGTAGAAGGTTTTAATTTGTAGGGGTAACCATATTTAAATTCATACTCCATGGCAGGCATCTTGGTGCAGTAGGGAAATAAAAGATTTTTGTGATCCTTTCCTATAACTATTGACAAGAGTCAGAAAAGTCAACCATTAATAAATCAGAACAGAAGACTGGAAATTAAATGTCTGAAGCCTTTAGTTCTGTGTAATCCACTATAATTTGGATGAGATGTTATTAATAAATAGAGTAAATATTCATCTAAGTATGTTGAAGGGAAGGATAATCATTTGTCATCTCCCTGGAGATTTGCCTTGGCTCACTATACTTTGAAAGCATTAGAATAATATTCATCCAGTTTTTTATTTATATCAACTGAATGTCTAATGGATGTTAAAGTTTATTTGCTTGGGAGCCTCTGTGATTGTATGGTTTAATCGAAAGGAGGAAACCTCAAGGATGCAACTTTACTGACAAAAATAAACAACCAAGACGTGTTTTTTTTTAGAAGAAGTGCATCTCATTAAGATGCCGAATTCCCTCTTTTCATCCAAATCAAATGAGAAACTTCATTTATAAAGAGCAGCCACTTCTCTTTGCTAATGCAATTGGGCCCAGAAAGCATGTCTTTCTGGGTCACTAATGAAATTCAGTTCATCTGTCAAGGACTTGTATTGCCTTGGAAAGAATCCATAGTCTTATGAAGGTTTAGCCAAAATAAAGGATGGGAGTTGTGCAGACCTCCAGATCTTTTGGACTGTAACTCTCAACAGCACAAGTCACCAAAGCCCATGGGGAGAAATGTTTTGAGTTGCTGCCTAACAGCGTCTGGATGGCTACAGAATTCCCATCCATGGCCTAAATCCAATCATTAGGAAGAACCAAAGTACATCAAGAATCCTGTATACTGCTGTACAGGAGTTGATTATAAATTGTATGATTTTAACTGTATTTGTGTTTAGATTGGCTGCAGTAATGCTGGAGCGGCCTAAGTCAGAGGAGTCCTCCATGTGCATTGCCATGGAGACCGATGCAGGAGAGAGGGAAGTGGGAGGAGCTTAGAGGAGAGAGTTTGAAAAAAACGACAGTTAAAAATCAGTTAGGGTTTAGGTTCAGAGGAATCAGGAGTTAGGTTCAGAGGAGTGAGGAGTTAGGAGTTGGGAGAGAAGGAAAGGAAAGGTGGCGGAGTGACTTGTGAAGCAAAGCTTTGAGGCTTTGAAAAGCTGGGTTTGGCTATTGGAAGTTTCGGCTAGTGCAGCTGAATGGTGAAACAGAGCTGGTATTCTTTTAGTCTAAGGAGAGGCTAAAGAATAGTTTACTTAGTATTTGATCAAGGGAGGATCAAACAAGGGAAACATCCCTGTATTGAAACTTTGTCTGAAACAAGTGCTCTACGTCAGAAAGATACTGTGTTACTTGAAAGAATGAACTGTTAAAGTTACAAGTATTATTCCAAGTGCAACAAGGAAAAGTTACGTCTTGCAACAACACGCTGTGTACTTAATAAAATTGTTAACTTTTATTTGAAGATTGCCTCAGCTCCGTCTATTCTGTGTCCAAAGGGCCATTTCTCACAATATTACAACTTACCTCACGTGGTGGCAGAAACGCAGGGAAAAGTAACCAAATAAATCTACCTTCTTCTCTCCAGTCACGCTACAGTATATACAGTGTAATTACTACTAAGTTATTACTTTCTTAATAAAGGAGGAGGTGCAATTGAACAGCCTCCCTTCCAACTTGATGGTAAATTTGGTTCCTAATCGGCAACCTCCATTGCAAATCAGCCAGTTCTTTTTAAAATTGGGAACTGGGGTAAAATCTCCTGAATACTGGTTCCTTTCAAATTGGTGGCAACAATAAATCATCCCTCCGCTCCCTTGCCATTTTTGCTTATATATTTGGATGTTCCTCGTTTATGAACCTCCTTGCATGTGATAAAATCACAAACGATATTGAAGTTCTTTTCACACTTTAATTTTTGAAGTACATAGTATAGATTGAATCCCCTGCATAAGAGTAAAATGCTAATACTATGGAAAATTCTGCCTTGCTCTCATGACTGCATCTCTAATAGGATGTTGGTTAAATCACTAAGCTGCTGAACTTGCTGACAAAAGAGTTACCGGTTCAAATCCGGGGAGTGGGGTGAGGTCCCGCTGTTAGCCCCAACTTCTGATAACCTGGCAGTTCGAAAACATGCAAATGTGAGATCAATAGGTACCGCTCTGGTGGGAAGGTAATGGCACTCCATACAGTCATGCCAGCCACATGAGGTGTCTACGGACAACGCTAGCTCTTTGGCTTAGAAATGGAAATGAACACCACTCCCCAGAGTCAGTCACAACTAGACTTAATGTCAAGGTGAAACCTTTACCTTAATAGTAGTATGAGTTATGTGAATGTGATTCCTGTTCTATGGTTTCTCAAAAGAACTAGAGGCTTCTGAAAAGCTGGGTGCACCAATCATATAAAGAATTAATAATTTATCTTTTAGCCAATGAATTGCTTAATTAAATGTAAAAGAATGATCAAACTCTCCATTGAGAAGACTCATTGTGATATGGAGAGAAAGACTATCGACCTCATCAGATGAGGGCGAAATTGGTGGTATGCGTTGGTTTGCCTTTTCCTTTGCAACAGAGCCCATTGGCCCCCATCCCATGATGCACTGCAACTTTTGTCGGGGCTTCATTGTAAAGGAGAAGGCAAACCAGTACATGCTGTCATGGTGGCAACACAGGAGGCTTCTCATGTTGCTTTGGATCAATGGGGGGAAGAAGAGTGGTGGATGCTTTCCCCCGTGGGATGGGGACATGGCTGAGTCAGGTGATGCAGAGTGTGGAGCAACAGATAATCCACATCCTCAGATGGGCACCGCTGGAATCACCAGGATTTGTGGTGATTCTGCTGGCATGTGTGAAGAGGTCCTATATCTTCCTATATTAACCTGATCAAACCTTAAGATCCTCAGGAGAGGGCTTTCTGTGTATCCCAGAAGTTTCACAGGTACAGTTGGTGAAGATATGGGATGGAGCAGGCACAGATAAACTTCAACCCTCCAGGTGTTTAGGACTTCAACTCTCACAATTCCTAACAGCCTACCAGTGGCACAATGGGTTAAACCCTTGTGCTGGCAGGACTGAAAACTGAAAGGTAGGAGGTTCAAATGTGGGGAAAGTGTGGACGAGCTTCCTCTGTCAGATCCAGCTCCCCATGTGGAGACACGAGAGAAGCCTCCCACGAGGATGGGCAACGTCTTTGCAGACAATCAATTCTCTCACACCAGAAATGGCTTGCAGTTTCTCAAGTCACTCCTAACATGAAAAAAAACCCAGCAACCAAATACTTTTTTATTTAAATAAGCCTTCAGGCTTGAACTGAATGTCATAGAAGTACATAATTTGAATTTTATGTCTTCCATATATTTTCAACTGTTCTAAATATTTTTATTTTTTTGGTGAAGATATGGGATGCTTTTAAACTTTCCTACCATATATAGTATTTACTGGGGGGAAAGTGGAGTTAAAAGAATAAAATAAAGGGAAAGCATAGGGAGCAATAAAGTCATTGGAAACAGGAAAAAAAATCAACTATCTTGTTCATTTCTAAAGCTCCACAAAGACATCCATCCATTCACTGATGGCAGCATCAAACCAAACTTGTACCTTTATTGATGTCTGAGAGAAATGGAAGAGCACTTCTTGATGTCTTGGAGACACTTGACAAATGGTTGAATCTGGCACTGCTTTTTAAGCACAACACAGCAGAGATGAATTTTTATTTCCCCCTTTCCATCTCAAAACTTAGGAAGATGCCAAGATACCTCTATCCCTTGGTCACCCTGGTATTTTTAAGACATGAAAAAAGACAAACCATCAAGAAGGGAGGATGTGGTGAAGCTATGCAAAGCTGGCCAAAATGTGTTGACACCCACTACTTTTCCTATTTACATACAAGATTACTCTTAATTGACAATCTTACCTTCATGCACTAATATGATTACTCTTTTCATTAATTCATCTTCAGATTACAAACCTGTTCATCAAGACTCTAGCACTGAAGCTTCAAAGTGTTCCTTTAACAGTAAATAAAAGAAGCTCACCAGAGAACCAGTATAAGCAGGCAGAGATTCAAAAGGAACTATTGCAGAAACAGTTGCCAGTTAACACAATCTGTTAAACTTTGTTCATGGGAGTGGTCATTAATATGCTTGACTACATTAGGGTACCAACTATTTATTATTTATTTAAAACGTTTGTATCCCGATCTTCTCTACCTCCGTAGAGGGACTCAGACCAGTTAACAGCAAATATTCAATGCTCACAAACCTTTAAAACATCATATATAAACAATAAGTTAAAATACATATCAGATAAAAAGGATAATAAAACATTTGCCAGGATAAAAACATCATCCAATTCAATCCGCACATTGTGGTCAATACCTTAGTACATTACCAGTCTCAGCCATCACTTGTTCCACAACCAAGACTTTACTTGCTTCCTAAAGGTTAGGAGGGAGGGGGCAGATCTAATTTCATTTGAGAGAGAGTTCCATAGCCAGGGAGCCACCACAGAAAAGGACCTGTCTCTTGTCCCCACCAAATGCGACTGCGAAGGTGGTGGGACCGAGATCAGAGCTTCTCTGGAAGATCTTGACGCCCTTGATGGTTCATAGGGGAAAATACGTTCAGACAGGTAAACTGGGCCAGAACCATAAAGGGTTCTAATTAAGAAATATTTTGCCATAGATGTTCAGAATGAAAATTGCATGCTCCATGAAAAAAAGAAAAGCTCCTCCAAAGCCACTGCCTGCTTGATCTGGAGTGGAAAGGGCAGCGGCCAGGACCTACATCAGTCTCTTTCTGCTAATTTAATATTCCTTTTTAACCTCCAAATTACAACTCATTCTGAAGAAGAGCCACAAAGTAAGAGAATATTTGACTAAGGGCAACCCCAACCCTATAAAAGGTCTGCTCATGGGAAAGGTATATACTTCAGTCAATATAATCTTTTTTTGTAGAGGAGATTTAAAATACAGAAAAAGACTAAAATGAAAAACAGTATCCATATTTAATCTCCTGGTAAAAGGGCTCCAAAGTGAATTCTTCATATATTGGCGAATTCTTCTTTCTAATGAATGTTGAACCCTTCTTTAAGAAAAACTCATTTGTTCCACGCTGTTTATATGAAGAGGTTTTGAAACCCATTATTTACAGTTTTGTTCCTTTGCATTTAGCAAAATCAATCCCAATGTATATACAATGAATAGAACCATTGTAGGTATTAAAAGCTCAATGCTTGGTGAATAGAGGGTTTGAAAATTACCTTTTGTTATAGCATCCAGTAGGTATGAGCAAAACATAATACGGCTATTACCGAGATCACCTGTGGTTTCACAATGACTTAACAGCATCCTTTGGAGCAGGAGGATGAATTAATAGTTTCCCTAGAGAGCTGTTTGGTAAAAATCCACAAGCCACATACACTGCATCTCCTTGTTGAACAATATGGAGCATTGCCATATATTGTCTATGAGGAATCAAATATTTTATGTACTTTCACAATCAGTTTTTTGTGCTATTTCCCTTGGAATGATTGCATGTCCATAGAGAGTATAGTTTCCTCTTAGCCACCAATAGTTGGTTTCCACTGGGTATCATGAGAACAAAGATTCGAGAGAAATCCAGTATTTTGCTGCTTACCCTTTCAGATGTTTGGCTGTCCTCTAGTCGAAACAGAATGCTATACTAGAGGAACTCTTGGCAAATGCCACATTCCACAAGGCTTCCTGGTCCTGGATTACAACTGAGTATAGTTTGCTGCTGACCTGGATAAGTAGCATCTAAGTCAGAGGTGGGCAAGGCCTGGACTAATCTTCTACCTTGGGATCTTCCTGGATCATAACACTACCCTCTTAGAAAACTGCTAAACGGAATTCTCCCAGTTTTATTTAACATATATATATATATATATATATATATATATTTGTGTGAGGAAAAAACAACATGAGGACTGTGCTCTCTTTTAAAAGGAAAACATAGCTCCTAGAGCGTACTAGGAGTAGCAATTCCTTTTTGTATGTATTGGGTGGAAATCTACTGCAACGCTCTCTATGTGGGGTTGCCTCTGAAGACTGCCCGGAAGCTGCAGCTAGTCCAACGCTCAGCAGCCAGACTACTAACGGGTGCTGGGTACAGGGAGCACACCACTCCGCTGTTACACCAGCTCCACTGGCTGCCAATTAGCTTCCGAGCACAATTCAAAGTGCTGGTGTTAACCTATAAAGCCCTAAACGACTCCGGCCCTGTTTACCTCTCCAAACGTATTCTCCCCTATGAACCATCAAGACTATTAAGATCGTCTGGAGAGGCCCTGCTTTCGGTCCCACCGGCCTCGCAAGCGCGTCTGGTGGGGATGAGGGACAGGGCCTTATCTGTGGTGGCCCCTCGACTCTGGAACTCTCTCCCACTGGAGATCAGAACCGCCCCTTCTATCCTGACATTTAGGAAACAGGTGAAGACTTGGTTATGGAGACAGGCATTCGACAAGTGAGCCAACACCCTGAGATATGGATGGAGGATGATGAGCAACGATTTTAGTATGACGACTGACCATTATAGTTATTGATTGTAATTGCTGTTTTAATGTTTTACTGTAATATGTATTATGATGTTTTATTGATTGTATGTGATATTATGGTTGGAAACCGGTCTGAGTCCCTCAAGAGAGGTGAGAAGGTCGGTATACAAAACTTTTAAATAAATAAATAAATAAATCCAAGCTGGGACCCCGAGATTTTAAAAAAATGGACTGAGGCTTCCTATGTCCTACTTGCTATTATGCGTCTCAGTCATTTCTGACTTATGGAGATCCTAAGCTGATTTTATCACAGGGTTTTGTTTGTTTTGTTTTGTTTGCAATATTTGAGTCAGTCATATCAAATCCACTGTGACCTCTGTAGTTTACAGGGTACTAATGTTCATTCTAAGGATTCAAAAGACTAAAAGCTATGCATCTCAGAGTCATCTATATTCCATCCCACCCCTTATGAAGTTTTGAGAACTTGGGTTTTATTCTCCCTACATTAAATATCCATGATTCTATATGCATTTTTCTCTTTTCTCTGTCTCTCTCATGATCACACACACACACATATATCACACACGCAAAAACAGACACACACACTCAACTTTTTTGGAAATTAACAAGATGCAGATAGGTCAATGTGATGTGTTGCTGTTCACAGATGAACTTTCCCCAACCTTTCAAACATAGTGAAATGCCTCAATGGTGCCTTGTATACTTCAATAGAGATTATGACAGGCTCAGAATATCAAGAAGAGGGCAAGCTTATGATTTTTATAATTTCCCCATGGCTTTGAAGAGCCCAAGATAGACAGCAAAATCCTTCCTATTTTTTTTTTCCAGGGGCTGGGTACATGTTTATCGCAGCATGCAGAGAGTTTGGCATGACAGTCTTGACAGGTAAATAATTTTCTGTCTGTGCCAATATGAAAACTCTAATTACTATAGCAATAGCTCAAAAAAGTCCCAACAGGTTTTCGTCTTGAGTAAATAAATAAAAATAAGAGTTGTCATTCCACACTCCAGTATCTTGGATAAAGAAAGTGAGGAAAGGGGAGATTAATCTAACTAGTTTTATGGTTTCTTAGACAGACTAGAAATTGAATTCAGAAAAAGAGAGGAAGGGAAGAGAAATTAATTACATACTGTTCATTCTTTTCTTTTCACACCAATGTGGGTCAAGTGAAATTATGTTATGAAGTGATATGGTAGACTCATTTTTCCACACAAGTTCATTTTTGGAAGATAAATTTCTTTGTACCAAATACAGGCAGGAGCAGAGTGAGGCAACTACTTCAGGTGGAAGACGGGAGTTTTCAGCAATGGTATCTCCATAATCATTCTTCCTGATTCCTTCGGTGTTTTTTTTTTTTTTTTTTTGGGGGGGGGACAGAACCACATGTGTCAAATTACTGTTCTGCACAACTTTAGGTATCCTACATCTCTGGTGCAATTGAGGATGATATCCCATTTTGACTTTTGGAGTATGTAAATTCAGATTCCAGTTCAGTCAATCTCAATTGTTTTGAGTCCTGAGAAATGCCAAAAAGGATAGAACTTTTTTTTTGTCTCATTGTTTCAGTCGTGGCACTTGGGATATTTATTTCCCACAATGGTGTATAGCTGTGTAGTAGGCCTGGGTAACAACGGAAAAATTTGTTTCTAAACTCACTTCATTTTTAAGGGTGCATCGCGTTTCGTTTTTTTTAAAGAATTCTGAAATTTTGCTTTTAAAAATTTTGAAATTTACGAAATTTTGTATAATTACGAATCGATTCGTTAATGGCGGACGCGATTGCGCAATATGCTAAAAAAAACCTCCAAATGGGACTGGGGGAACTTCTGAAGCTTCCCTCTCCCTCTCTTGTTGACTGTTGGTGTGATAAAACAAACAACAACTATAAAACTTGCACCAGACATGCGAAAATAATTACAAAATAATTTCGAAATAATTATGAAATAATTTCGAAATAATTACGAAATAAATTGAAAAAATTGTTTCGAATCTAATTTACTCCTCACACTATTCCTGCATGGCTCAATATTGGATCGTAAGCTAATTTAAATACGAATTAATAACGAATTACAAAATTAACGAATGAAACCGCCCAAGCCTACTGTGTAGCCTTCCCAGAAAACTGCATTGCTTTCCTTAAAGAACACAGCTTCTCCTTTGAACTAAACGTACTTCCCTGAAAACTGCATTTTAGCATAGAATTGTTCAACATTCAAATTGTGGCATTTGTGCAAAAACACTGTTTCTTGCTGGATTATTTTACAAAGAAAACCCCAGTCTTGAACAATAAAAATCTTGTACAAAAAACAGTTCTGCACTGCAGCAAAAATAAGCATGCAGTTTAGTTGTGCAAGATTGCTGTTTCCTGTAGTGGAATTCTGTTGTACATCTAGCCCAGAAATGGCATTTTCATTGCAATTGACACTCAACCCCAAGCAGTCCGTCCATGATTTCAAAAAAGAGAGAGAAGCATGGCTCTACAAAATATTATTCTTGGTTAAAAGAAAGTACATTCCTAACATTTATCACCAAAACTTGGAGAACTTGGAAGGGACCTGCTAGATACTTGTGTTTTTGTTGAAATAGCAGGTGCTGCTACAGGCAGATCTATTTTATAGACAAATCCATGGTAATGAGAAATGGACCTTGAAACCTCCTTGTTACTCTTCTCAGTCGTAACAACATGTGTTACATTACTCAGTGCTCAAACACTATTTCTATCCCTTCTCAATTGCATATTGGGTTATGAAACCTTTTACCTTCTAGCACAAGAAATAATTTGTGGATTTGTGCGCAATATATGTAGAGTTTGTACAGACTGTCTAATGTATACTTTTTCAAAAGTATTTTGCCCACTGAGCAGGCATGGTGGTAAACTTCTTTGATGTATACACATTTATGCTCAGGATGTATCAATATGTACACATTTTTTTCAGAATTTAGTAATATGCACTGTTTGGGAGGATCAGGTTTCATTGTGTGGGTAATCAGACTACCAGGCTTGAAACTGATTTAAGACCAGGAAGGTGATTACATACCTTTACCATAGAACCTGGCCTCAAACCACTTTTTCACTGTTTTTTCATTTCCTTGACTGAACTTGGACTTTCCTGAGAATTTTTCAATGTATTGTGTAACCTTTGCTACGTGCTGCAGGGCACATTGCTGCTGGGCATTTTGTGATCACTGCAGCCTCAAGTCAGCTGCATTATATGGTCAGTATAGAAGACCCCCGTCAATATCTAGAAAGCAATGTGGCAAGGACCATTCATCAGGTTTTGGTTTCTAAATGCACCCTGGAGCACAGAAGAGCAAGGAACATCCATCTCTCTCATACTTCTGAAGCAGACAGTTACTGTGATTCAGTGGCTGGTTATCTCTGATCACAGTGTGTCTACATTATAACAACCTTTCCCAGTGTTCAGACTTTCTGCAATGCCTGCTTAAGGTGTTTTGTTTTTGATCAGGTTCAACCTGAAGAAGCCATGTGCAAGCAATATTTCCTGAAGCCCTCCGGCTATAATGCTTGGATAGACCTTTGGCACTTACTCCTTACCCATAATTGCCTGTCTTACTATCAGAGTCTGGTCTTACATGAAAGAAAGGAAAATACTCATTCTCTCTCTCTCTCACACACACACAGCCTTTGCTATACCTCATACACATTGCTGCCTGGGTAGTCGTTCCAGTCTCTATTGGAGGGACATCTACTGGAATGAACTTTCTGTCACAACAGACGAAGCTACTATTCCATGTCCCCCATTTAATTATTCCTTCATTCCCCAAATACCTGGCATTGCAGTAACTTAAAAATTCAGCTGACCATTTAGAAATACTGTGTAAGCACTCAAAGAAAAGCAGCAGGCAAAACTACAGAGGAAATGTCAACATAGAAAATATAACCATTACAGGGATGAATGACTTTCAATGTTTCATTCTTTAAAAGGGCATTTGGGGGGGGGGGGTGGTAGGAAGCAATGCCCTCCCAGGTGATAGAGAGAGAAAACAAAGTTCCCAAGCTGCTTATTTGCTTGCTTGCTTTTTATTCAGCACTAGCTGTCCCCGGCCACGTGTTGCTGTGGCCCAATCTAATTAAATGGAAAATAAAGAAAAGAGAAAGAGTAGGTTTCTAATATATTTAATTTCACAATACTTGTGGGTATACAATATTTGTTGTTGTTCCACATATATCAAAACATATCAAGATAAACATTAAAATCACACAATCCAACAATTGTAGGCTGTTGCAAATATATCTATTGCACATAATCCCTGATCATTCCTTGTGTTGCTTACTGCCCAAAGGCTTGGTCCCATAGCCAAGTTTTTACTTTTCTTCTGCATGCCAGGAGGGAGAGTGTGGATCTATTTTGTTGGAGAGGGAGTACCATAGATGAGGAGCCACCACTGAGAAGGCCCTGTCTCTTGTCCCCACCAATCACACTTGCAAGGGAGATGGAACTGAAACAGGGCCTTTCCAGATGATCTTAATCTCTGAGATAGTTCATTGATATGTTCGGACAGGTAAGCTGAGCTGGAACAATTTAGGGATTTATAGGCTAAAGCCAGCACTTTGAATTGCGCTTGGTAGCAGACTGGCAGCCAGTGGAGAAGTTGTAACAGGGGAGTTGTATGCTCCCTCTACTCTGCTCCAGCGAATAATCTGTATTCAATCAGGAATCACAATAAGAACTGAATTATATCACAAGTTACACAGCCCATTATATTTTGCTATGCGATGAGATAGATGAGAGCAAGTGAGAATGACTTTGAGTTAGGGCAAGGAAATTTAACATGAGCATAAATTCACAAGCAGAGCTGGGAAAAATGAAAAAACCAACAAACGAGGAGATCCTTTCTAGAATACTCTCTGCTTTTGGCACTCTTCTTTAATAACGCTTGCAGAGCAGAAGTTTAATGGGTGTCTGAAAACTATCCAGATTTAGGTTTATGTCTGCTTCCAGTGTTTAGCATTCAATAAAATATATTGCAGGGCATATGCTGCTATAATTTTTTAATGCTGTGGATTCCCTTGAAAAGAGGACAATTTTTTCCCATAGTGAGAAATTCTTTCCAAATTGCACTGGTACTGGCATAATGGGACTTGAAACAATTATTAACCGCTAAAACAGGTGACTCCACCAATTATACGCTTTCATTATTTAAGACTTAATAATTGATTTTTAAAGAATATATACTCCTTATGCTAATGTGTATCAGTAAGCAATGAAAATCGCAGCCACTTCCAAGATTTTTCTCCCCAAAAGATGAAACTGGCTGGCAGAGGAATTAATTTTACATTGGAGAATATCATTCAGGTCTGACTCAGGTTATATCACCATCTATTGCTTCCAGTCCATATTGTACCCCATCAAACCCTAGCAACAGAGGAACTATCTGCCAGAAATATATAAATGCTGCTCCCTGGAATGCCAGGATTTCACAGAATGTCCTGACCGTTAAAGCAGAATCATAGTGCTACCATTGCTGTAGTTCAGCGTGATGGTAACATTACTACTACTGGTAGAAGGGAGAAGAGGTCCTCGCAGATGTTAGAAGAGGAACAGCAGCAAAAGCGGATTAGGGAGATAATCATGGCCCCAAGTTATTCTGAGACGTTAGAGGGCTTCTCCGATTGTGAAATGGGGACTGGGGAGGAGAGCAGGGGAGTAAAGTGGGCTACTCACGATCAAGAGTCCGATGAGGAGCTGCAGAGGAAGCGCATCCGGGAAATACTTAGTGCTCCTACAGAGGACGAGGATTTCATGGGGTTTGAAAGGAGTGATGGGTCTGGGAGTGATATGGGAGAGGAGGATGAACTGGATTGGACCCGTGTTCAAGAAATCAGGGACATTTGAAACCAATCCACCTCCAATGATGAATTTGAGGGGTTCACAAGGGATTGGCAACCGAGGAGCACTTGGCAAGACCTAAGTCTTGGCAGACGTTGGCAGAGGTGGAGAAATGGGCGCTCGGGTTCAGCTATGGGGATGGAGGCAGCTGGGAGCGATGAGGAAAGGGTGGGGAGCTCATCATCCTCTAATGAGGAGCTTTAGGATAAAAGTGGATTTTGGTTGTATGGCTCTTTGCAGAAGGCAAAGTGTCTCTTTTGGGATGTGAATCTTTGTTACTGCCAACTCTCGAGCTTGCGTCCTTAGACTACAGATTCCTGTGTTGCTGTGTTCCCATGTTTACCTTTACTCAACGGCTTGACTACTGACCGGTTTGACCAACACTTTTGTCTTGAACTTTTCTATTGCTAACTTCGTGTTTGGACCTTGCATCGTTGTGGGACTCCATTTTTTCATCTTCTGTGACTGTGTTTTTGAACTGTATGAACTTTGAAGCAGATTGCTGAACTTTTCTGTTAAACCTGGATTAAACAGCGATATAATCCGGGTTATATTTTTGTTGCTGGTATCGCTTCGTTTTTGATGCCAAATTACTGCCTTAGTTCGCTGCACTGAAGTTAAGTGCTTTAAAAGACTCTTTTTGTGTAATAAAGCTGTGTTTGAACCTTCTACCTTGTGTTTGGCTCTACTTAAGGCTTCTGGGTCTTTACAACCATTGTGCAGTATGAACAGGCCCTAGGTCAAGGAGGAGAGAAAACTAATAACACCTATCATTTAGCCAAGCCAAATAAATTACCTTGCTGCCTCATCTCTCAAGACACAGCTCAATGCATTGCTGTGCCTGAGGCAGAAGAACAAATGTCCATTTATTAGCATCTGATAGATAAGACTCAAACAAGAAGAAAAAAAATTAATGAGGGAAGTCACCATCCCAAGTCAAGTTTCATAGTACCGAAAACCAAGCAAGTTATATTCTGAAATAGTGCAGGAATTCATAGAACATGTCCCACACCATCAAAAGAAAAAAATATATTTCCTGTTATTATTGTGACATCTTAATTCATCTACTTCATTCTGTCTTATAGTAGGCTCAGCCCTAAATCTCTCTTTTCTCTCCTACCAGGTGTAGTTCCTGTTAAAGGATAGTGGCATTATTTTGCTGCTTATTTCCTTGTCTGGCTGCAGAAAGAATGCATAACTTAGGCTATGTCATCATGGCAGAAAACCAACAGTTTGATACTACTTTGAGAGTCATGGTTCTATTCTATAGAATTTGGGGATGTTTTGTTTGGGGAGATTAGCATTCTTTAATCCACTTTCCTGACCTGCAATATTATATTAAGTCCTTCATAAAACTGCAATCCACAGTATGCCATAGGATACCATGGACCATGGTATCCTTTTGGGTCATCTTTCAGGAATGGGTCTTGGGGGCACTGCTTTTCAGTGGCTCCATTCCTTCTTGGAAGGTTGTACCCAGTTGGTGAGGTTGGGGGATACCTGCTCGGACCCCTGGCCTTTGACCTGTGGGGTTCTGCACGGTTCCATTCTTTTTCTCCATGCTATTCAACATCTACATGAAACCACTGGGTGAGGTCATCCGGAGTTTTGGAGTTCGGTGCCATCTCTATGTGGATGACACTCTATTACTCCTTTCTACCAGATTCCAAGGAAGCCTCTCGGGTCCTTGACCAGTGTGTGACAGCTGTGATGAGCTGGAGAAGGCTAACAAACTGAAGCTTAATCCTGACAAAACAGAGGTTCTCCTGGCCAGTCATGAGGCCAAATGGGATATAGGGTTGGCTACCTGTGCTCGATGTGGTTAGACTCCCCCTGAGGACACAGGTCTGCAGTTTGGCGGTCTTTCTGTACTCTGCTCGGACACTTGATGCTCTGGTGTCGTCGGCGGCTGGGAGGGCCTTTTCACAGTTGAAGCTTGTGCACCAACTGCGCCCATATCTCGTAAAGTCTGACCTGGCCATGGTGGTCCATGCCCAATCCTCCAGGCTGGATTACTTTAATGTACTCTATGTGGGGCTGCCCTTGAAGATGGCCTGGAAATTGCAGCTAGTCCTAAGATTGGCAGCCAGGTTGTTAACGGGAGCTAGTTGCAGGGAGTGGTCAACCCCCCTGTTTAAACAGCTCCACTGGCTACCAATAACGTTCTGGGCCCAATTTGGCAAATGCCAAACTCCACTGCAGATTGAGATCACTGCTGTAGGATTGTACAACATCCCTCACTGCCGTTCCAACCAGGAATTCCCAACAGACTGGTAAATGAATACATTTACTAGGTGTATATGTTCTTTCTTTGATGCTTTGCCTTATTTTAAATAAAGCCTTTAATGATCTTATCACATGGGGGATTCTCCCCATGCTATTTTGCCAGCAGGCATGGTGAAACAGCAGGCTCAAGGGGTGACTTTTGTCACCCCGTGTGCTACTTCAGTGTGGCAGCACTTTCCCCATCATACAGAGGAAGCATTGCCTAAAAAGCCTCTTGTATTGTGGTCAAAGTGTCTGGTGAAGCTTTCACACCAGTTGGGGGAGAGCCATAGCCAGAAGTCACATAATGTTGTGTGATGGCAGCCATGGGCTTTGTCCCCAAAGAAAGCTCTAAGATTCACTTATTTTCATCAATGTGATGATGTCAGTAATCTTAATCACTCATGCCCTTTTGCCTCTAAAGAAGAAGAAGAACCTTTGCCTTTGGCAAAACAATATTTTGGTTTTGTTAAATTTGTTTTGGCAGAGAAAGAACGGTTTGGGGGATTTGAAGTGTGAAAGGCCACACAACGATTTATAGATTTGTTCTTTCAACCCCAGGGATTTGACGCTAAAAAAGCCTGACTTTGAGTTTCCACATATTCAGTCACATTAGAGTCCCTTTTTTCTTCTCTGAGGGTTCTTCATCTTTAACATCTATAGTACAATATGGTTCCTTTCAAAGCAAAAATACCTAAATCAAAGGAATGTGGTTCATACAGATGGTGGTGTCTTCCATTTCAAATTGGTTTTCAAGAATACATTGCACTCGACTTTTTTTAAAAAATGGAAGAGAAAACTTGAGATTTGGTTTTGTTTTAGCTATATATAGGAGAAAATGAAAAACACATATTTCCCCATCCCTGGTTGTAGTCTGAAATATCTGCAAGATCAAAGGATTTTCCATACATTAAGATGAACACCCAAAAAGAGCTAAAACCAATCTGAAGAAAGAATGTAGCATTGTATCCCAAGATAAATCTGGCATCAAAAGAGAACTTAGTACAGGTAAATCTATAGTTTTGATTCCCCGTTCTTATCCAAAATGTCTCATTTCTATTCTGAAATGTGCCATACTTTGAATCTGGATACAAATCATACTTAAATAAACAAATGTCATGCATCTCAAAAATCTGAGTCTTTTCTTAATCCAGCAGTCTGAATTCTGATCTTTTAAATCTTTTCACACATACTAGAATTTAAATTTTCATGGCATGTCCTCTTCATTCTCAGAAAGAACGTGCACATATACACATGAATAAGAGTCAAACCATCCAAATTCCTGTATTATAACTCTTGTCTCTATCATTCAAACCATTTCCATTATCAAGTGTGAAACATGCAGAAATTAGAACAAAACAACTGTGGAAACCATAGAACTATGAAATCTATAATGCAATGCAATTGAGTAAATATAATTTAATGTAAGAAATCAATTATATTAAATCAACACATACAGGCAATGCCAGTAGTAGTGGCTACATTTCAAACTTCTCTAGAGAAACCCAATACTTGACATTAGGAAACTAATGAAAATTTCAGCAAGGGAAACATTTACCCAAAGTTTTGCAGTACTCTTCATATTTAGATTGATGGTGCCATCATTGAAAATAAGAAGGTTGAACAAACAATATCATTCCTACCTGTTGGGATTTTCCTTCACTCTAAGTAATCAATTGTCTTGATGTAAATCCATCCATTGAAGTACTTTGGCCATATCATGAGAAGAAAGGAAAGCTGAGAGAAGACAATTATTGTGGGGAAAATGGAAGGAAAAGGGAAGAGGGGCCGACCAAGGGCAAGATGGATGGATGGCATCCTTGAAGTGACTGGCTTGACCTTAAAGGAGCTGGGGGTGGTGACAGCCAACAGGGAGCTCTGGTGTGGGCTGGTCCATGAGGTCACGAAGAGTAGGAAACGACTGAACGAATGAACAACAACGACAACAAATCCATCCATTATTAGCATAGCTACTGGAAAGAGCAGTGTACTGACATTGCTCCCTAAAAATAGTGTGTGCCTCTCAAAATATGGCCGCCCCTTTGAAATGTATTGACCAGTACCTGTCCTACCTCCAGAGAATAGAAGTTAGAATTTAATACCTGTGCCTTTAAAGATATGGGAGCGGGGAAGGAGCTCAAGCCCAACCCCAGAATGGCAGTTTTTTTCAGTTAGGTAGATCAGTTGGACCTAAGGTGTGGAAGGAAACAGAGGAATACAAAGTGCACAGAAAATCCTTGTCCAGTTGGGGATAGATATTAGATAGATAGTTATAGAGTTAGATAGATAAAAACAAGATGTAGATAATGACATTGTGGCATAGATAGTAAGGTAATAGTAGTCACATCTAACATCTACATGATAAAACATTTGGGAGTTGTAGTTGATGGGATTTATAGTTCACCTACCATCAAAGAGAATTTTGAACCCCGCCAACAATGAAATTGAATCAAACTTGGCACACAGAATACCAATGACCAAGAGAAAATATGGGAAAGGTTTGGTGTGCATTGAGCTTGAGTTTTGGAGTTGTGGTTCACCTACATCCAGAGAGCAATGTGGACTCAAACAATGATGGATCTGAACCAAACTTGGCATGAATACTCAATATGCCCAAATGTGAACACTGGTGGAGTTTGGAGAAAATAGACCTTGACATTTGGGAGTTGTAGTTGCTGGGATTTATGCGTAACCTACAGTCAAAGAGCACTCAGAACCCAGCCCACAATGGATCTGCACCAAACTTGGCACACTTCCTACACAGCCAACATTAAATACTGGTTGGTTTAAGGAGGCCTGTTTTTGAATTCTGGGAGTTGTAGTTCACCAACACCAAAAAGAAAGAGAAGAACAGGTGGGGAGATCTTCAGACTTCTCTGCCAAAAGGGTTCCTGAGACCATCAGAAATACGTGTTTTCGGATGGTCTTTGGTGTCCCCTCTGAAACGCCTCTGGTGACCCACCCCCCACCCCCCAGGGTCCCCCAGGTTGAGAAACACTGTTCTAAAGAGATTTGTGCTAGAAGTACAATATAATAACTCAGAAAGATACAGGCATCTCTTGAACCAATGAATTCAGAGTGATAAATAGAAGCAAAGAGTCCTTTTAATGAAGAACTCTTTGCATCTAATAGCATAGAACATAAGCAATACAACAGCTGCAGTTTCCCTAGAAATAAGAATGTAATGATATGTAAAGTTTCACCTCTTGACCTTCTCTATGGCACGGAGCTCTTTAATGCACAATAATGCAGGTGGAGATGAAACCGTAAATCATGGTGCATATAATTAATAGAGATGCTGGTATGGTCTAGGGCTCCAAACAGAAGCCACCTGCTCTTTATGTTTACACAATTATCTATGTAAAAAAAAAGCTCTTTAATCAAATTCTTGTTTTCTGGGACAGTCTTGGTCTCTATGCAAAGTCTTATTATGAAATAAAATTTTTGCACATATTAATTTTTCACAAAAAGTATTACAACATATTACAACATAAATGATGAAAAAGTGCTGGAACTCTCATAATCTCATCCAATAAGCATAACATATTTGAAATTATTTATTCTTCTGTGAGAGAATGAAACAAACCTCCTGTTGTCTGAATTTTCTGTACCACTAAATTGGTTGCCTACAGATATTCGGTGAATTGTGTATTCTCAATATGTTGTTGTTGTTATTTTGGCCAAAAGATTTAACAGAGTCACATGAAAGGCATTTATTACATTCTTTTAAACCAACAGTCCTCAAACTTTTAAAGCTGTTATCCAGTTCATGGTCCATCAGACTGTTAGGAATAAGGACTATAGGTTGAAAAAAAGTGAATGAATTCCTATGTACACTGCACACATCTTATCTGGAGTTTTAAAAAGCATGAATGAATACAATATTTAAATGAAGAACAATTTTAACCAACATAAATGTACCAGTATTTCAAATGGAAGTGTGGGCCTGTTTTTGGGTGGTGTGATAATCAAGTTAATTAGGATTATTGTTTTTGTGTGCCTGCAAGTTGTTTCAGACTCTACCACTGAGTTTTCGTGTCAAGATTTATTCAAAGGGGATTTGCCTTTGTCTTCACCTGAGGCTGAGAAAGTGTGACTTGACTAAAGTCTTTCTTCTCCCACCCCCTCCACTCCTTTTTGCCTTTCTCCCTCATTCCCTTCCTTTCTTTTCTCTCTCTGTCCCACCTTCCTTCTTTCCTTTCCCTCTCCCTCCCTTCTTGACACCTTCCTTCATTCCCTTCTTTCCTTTTCTCATTCTATCCTTCCTTCCATTCTTCCTTCTTTCACCCTCCTTCCCTCCTGTCTTCCCATTTATTTTCATTCTTCCTCCTTTTTCTCTCTCCTTTCCATCCTTGCCTCCTTCCTTTCCTCTTTGATTTCTCTCCCTTTTCCCCTCTCCTCCCTTTCTTTTCCTCTATCATTCCCTTTCTTCTGTCCTTCCATCCTTCCTCCCTCCCTCCCTTCCTCCCTCCCTCCCTCCCTCCCTTCCTCACTCCCTTTCCTTCCATAGTGGCATGCAGTGTGAGCAATGGAAAAGGAATAGCAGTAGTATGGAGAGGAAGCTGTGGCATGATGGTAATTGCGGTGGTGTGAAAGGGATTCAGACACATGTAGGGTACAGTGAAAGGGATAGGGTAGCCCAAAGCAGATAGTGGTGGCATAGGAATAAGTGTGGGGGCAGATAAATTATCTTATTTATTTATTATTTATTTACAGTATTTCTATACCGCTTTTCTCACCCCTAGGGGAACTCAAAGCGGTTTACACATAACTGACAAAACATACAATGGACACTGACGTGATGCCAAACCATAACAACCACAATATTAAAACCACAATTAAACGCAAATCATAATTAGACAGTGCATAAGCAATCATTAAAACAATAAATAATAAAAACAGAATATCTTGGTGGACCACATATTGTTGTAGTTCAGCGTGTTGGTAGCGTTGCTACTCCTGGTAGCAGGGAGAAAAGGTCTGCTCAGGAGTCGGAGGGAGAACAACAGCGAAAGCACATTAGGGAAATAATTATGGCCCCAAGTGATACTGATATGTTTCAAGTCTTCTCGGATTGCGAAATGGGGGATGGGGAGGAGAGCAGAGGTGTAAAGAGGGCTGCTCGCGAAATGGAGTCCGAAGGGGGATTGCAAAGGAATCGCATCCGGGATATACTTAGTGCGCCAACAGATGATGAGGACTTCCTGGGGTTTGAAAGGAGTTCTGGGTCTGGGAGTGATATGGATGAGGAGGAATTAGATTGGACCCGTGTGCAACAAATAAGGGACATTTGTAACCAACCCACCTCCTGTGAGGAATTTGAGGGTTCACTGAGGATTGGCAGCCAGGAACCTCTTGGCAGGATCTAAGTCTTAGCAGACGTTGGCAGAGGTGGAGGGATGGGTGCTCAGATTCAGCTGCGGAGTTGGGGGTAGCTGAGAGCGATGAGGATGGGGTGGGGAGCTCATCAAGCTCTGATGAGGAACTTTGAGATAAAAGTGGGTTCAGTTTGCATGATACTTCGCAGGAGGCAAAGTGTCTTTATTGGACATAACTCTTTGTACTGCCAACTCTTGAATTTGGGTCCTTGGGCTGCAGCTTTGTGTGTTCCTGTTTTCCTGCTCCTCGGTGATTCCTGCATTCCAGTGTTTGTTTATCAACGGCTTGACTACGGAACGGTTTGGCCATTGCTTTTGGCTTTCTGGACTTTGATCTCTAATAACTCTGTGCTCCTTGTTTTGGGACTTCGTTTTTCCATCTTCTGTGACTGTGTTTTTGTGCTATACCAACTTTCAAGTGAAATGCTTAACTTTGAGTTTAATCCGGATTATAAGGCAGCGCTATAATCCGGGTTATATTTTTGTTACTGGTATCGCTTTATTTTTGATGCCAAATTACTCCTGGGACTCTTTGCACTGAAGTTAAGTGCTTTGAAAGACTATTTTTGTATAATAAAGCTGTGTTTTCAACTCTTATCTTGTTTGGCTCTAATTAAGGCTTCTGGGTCCTGACACATATGGCCTGCAGACCATAGTTTGGGGACCCCATTTTAAAGACTGGATTTATCATTCATGTTAACACTTTGATACTGCTGAGATGGATACATCTAGTGGATTAGATTAAAATCCACTGACTCAATTGATTGGCTATAGTAATTTTGAAGGGAAAAAAACCACTTACTTTCACAACCTCAGTATGATCATACATCCAGTCTTTATAGCAATATCCAGAGACAAAAATTCCAGTGATGATCAATGGCTGAGCAGGCTCATGTTTGGAGTGGTCTCTTTGAAATGAGTGATTTTGAATAATTTTGGACATTGTTTCCCTCCTGAGTGAATACACAAATGTCACACAGCAAGCATTTTGCTATCTGAAGCATAATTACATTCGGATGAGGTTTGCCATTGCCTTTTCCCAAGATTCCATGTGTAAAATGTTAGTTGGGCAGACAGTCAAATTAAATCAGAGTAAGCAGTTATGTTAGCTGGTAGTCTGCCTGTAGTGAGTCAATAGCCAATGAGTCAAAATCCATTTTTTAAAAAAAAAAAAACTCTGTATATATATTTAGGACTAGCTGTACCTGCCACGCGTAGCTGTGGCCAACCTTCCCTCTTTCTCTCCTTTCCCTCTTTCCGTCACATCCTCTTTCCTTCCTTCCTTCCTTCCTTCCTTCCTTCCTTCCTTCCTTCCTGTCTTTCCTTCTCTTCTTCCATCCTTCTCTACCCCTTTCTTTCCTTCCCCCTTTTTCTTTCTCTTCTGCTGTCTCTCTTTTCTTCCTTCTCTCTTTCCTTCTTTCCTTCCCTCCCTCTTTCTCTACATCTTCTCCCCTTCCTTCGCTCCCTCTTTCCTTCCTTCTTTACCTTTTTTCTTTTCTTCTCTCCTTCCTTCTCTAACTTTCCTTCCTTCTCCCTTTTTCTTTCCCTCCCTCTTTCTCTCCTTTCTTTCTTCTCTACTTCTTTCCTTCCTTCTTTCTCTCTTTGCTTCCATGCTTCCTTATCCTTTTCCTTCTTTCTTTCTTTCCCTCCCTCTTTCTTCCCTTTTTCTGTATTGTCATTTAGCTTTTCATCATTTAGCTTTTTGGGGCTTTTTATGTCCCTTCTGCTGTGTTTTTCAATGTTTTTATGAGTGAAGGACATACATTGGGTTGTTAGGTGTCTTGTTTCCAAATTTGGTGTCAATTCCCCCAGTGGTTTTTGAGTTCTGTTAATCCCACAAACGAACATTACATTTGTATTTATATAGATTATTATATCCTTCATTCTCTTCAGCAAGGTCTGAGCAGCATATATGCTTCACTTTTGCCACTGCACAATATCATTATCCTCCAGCAACCCCATAATGTAGGCTAAGCTGAGATAGTAAGTTACTAATACCATGAGCTTGGTGACCGAGTTAGTATTTGAATTTGAGTCTTCCCTGCTTTGTTGTTGTTATGTGCCTTCAAGTTGACACCAACAAATGGCAACACTTCCATTGCATTTTCTTGGCAAGATGTATTCAGATGAGATTTGCCGTTGCCCTCTCCTGAAATTGAGAAAGTGTGATTTCCCCCAAAATTATGTAGTGGGTTTCTAAGACTTAACAGATATTCAAATTCTAGTCTCAAGGGAACCTTTAAATCGTCTTTGAAATGTGAAATGTGATTCTTGCTCCAGATTTTTTTTCAAGTGTGCAAATGAAATGCAGTGCAATTCATCTGGTTGCTAGTTGTGATTGTGGGCCAAGAAAATGTTTTAAAACCAAGAACCAACACAGAGCAATCAGTACTGTAATAAATATGCTGTAGAGGTTAGGGTTAGGGTTAGAGTTAGGGTTATAATAAAATCACAAGAGGGATTAAAGTCCGAGAATCCCTCTTGTGATTTTATTATAACCCTAACTCTAACCCTAACCCTAACCTCTACAGCATATTTATTACAGTACTGATTGCTCTGTGTTGGTTCTTGGTTTTAAAACATTTTCTTAGCCCACAATCACAACTAGCAACCAGATGAATTGTACTGCATTTCATTTGCACACTTGAAAAAAAATCTGGGGCAAGAATTACATTTCAAAGAAGATTTAAAGGTTCCCATTTGAGGAAAATGTTTAGAGAGAAATAAAACTACCATCATCCATCAAGAGTAGTAATATTTCTCAAGGGTTTTTATTTTTTCACACCTTTGCTTTGTGGATAAAGTACATCATGAGGGAATTTTGGAATCAACTACTATACAAAGAACAAAGAACTAATCCATGTATTTCCACATATTGAAGTAAACCTGGATTTGTGGTCAAGGTACAAAAAACTTCCTGTGTATCCAAATACATTTTTCTGTTCACTTTCAATATGATGAGTGTGTAGTATAATGTATGGATACTGATAGGAGCCAACAAATCTCTCTCTGTGTGTGTTTTATCCCCAAAATAATCTCACACCAGTCCTATGTCAGAATAACATGCCTGCGTTCTGCACTCCAATCTTGTGAAAGACTCCTGACAGATTCATTTACTAAAACACAGCAGTTTTTCAGCCATCTGACCCTAGGGTTCCCTAGAAACTGAGATTCAGAAGTAACTTTCAGCTCCACAGAGGATAGTAAATCAAGAGAGAAGCTCAAAATTCATGGTGAGGTTGATGAAATGGAAATGAAACCCAACACTAGATTTAGAAATGTTTCACTTCCTTTCCCCCGTCGAGAAGCGCAGCTAAAAATCAAATTATTTGTACTGTGTTTCATTTGCTGTGCTTGCTGAACTAAAGAGTCAGTTAAAACTCTGCTTTATTGCTACTAAATCCTGGGCATCTTTTCTCAAGATTAGTGCCACCCTTACGAGGTGGTAGACTAATTAGCAACATTTTCACCTCGAAAGATGTGAAATTTGTCCTTTCCAATAACATCTTTATAGCTGAATTTTGCCCGGGTTACTGCAGCAGATGTCACATTAATCCTCCAAAATTCGAAGTCCATTTTATCAACATCTTTGACAGAGCCCCAAGGGTTTACTGATGGAGTGTGAGCTAGAATTGTCCTCGTTCTATAACTTTAGCAATTAATAATTCATTTGGTGATACTTACTGTATGTTCACTCTGCCCTCGAGATAGCTGTCAACACTTCTTTAATTAAGACTAACTTACTGACTTTGGGCTGCTTTTCAAAGCACATTCTGCACACAAAAGAAACCAAATATCCAAGGACCTGTTAGCATTGCCACATTACTTTGCCACTGTCATCAGACCACAAAGGAGTTGTGGCATACCAGCACTAAACTTTTATGATACTGTTTAGTATTCTGCACTCAACTGGGTTTTCTGTATGCAGAACTGTGCAAAATACTCATACTTGAAATTACATTTTGTCCTGAGATTAGGCATAGTCAAGGTAGAAATCCTTTTAAAAATCTTTATAAATGCTTTGTAAAGAAGGCAGAGAGTATGGTGGAGATGGATGAAAAAACTTGGGAAATGGATGATTCTATTAGAAGAAATCTACCATCCTCTGGTGAGGGGGATGAAAACACAGACATAAGGTTTAGTGCTAAGCTAAAGCAAAAACAGGGGATTAATTTTCCCAACCATTTTTGCCTCATGAGAAAGCACTTTTCCTTTTAAAGGCTGCTGCGAATGAGTGAACTATCTGTTATTATTGCAGTTCTCCCTAGCTAAAGGGATCCACTCTTTTTTCCCTGGAATTTCCATAATAGAACTTTTTAAAAATCCTCCGAGCTCATTTACTGACCTTATATTTTTCCCCTTTATTTTGGTCAGAATGGGAAGAAGGGCCAGGATGACAACCTCTAACTCAGGTGTCTCAGTTTGTCCTGTAGTCAACTAAGCTGCGACAAGAGTCTGGAGAAGTAAGCAAGCTCGGAAGGTAACCACTAGGCTTGTGTAACCACGGAAAAATTTGGTTCTAAACTCGTTTTGTTTTTAGGGGGCCCTTGCGTTTGTTTTTTTTAATAATTCCGAAATTTTCCTTTTAAAAATTTCAAAATATATGAAATTTCGTATAATTACTAATCGATTCGTTAATGGCGGACGCGATCGTGCAATATGCTAAAAAAAATCTCCAAATGGGACAGGGGGAACTTTTGAAGCTTCCCTCTCCCTCTGTTGTTGACTGTTGGTGTGATAAAACAAACAACAACTATAAAACTTGCACCAGACATGCAAAAATAATTACGAAATAATTACGAAATAATTACAAAATGATTACAAAATAATTACAAAATAATTATGAAATTAAATTGAAAAAATGTTTCGAATCTAATTTACTCCTCACACCATTCCTGCATGGCTCAATATTGGATCGTAAGCTAATTTAAATACGAATTAATAACGAATTACGAAATTAACGAACAAAACCGCCCAAGCCTAGTAACCACAACTTCCTTGGAGCATTTATAAAAGGATGGCGACTAAACAAAACAACAATGTACTGCAGTGGTTCTCAACCTGGGGTCCCCAGCTGTGTTTGGCCTACAACTCCTAATAATCCCAGCCAGTTTACCAGCTGTTAGGATTTCTGGGAGTTGAAGGCCAAAAACATCTGGGGACCCCAGGTTGAGAACCACTGATCTACTGTTTCATGTTAGCAATTGCACAAACATTTACTGGAGTGATGTCAGACTACTAAAAATGCATAAAAATTGACATTCATGGTTTAAAGTTTATCACTTTATCCCTAAGATCCATTTGGATGAAGAACCAATGAGATTCCTCCATTTGAATTGGCTTTGTAATGTTCTCACAAAGCCAAATCCAATTGGTCATAATGAACTATTTCAGATATCCATCAAGTCTCGAAACAGAGAACAAAATAACTACATTGTAGTCCCATATATCAGTAATTATTTTCTATAAGGTGGACTACTGATCTGGTCTGACTTTTGTTGAGTCCAGGAGTTGGCATACGACCTCATCAGATGGAGCAAATTTAGCATCCTAGGACACTTTCACTACATCTTATGGATGAAGCCCCATGCCTGACATCGCACAACATCAAGTGCTTTCCAGTGGATGCCCCACCCCCAACCAAGGTGAAAGCATCACTTTCCTCACAACATGGGATGCCTAGCTGGAAGACCAACACTATTTCCATGTGATGGGAAAAGTGCTGAGAGTGAGCTGCGAGTGAGTGACAGATTCGCCCCACTCCCCCTTTCTTTTCTCCCAGATGCCAGGCAAAGTGGGATGTTTCACCTGGCCTTTATGATGAGACACATAAGCTTGCCTCAGTGCCGCATGGGACACTCCAAGCTGTTTCTTTGTCTTTTTCTCACAAAGAAAGGGTGGATTTCCTCCTCAAGAAGCAGACAGGAGTGGAAACTTTGCATTTTCGATGGTAATCTATTCTGTTTCATATTAATTTTTAAACAAACTTTTTTTTCAAATTGTTTCCAAACTACTAATTATTTTTGTGTCTTTTTTGTCCCTTTCTGCTTTCTTGCTTTTTTGGCAGTTTGTGTATCCCTCTTTGGTTCCAGGATAGAAAATTGGCCTCTGTCCTACTGCCTCTTCTTTTTATTTATGTAGAGCCAGATTCCAACATTGTCCGTGCATCTTGGCTCAATGTATTAGCACCTCCTGCCACAAATCCTCATCTGTTCATCATAGCCTCCTTCCCTGAAAGTTAAGGGAACCCTCTAGAGTGATGTGCAATGAGATATAGACAGAATGCAGGTGGCAGGACATGCCTTCTTTCCCAGGTGCTGGTGGAGTCTTCCGTTTGTGCATTGGGACCCTTTACATCTCATCCAACAATCCTTGGTTCTCATAATGTATTCTGCTGAGTAAATTAGCCCATACACTTACAAATATCCAATTTTAGTGTTTTTGTGCTTAGCTGAAATGGGCAAGTGTAACCTTGTTAGCTCTGAATAATAATGCCTGGTGTGCATGAGAGGACTTGAAGTGCTACTTCTCCAAATATTTGAGTTTTAAATGAATTTTTTAATGACATCGAGATTGTGGGTGTTTGGGGGTATGTTCGAATGAATACTGAACATTATTCTATTGAATTTTAGCAGACTGTTCATCAGTCCTTTAGAAAGTCACTCTCCATCTTTTATACCCACATATCTGTTATTTCAGTGATCGGGAACCTTTAACTCTCTCCAGATATATGACACCACTAGGCTTGGGCAGTTTCGTTCGTTAATTTCGTAATTCGTTATTAATTCGTATTTAAATTAGCTTACGATCCAATATTGAGCCATGCAGGAATAGTGTGAGGAGTAAATTAGATTCGAAACAATTTTTTCAATTTATTTCGTAATTATTTTGTAATTATTTTGTAATTATTTTCGCATGTCCGGTGCAAGTTTTATAGTTGTTGTTTGTTTTATCACACCAACAGTCAACAACAGAGGGAGAGGGAAGCTTCAGAAGTTCCCCCTGTCCCATTTGGAGTTTTTTTTTAGCATATTGCGCAATTGCGTCCGCCATTAACGAATCAATTCGTAATTATACGAAATTTTGTATATTTCGAAATTTTTAAAAGGAAAATTTCGGAATTATTAAAAAAAAAAAACGCAAGGGCCCCCTAAAAACAAAACGAGTTTAGAACCAAATTTTTCTGTGGTTACCCAAGCCTAGACACCACTATTCCCCTAATTATTGACAATGGATATTTGGGAATGTTATAAAGTAAAGTCTAAAGTCACTTGCCTCTAATTTTAGATCATCTGTTTGGGGTGGGGTAGAATCTTTTCCTTTGATTGCTTATGGTTTAAGGCAGGAGTAACAAACACATTTCCATCAAGGGCCACGTCGGTCTTATGTTTTTGTCAGAGGAATGTTGAATTAATGGACAGAGAATCCATGGATACAGAGGGTCAACTATATATTTTTTACATAGTAGTTGGTGGTCTTTTGTTTTTTTTTTTCAGTTTTCCAGATGTTATTGAATGACAACTTCCATCACTTTGGGGATAATGAGAGTTGCAATCCCACAACACTTGTAGCTCTGAGATTGGGAAAAGATTAATTCAGGTTTGCTCTTGTGTTTCCTATTTGCAAACATAATGATTATTTGTGGAAGGCAAAAGGAAGGCAAAAGTGGAAGGCAAAAGGAAGAGGGGCCGACCAAGGGCAAGATGGATGGATGGCATCCTTGAAGTGACTGGACTGACCTTGAAGGAGCTGGGGGTGGTGACGGCCGACAGGGAGCTCTGGTGTAGGCTGGTCCATGAGGTCACGAAGAGTTGGAGACGACTGAATGAATGAACAACAACAACAATGATTATTTGAGTCTATCAAATAAAGTAGCTATCTCAGGGTAGAGATTTGAAGTGTCATAAAAGAAAGTTGAATTGTTACTTATTTATTGTATTGGTTGGGGAGACTTGCTTGTCTACCATGTCTGTTGAAAAGCACATTTTCTGCCTCATGTGCCAAAATAACTTTCAACTTACTTAGCATCCTGACTTTAGTGGATCAGGTAATTCATTTGCTATTCCCGCCTCCAGCAACAAATGGCCATGAACTCAATACTCTGAAAAAACATTTTTGGTATTTCATTTCTCAGGCTTTGGGCCAAATTTTCTTTAGACAATGTACACTGTATCCATGAGTCCTTCAGTAGACCAACAAATGAATGGATGAATGGATGGATGGAGATGAAGGGAATTTTAAGAAAAGATGAAAGACTTTACAAGTCCCTGGTAAAGGAGAAAACAATATCAAACACCCAAAAGACATTTTACAAGTTTTATTTGATGTTTCGCAAAATAGATTAGAGGCATTTGTATTCATTAAGGGTGTTTTAAAAACTGTTTCTTTGGAATTCAAGTACTTTATTTATAGTGCTTGGACTTTATGGACAGCGTAAGAACTATAAACAGAGCAATAAAATGGTCAGGGAGAAAAGGCAATTTTGTATGTCACAAAGGAAAAGAATAATATTGTTTCTTAAATTCCCATTTTGGCAAATTGCTAGAGAATGAAAGAAAAATGCAACAGCAGTATGGCAGATGAGGGATGCGGAGGAAGATCATGTATGAAAGAATCAACTGTGGCATGTAATAATAACATCAGAATGGACATGCACTTCAATGCTGATTTCTTTTTTGGAGAATACATCCAGGTCACAATTTTTAAGTTCCCTAGCAAACACACTGCAAGAATTGGCATTATCCAAAACTGTATTTCTCCCATATAATGCTTCCAAGACTAAACTCCTTCTGATTCTAAGAATGAGCTAATGTCTGAATTTCTGAGACTTCAAGTAAGTGAAGTTGAGGAAAACCACTTTGTGAAAAAAGTAAAAGAAGAAAGAGGGTCTGGAAAAGACCCAGCCATTCCAAACTTGCCTTAATTTAATGGCATTCTGCCTCCTGTTACTTTGTCTCATTTGGAATGAATTTTATGCATTAAATTTATTGAAATAATCTGAATTTCCCTTCCTATATTTACTATAAGAAAATGCAAAGTGTCCCATTTTAGATGTTGCTGTACTGCAACTCTTAACATTCCTCACTAGATATGTAATTTGTCTTTAATTTTCTTCTCAAGGAAAGCAAGAATTAATTTGATCAGTTTCCTTTCCACTATGAGAAAGTAATTAAAAACTGTATTTTTAAAAGCCTATTCATTCTGCACAAAATGCCAATATAGTTATTTTGCTTTAAAAAAAAAAACAAGCCTTTTTGTACAGGAAACCACTTTTTTCACAAAAGACATTTCTGCATATAAATATTATTGTGTGTACAGACTATGCTGTTTCCAATATAGAAAATCTTGTTTATGTTGATAGCCACCTTGTGCAAGTTTGACAAATCCAATCATATATAGGCAGTCCCCAAGTTACGTACAAGGTAGATTCTGTAGATTTGTATGTAAGTCAGAACAGGTACCCTTTTAAAAGTGCAACCATATATATGTGCAGTGTGCACATATAAGCTTTGGATAGCATAGGGAAGAGTTAACACCCCTGTGATGTTTGTCTTGCTGCTTGTGCCCCTGTTCTGAAGATTTCACTGCGTTTTGCATCCCTGTGATAATGGATTTTGAAAAAAAAATGGCTTGTTGTGGAAACAAGGATTGGCAATAAAGCTTTAGTGGAGACACTTTTTCCCATGATAACATGACGAACCCACATGATCTCTTCAATCATCTGGAGAGGCCCTACTCGTGCTCCCACTTGCATCGCAAGCGCGATAGGTGGGGACAAGAGAGAAGGCCTTCTCGGTGGTGGCCCCTTGTCTCTGGAACTCACTTCCTAAGGACATCAGGCATGCCCCAACTTTGGCAGTCTTTAGAAGGAGCTTGAAAACGTGGTTGTTCCAGTGTGCCTTCCCAGAATAATGAACCCTTAGCATTATGTCCTCTAAAAACACTTTATACTGATTTAGGATTGCTTGTATGTTTCCACCAACGCCCTACCTCTTCTATCTTGTTCATGCCCGGCATTATTTTTTAACTTTAATTACATTTGGCCCAGCCATAGATTTTAAATGTGAAACTAGTCAAATCTGAACTCCGCTGCATTTAAAAAATGTATTTTTTTTTCCATTCTGAATAAGCAGTTTTTACTATGGAGGGCATCATGAGGAGACAGCAAAGCCTAGAGAAGACAATTATGCTGGGGAAAGTGGAAGGCAAAAGGAAGAGGGGCCGACCATTGGCAAGATGGATGGATGGCATCCTTGAAGTGACTGGACTGACCTTGAAGGAGCTGGGGGTGCTCTGGCGTGGGCTGGTCCATGAGGTCATGAAGGGTCGGAGATGACTGAACGAATGAACAACAACAACAAGTATGGAGGGGGTCATACTAAAGTACTCACAAAAAATAGATAGCACCCTCGATTTACACTAAGATATTGGAATACACCAGGGCTCAAACCCAGATTTTGTGTTAAGTGCTCAAAATTGAGTGCTTCAATATTGTTGAGACAATAAATTCATTCCAGGTCTCATTCCAAACTTTAAAAGGTCATCTGAACTGCTGAACATATTTAGGAGATAAGATTTAGCACCCTGGAAAGCTCTGAAGTTCAGGTTAATGCCTGCAGCATATTCACCACTATACTAGCCCCCAGTGCAAAAGGCCAGTTCCTGGATGCATAAATATGCACTTTTCCTTTTCTCTTATATTTCGATGAATTGAATTAAAATTATCCCTTTTTCATATCTTTATATGAACATTGTCTGAATAGTTGAGGAAGGGGCATAGATAAGCAGAAGCCACTTTGGGGCCTAGGTTTTCATTTAAAAAAAAAAAACCTTCATTGGAATACATGAAAAGAAGTGCTATATTATTCCTACAGTATGTTACAATCATGTTCCTATTATATTTGCTTGGCTATAGAGTTTCTGCTTCAAAGCTTTCACAGCTCCCACCCTCCTGTGAGCAATTAAAGCAACAATAATCCAACAATCCCCTTCTCACACTAATTAAACAATGGGTGTAATGTGTTTTAAAGGCCAAGATCAGTCCTGGCAAAGGAAACGTATTTTACTCTGAAGTCTTTCCAAAGTAGACTTCTTAGTGCCAGCTCCTGTAGTGGTTCCCAGAGAGCTGCTATTTCAGGTCAAACATATGCCAACCCAATGGTCCTTGAATTTATTTTTCTCTCCCTGCAAGGTACGCATTCATCCATGGAGCAATTTCTTTAAATGAGGCATCTTAATTTGAATTGCCAGCTACTACCTGCGGTGTAAACTTTTCCCTCCATCACCTCTGAGAATTAAGAGGCAAATTAAGTAGCACTCCAAAGTTTTTGCTTGCTGAAATTCCAAGTCTGGGATCCCAAAATGCAAGGTGGGTGAGGGTAGGACATGGAGACAATTCAAGACATGGAGACCTAGCAGTGCAGAAAGCTTTACAGTGTAGAAGAGACCAGAAAAACAGCAAATGCTCTTTGAAGGTGTTGCTTTTGAGGTAACTTATTCCTCAATATATACAAAATCAGGACCTGGGTATACTTTGCTGTAAAGGTCCATCTGTTGTCCTTCTCACTGGGATTAAAAATGGCCTGCCCTACAAGACCAATCCTTATTTACTATATTCAGGGAGCTATTCACATTATGGAATTATAGCTCTATGTTTCCACTTAAAATGTCACAGTTCTATCCTATGAAATCATGGGGTTGACAGTTTAAGGAATTCACAGCTAGAGAACTCCAGCACCTGACCAAACTGCACACTACAGAATTCTATAAGAGAGAACAATGGCAGTGAACATGGAATCCTGGTAATATAATTCTGTAGTGTCAGTGACCCTCAAATCAATAGTGGCTCTCAACCTGTGGGTCCCCAGATGTTTTGGCCTTCAACTCCCAGAAGTCCTAACAGCTGATAAACTGTCTGGGATTTCTGGGAGTTGTAGGCCAAAACACTTGGGGACCCACAGGTTGAGAACCACAGAATCAGAAGGTCATAGAGTTGTTGTAGGTTTTTTCGGCCTGTATGGCCATGGTGTAGAGGCATTCTCTTCTGACGTTTCGCCTGCATCTATGGTAAGCATCCTCAGAGGTAATGAGGTCTGTTGGAACTAGGAAAAAGGGTTTATATATCTGTGGAATGACCAGGGTAAGACAAAGTGTAACTTTATAATTGTTGTATGGTTATATGTGTTGTAATTGCCTTTTTGTAAATTGCCTTTTTATGTATGTTGTACATCGCCATGAGTCGCCCTAAAGGGCTGAGAATGGCGGTTAACAAATGCACCAAATAAATAAATAAATAAATAAATAAATAAAATAAAGGACTCTTGTCTGCTGGAGCTAGGTGTGAATGTTTCAACTGACCACCTTGATTAGCATACAATGGGCTGACTGTGCCTGGAGCAAACTTTTGTTGAGAGGTAATTAGATGTCCCTGTCTGCTTCCTCTCTGTTGTTGTGCTGTTGCAATTTTAGAGTTTTTTAATACTGGTAGCCAGATTTTGTTCATTTTCATGGTTTCCTCCTTTCTGTTGAAATTGTCCACATGCTTGTGTATTTCAATAGCTTCTCTGTGTAGTCTGACGTGGTGGTTGTGAGAGTGGTCCAGCATTTCTGTGTTCTCAAATAAAATGCTGTGTCCAGGCTGGTTCATCAGGTGCTCTGCTATGGCTGATTTCTCTGGTTGAAGTAGTCTGCAGTGCCTTTCATGTTCCTTGATTCATGTTTGGGCAATGCTGCGTTTGGTGGTCCCTATGTAGACTTGTCCACAGCTGCATGGTACATGGTAAACTCCTGCAGAAGTGAGAGGATCCCTCTTGTCCTTTGCTGAACGTAGCATTTGTTGGATTTTCTTGGTGGGTCTGTAGATAGTTTGTATGTTGTGTTTCCTCATCAGCTTCCCTATGCGGTCAGTGGTTCCCTTGATGTATGGCAAGAACACTTTTCCTCTGGGTGAATCTTCATTTTTATTCTCATGGCTTGTTCTTGGTCTTGCAGCTCTTCTGATGTCTGAGGTGGAGTATCCATTGGTCTGTAGAGCCCAGTTGAGGTGGTTCAGTTCATCTTGGAGGAGGTGGGCTTCGCATATTCTTTTTGCACGATCTTCCAAGGCTTTAATGGTGCTTCTTTTTTGACTTGGGTGATGGTTGGAGTTTTTATGTAGATATCTATCTGTGTGTGTGGGTTTTCTGTAAATGGTGTGACTCAATTGTTGACCCAGTTTGTGGATGACTAGGACATCTAGAAAAGGCAGTCTTCCTTCATTTTCTTTTTCCATGGTGAACTGGATGTTTGGGTGGATGCTGTTGAGATGGTCCAGGAACCTGTTGAGTTCTTCTTCTCCATGGCTCCAAATGGTGAAAATGTCATCTACATATCTGAAACATATCGTGGGCTTTTTTGTTGCTGTCTCCAGGGCTTGTTTTTCAAAGTGTTCCATGTAGAAATTAGCTATGACCAGGCTGAGAGGGCTCCCCATAGCTACTCCATCTTTCTGTTCGTAGAACTCATTGTTCCACTGAAAGTAGCTGGTGCTGAGGCAATGGTGAAACAGAGCTGTGATGTCTTCTGGGAACCTCTGGTTGATTAGTGCAATGATGTCTGCTACCGGGACCATGGTAAATAGAGACACCACATCAAAACTGATCAGTTTGTCGTTGGTATTTAACTTGAGATTGTTGATTTTTTCTATGAAGTGGGCTGAGTCCTTGATGTAGTGTGTGGTGAGAAGGTCATAGCTTCTAAAACTGTTCTAAAATAAGAGCCAGTGTGACGTAGGAGATTATGATGGCCTTAAACAATTTTAAAAAACCAAATTCAATTCCTCCTTTAGTTGTATAGCTTACTGAGTGACCTTTCATCAGTTGTCTCCTCCAGATTATTTTGAAGATGTAAGAGAACAACACTAGGCAGACACTTTGAGAAAAGTGGTATAAACACAAGTATTTTAATATGAATGTTATATATGTGGCTTGTATATTTGATAATGCATCACTCCACATATTTACTTGAAAGATGTTTCCAGTGCTTTCAGTGTGAACTGCACCCCAAAAATGTACACAAGTGTTTATTCTGAATGTTCTGAAATTGTTAGGGAAAAAACCCTGGGCTTTTTGACATTTCTGGGGGGGGGGGGGGACTACATCTTTTCTGTAACTTTAAACTGTGACCCAGTGTTCATTGCTTGGGAGTAACATCCACTAGACCAAACAGAATGACTTCTAAGTATACATCTAAAAGATGAGGCTATATATCTGGGAAGTTTCATTATGAGACTTGCCCTTCGAGTAATCTGTCTCTAATTAGAAGTGAAAACTTCCAAGCCAGAATTGTAAAGCACCTTTCTGAGACAATAAGTATCTGCTATAAAATATGATTGCTGTGCCCCAAGCTAGGATTGCAAGCATTGAACCAACCACTTCTGCATTTAAACACAATAGGAATTTGTATGCTTGGAAGGAGCATGGCTGGTGCTGCATGGGCTGTAAATCTTCATGGAACTTGGAATCCAAACATTCCAAATTATGGGGTTTTGGAGTAAAAGAGAAAATGCAATAGCAAAACAGTGTGGATGTTTTGCTGCTCTTAAAGCACTGCTAGTATTTTTATCTTTGTACAGTATGATAACTGGAAAGTATACATGGGGATAGTGGTTATTGAATGAATGCAGGGACAGGTAGTTATTTGCCTCTTTGCAGAGCTTGACTGACCACATGACAAAAATACCTCGACTACTTGTCAATCATTGTGCAAAACAAATTGATGGTTAGGAAGCAAGTTGGGGTGCCTTTTCTCTGCCCCCCCCTTTTTTTGAGCCCTCACCTCTGACTTTGGCCTCAAATCTCATCAGTATGCCATCTAATAGATTACCAAAAGGGAATGCAGCATGTGATATAAGAAATTCCAGAACCGTACTCTGAGGGGAAGGCCACATATTTATTATTTATTAATTTTATTTACAGCATTTATACTCTGCCCTTCTCACCTCGAAGGGAACTCAGGGTGGATCACAGAACACATACTGCAAACATTCGATGCCATTAAACAGACAGTACAGACAACAGATAGACGTATTATGTCGGCAAAACATCGGTGCTCACCCCAACCCGGGCTCAAACTGCCAACCTTTTGGTTCGGAAAGATCTATTGCTGTTGGTGATTAGTCAGCTGTGCTAAAACTGGTTTTCATGTGTTTCATATGAAACCAATCCTTTCGGCAATTGTGCTAAGCAAATAGAACTTTTAATATATTGCAATAATTCTTGCGCCACTACAAGGTCTTGTTTGACAGATCTGATGAGCAACTTCCCAAACTGACCCTCACTGGAATAACATGGTTACTCCCCCAAGAAGCATGATGCTATTATTTATAGACTTCTCAGGAGGTATATCATCATCATCATCATCTTCATCATCATTTAAATACTTATTAATCGCCCTCCATCTGAGAATGCTCCAGGAGATTTACAGCTAAGTTGTAAAAGATAAAATACATACATACAAAATTAAAAATTAACAGGGATCGAATACTCTAGTAAAAAGCCAGGTCTTAAGTGCTTGAGTAAAAGGCCCTAAGTCACACATAGCTCTCATGTAGGGCGGCAAGGAATATAATGCCTGTCCCCTGTGATACATCCATCAATTGATCCGGTGCCCTCTTTGGCACATCCATAGATTGATTTTGCTGGGGAAATCCATGGATGGATCTTACTGGGTGTTTAGCATAGTTCTAATTTCAGTGACTTAATAAAGAATTTTTATGTTACAATTTGCCAGTTGAGGTATGAAGAAAGAAGTCCTCATGAGTAAACAGCCTTCTTTAGAAGGCAATGGAAAGAAATACACTACAATAGAAGTGCTCTTACACAAATTTATGCATGAATTGCAAGTTGAGACCGTATTGAAAATTTCTATTCTATATTACAATTTGATAAGAATCTGATAGCATAGAATGATGTATATGTTCCTTTTTCCCCCTTTTTTTGTAACGAAATTTGAAAACTTTTCTGATCCTGGTTATTTTCCATTTAATAATGCAATATTTACTTTGAAAGTACTTATTCCATTCCAGAAGATTCGTTTTTGTAGGTGCCACAAACTCTGTTGCATTGATTAAGACTTGATGAGATATTAATTGAAAAATTGGAGCAAAATGTGCTGCAGGATGTCCTGCAACAACAAAGTTTTGGTAGTTTAGTAAACTTTATCCATATTTTTTTTGATTGAACCAATTAGGAAAAGACATTTATAACCCAGGAACAAAAATCATGATTTTTTTTTAAAAAAATTAATTTTATTGATACAGGAATGATACATATGTTTCTCTACTAAGATTGCGATTAGCAGGCTGCCTAGTGCGAACTTGTTCACACTGATTGTCAGAACAGATGGTGACCTCTCCCTGTCAACATTTTCTTTCCCTTGATGTTTCCAAGTTCTCCTTCCAATATCTACAGAAGGATCCTACACATATATTTGCAATGTACGTACTCCATTCAAAACCCTATTCAGTTCTATAGAACAAGAACACAATTGTATGGCCGGAATCACTGGATTATTGTAAGCTTTTTTTTGGGCTACATGGCCATGGTCTAGAGACTACCTCACTACCTCTGAGGATGCTTGCCATAGATGCAGGTGAAACGTCAGGAGAGAATGCCTCTAGACCATGGCCATATAGCCCGAAAAAACCTACAACAATCCAAGAACACAATTCTTCTCTAATTTCAAACACATGTCCAAGAATGAATAATTTCAAATGTTTGCTCAAATCTCTCCAAGCAAAATTATGATACTTATGACATACTATTGGCAATTTTTAAACACTTCATTCATTTGCACAAGAAAACATTACCTGCAGATACCAGTTTCTGAGATAAAAGTCTTTTGCACGGGGAAAAAATGCATTTTGTGCAAAATATACTGTTTTTGCAGGGATTGTTTTAATTTGAAATTTTGCATTTTTCAAAAAATCTTTTTTTTTTCTGAAAATAAATTGTTCAAAAAAGAAGTTCAAAATGTGAAAGATCTCATGGGGATGGACCATTATGTCAGTGGGATGTCTTGAAATGTTTGTACTTGGCTCGTGTGTGATTAAATGAACAAATGGAGGTAATGTTTCTATTTATCAGCTTTTTCTCTAACCAATGACAAATCACTTTTGAAATACAAATTTCTGAATGGCCTTAACATTTAGATATTTTTGAACAAGGCAGATTTTAACATGCAGCTATTGAGTACATTGATAGAATCACTTTTATCCCTGTGCCTTGAACTGTTCTGTGTATGTGTAATTATGTGCTCTTCTTTCCTTAGTCCTGGAGGGTTTTCTCAATTAAAGAGCAAAGTAAAAATCTCTCAAGTGGTGGAAGTCACACTTCGCCCAGGGATGGAAAGCAGATTGAGAGAGAATGTGGCTCTGTTTCACAGTATCACTTTAGTGCTGTTGTAATTCTCATGGTTCCATTCTGTGTAATTTTGGAATATGTCATTGGATGAAGTGAAAAAACCCTCTGGCTTGGAGTTCTGAAACTACAAATCCCAAGATTGCAGTCATGGCATTTAAAGTGGGATTAACGTACTAAAATTATGTTGTGTGAGAGGGAACTCAGGATAACATTTCCAGATAACCTGAGGAAATGCATTGTAGTCTACAAAAGCTCCTGTGCTAATAAATTTGTTTCTTACTAAGATGCTGCAAGATTCTTTGGCCATCTCCTACTGAGAAGAAGCTTGATTCTTCTTTTCAGTTAGGAACTGCCAGTAAGCTGAAGATAATCTCAAACACCTACTGTGAAAGCAATGAGAATGACAGACAAGCAAGTCAAGGCGAAGGTGTTTCGAAGAGGAGATAAACATTTCCCAACTCATTGTCTACACAACCACTATCATGTGCAAAGCAATACCAAATTATATTGAGGGCGCAGAAGTGCCTGTCCAAAGATTTAAAGCAAATATCCTTCAAGGTTACCTTAGATTAAGTTTTCCAGTGATTTTATTTTGGCATTTATCAACAACCAGAAATGCAGGAAAATGGAAAGACCGAGAAATAGCAAGTCATTCTTCCACTATGGTGCCTACTTGTCCATGGCACTTTGAACTGACTTGTAGCTGACTTAATTTTGAAGGAGTTGTAATGAACTGAAACTCAAGCCTCCCTTTCTCTCTTACTCTCTCACATACACACATCAACATTTTATTCTAACCTTCCTTAGATTTGCTGAAGGACTAATGTAAAAAAATTCAGATACTTTTGAAAATGTTAGCTAAACATAAAGAGCAATTATATAACCTTGAATGGAGAAACTGCTAAGTAATTTAGATAAACTTATTAGAGTTCTTTTGACATCCTGCAAAATTCCTATAGGCCCTGAAAATTTGCTCTGAATTTTGCTTTAGGCTATACTTGGTTATAACTTTGATACAATTCATGTTCCCCCTTAAAATCTCTAATGGAAAGCCTTCCAAAGTAGGAGCAAAAATTTTGTACTTAACAAAGACAAGAACAAATGGTGTGTTCTGCCATATATTAAAATTAAAGCAACGATAATCTAATTTGCTTAAGAAATCTCCATTAGTATTCACCTGGTAGCTAGCAGCTTTAATCTCCTGCCATTAGTGAAAATAGAAGCTCATTAAATACCAATTCGATTTTATTAAGGATTGGAGACTACGTAGAAAAATTGCTGTTGTAACTTCCTGCCTAATTGTTCTTAGTGACCACTAATGTTATAGTTGTACTTTAACGTGTTTTTTCCATTTGTTCAGGTATCACAAAGGTGGAAAATGTAGGCCTCCAGGTGTAGTTGAACTGTAGTTGCTGGCATTCTTCAACATAGCTTATAATTGTCATAGTTCAACAATGTCTGGAAAGATGCACAATTAATGCTTGTTATGTCACCATCACTACCATATAGTGGAAGAAAAAAGGCAATTGCATGTTATCTGATTTTCTCTAAATAGTTTTACAGAAATGAGTTTCTTTTTAGTTTTATATGAAAGTGGGTCATAGATCACAGTTAGCAAAGACCTGAATCTTGGTATGAATTGTATCATTAACCCTGACAAGGGTATTATTGTAGTACAGTGTGCTGATCAAGCTACAACTAGTAGTAGAAGGGGAAAGAGGGCTGCTCAGGTATTGGAACAAGAGCAGCAAAGGAAGCGAATTAGGGAGATATTCATGACACCTACAGATACTGAGTTGTTTGAAGGTTTCACAGACTCTGAGATGGAGGAGGAGGGAGATGGGAGTAGAGGTTTGAAACAGGTTACTCGCGAGCAAGAGTCAGATGAAAGGAAGTGGATCCGTGAAATACTCAATGCTCTAACTGAGGAGGAAGACTTCATGGGGTTCATAGGGAGTGATGGAACTGAGAGTGATAACGGAGAGGAGGATGGGCTAGACTGGACCCGTGAGGAGGAAGACTTCATGGGGTTCATAGGGAGTGATGGAACTGAGAGTGATAACGGAGAGGAGGATGGGCTAGACTGGACCTGTGTGCAGGAGATCAGGGACATATGTACTCTACTCAACCCATATCAAGTGATGAGTTTGAGGGGTTTTCGGGAGACTGGCAAACAGGTAATACATGGGGTGATCTAAGTCTTGATAGGCGCTGGAAAAGTTGGAGGGATGGGCAGTGGCGAGCAGCTTTGGAAGCTAAAGCACCTGAGAGTGATGAAGACAGGGTGGAGACCAGTTCATCATCTGATAATGAGTTATAGGATAAAAAGAAGGTGTCAAACTTTGGGGACTTTGCAGTAGGCAAAGTGTTGTATTTGGGCTTGGGACTTTGTTGTTGCCATTACTTTCGCCTTGGGCCCTGGGACTGCAGATCGCTGTGTTTCCGTGCTTCTACTGACTGGAATCCTGTAAGTGCTGACTTCTACTTCCTTGCTGACTCCGGATTGTTTTTGGACGACGACATCATATTTTGGACTTCTGCTTTTGGACATGCCTCGACTTTGGACTGTTTCCTGACTACGTTTTTGCTTGCTTCCACTTTGCTACCTTATGTTTTGTGAACTCTGTTATTTTGAATTGAATCCATGGAGAGACATGGCAGAATCAATCATATCCCATATGAAGAAAGGCTATGTATCTGTGGTGCCCCTGAAGTCGAAAATCTGGACCACACTTTACATCAATGCAATCTATATGAAAATGAAAGGAAACAATACTTATGGCCTTTTAGTTGGGATACAGCAGCCAAAACATCATTTCTGTTGGCTGGTTATAACCCCATTCTGACAACACAAGTTGCCCTTTATCTGTTTAAAGCTGCTAAAAGGAGATCAGAGTACATAGATCAGATTGGGGTGCAGTGTAGGGGAGACGAGGATAGTTGATGCATATATCTATGGCTACCTGTATATTTGTATTTTATTTTAAGAGGACTAGATGTATGTTGTATGTTATGTCTGCATTGTTTGTTTTTGATAAGGCCAATTGGCTAATCAATAAAAAAAATTGTTGTTGTTATTTTGAAGCAGTTTTCTTGAACTTTTTGTTATACCGGATTATATTCCAGCATAATCCGGATTATTCTCCAAATTGCGTTTTTTTCGTAGCAGCTTGCTACAGACTTTGTTTTCTTGCTAGATACCCTGAGTTAAGTGTTTCTAAGCTATTTTTGTTACTTTAATAAACCTTGTTTGGACCTTTTACTTGTGTTTGGCTCCTTTAAGGTTCTGGTTCATGACAGGTATAGCCGTTGACTCAACTGGATCAGTCTACATGTTGACTTGACTTTCAACAACTGATTGAGTGGGTCTATAGTTGGGACTCAACAGTAGAACTGCAGGTTATGAGCGAAATCCAGTTACTTCAGTGAGATTCTCCAGCCTCTTGAGGTGAAGCACAAAAACAAGCAAACCTCAAAGTATTGTGTGGATTTTTGGTGCTATGGAAATAAAAGCAGCTTATTCATCCCCTCTTCTGTAGCACACTGTTCCTTGTTTATATACAAGGAAAAACAAAAGTGGATAGTGAACGATGGAGAAGAGGAGTTATGAGTATTACAGGTCTTGCTTCTAATGACCGGAATTGGTTTATGACAGAATCTCCAATAATTGACTTCTCCAGATAAGAAATCAAATGTTTTATTAAGGATCTCTCCTTTGACTGTGTTTTTCTCAGCTGAGAATAGTAATGCATCTAATAATGAGAGGTAGAAATGTAGAAAGTATTTGCAAACATTCTCATCCTCAATCAAAAGGTTTCCCAACGTGTTAAAATGTCAGCCTCTGTAAGAATATTCACTCTTGTCCATTGTGATGTCTTGGCCTAGCTTTTTTCCCCTCCTCTGTTTCATTTCCTTGTTTTGTTCTCCCTTTGGTGTGGACTTTTCCACTTGTACATAGTTTTAGGGGTGGAGCTTAAAACCCCCTAGAGGCCTGGCTCAGTTGGTTTAGCCCTTTTGCCTCAGAACTTGTCTGAAAGGCTTTTCCCTCCTTTTTATTCTGTGTCAGAGTTTTAGGGGAGAAGGCCAGAAATTGTCTGGGTTCCTTGGTCTGGCAATCCAAACAGGCATGCTATAGCATGTATATGCAAGATAGCCACTATAGTTTGTATATACCACATAGCCAATATAGCCTGTACCTTTACCATATAGTTATTATAGTTCTGTACTTTACCATTTTAGTTCTGTATTATATCAATGGCCAAGTACCTTATGGTAGCCAATATAGCCAAGTATTTACCAATAAATTACTCCAGTATTTTACTTTAAATAGCCGAGTACTTTACCAAGTGACTTACCACAATTATAGTCAAGTATTTTACCTCATATTTTGCGAATATAGTCAAGTGTTTATTACCAGTGTAACTAAGTTCAATCAACAAACTTCATCTTTGTAATATTTTATTTTGATTCGCCTTTCAAGAACTCTGACTGAAGTTAACTTTGCATTGAGTTTCCAGTTAACTTATTTGGTTAACCTTAATCCTGTCTCAAGAGTCTTTATTTTAAAGAACTGAAGTACATCAGAGGGTATTCTGATAGCCACTGGGGAATAGCCAGACATATACAGTATATTCTGGCGTATAAGACTACTTTTTAACCCAAGAAAATCCTCAAAAGTCAGGGGTCGTCTTATACGCGGGTGTAGTCTTATGCATGGGAGTTGTCTTAACTCTATATTTTAACTGGAAAAGTTGGGGGTCGTCTTATATGCCCAGTCATCTTATATGCCGGAATATACGGTAGTTTTCCTTTTACCCCAGCGTGCCATCACAACCATACTGACTCCTGTTTGCCATTTCTTTATCTATATCTATATCTATAATTGTGAATTGTGGTTGTTTATTCTGTCCTACATGCTGCCTGAGGAAATGTATTGCCTTTCCTCTCTATCCTAAAGATAACACACAAGATATGCAGGAAAACCAAATACATATAGAATTTTTGGTAGTAGAAAAGGAAGCAGCAATATAATCATCAATAATTAGGTTCTTATTTGAGAAACTTGTTTGGACAGTGCTGTTTTAAATGTAACAGGTATGAATCAATTGGCAATGATTAGTACTTTAACATCCTTGAGAGAAATCCAATAATTTCCACCTTGTGCACTACATGACTGTGCAAAATGATTTTTGACTGGGGTAAATAATTCAATTTGACCAATCATTTCAAAACATATTTGGCATGATTCAGTCAAGGCTATACACATCTCAATCCTGTTCAGTGCAAAAGTTTTATGCCCAGCTTAGCCACCCCATGAATTTCAGAGAGACTTAGAAGTGCCAAACCAGTGCAAATTATGCCTATTGTTACTTAACCAGGCCACAGCTAAGTGATCAAATGCATGCTTTGTATTAAGAAAGTTCTGGACTCAATCCTGAGGATTTCCAAGAAGAGCTAGAAAAATCCCTATCTGAAACCGCGCACAGGCCTTATCCTCCTTGACCATTTAGGTTGGTATGGGGTCAAATCAGCCTACAGGCACCTATAAAATGCATGCAGACTGTTCTGTTAACCCAAGGAAAGCCATTTAATGCAGCTGCACTCAGAGTTTTAAAATAACAGGGGGAAATTTGAATCCTGATTGAGGGTTTGGGCTTTCCCCTGTGTTTGGGAAGTGTAGACAACTACCACCAATTCTTATGCTAAATGAGTGGTGGATGTCTCAACAGCCATCACATGCTCTCTGGACTCAAGAGGTCTGGAGATGTGGAATGGTTGTTCCTCTCTGCCCTTTGCCACCCCAATTTTGTCAACTAGAAGGAAAAAGGGCACCTACTGTATGGCCTTTGGCATTCTTTGTGGTTCTATGTCATGTGAATGCCAAAAAAGCTTGGGAGGAACAGGCTCCTTTGCTAGTCACATGCCATGGTACCAACATGATAACCCTGTCCAGCAGCATGTGTGGCCAGCGCCCCCTTGAACCCGGGCTATCTCTATCAGAACCAACATTTTTCATTCCAGTTCCACTCCACATTTTGTGGTTATGTAGAATCAGCCAGAGATTCTTCCAGTTAGAGTTGTGAAGGCAGGAATCAGGCATGTAGCCGGGGGGGGGGGGCTTGAGGGGCTTCAGCCCCCCCTCCTGAAATTCTCATGGTGGTTCGCAAAAAGGCCTTACTGGTGCATTATTTAAACGGTTATGTTTATTCATATCATGATCTGATCACTATACTCAATATAGCCCATATGCATGGGGGTATTGGGGTAATGATACAAAAGGTTGGCTAGGGTAGACCCTCTTTCACTCAGACTCAGCCCCCCCGAAACTCAGCCCCCCCCCGAAACCTCCGCTGAAAAAAACTCACCCCTCCCCCCCCCCCCCGAATCGAAATCCTGGCTATGGGCCTGGCAGGAATAGTTGGACTAATGAACTGACATTGCATAACACTATATAAAATGGTTGTTCCTGGATTATAAATGTCATTTCCTAATTGATTCTATCATTAAAACATAGGGAAAGTTTATTGAACTGCAAAATTTTGTTTTTGCGTGACATTCTGCAGCACATTTTGCTATAGTTTTTCAATGACTATCTCATCTAGTCTCAATTAATTCACCTCACTACCTCTGAGGATGCTTGCCATAGATGCAGGCAAAACGTCAGGACAAAATGCCTCTAGAACATGGCCATATAGCCCGGAAAAACCTACAACAACCCAGTAATTCAACATTGTTTGTGGCAGTCCCAAAAATGAAGTTTTTGGAGTATAACAACTACTTTCACAGAAAGTACCACACAATTAAACAAGAAATAACACTTTCACACCAGGAACATTTTTTTCCAGTTCTGTTAAATATTGTAATGCAACTTCCTATCTTCTCACATTATCTGGATACTTCCACAAAGAATATATATCTGTAGCAGGCAACCCATATCTACACCAGTTTTACATATGATGGTCTCTTGCTCACATCAAATAGCTGCAAGAAGGAAAAGTTCAAAGAAGGGTGCCATGTTTTTCCTTCACTTCTCCTCATTATTATGCTCCCTGTTGTTACCTGAAGAAAATACACGTTTATATCCCCGTTCCTCGGCAAATATGAGTAGGATCACAGATGTAATTGTTTACAGAGAAAAGTTATCAAGGTTTGTATAAAAGTAAATTGCACTATGGTAAACAGAGTGTTTATTTTGTGAACAGTATATATAGCCTAACAGGCTACACAATAATACAGAGACATAATACTTTAGTCCTGGGAAGTAAAATATATTTAGCAGCAATACTAAAAGCTCCCTGGAGTCCTTAGCACCACTTGTCTTCATAACAGAGACCTTTCAACAAGACATATTTGCTGCAATGGAAAGAGAGAGAAGCTCTCCTATCAGGTGGGGCTATTAAATTGTATCAGATACCTACACTGTGGCTGTGAATGGATGGGAAGTCCAAATGGCTCTTTTCAGTTGTGTTTCATCCAGCAAAGGTTGCAATTTGCAGACAAGACAAATAAGTAAGGGTAGCTTTCTGGGGAGATGTGAAGAGAAGCAGCCAGTAGGCCTGTCTGTTTTGTTTCGTTAATTCGTTTTTCGTTTTTTAATCGTTATTTTTTGAATATCCGACGCGATATCAAAACATATTTTTAAACCCGGAAGGGTTTAAAAATATCGAAGCAGCAGCCCCATGTATTTTACGAGCTTCAGCTCGTGTCGTTAATGGCATGGAGGCTGCTGCTGAGTGGTGCTGCAGTGCTGGAGCCTGGGAGCCAATCCGGTGCTCCCAAGAACCTCAGCAGTGCACCGTGGCAGAAGCCGGATGGCGTGCGGAGGCCGCTTGTGAGCGCGCGCGCGCCATCCAATGGGCTCCGGCTCCTGCGCCCCCCTCCTCCTCCTCCTCCTCCCATCTGGGAGGAGGAGGAGGAGGAGGAAGAGGAGGAGGAGGGGGGCGCAGAAGCCGGAGCCCATTGGATGGCGCGCGCGCTTACAAGCAGCCTCCGCGCGCCATCCGGCTCCGGTTCCTGCGCCCCCCCTCCTCCTCCTCCTCCTCCCAGCTGGGAGGAGGAGGAGGAGGAGGAGGAGGAGGGGGGCGCAGAAGCCGGAGCCCATTGGATGGCGCGCGCGCTTACAAGCGGCCTCCGCGCGCCATCCGGCTCCGGTTCCGGTTCCAGCTGGGAGGAGGAGGAGGAGGAGGGGGGGCGCAGGAACCGGAGCCGGATGGCGCGCGGAGGCCGCTTGTAAGCGCGCGCGCCATCCAATGGGCTCCGGCTTCTGCGCCCCCCTCCTCTTCTGCGCCAGCCCATTGGATGGCGCGCGCGCGCGCTCACAAGCGGCCTCCGCGCGCCATCCGGCTTGTGTGACTTTTCAGGGCTGTATATGACCATGTTCCAGAAGCATTCTCTCCTGACATTTTGCCCACATCTATGGCAGGCATCCTCAGAGGTCTGTTGGAAACTAGGCAAATGGTGAGTTATATATCATCTCTAATACTATGGAATGTCCAGGGTGGGAGAAAGCCATTCAATGCTAATCAAGGTGACCATTACTGCAACATTCACACTTAGCCTGTTTGATCAAGAAAATTTTTTTTTCTAAAATGTTTTGTAAATATTAACGAAAATTCGTAAATAACAAAACATTTTTTGGTAAGTTTTGTAAATATTTTTAATATCGAAACAAAAAAACACCCCAATTAAGAATCGAATTTAGAAACAAATTTTTTCTTGATCAAACAGGCCTAGCAGCCAGCTAAGAATTGTGGACAATGGTATACAGAAGAAAATGGGTGGTGAAACCTGGTAAAGAGATTTGAAAATACAACGTAGAGAGAGGAGACATAAAATTCAACCAAAAAGAACAGAAAAAGGAGGAAATCATTGAAGGTTAGAAAACAGCAAATGGACAAACTACTTACATTTGGTTACCCATAGCTGATTTTTAGATATTAGATCCAAATTGTGGAGGCTTTTCCACCATTAATCTCTAACCATGCTCTGCAATCTGGATTTGAATGTAATGGTCAATTAAAAATTTTTTTACAAGGGGGTCTCATCTTATCACCTAGAGAAATACAAAATGACCCTCTCCATGCTGGAAATAGCTGTTCCTAATTTAATTTGTCTGGTCCAGATAGGACAGAATTTCAGTTCAGTTTTTTTTTTTTTGAATAATGCATCCACATTTGCAAATATCATATTCAGATTTGGGGAAAACCTGAGTTTTAAACAATTCAAAGGCAGGAGAAAGTCCTAGCTAAAGTATATTGTGTAGGAGTCCTATGATACTAGGGATGTAATTTTCTTTGTGAAGAAAATAGGGAATTATTCAACATTTTTTGTCTTCTTGCTGTAAGTAAGTCTTTGAAAACTATGCTATTTTGAAAGCCTGTCTGCACTTCAAAACGTATTCTATGCAAAATTCATGATTGACTTGTACATAGAACAGTTTTACTTGTAAAAGAAATAGTATTTTCTGCCAAAAAGACTGGTTTTTCTGGTAATCACCACATGTAAATTTGGCATAAAATAAGTCTCTACAGCATTTACTACACAATAAATTATTATTATTATTATTATTATTATTATTATTATTATTGACACAAAAGCACAGTATGTCACAGCAAATGAGATCTATATGCTGGATTTTGTATCACAAAATCACAAGTCAAACACTTCCCAAGCGTCTAGGACTGTGTGAGGTATTTTCGAATGATGCGCACGTTATTATTATTATTATTATTATTATTATTATTATTATTATTAAACTTTTATCTCTTGGTTAAGACACAATGATTCTCAAGCTTTTGGGAACATAAATTAATATTTCTGCATAGAAATATTGCCCAAAATTCAGTATCATGCTTACAGGTGCATAACATAGTGTTAGACATCTGTAATGGGTTTTTACCCACAATCTCTATGTAGTAATCAACATGGCACTATTGCCCCAATTGTAACTTTCCCCATCCTAATGCCCAGAGAAGAAGTCCATTCTGCTAGTGATCAGGGCACAGATGAATGATTTTTCCACCTTCATCCTATGAGGCTGTGGGAACCAGAAGCAGGATCTTTCTCATCCTTCCATGTTGCCACTCAATATCTGGTGTGAGCAGGATGGACAAGCCCCAATCCCCAGCAGAACAGACCACCTTCTCTTAGGACCTAATCAAAAAGGGTAATGGATTCACCCTGTATTGGAGCAAATCCATAGGCTCCCTACAGGGGGCATGGAGAAGCCATCGCTTCACACCCAGCATTGCCTGTCTTACTTTGCCCCTCATCCCATGGAGGGAGGGGGGAAGTCACTACCCAGTTTCCCTCCATTGCAAGAAATCCATGTTTGCTGCATGCACCACTTCCTCTCCCTTTTCAGCATGGAGCCCAACCAAAAATGCCTGTACATCGTGTGAAGGGCTCCATGCTGAAAATGAAGTGGAAGCAGCATATGATGGACAAATTGGCCCATGTTATGAGGTAGTTAGTGTGGCTTTAGTGGGGGTTTTGCTGAGGGGCATTAATTACTTACAGAAATGTAACTAGCCAATGTAGAAATGTTATTTTGTGTTCAGAAAATACAATGCAACTCTCATATTAATGGGGGGATATATTCCTGCGCTTACCATGTAAGTGAGAAACCACAGATAATTACAAATTACTTGAAAATGCCTTTTTTTTTTCAAATGTGGATAAGGGAACATGGAAATCCTAGTCCTGTGAATAGCAGGTCATAACTGTGGGCAAATTGCATTCAGTCCCAAATTGCAAAGATTTTTGCCAGGCCAAACTTCTCAACTTTTCAACCATTTTTTTCAAATCTTATTGAATATTCATTTCATTACTGTGATCATCTTAGCAATCCCATAAGTCTTCCAGTATAGAGTAACTCAATCTTACTTCTCCCCACCACTAATATTGTGGGAAAAGTCTCTGAAGATGAGATAGGGTACCTTACCAAAGACCACTTCAAATCATAGAACCATGGAGTTGGAAGTGACCACAAAGACCATCCAGTCTAAGCCCCTGCCATGCAGGAACACACATTCAAGGGAGAAATAAAATTCAACCTGGTGAATTCATCCTTTGTAGCTTTTAGCACTCATGGGAAAAGAAATCTTTCTCACACTCTTCAGCTACTTAGTTACCAGTCCATAGGTCCAATTTCTAAGTCACCAAACCACATAGTTTTTCCACACTCTGGCTTTCCAAATCCTCATGAATATCCCTTGCACAGGGCTGTTTTTCCAAATGTATGATTTGAAAGGAGGTTTCCTGACATTTACACAGCATGCTGTCTAGAAAATCAGTGTCGCACTGTAAGAGAGGTGCTGTCTACCTTACAATGTTTTCTGAAACCCCATCTATTTCCCTTCCATCTCCCCACATTTTATTGCTCAAATGAATGACTATTTGGGATACTGATACTTTGGATCAGAAGCTCATTTGAAAACTTAGCTCCCCGATTCCTTTTCCATAATTTGAAGCTGTTATTTTCCCCCGACCAAGCATGCGGAAACGATTATTGCTTTGTCGGAATCTAAAATTGTTGATTGCACAGCCAATGCACAATGGCCCAACATGTTTTGGTGCCCAGCACATCTGCGACTTGCCTAAAATTTACAAGCCAATGAAATCTGTATGAATACTACATGGAATTCTGAGTGGATCCAATTCATTTGATATAAGGTCATTATGCAGAGTAAAATTAGATGGCCAGAGATAGCAGCTGAGGCCTCTAGAACAACCATAACTTCTAAATCCAAATACTGTACAAGCCAGAGGAATTTCCTCTCATTTATCCTCTGGATTGTATGATAGGATTTTCCCCCCTTTTTAAAGGTACCAAACCACATAATCCAGACACACAGATTGACTTGCAAATCTTGCTTGTCACAGCAATATGCAATTTCCTTATGAATTTAAAGCTATTCTTTGTGTTCTTGTTGAATAGCTTGCTCTACATTTCAGCTGTTCTGCCCTGCCGCAGTGCTGTGCTTAACCCTTGAGCTTTATACTGGAACAGCTGAGTATGAATACAAAGTAGCTCCTACCAACAAGAAGCAATTCTGTTGATAATTTCTGGGCACTCTGGAATTTACACTAGAGCAGTGTGGCCCAAAATGGAGAACTTAGCTCTACAGGAAAAAGTGGTAGCTGGTGATTTCATTTCAGTAGGATAGAGAATGTGTTCTGGTCTTATAACTAGACTATAAATGATCTATCCAAGGTGTGAAATTTAAATTTAAAGCTTGAGCTAAAACCTAGAATGGATTTACCACATACCCAATAGATTACAATCTGTTTCTAGGACAGAAGTAGCCAGTGAAATGTTGGGACAATTGGAAAATACTATCATTGAGTAGTCCAGAAACACCACAAGTCAAATAGGTCAGCCAGTGAGTTTCCATGGCGGAGTGTAGATTCAAACCATATCTCCTGGAGTCCTAATCTAATCATGCTGACTCTTACAAACAAAATATTTCAAGGTAAATCAAATTGTAAGTCTGAAGTTGATTAGAAACATTGAACCAATGGCCTTTAACAAGTTCCCATTGATTTCATGAGTTTTTGCACCTTTGCTTAGTCATAAATCTTCATGGAAACTGTTGTGGGGGGGGGGCGGGGGGATAAGGATTTTGAAAGTTTGTTATGAAGAAACTAGATAAAATACTCAATTCTGAAATCACATGATTAAATACCAAAGTCAGAGTCATGCATGCCATATGCTTTCTTATTTTTATTGGTTATAATGAAATCTGATCAATTTGAAATATGAGAAGACTTCTACTGGTTCCATGGACATCCAAGAGGAAAAATCAATGGGTTTTTGATTAAATCAAACTAAAATCTACCAAGAGGGTTAAATACCCAAACTGAAGCTATAATATTTGTGGAATATTATGAGATAACATGACCTATTCCAAAATATGATAATGCATGGTAAGGTGGAAGGGAGGACGGGAAGTTGTTCATTCGTTCAGTCATTTCCGACTCTTCTTGTCTACATGGACCAGCCCTCGCCAGAGCTCCCTGTTGGCTGTCACCACCCCCAGGTTCTTCAAGGTCAATCCAGTCACTTCAAGGATGCCATCCATCCATCTTGCCCTTGGCCGGCCCCTCTTCCCTTTTCCTTCCTTTTCCCTTCCATAATTGTCTTCTCTAAGCTTTCCTTTCTTCTCATGATGTGGCCAAAGTACTTCATCTTTGCCTCTACTATCCTTCCCTCCAACGAGGAGTTGGGCTTTATTTTCTTAAATATGGACTGGTTGGATCTTCTTGCGGTCCAAGGCACTCTCAGAACTTTCCTCCAACACCACAGCTCAAAAGCATCTATCTTCCTTTGCTCAGCCTTCCTTATGATCCAGGAGGGGAAGTGGAAGATTACATTTCAAAGACATATGCCCAGTCCAGGAAGCCATGGCCCCATGTTTGCAAGATCTTATCAGGGTTGTTAGTAACTAACAGGGTTGTTAGTGAATGGCTTGACTTTGTAGGAGCTAGAGGTGACCACAGCTGACAGGGAGCTCTACATGGGCTTGTCCACAACGTCACAAAGAGTAAAAAATGACTGAACAAATAAAGAACAAAGTAACATGATATTTTTGAAGTCTCCCATGTATACATTTAAGCTGACTTAACAGTCATTAACAACAATAAACTTTCATTTGAACTAGCAATCGGATTTATACCTCCATTCCTAAAATAGAACAAAATCCAAAGAAAATCAAATAAAACAATTGTGCAGTTTTTTCCCAAAAAGTACCAAATGTAAAAAAAATTGAAAAATGAACTATAGATGGCAGCATATTGTTGCCTAGGAGTAGAATGTTGTGTACATAGCACAACTATTAAAATGTAACAAATTACTTAGCTATGGGGCTTGGGAATGCATATCCTCACCACATTTGTAAAATTTATTCAGTTGAATGTGGTACTTTTTGAAAACAAGCTCCATATTATTATTATTATTATTATTATTATTATTATTATTATTGTCAGGAGTGACTAGAGAAATTGCAAGTCACTTCTGGTGTGAGAGAATTGGTCGTCTGCAAGGACTTGCTCAGGGGACGTCCGGATGTTTTGATGTTTTACCATTCTTGTGGGACGTTTCTCTCATGTCCCCGCATGGAGAGCTGGAGCTGACAGAGGGAGCTCATCTGCACTCTCCTCAGGTTCGAACCTCTGACCTATCAGTTTTTGATCATGCCAGCACAAGGGTTTAACCCACTGTGCCACCGGGGGCTCTATATTATTAAAATCATGAAATGACTGTTTATAGAGTAGTATCAAACACTATAGGAGCCCCCAGTGGAGCAGTGGGTTAAACCCTTGTGCTGGCAGAACTGAAGACCGACAAGTCGTAGGTCTGAATCTGGGGAGAATGCGGATGAGCTCCCTCTATCAGCTCCAGCTCCCCACGTGGGGCCATGAGAAAAGCCTCCCACAAGGATGGTAAAACATCAAAACATCTGGGCATCCCCTGAGCAACGTCCTTAAAGACGGCCTATTCTCTCACACCTGAAATGACTTGCAGTTCCTCAAGTCGCTCCTGACACACATACAAAAAAAATCAAACGGTAGTTAGCAAAGGCAGCCAAAGTTGCTACAGAACATATAATTCATCATACTATGATTGGGGAAGTAATCTGCTGGATCTGGAATTCAAAAGAAAAATGTGCACAGAACCATGAGCATGGTTTTTTCTTCTTAAAAATGGGTAAAGCTAACATTCATGCACGCACACACACACATTTTATTCAGTCCAAAAAATGATAATGAGTGTATTTGAAAAATGCATGTAAAAATGTGCACTTTGGAGAACGGCACACAAAAATGTGCACAAGAAATATATATTGTAATACAGTACCTTTAATAGGATGGAACAAGTGTGTAGGCTGAAAACTCAACAAACACAAGCACAAGACTGACAGATTACTGCATTTCTAATTTGACCTTTTAAAAATTAAAAGTGTACAGACTGAATGCATAAATAGCAACAACATTAGTGGCAAATGGAGAACTTGACATACTTTGTTTATTCTCTATGGGGATATCAAGAAACTACCTCAATGTCTGTTTCTCATCCTCTTACCATAGCTGTTAACTCTTGAGTGGGTTTTCATTCATTAGGGAAGGAGAGTCAGAAAGCTAGCAAACATAGTAGATTATTTGACTGGCAATCTGCAAAGTAAGAAGACAGTATTCCCATATATTCAAAAACATTAATGAATGTGATGCTCCCTGGTTGACTAAGGAATGGTGATGTTTACTTGCAGAGGCACCACTAGGATTTACACCACCCAGTGCTGTAACTCATGTTGCCACTCCATGGACCTCCTCCCATACCAGACCATTATAGCTAATATGCCAAAACGTTTGACAAAATTAGATACTATAAAAATCCAGCATCAACAAAAATAATGTGTTCTTGTATCTCATGCAAATAGAACCATGTGATTCAAAGCATCATTGCAATTGGGTAAGAATGGATCTTATGATTTTAATATTTATAGTAGGACTAGCTGCCCCCTGCCACGCGTATCTGTGGCCCAGTTTGGTAATCTGGAAAAAGAAGTAATTAGAAAGTGTTGGTTTCTAATATATGCAATTTCTTTATGGTTGTGGATAAACAGTATTTCTTGCTGTTTCTTTGTCCATGTCGAGATTGTCTGGGTTGCCTACTCTGGATGGCTCATTGTCAGGAAGGCTCTGATTACGTTTTCTTGCCCTGCTGAATGGAGTTGAACTGGGTGGCCTTAAGTAATTTCTGTTGGTCACGGGAGTTCTGTGCAGGAAGTTTGCCCCAATTATGTGGGGTTCAGAATGCTCTTTGATAGTAGGTGAACTATAAATCCCAGTAACTACAACTCCCAATTGTCAAGGTCTATTCCCCCCCCCCCCCCAACTCCACCTGTGTTCATATTAGGGCATATGGAATATTCATGCCAAGTTCAGTCTGGATCCATCATTGTGTGAGTCCACAGTGCTCTGGATGTAGGTGAACTAAAATGCTCAAACTCAAGGTCAATGCTCACCAAACCCTCCTAGTGTTTTCTGTTGATCATGGGAGTCCTGTGTGCCATGTTTGGTTCAATTCCATCATTGTTGGAGTTCAGAATGCTCTTTGATTGTAGGTGAACTATAAATCGCAGCAACTATAACTCCCAAATGACAAAATCAATTTTTGAATGATGGTCAATCCTTGGGTTAGTAAGTGTCTTGTGGCCAAAGTTGGCAGCAATTCGTCCAGTGGTTTTTGAGCTATGTTAATCCCTAGCTGCACCCGCCAGGCATTGCTGTAGCCAACCTTCCCTCCCTTTTTCTCTCCTATCTTCCCTCCCTCTTTCCTTCCTTCTCTCTTTTACTTTCCATTCTTATTTCTCTTCTTATTTCTCCTGTCTCTACCTGTTTCTTTCCTCCCTTTCTTTGCTCTTTGGTTCCTTCCTTCCTTCCCTCTTTCTGTTTTTCGTTCCTTCTCTCTCTTTCCTTTAACCTTTTTATTTCCTTTTCTCCTTCTTTCCTTCTCTACCTTTCTTTTTTCCTTCACTCCTTCCCTCCTTCCTCTTTCTATCCCTCCTTCTCGCCTTCCTTCCTTCTTTCCCTCCTTCTCTCGTTACTTCTCAACTGTCCCTTCTAACTCTATTCTATGAGTATTTAATTTGTGTTATATAGTAATATATAATAGTAGCATATTTTATAGTAATCTATATAACAGTAATATATAAAATATTGTAATTATAGCTTATAATATGTGTGTGTATTATAAAAGATATAATATTATATTTTTCCATTATTTTAGTGAAGGACATACATTGGCTTGTTAGGTGTATGGTGTCCAAATTTGGTGTCAATTCGTCCAGTGGTTTTTGAGTTATGTTCATCCCACAAATGAACATTACACTTTTATTTATATAGATTTTATTGCTTTGTCTGAATGTTTAAATTTGGTTTATTTCTTATGTTTGATGGTTTTAATGATTTTAAGTCTTAGATATATGAAGTAATTCATTATTATGATTTCTTTGTTTTACTGTACGTTGGCATTGAATTTTTGCCTTTAGTATGTTGTAAACTGCCTTGAGTCCCTTCAGGGGTGAGAATACAGTAAATAAATAAATAAATAAACAAACAAACAAACAAATAAATAAATAATGGCTGCTTTAACTGAAGTGCATTCTCACTAGAAGGGTCAAAAAGTAAATTAGTCTTGTTAAGTACAAGCAGTCCCCAAGTTGCAAACAAGATAATTTCTGTAGGTTTGTTTGTAAATTGAATTTGTCTGTAAGTTGATACAGGTACATTTTAAAGTGTAACTCCAGTCTTATGTCAAGGCTGGAAGTCAAGATGCATCATCAGTAGGCTACAGTGTCCAGTCACTCTCCTTATGACATCATCACCATAAATCACAAATGGGATTAGCAGCACTTTGGGCACAGTGGCCAGGTTATCTTTCTCATTGCACTATGCATTATCTATGGAGGTAAAAGGATCAGATAAGAGTAGCAATGGCACAAACCCGCCTGCAGCGTGAATGGCATACATTGCCATCCCACATGCTACTACTTGATCCTCACAACTTTCACTGCCAACATCCATTTTATGGCTCATTCTGTCTGAGAACCTCAAAGTGATACCAAAGGTAAGTGATAGGAATATAATTCTTTGATAACTTTTCTTCATGGAAGTTATGATTCATTTGAGCAAATTTCTTCATACTATGAGAAAGTCTAAAAACTGTAATTTGGGACTTACTCTGGGTACCATAGTATCTTTGTGCAGAAAACAGCCTCTTTAAAAAAAAGAGAGAGAGAGAGAATAGCATTTCCTGTGTAAAAACTAATATTTCTGTGCACAAATGGTATTTTCTATTCAGAAAAGGCTTTTTCTTATGCAGAAAATGTTATCTATGCAAAGACATGTCAATTTTGCACTGATTAAGTCCCCCACTACTGTATTCCTGCACATAAAATTATATGTTGCCTTGCGATATATTTTTTTGCATAGAAAATGTTCTCTTTGCATAAAATGTTTTCTGTACACACATAAATTACTGCAATGCACTCTACGTGGGGCTGCCCTTGAGAACGGCCTGGAAATTTCAGATGATCCAATGGGCGGCAGCCAGGTTGTTGACTGGAGCTCCTTACAAGGAGCGGTCAACCTTCCTGTTCAAGGAGCTCCACTGGTTGCCATTCATTTTCTGGACCCAATTCAAGGTGCAGGTTCTTACCTAAAAAATCCTGAACGGTTTGGGACCCGCCTACCTGCATGACCGCATCTCTGTATACAAACCCACACAATCTCTCGTATCATCTGGAGAGGGCCTGCTCTCGATCCCACCAGCATCGCAGGCGCGATTGGTGGGGACGACGGAGAGGGCCTTTTAGGTGGTGGCCCCTCGACTCTGGAACTCACTCCTTAAGGACATTAGACAGGCCCCAACTTTGGCAGTCTTTAGGAGGAGCTTGAAGACGTGGCTGTTCCAGTGTGCCTTTCCGGAATAATGATCCCATAGCACTTTGTCCTCTAAAGCACTTTACATTTTTAGGTCTGCTCGTATGCCCTTCCACAAACGCCACTATCAGCTTTCGTCCATGCTGCAGCATTTTTAATTTTAACTTAACATTTGGCCTTCCCACAGTTTTAATTGTGTGTTGTCTTATTGATAATGTGTATTTTTACAGTCTATGTTTTTTATTTTAACTGCTGTATTGTTGTTGTTATTTCTTGTATTGTTGTGTTTGGGCTCGGCCTCATGTAAGCCGCACCGAGTCCCTTGGGGAGATGGTAGCGGGGTGCAACTAAAGTGATATTATTATTATTATTATTATTATTATTATTATTATTATTAATCACGTGAGATTTTTTTGTAAAAAAATAAGTTTTGAATTACAAAATTCAGTTTAAAAGATTTTCTTACAACACAATGAATCATAGAATCATAGAATCATAGAATCAAAGAGTTGGAAGAGACCTCATGGGCCATCCAGTCCAACCCCCTGTCAAGAAGCAGGAATATTGCATTCAAATCACCCCTGACAGATGGCCATCCAGCCCCTGTTTAAAAGCTTCCAAAGAAGGAGCCTCCACCACACTCCAGGGCAGAGAGTTCCACTGCTGAACAGCTCTCACAGTCAGGAAGTTCTTCCTCATGTTCAGATGGAATCTCCTCTCTTGTAGTTTGAAGCCATTGTTCCGTGTCCTAGTGACAAGTAGTTAAATGACAAGTAGTTAAATTACTTATTGCTTCATTTGAGAGCAAACGTAGAAAAAATTATATCCATAGTAATTCTTAGTGAATTCCAAGCATTCTTTCCATCCCTGGCAAGTGTTGTAGCATTCACATAGCCATGGAGTTTTTAAAAAACACAAGCACTGAGGTAGTGATAATTTCAGAGAAAAACTTACACTCCTTGGCCAATTCATAGCAGCATCCTCAGAATTTCATCTAAATTATCCTGTGAAGGGGACATTTAATCAAAGGTGAAAAAGCCTTCTAATTGATGGGTGGCTTTCAACACAATACTAAGCTCCTTTGTAATGAAGGCCACACACTTGGAAAGAAATTATACCTGAGGAGAACAGCCAGAGAATATGTTAGTTAATAGTATGGGTCTTTCAAGAGTATCCCCCCCCCCGCCCCGCATGCACACACACACACACACACACACATTCCTTGCATTCAAAAGGCAAACTCTCTGGAACGGCCAGTGATTAAATTTGCAATGGATTTGTAATGAATTAAAAACATAATTGTAAAAGAGTTCAGATAGCATTCTTGAAATAACTGCAACTTCAAAGAGGTACCATGCATTTCAACATGAAAGGGAATTAGCACCCTCAAATAAGAAGCAGAAAATGAAGGAGTTTAGGGAGGGTTCGTAATTGTACTGTGTTGTTTTTGTGCTTGCTTTCCCCCCAAAGATATCAAACCTTTCTTTAAGTGAAAGCTTCATAAGGGACTAAGTTATTCTATTTTTTAAGTAGAATTGCCCTCATTTATTTTTTTCTAACACAGCCTGCTTGAGTTATAGCCTTCTCAACAAGAGATGCTATGCATAACCTGGGGACATAATTAAATAAATGGCTGATTTATAAGAAGTATATGCCATGAGAGTCAGTGCCCCACTCCATGGTTCATATTATTATTATTATATTATAACTTTATTTGTACCCCGCTAGCATCTCCCGAAGGATTCGATGCGGCTCACAATAGGCCGAAGCCCAACACAATACAACAATACAATATCTAGCAAATAGAAAACAGTTAAGCAGAAAAACAATAACAATAGCAATACGACAAGACATTATTAAAAACTGAGTCGGCCGGAGTAGGGGTACAAGGTTAAAAGTGCTGATGTATCGGAGGGGTGTGGGATTATGATATAAGTGCGGTGTGCAGTGTGCGGTGATTTGGTACTAAAGTGCTTCTGGGATTTGGTAGTGGGAGATTCCTAATCTGAAAAGGCACATTGGAACAGCCAGGTTTTCAAATTCTTTCTGAAGACTGCCAGTGTAGGGGCTTGTCTGAGATCTTTCAGGAGGGCGTTCCAGAGGCGGGGGGCCACCACGGAGAAGGCCCTGTCTTGTGAAGCGGGCGGGATCACCAGCAGGGCCTCTCCAGATGACCGGAGTGAGCATGTGGGTTCGTAGACAGCAATGCGGTCACGCAGGTAGGGTGGTCCCAAACCGTTCAGGGCTTTGTAGGTAAGCACCTGCACCTTAAATTGGGCTCGGAAAATAAACGGCAGCCAGTGGAGCTCCTTAAACAGGAGGGTTGACCTCTCTCTGTAATGGGCCCCAGTTAACATCCTGGCTGCTGCCCGTTGGACCAATTGGAATTTCCGAGCCGTTTTCAAGGGTTCCATATCATATCATACCACACTACTATTTCAATGTTTGAATGCAGGAACTTTGCCAACGTTGTAGCTCTTTCTCACACAAGTTTTGCCTTCACCCCTGAGCAGGTGACATAAAACATTATTTGCCTGTGTAAGACCTCTTTAGTTTGTTTTGCATTTTGTGGAACATAATAGGCTGTCAGAGGAGAGAGATGATCCATACTTACTTCAGTATCTTCAAATTTGAGAATCCATTGCAGCAATGAAAGCAAAATATGACCCAATTACAAATCCAACTAAAACAGTGTGGTTGATGTATCAGAGTAATAATAAAGGGAAGATATGAGGGATTTATCAAATATTTTACTTTGAAGAAATGAAAAGAAAATTGTATAAGAATGAGAGGGGAAGTGATTTAAGGGTTCCATATCGCAATATATTTGGCAATGGATTTGTAACATTTCTTTTGAGTACCTTAGTAGCAGCTAACATGAAAGTACACCTATTTAAAATGCACTGTGCCTTGAACTTGACACTAGAGAAATTGGAAATTATATAACTTGGATAATGATGCTTACTGGAAATGTTTGAAGTGTTCCACTGATCAAGTTGATACATTTTGAAATGTGACATGACAAAAATGGGAAGAAAGTTATTTTATATTGAGCTACTGGATATATGGGTTTAGAAGATCTAAGAACAGACTGCTTAATATTGATGGCCTATAGTTTGGGGAGATATGTCACTCCACCTTGAGGATAGGTGCCTCTCTGCTTCAACCCAAAATCTCTGGTATCTGTAAAATTGAGTAATTGAGAAGGCCGAGAGATAGTATAGGTAAACGTTTCTCCTGACATGAAGTATAGTCATGTCTGACTCTGGGGGGTGGTGCTCTTCTCCATTTCTAAGCCAAAGAGCCTGTTTTGTCCATAGATACCTCCAAGGTCATGTAGCCAGCATGTTTCATAGAATGCCATTACCTTCACACAGAAGATAATTGATCTATTCACATTTGCATGTTTTTAAACTGCTAGGTTGGCAGAAGCTGGGCCTAACAGCAGTAGCTCACTCCACTCCATGAATTCATATCACCAACCTTTTGGTCAGCACGTTCAGCAGCACCACCAGGAGGCTCGGCCCAGGAACAGTCTGATACAATAGTTTGAATGTTGGATTACGTGTGGTTCCAGATAGCAGTTTAAACTGGGAACAATTGCATTTTAAAAATATGAATGTTCCTGTGTTCGGGTCCACACATTTATTTATTTATTAATTATTATTTATTTACAGCTTTTATATTCCGTCCTTCTCACCCCGCAGGGGACTCAGGGCGGATTACAGTGTACACATATATGGCAAACATTCAATGCCAATTTTAACATACAACATATACAGACATACACAGAGGCTATTTAACTTTTTCTGGCCGCCAGGGGAGCTAATCGTTCATCTGCAATGCTGATGAAGCACTTCTGCATTCCCGCATGCTTCACCGCTGGAATGCTTTGCTGGAGTCTTCTTTATGGCCTCATAAATCAGGTAATTTAGCCTCCCCACACTTTAAGGTGGTACCGTATTTTCCTACTTGACAGATGCAACTGTCTTTCAGGTTGCAAAGGTCGACAACAGGCTACACATAATTGTTTGGAAACCCACTCCAGCCTGGGCTGGCTTCAAACTCATGACCTTTTGGTTCTCCTGAAACCTTTTAGGAGAATAGGGAGACAGTCCCCTCTTCCTCCTCAAACCCCTTAAAATTGAAGTGAAAAGTAAAACAACTCACTGGCTTCATAGCACAGATCCTGAAATATACCATTATGCATGATAAAGGAGGGGGTTGCTCCTACATTCCCCTTGCTTTCTTGCACATAATGGTACATTTCAGGAACTGTGCTGTGAGGACTAATGGAGGGTGGTGTTATTTTTACTCATTTTAAGGGGCTTTGGGAGGGGGTGGGGACAATCTCGCACCTTCTGGCTCCAGAAGTCCAGAAGATGTGGGATGGGTGTTTCACCAGACTGCAGGGAAGTCCCAGGACTCCCTGTGGGCCTGTCCACACAGGGCCATACCCCATTAGTCTTGGGCCTTTCACAAGGTGCATGTCTAATGGGCTTTCAAATTAATTCACTACAAAGCAGAGATTTCCTACTTTGTGGCAAATGCAATTGCTTTTCTGTGGGACGTCATCTGGACGCCCCACTTGAAGAAGCGGGAGGGCACGTATTTTAGGACCTGCTTGGATGGGCCATAAGACTCTGGGAGATGAGAGTTGAAATCACTGGGCACATCACACTCTCTCAGAGAAGGCAAAAGCAAACACATTCTGAACAAATTCTGTAAAGAAAATCCTATGAACAAAATCTGGCTACCAGTATTAAAAAACTCTAAAATTACAACAGCAAAACAGCAGAGAGGAAACAACCAGGCACATCTTAACACCTCTGAACAAAAGATTTTCCCAGGCTCAGGCAGGCCTTCAAATGCTAATGAAGGTGGTCAGTTGAAACATTCACACCTAGCTCTAGCAGAGAAGAGCTCTTTGCCCCACCCCAGCCATTCCACAGATATATAAACCCATTGTCCTATTTCCAACAGACCTCACTACCTCTGAGGATGCTTGCCATGGATGCAGGCGAAACGTCAGGAGAAATGCCTCTAGAACACAGCCCTATAGCCCAAAATACCCACAAGAACCTAATCCTATGGTCAATTTCTACTGACTTGAAGGCATACAAAAACAAAACCACCAACAACAACAACAAATGGAGGAAGTAATTATAGTTGGAATGGCAATAACCAGTTTTAATGGAAGCAATCAAAATACTTTATCACTTGCTTTCAAAGAAAGACCATTCTTCACCTGTATCAAAGTAGTACTACAGAGTCTTACTGCTACAAAATTGAAGATGATTATATAAAGAACATTTATACCAAAATTGAGATTATGATTAGCTCATATAGAAATTTTTGACCCAGGGCACTTTTCTTTAATATGATTTATTTCTACTACATTGCTTTAATGTTTTTACCAAGGTTTTGTAAAGTTAAAGATGCTGGATGTCACTAGTCAAGTGGCTTCTATGGGAACCACATAAGAAACACAATCAAAAAGCATCATTCAAGATAGATAATTTCAGGCTCTGATTTTTTTTAAAGGGCCTATTTAAGTCCATCTGACTCTAACGACATATTGAAACGGTGCTTTTGATTTGAATGGAACATTAAAATGGATCTGGGTCACAGCCATTATACAATCGAGTTAATAAATGTCTTAAGTTCAAAATCCAAACATGGGCAAAGAGACATTGCTTGAGCTCCAACGGTAAGTAGCAATTTAATTTGTAAATAAAGGAAAATACAAAGGTTTGGAAAACTTGAACCCTACCAAAGCAGAAAAGAGTTTTCAGAGTGAATAAGATCTCCAGTTCCAATCAGGAAGGGGGGGAAAAGCATTGTGCCAAAGCACATAACATTTTCACAATGTGAAGAAAGAATTAAGGCTTATAACAGGGTTCATCTGCATCCTAGTGACATAGAATCCTAAAGTTGGAAGAGACTCTAAGGGCCATCCAGTCCAACCTCTTTCTGCTATGCAGGAATACCCAGTCAAATATTTCCAACAAATGGACTCTTAGCCTCTGTTTTACAAATGTCCAAGAATTCATCACTGGGTTTTTTTCCATCTTAAATATGTCCCTCACTTTGCCAGAACAATGTTGTGGATATTTTTCCACCTTATGTATGTAGACATATATGCATTGGCCATTGCTGTGGTATTATATTCAACCCTACTATATGCCTGTGAGACGTGGACTGCCTACAGACGTCACATGCAACTCCTTGAATGATTTCATCAATGCTGCCTCCGGAAAATCCTGCAAATCTCTTGGGAAGACAGGCGGACAAACATCAGCGTGCTGGAAGAAGCAAAGACCACCAGCATTGAAGTGATGGTCCTCCGCCACCAACTCCGCTGGAATGGCCACGTTGTCTGGATGCCCGACCACCGTCTCCCAAAGCAGTTGCTCTACTCCGAACTCAAGAATGGAAAACGGACTGTTGGTGGACAGGAAAAAAGATTTAAAGATGGGCTCAAAGCCAACCTTAAAAACTCTGGCATAGACACTGAGAACTGGGAAGCCCTGGCCCTTGACTGCTCCAGCTGGAGGTCAGCTGTGACCAGCAGTCTGGCAAAATTTGAAGAGGCACGAATGGAGGGCGAAAGGGAGAAGCATGCCAAGAGGAAGGTGCGTCAAGCCAACCCCGACCGAGACCGCCTTCCACCTGGAAACCAATGCCCTCACTGCGGAAGAAGATGCAGAGCAAGAATAGAGCTCCACGGCCACATACAGACCCACAAGAACACTGGAAGACAATCATCCTCGGAAAACGAGGGATCGCCTAAGTAAGTAAGTAAGTAATTATATTCAAACAATTAACAGATTTTGTAATTTGTAGTTTATGTGTTTGTATCTATGTGTGTGTGTAGGATTTTAAGCAAATATGGGAAGAGGAGGATCATTCACTGTGGTGTAGATCTCAATCTATAGGAAACCTTTCTGAGACACTGCCATTTTTAAACAGATAAAGTGGTGCCATCTGCTGCAAATACAAAAGGGGACGCCCAAAAGGCAAGCTTCAGTAGTGGATATATAAATGAGTGGGACAAGAGTTTGCTTGTCAAATTATCTAATGGAGGGACTGGCATGCCAGCTCTTGCCTAGAAGACTGTTTCAAAGAGCTCCCCAAGACATGATTGCAAATTGGCTTTGTCAGCACCAGCTGCTTTTTTTAATCAACCATTGCAACAGCAAAGAATTAAAGGTTAAAGGTTAAGATAATGCAAAGATATACACACACTGTATGGTAGTTGATTCGCAGCATGGAGATGCTAGAAGCTGATGTTTCTGTCTGAGGCAGAACTGAAACAAATAACTTTGGGAAGCTGTGTATCAGAACCAATTGAAATGTGTGTGGGTTTTTTTTCAATGAACAAGCCTGATACAGAAACTGTTATAAAGCGTGGTTGGTGGGAACAAGAGAGGGTGGCCTTCTCCATGATCACTCCCCACCTCTGGAATTTCCTTCCTAAAGAAAAAAATTGCTCCCACCCTCCTCTCTTTCAGGACTCTTCTGAAAACACACATACACTTTAACATACGGAGAGGAGGAAGACTAGCAAAGTTTAATTGGTACTTTTTTAAAAAAATAATTTTTATTTGATTTAAAAACATAGAGCATAGAACATAATTATGATAAAATATCAGTAGATTTAGATAAATAGTATAGAAATAGAATAGAGGTGGGTAGGGATAGAACTAGGGAGGGAATAGTTAGGGGTTTAAAGGGTGGTGGGTGGGGATGTAAGTAGGTAGATAGATTTAGGATATTTATTAATTATTTATTTATTTACTTTATTTGTATACCGCTGTTCTCAGCCCTTAGGCGACTCACAGCGGTTAACAACCGAACAGCAAAAATTCAATGCTACAATAACATGGTATAAAAACAGTTAGGATAGAAAAAGTGAGAGAAAGACAGAGGGAAGGGAAAAGTAAAAAGGTTCAAAGCAGATAAAAGCGTAGAGTTCTTGACCTCCTGGTATAAAGCATGACCCGATTTACCGAGCCAAGGAAGTTGCAGTGCAGGGCGTCCCGCACTGCCATTCTTGCCTCAGGGGGGCTTCTTCCTCCTAGAAGCCCCCTCGGATGGCGGGAAGGTTTCCCGCCGGTGGGTCAGTTGACCAATGGCCAACTGACCATGCCTCGCTGTGGGAGAGGCCTGAGCTGGCCTCTCCCTCTTCGTGGGCAGCCTATATAGGGCTGCCCCAAGCTCCCCAGCAGGCACTGGGCACTGTGCCTGCAACAGCTGCCCAATCATGATCCAGGACCCATGCTTGGCTGCCAACCCTTGTTCCTGTTATCAATAAATGAGTTGTGGCCATTGTTCATCCCAACATCATGTGTGAGCGTACTTCTTGGGTTGGCTGTGGGAGGTTTATCACACTTGCACACACAACTTCTATGAGGTTCTTTCCTTTTCCTTTCTCTCCCCCCCCCCTTGTTTTATTCTTATCCTTTGTCCCTCTTTTCATACTATCTGTTGTTCTCTCTTCATTAAATGATTATTTTCATGTTTTTTTTTCCCCATTAGGTATGTTGTCACTTGTTTCCAGTCTGTCTCTTTCTTCAGCGAGCCCTTCTTTTTTGATGATAGGTGTGTCAGTTTATCCATATCTCTTACGTCAAGAATTTTTGTCAGTCATTCTTCTTCTTCTGGGTGTTCTTCTTTTTCCCAGTGTTTTGCGTATGAAATTCTAGCTGCCACTAGTAATAAGAATAGTATCTTGTTTTCATTTTTGTCAATTTTTTATATTGTGCATTCCAAGTAGAAAGGTTTCTGGTTTTCTAGGTATATCAATTCCAAGCATCTCTTGTAAGGTTTTTTGGATCTTTTTCCAATAATTTGTTTCTTTATTACATGTCCACCATAATAGTAATATGTTCCTTTGATTTTCCCACATTTCCAGCATTTTGAGTTGACGTTTTTATAATATTTTCCTAATTTATGTAGAGTTATATAAAAAGCAAGGCCAATTAGTGGAAGAAAGTTGGTTTGGTCAATATACCTGCTCTCCCTACAGTTCGGTTCCCAGTATCAACTGCATGTATTCAGTGGCACATAGGCTTAGGGCCCTTCCAAACAGACCCAAAACATGGGATCTGTCTCGCACACAGTGAGCATTAGCGGAGGAGACTTACTCTTGGTCCCACCTCGTCACAAGCGTGGTTGGTGGGAACAAGAGGGGGGGGCTTCTCCAAGATCACTCCCCACTGGAACTCCCTTCCTAAAGAAAAGAATTGCCCTCATCTTCCTCTCCTTCACTTCACTTCTGAAAACACACATATGCACTTTAATGTACGGAGAGGAGGAAGACTAGCGAAGTGAATTGGTACTTTATGGCTACTATGGTCTATTTTAATCCCCAATTAATGTCAGGTGATGTTTACATTTTAGCCGTTTAATTGTCTAATATAAGTGTTTTTGTGCAATTATGTTTTTGGTGCAATTATGCTTTATTTCAATATCTGTAGTTTTATTTTTTAACCTTAATTTTGGTAATAAGTTTATTACTGTCTATTTTGCATTTTTGATGTTGTATGATTTTGATGATAGCATTGAATGTTTGCCTTTTATATGTACTATTTAAACCATCCTGAGTCCTAAGGGAGAGAAGGCAGTTTAGAAATAAAGTATTATTATGATGATATAATATATAAACATTTCTTGAGGCTCCATGGAAAGAAAAAGAGAACCCCTGCTCTAGGTGAATGATTGCAAGTTCTTCAAATGGAATCAACTTTGAGAAGTAACATGTCATTAAAGAAGATCAGGAAGGACACACGTAGACGGGGTCATAATTATGGAAGATCAATATCATTAAAGGATTTAGCTGTATTTCGATGAAGTGTGGCTATTGGTTTTTAGATTTGATTTCCCCCCACTTCAAAACATAGCAGTTTCATTAGACTAGCAGAATCTGATAACTTGATTTTCTACTGCCTTGGATCTAAGCCTTAATTTTATATTTACATGTTGGTGCCTGCCTGGTTTCATCTGTCAGATTGTCTCTTGATATTCAGTCCGTGTGCAGGCAGTGGGAAGAATGTAACATTCAGGTCAAAAAAGGAACAAAATGTGGTTTAACATAGAAAAGTTGTTATCCTTTTATCCTACTCTGCTCTAGCCTTCTAAAAATGGTTAACTTTGCTTAAAATCCCAAAGATTCAGAAACACTGCAGCACAACCTCTGCAGCACATCTAAAAGAACAGGCAACTTCACATGGTAGAAGGAAGTCCTTTACATATTTCATGCTGACGGCATGGTGGACAGCTGTTGAGTGTGTACTGTACTACAGCAGCATATAGCTGTCACATTTTATTTTAAAATGTAGGTAAAATGAACTTATTTGGATTTTTTGAGAAATGGGAACGTGAAAAATTATTTTTTAAATGTCACTATAATGTTATCTAAGTACTTTTGAGGACCTCAGAGTTATAATGCAACCTGAATATTAATTAAAACACATAATAGTATGGATATCATGAACATTCCCAATAACCGAACCTGCTAGCACATCTTTGTAAGCTGGATGAAAGCACTCCTACCCAGGCCTGTAGCGAGGGGGGGGGGGGGGTTAGGGGTTCAAACCCCACCCGAAATGTTTCAGATTTTTTTTAAAAAAACTGGTTTATTTATGAATTTTAACTGGTTAACCAAATCCCCATGCTAAGATGCAAAAAATTAAGTCCCTCCAGAACTGCAAGCACTATCTCAAGCAAATATTGACAATTTATTATTATTATTATTATTATTATTATTATTATTATTATTTACTGTATTTGTATACCACCTTTCTCAGCCTATCGACGACTCAAGGCGGTTTCCAACAAAACAGTATACATAGTATCATAATACAATTTAAAAACATTAAAATGACATAAATCACAACAGCAATAAAAACAACATCATTGGCGTCTCCTTATTGTCAAGCACTGTCCAATTCCATCATCAGTTATCCGTTCCTATATCAGTTGTCTGTATCCGTTACTCTGTGTTTGTGAACGCTTGCTCAAACAGCCATGTTTTGACTTGCTTCCAAAACATTAAGAGGGAGGGAGCAGATCTAATCTCTCTGGGGAGGGCGTTCCATAGCCGGGGAGCCACCGCTGAAAAGGCCCTGTCTCTAGTCCCCGCCAAACGTACCTGTGACGAAGGCGGGGCCGAGAGCAGAGCCTCTCCAGACGATCTCAAGGTCCTAGATGGTTCATAAGGGAAGATATGCTCGTACAGGTAAGTTGGCCCAGAACCATTTAGGGCTTTTTAGGCTAGAACCAGCATTTTAAATTTATGCACACTGTCATTACTTGCAGCAATAGCCGATGTAGTGAAGCAAAGTAGGGGGGGGGGGGGTCCGAGGGATGAAGTAGGGAGAGGTGTTGAATGCTCTCATTAAGGAGGCCAGACTTGGTGAAGGTGGCTGATAGGGACGGAGCTGCAGGCTATTGAAGGCTGCTCTGCCCCCTGCTGTGCTCTTCGCTTCAGCGTGAGCTAGGAGGCAGGTTTCAACACACACACCCCCGTGAAATTTTCAACCCCCCCCCCCCCCCCGTGAAATATTCAACACCCCCCCCCCCGAAAATTTCAACCCCTCCCGAATTTTTTTCCGGCTCCGGCCCTGCTCCTACCTACCACCATTGAGCTGACAGGAACAAAGCTGAGTCTTGGAGCAACCTTAGGTCTAAATCCAGTTGCCAGTTCCAATTACAGTAGACCAATTAAATAAACGAAAACTTACAAAATCCACATTTACATAAGTCATTTGTTCAAAGTATCTATAATAATAATAATAATAATAATAATAATAATAATAATACTTTGTTTATATACTGCTCTATCTCGCCGAGGGGGACTCAGGGCAGTTTCCAAGCAACATCACCAAAACATACAGAATAAACAGCATGGCATAAAATTAATAAAACAACATACACATAAAATTATTACAATAACACACATATATTAAAAATAATCCTACCTGTCCAGAGAAATTAAAAGGCTGGGCTGAGGCTAGTGCAAGCTCAAAATATGAAGGGACTTGGAGTTGAGGACAGTGCTATAACAAGCTAACAACAATAGCCGGTACGGGTTGGTGGCTGCTCATTTCCAGGGCGTATTAGATGGATGACTGGGGTAATAGATATTGTATCTGAAGGTCATTAGATTTTAAATTGATAAAAATATCAAACTAGTTATTTATTGTATTGTCGAAGGCTTTCATGGCCGGAATCACTCAGTTCTTGTGGGTTTTTTCGGGCTATATGGCCATGTTCTAGAGGCACTTATTTATTTAGTTATTTATTTATTTTTAAATGATTAAGAAAAGGGGTTTCCCATATAACAAAATTGCACAACGTGATTATATTAATATGCAAGCAGACCAAGCTATTAAAGCCTCACTTACAGACGATAACTAAACTAAACAATACTAATTTTAAAAGCAATAATGTAAAACTGCACAAACATAACGGACACAGTTGTTTCAACTGATGAGAATGGGTGTTCCCTTGTCCTATTTCCTCCATCTTTTGCAAATTATATGATTCTTTAATTCCTCTGATTCTTCAGACATAATGCTGCTGGCCTCTCACAAAGATTTTAAGTAGATAGTTCTTTTAAATAAAGTTATTTTAAAAAATAAACAGGTTGCCAGTCTTGACCAAAGTCTGTAATGTTTGTTTCTTGAATCAGCATCCTCAGTGTGTCCATTACGACCAAATCAAATATTTTCAGTAGTCAGTCTTCATTAGATGAAATGGTATCTTTCCATTTCTGTGAGAAAAGTAGTCTTGCTGCTAAAGTCATAACCTACACAGAGATTTTCAGGACTTGGCTTCAGTCATCAATCAAAACAAAAACTCCAGTCAAGAAATTAGAAGAAGAGGCAACTTGGAAGGTCAGCAAGGCAGGAACTAAATAAGATCCTCATGTATAGATATTAGGCATGGTTATATCCAGTCGGAATCTTCGTTATTCGGAATAAAGTTGGAAAGATTTGCTTTTCGAAGTGATTTCGAAGTTTTTAAGGAACCGGAAGTCCCTTTGACCTTCCGAAGCTTTTTCCGTCATTTTTGTTATGAAACAGTAAGTGAGTCAAAAGTGAACAATGAATTCCCTCCCTTAGCTCTCCCCCTGTTTCTGGGTGAATCTGGTTTTAAAGCTAGAGAACAATGAATTCCTTCCCTAAGCTTTCCCCCTGCTTCCAGGTGAAGCCGGTTTTAAAGCCAGAGAACGATGAATTCCCTCCCTAAGCTCTCCACCTGCTTCTGGGTGGAACTGGTTTTAAAGCCAGAGAATGATGAATTTCCTCCCTTAGCTCTCCCCCTGCTTCTGGGTCAAGCCGGTTTTAAAGCCAGAGAACAATGAATTCCCTCCTTAGCTCTCCCCCTGCTTCTGGGTCAAGATGGTTTTAAAACCAGAGAATGATGAATTCCCTCCCTTAGCTCTTCCCCTGCTTCTGGGTCAAGCCAGTTTTAAAGCCAGAGAGCGATGAATTTTCTCCCTTTGCTTCCTCCCTCCCTCTTCTGGCTCAAGCCAGAGAGCCAGTTTTAAACTAGAGAAGGAAGAAATTTCCTCCACTTCGTTTCCCCCACTCCTGGAGTAAAACTATTACTTTCAAAGTAAAGACCACCCAATGAAACAGGAAATAACACTTTCAAACCATTAATGAAAGATTCGGAAGTCTTGGAAGTTTCGAAAAGTTTTGAACATTTTTTTCGTTGAAAATCAGAATTGACTTTAGAATCGAACCTCAGTGCCCCCTACATCCAAAATAAGTTTTGAACCATTTTTTTTGACCAAACAAGCCTAAGAGATATATACAATTAAATACCAAATTCATGTATATTTGTGAAACCTAGATATTGAAGAAAATCAACAGAAAAAAAAGCTTGAAAATCGGTGCTGGAGAACAGTTTAAAAAACTGGACCACTCTCACAACCACCATGTCAGACTACACAGAGAAGCCATTGAAATCCACAAGCATGTGGACAATTTCAACAGAAAGGAAGAAACCATAAAAATGAACAAAATCTGGCTACCAGTATTAAAAAACTCAAAAATTACAACAGCAAAACAACAGAGAGTAAACAATCAGGCACATCAAATCACTCTCAACAAAGGATTCCCCCCAGGCACTTCCAAGCCATTAAATGCTAATCAAGGTGGTCAGTTGAAACATTTACACCTAGCTCCAGCAGACAAAAGTCCTTTGTCCCACCCTGGTCCTTCTACAGATATATAAACCCATTTTCCTACTTCCAACAGACCTCACTACCTCTGAGGATGCTTGCCATAGATGCAGGCGAAACGTCAGGAGAAAATGCCTCTAGAACATGGCTGTGGAACTCCCTGCTAGTGATATTAGATCAGCCCCTTCCCTCCTGACCTTTCGTAAGAGAGTGAAAAGCTGGCTCTTCGAGCAGGCATTCGGAACCCCGGAATAGTCAAGCTTGAGATGGAGAATGACCCAGGAACGGCCAAGATGACGAAACAGATGAGGATCGGAATGAGAGGATATAGCTCTTTTTAAATTGTCTTTTTTTAATTTGTCTTTTTTGGTCTAAATGCACTCAATTGTTTTTGCTTTTGTATTGTATTGATGGCATCGAATTGTGCCAATATGTAGACCACCCTGAGTCGCCTGCGGGCTGATATGGGCAGGATATAAGTGATGTAAATAAATAAATAAATAAATATAGCCCGGAAAAACCTACAACAACCCAGTTTAAAAAACTGCCATGAACTTCCAAAATGACAAATAAATTTGAGAGCAAATCAAGTCTGAACTTTTATCAGAAGCCATAATAACTAAACTGAGAATATTACAGTTCAGAAGCTAAATGGGATGACACAGTGGAAAAGATATTAATGCTCAGTAAAGTTGAAGAGAGTAGAAAAAGTGGAGGACTATTTTAAAGACAAATTGACTTGATCAAGAAAGCCGTGGCCCTGAGTTTGCAAAATCTAAGTGGGCTGTTAATAACAGAATGTTTTCGATGCGTCTGCTTCACAAAATCAAAGCTACATTATGGCACACATCAAGTAGAGCTGTAGTTGGAACTGATAATTGGAGAGAATGGATTGATACCAGAGCCAAGAAAGAGCAGTTGAGATAACAAGAATTTCAAATACAGGTAGTAGGTGGAAAGCACCTCTATGCCTTGGCGTGTAAAAATAAAAGAAGAGCCATTCGGGAGCATTCCCTGCAGCAAGCAGCAACAGCAATAACAACACATTGAGACTGATAACTGGATTTCAGCTCTGCATTGCAAACACATTTATTTATTTATTTACTTTATTTGTATACCGCAGTTTCTCAGCCCGTAGGCGACTCAACGCGGTTAACAACAAGAGCAAAAATTCAATGTTAACATACACTATTTAAAAACAATTAACACCGTAATATACTAAGTAATTACACATCAATAAACAACACATTAACATCTCATAACTAGAATCATGATCCAACTCGTCATCCGTAATTCCATTTTCCTATATTCATTATATTCATTGCACTGTTTATCCAAACGCCTGTTCAAATAGCCAGGTTTTCAGTTTTCTTCGAAACACCATTAACGAGGGGGCCGATCTAATGTCCATGGGAAGGGTGTTCCACAACCGAGGGGCCACCACTGAGAAGGCCCTGTCCCTCATCCCCGCCAAATGTGCCTGTGATGCAGGTGGGATCAAGAGCAGGGCCTCCCCAGAAGATCTTAAAGTCCTGGTGGGTTCATAGGCGGAGATGCGTTCGGATAGGTAACTTGGGCCAGAACCATTTAGGGCTTTATAGGCCAACGCCAGCACTTTGAATTGTGCCCGGTAGCAAATTGGTAGCCAGTGGAGCTGGCGCAGCAGAGGAGTTGTATGCTCCCTGAGTGCGACTCCTGTTAGTATCATGGCTGCTGAACGTTGAACCAATTGAAGCTTCCGAGCAGTCTTCAAAGGCAACCCAACGTAGAGAGCATTGCAGTAGTCTAAACGGTATGTAACCAGAGCTTGGACTACCGTGGCCAAGTCAGACTTCCCAAGGTACGGGCGCAGCTGGCGCACAAGCTTTAACTGTGCAAATGCTCCCCTGGTCATCGCCGAAACCTGGGGTTCCAGGCTCAGCGATGAGTCCAGGATCACACCCAAGCTGCGAACCTGCGTCTTCAGGGGGAGTGCGACCCCGTCCAACACAGGCTGTAACCCTATACCCTGTTCGGCCTTACGACTAACCAGGAGTACCTCTGTCTTGTCTGGATTCAGTTTCAATTTGTTTGCCCACATCCAGACCGTCACAGCGGCCAAGCACCATTTCAGGACCTGGACAGCCTCCTTAGTAGTAGGTGGAAAGGAGTGACAGAGTTGGACATCATCCGCGTACAGATGACACCGTACCCCGAAACTCCAGATGATCTCCTCCAGCAGCTTCATGTAGATGTTAAACAACATGGGAGACAATATCAGGGGAAATATAATTCCTTTGTTTTCTTTTTCATAGGACTACTTCTAAATGCTGTTCCATCATCCTCTGAAACCTTTCTTGAACATCTATAAGTAGATCTGCATCTCTATGTATATATTTCACAAGATTCATTACAACATGCTGTTTCTAAAAATCAGGCTGATATTAAATACAATTATATGCTTTGCACAAATTATATTCCTTCCTTTTACCCATTAACTTGATTTCTTCTACTCATAATCTTTCAGTTCAGCAACAAACAGAGAGATTCGAGTGGCTTGAGTGAACATGGGTGAAGGGATGGTCTGGGGAGCGAGAATAGCGTATTTCGCCTTTATGCACTGCAAATGGAATGGATTTGTTTGGGCTTCCCTGCCCCCACCTTCAAATGAAAAATATGCAAATGTAGGGGAGAAAAGTCATGTGGAGCTCATAAGAACAGTCGTATGGCAGAGTTGAATATTTTGGAAATGCTTCGCTTAAAATTTCATGCATTTGTCACCAGGGGCTTTTTTGCATATTTTCATCCTTTGAATCATCTGTCAGACTTTGGATCTGCTGTCAATACAGCAGTACTGCTTTCTGAAAATGTGGCAGAGGTTTGCAAGGAAAACTGAGTTATAGCTTCTGATGGCATTAGTTAGACTACATGCTATTATGAAAAGAAAGAAGAAGGATGGCTTAAGTTCGGAGGGACATGTTTGGCTTTTTGTTATTGCTGTTCTTCAAGATTTGTTCAGACTTTCTTTCAAAGTAGTACTTTGCAACCAGTGCCTGAAATTCTAGACTAGCAAAAACCTTTTCCATTAACTGAGTCATGTTAGCCAATCGAGGGCTGTAATTAGGGCTGGGCGGTTTCGTTTCGTAATTTTGTAATTCGTTAAAAATTCGTTATTTTTTTTATAACGAAGCGACATGGAACCATTCAGGAGCAACTAAAAAACGAAACGAATTTTTCCAATTCGTTTCGTAATTGTTTCGTTATTGTTTCATTATTGATTCGTTATTGATTCGTAAATGTTTCGTTATTATTTCCGCATGTCTGGTGCAAGTTTTAGGGTTGCTGTTTGTTTTCTCAGTGAAAAAAAATATAATTATCACACCAACAGTCAACAACAGAGGGAGAGGGAAGCTTCTGAAGTTTTTTTAGCGTATTTCGCGATCGCGGCCGCCATTAACAAATCGATTCGTAATCGATTCGTAATTGTTTCGTAATTGTTTTATGATTTCCGAAATTTCGTAAATATTTTAAGGAACATTTCGGAATTCTTTTAAATAACAAAACGCAAAAAACCCCTAAAAACGAATCGAGTTTAGAAACAAATTTTTCCATGTTTGGACAGCCCTAGCTGTAATCATACCTTGTGTTTCCTGGTACAGTATTGTCCCAGTGGACAAAAAACTGTTAGAAGTGCATGCAATGCATTTGAACAGTTATTTGGTGCAATACTATAATTTCTTGACCCATTCTTACAAATATATCTGCATAGTAAGGCAACTGTATAGAATCATAGAATCAAAGAGTTGGAAGAGACCTCATGGGCCATCCAGTCCAACCCCCTGCCAAGAAGCATGAATATTGCATTTAAATCACCCTGACAGATGGCCATCCAGCCTCTGTTTAAAGGCCTCCAAAGAAGGAGCCTCCACCACACTCCGGGGCAGAGAGTTCCACTGCTGAACAGCTCTCACAATCAGGAAGTTCTTCCTCATGTTCCGATGGAATCTCCTTTCTTGTAGTTTGAAGCCATTGTTCCGCGTCCTAGTCTCCAGGGCAGCAGAAAATAAGCTTGCTCCCTCCTCCCTGCGGCTTCCTCTCACATATTTATACATGGCTATCATATCTCCTCTCAGCCTTCTCTTCTTCAGGCTAAACATGCCCTGCTCCTTAAGCCGCTCCTCATAGGGTTTGTTCTCCAGACCCATGATCATTTTAGTCGCCCTCCTCTGGACACATTCCAGCTTGTCAATATCCCTCTTGAATTGTGGTGCCCAGAATTGGACACAATATTCCAGGGGTGGTCTAACTAAAGCGGAATAGAGGGGTAGCATTACTTCCCTAGATGTAGACACTATGCTCCTCTTGATGCAGGCCAAAATCCCATTGGCTTTTTTTGCCGCCACATCACATTGTTGGCTCATGTTTAACTTGTTGTCCACGAGGACTCCAAGATCTTTTTCACACGTACTGCTCTCGAGCCAGGCATTGTCCCCCATTCTATATCTTTGCATTTCGTTTTTTCTGCCTAAGTGGAGTATCTTGCATTTGTCCCCGTTGAACTTCATTTTGTTAGTTTTGGCCCATCTCTCTAATCTGTCAAGATCATTTTGAATCCTTCTCCTGTTCTCTGGAGTATTGGCTATCCCTCCCAATTTGGTGTCATCTGCAAACTTGATGATCATGCCTTTTAGCCCTTCATCCAAGTCATTAATAAAGATGTTGAACAGAACCGGCCCCAGGACGGAACCCTGCGGCATTAGTGAGCACCCTCTGGGTTCATCCATTTAACCAATTACAGATCCACCTCACCGTACTTTTGCCTAGCCCACTGTAGGTTTGGTTTGCATCTTTTTAATTCATGTTCTAGGTTTATTCAGGGCTGATCTAAGGTCAGTTTGAAGCATTGCTGCCTCAGACTAGATTCTGATGAGCTGTTCATAAATTCTGCCCCCAAAGCAGAGAAGTGAGAGGAGCAGAGTCCAGGCTGTTTCTTTTGGACTGAACAGAGTTCCCTCCACCTCCTGATAGTCACAGTTATTTGGATTGTCCTTTGTTACCACAGGAGCTATCCATGAAACTCCTGGCCTTTGCCAGATGTTTTTGCTGACATTAGCAAAGCTAACAAGTTCTTAAATCTTTTTTTGCTGCTATATTTAATTGATAGAAAAGAAAATACATAATGGCATTATAATAAAGTGTGCAAACACATTATAAAATGTATATATAATCTACTTTCCACCAATCTACTTTCTAAATAGTACAAATATTCTATGCATAACAACTCAAAACCATTTAAACCAGCGTTTCTCAACCTGGGGGGTTGGGACCCCTGGAGGGGTCGCAAGGGGGTGTCAGAGGGGTCACCAAAGACCATCAGAAAAAACAGTATTTTTTGTTGGTCATGGGGGATCTGTGTGGGAGGTTTGTCCCAATTCTGTCGTTAGTGGGGTTCAGAATGCTCTTTGATTGTAGGTGAACTTTAAATCCCAGCAACTACAACACCCAAATGTCAAGGTCTATTTCCCTTAAACTCCATCTGTGTTCATATTTGGGCATATGGAATATTCGTGCCAAGTTTGGTCCAGATCCATCATTGTTTGTGTCCACAGTGCTCTCTGGATGCGGGTGAACTATAATTCCCAAACTCAAGGTCAATGTCCACCAAACCTTTCCAGTTTTTTCTGTTGGTCATGAGAGCCCTGTGTGCTAAGTTTGGCCCAATTCCATCATTGGTGTTCAGAATGCTCTTTGATTGTAGGTAAACTATAAATCCCAGCAAAGACAATTCCCAAATGACAAAATCATTTTTTTTTTTGAGTGGAGGACATAAATTGGACTGTTAGGTGTCTTGTATCCAAATTTGGTGTCAATTCCCCCAGTGGTTTTTGAGTTCTGATGGTAGCATGAACTAACATTACATTTTTATTTATATAGATTATTATCTACCCAACTCATGGTGCTTAGAATCCAAAGTCAGCCATGTTGTTCTGGCACATAAGGCAGATATTCCCACAAGTAGCTCTCCCTGTTCTAGCAGAAAAAGGTATATAAATCTCCTTTCTTGTAGTTTGAAGCCATTAAGAACGGCCAAAGCCTATTGTTTCAACTAACCACTTCATTCTGCCTAAAGGAAGCCCTGAGTTAACATTATTCTAATGTACACAATTACATGTGTGTGAAATTGCTGGTTTTGTTATAAGCAGCAACCATAAACTTTAAGTAACTATACTGGAAATGTGAAAACAGAAGCAGCAAAAGGGCAAAACACCATAATCAACACCTACCCTATTTATTTATCGTGTCATCAGCAACCATACCATTGTATTACATTTCTAACAGAACAAAACAAACAGATAAAAAACCCACAAATTTTGCAAAATTGGTAGTTGATTAAATGTCCTTTGACCAGTACCTGGCCACTTGGAGTGCCTCTGGTGTTGCCGCAAGAAGGTCCTCCATTGTGCATGTAGCAGGGCTCAGGTTGCATTGCAGCAGATGGTATGTGGTTTGTTCTTCTCCGCACTCGCATGTTGTGGATTCAACTTTGTAGCCCCATTTCTTAAGATTGGCTCTGCATCTCGTGGTGCCAGAGTGCGGTCTGTTCAGTGCCTTCCAAGTTGCCCAGTCTTCTGTGTGCCCAGGAGGGAGTCTCTCATCTGGTATCACCCACGGATTGAGGTGCTGGGTTTGAGCCTGCCACTTTTGAACTCTCACTTGCTGAGGTGTTCCAGCGAGTGTCTCTGTAGATCTAAGAAAACTATTTATTGATTTAAGTCGTTGACGTGCTGGCTGATACCCAAAAAAGGGATGAGCTGGAGATGTCTCTGCCTTAGTCCTTTCACTATTGGCTGCTACATCCTGTGCTTGCTTGCTTGCATGCAGCAAGTCGCTTCTGGTTGCTTCTGAGGTGAGAGAATCAGCCGTCTACATTGCCCAGGGGACGCCCGGATGGCTTGCAATCCTGCGAGGAGGCTTCTCTCATGTTCCCCCTTACCCTAGTAAAGCTCTACAATTATAAACATTAATGAATGTGTGATTTTTTTTTCTTTTTCAAAACAGATCCTGTGGCATGGATGAACGCTAGTAAATAACTTTGTCTTGCTGTGGCCTTTAATTTACTTTTCGTTGGTTTTTTTTTTTTTTACCTGCTGCCACACACAAATTCTTTCCTTCCTCGAGACAGTAACAATGACTTTGCTGCATGAACTCTGAAACTCATTAATGGGAAAAGCCTCGGCTTTAAGCAAATGTCACATTGCATTAGCATGATGCATCGGATGTCGCAGCCAACCCTTAACTAGCCTCGTGTGGGGAGGAAAGAGCTTAAAATTCTTCCTTGATGCATCATGAAGATGTTGTGATGATGCTGATTATTCCTGTCTGTGTTTGCTTTGATTGATAGCTGGGGCAATTATTTAGCATTCAGTGCACAGTGGAAGCTTTGGTGAGCACTTACTGGCAATAACGGACAGTGAACAAAAAGATTCATAAGCATGGGAAAGAACGTGTAAGAAGTGAACGTATTATTAATGTAGGAATGAGCATGAGCACCATTAACTAAAAGTCTTTGTTCGGTACGTGTACGTCACATTTATGGTGTTATCAAAAGCGACACAAGGTTGTGCAGGTGCTAAATTCATGAGAATAAAACTGTAATGACCACGTTCTCCACTGCAGGGCCTTTCTTTTCACTTGGAATGGCTGACCAGGAAAAAAAATAAATTGGATATTCAGAGCACTCCTTAGCCAAAGCCACTGGCATGAGTTCTTTTTTTCTCCTCGTTATTTTTCATATTGAATGGAAAAGCAAACAAATCCATCAATTAGATCATTTTTTTCAGTTATTCCACATCATGAATCCATATTAAATTAATCACATATAATCACAATCCATACTAAATTCGTACACCTCACAGAAAAATCAGAAATGTGTGTGTTTTCACTGCCTCGCATTTCCATATTTGGCATCAAGTTGGAATTATTTAAAAAAATAAATTCCATACTTCACATATCCATTCTTGCTAATCACCACAGAAAATACTTTCCCAGGTTTTGCAAACATCGAGTTTCAATCATTTTAAAATGAAATCCACTTTCTTATTTGCGTATTGGTAGCCTTCATTTAAATAATTCAATGGGCATGTCAGGCCAGAGTTGGAGAGAAATTAATTCCATTTTGTCATAAATAAGGCATAACTATGTTTCATTATTATACAACCATAATGAAAGGCGACCTCACTCAATTTGCTGGGGCAGGAATAATGCAGCCCTCCAGAGATCCCGGTGGCCATAGAAAGAAAAAGTATGTGGATATGTTGCCTCAATATTTAGTGTTTGCATGTATTGCAACATTTTCTCTGTTTTATTGTTAACAGGCTCTCTCATTAATCTGGTGGCTTTCCAATTATGTACCTGCTGTAGACTTGAGAAGGAACTCTTCAGTTATCTGGTTGAAGAATCATACAAGGGCAACAAACAGTTATTTCGCTTACTATTATTGAATGTTTAGCTCAAGAATGCCAAGATGTACTTATCATTTTTTTTGTCTCAGCTTCTCAGGAGTTTTTTTTTTTTTGTCAAATTTGTTCAGATTTTGCCTTAGCCATCCTTTGCAACTGTGGCCCCTTCTACACTGCCATATAAAATCCAGATTCCCTGGTCCCACCCCCTTTTTGGGTTTTGAAGGGAATAGGAGCCAGTTTGGGTTCAGTCCACACAGAGAAGCCTTTCGTGCAGGACATAATACCAAGAGCTCCTGTAGAAAGCTTCATCTTCTACAGCTTGGCCGGGGTTATACAGCCCACAGCTTGGCCGAGGATCATTCAGCCTTACAGCTCCTTTGCTGAGGGACTTCAGTCAGCCATCACTGAAACCTGAACTCCTTTTTCCCCTGGAAGTCTACAAAGCTCTGCTTGGTAAGGGTCTCTCACGGAAGCCAGAAGCAGTTGGTACTGGGTGTAGGGGCTCCACGCCAACAGAGGCAAAGACAGACTGCCCAGATTAGAAGTTAAGGATTTCCCCATTAGTTACAGTTATGAAGATAGTGCCTGTTCCCTGTGGACAAGATTTGAGAGAGAGCCAATAGACTGTTGAACCTTTAAGCAATCTAAAGACTCTGTTTTAAGGAAATCCAAGGGCCTTTAATCTGAGGCAGCCCCGGCATCCCGTTGGACACACAGAATTTATGTCCTGTCTACAGTCTTATGCACAGGCCCAGCGTGCGACAGCACAGAACTGGATTATATGTCAGTGTAGACTCATATATTCCAGTTCAAAGCAGATAATCTGGATTTTATATGGCAGTGTACAAGAGGCCACAGTTGCAGAGGATGGCTAAGGCAAAATCTGAGCAAATTTGTCAAGAAAACTCCATGACAGGTTTGCCTTAGGGCCATCATATGTTGGAAACAATTTGAAGACACAAAACAACAACTGGGCTAGACAGCCCAATGATCTTATTCGGTATTAGGAAGCACAATGACAAAACATCAGTGATGGGCACAGAGATCTTTTCCAAAATACTCTTTGCTTGCCCTTGCTGCCTTTGCAGGGGAACACTGAATAAACACCAAGGTAGAACATGCTTTAGGCCAAGGAAAAGGAAAGGTATGGGGAAGGCAAAATGAGGTAATTGCCCCTCAATTGAAAATTCTGCTTTATCAAATGGATTTTTATTCAGTCCTCCAGATTACTATTATTGAAGAAAGTAGAAAACAAAAAATCACGGATAACTAGAACTAATTTTTCTGTGTTCACATTTTCTTGCTAACTTTTTGTCAGGTTTTACAATGTATTGTAATGTAATATAGCTGAGTCATGCACTGCTAATGGGCTTCTATTGGAAATGCTGAATCATGCATTAGCTGTATATAGGGAATCATTTGGGGAATGTGTTCTGGCCTAGTCCAGGTGATTGTGAATGATGTAATCCTGGGTTTGAATTAAGTCAATGAGTTGGGAAACAATCAGAGAATGCTATGTGTAATTGTATAAAATTGTATATAAGGAAGTCATGTACAGTGTATATCTCTCCTTGTGCTGTGATGTTGTTCGTCGAAGGCTATATGTAATTAAAAGTACCTGTCTTCTAAGACAAGATATAACTGTGTGCTGTGGTAAGTTTGTAATATCATCTAGACTGGGGGAAAGACAATGGTAAAACTGACAATGGCTGGGCATGTGCTCAAGTGTCTGTAAAAGGTTCTGCAGGCTGTGGGAGCAGTTGACGGAAAAATACTGTGCAGGAAGAAGCTACTGGAAAGCGCCGAAGTTGTGCAACTGATCTGCTGCTGAATTGTGAAATTAATCTCAACACTTTTGCCTTTTTGTTTGGATAATTAAACTGTATCTCTAATTATTCAATTAGAGTTTTAAGTTACTGCCATGTTAGAAATCTGAGGAACAAAGGGAAATGTCATTGTAGTAGTGCTGTTTAATTTTTTTGGGATTTTTCACGAAGTGATCATGTCCCCTTCCCGCAAATATCTATACTCCTGCTTAAGTCCAACAAGCACTTGGAAATTACAGGGAGAAAAAGAAATGTGCTGGGTTCTCTTTTCCCTATGAAAATAACCATGTCACATGCCCTGAAGCTGCAAGTAGTCAAGAGCAGACACCTCATAATCTTGACTTTCATAATCTGACTCTTGCAGCAAAGACAGCTTGTTCTCCTACCACATCATTAATTCCATGCAAGTGTGGAATCATGGCAGCATATCTTCACATTTTGATTAATCCCACCCAGAGGAGAGCTTTGGTGACTTCAATATGTAATGTGTTGCTATCAGCTCTTTTGGATGGGAGATATAAAAAAGTGAAATGTTCCCAAAGGGTTTGTTCTTGTGACTTGGTCTCTGTTGAAACACTTTATCATTCATGGTTTGATTGCCCCCAAAATGATAATATCTGGCTGAAATACAGGAATTCCATTTTTTCAGTTTTCTCAATGGCAAGAGTGTGATAAAATTCCATATCTTCTGAACAAGTTGGGTTGGGCGGCACAAGTGGGGGTTGGGCCGAAAAGGCTTGGCGTTGGCAATTGTTTTTTATTAGCGTTACAATTTAGTGTAATTTTTCAGACTAGCAAGCTGGCCCCCTGGCTGGCTGGGCTATGCTGCCCCAAAGTCTTTTTCCATATAAATATTACATTTTTAGAACTCATTATTGCATTGATTTAGTTTTATACATCTTGCTTGCAAAACCAACACAAAGTTTGGAGCTAAACTTTTTTTCTTGCTGCTTGAGATTCCTTTCCATATCAATATTACATTTGCAGAAATTCCCTAAAAATCAATGAATTATCAAAACATTCTGAAATTGGGTGGGCTAAGAGTGGAGATCGGGATCCCAGCTGAACTGTTTAAAATCTTAAAAGATGATGCTGTCAAGGTGATGCATGCCATTTGCCAGCAAATATGGAAAACACAAGAATGGCCATCAGACTGGAAAAAATCAACTTATATCCCCATACCAAAAAAGGGAAATGCGAAAGACTGCTCAAACTTCCGTACAGTGGCCCTTATTTCTCATGCCAGTAAGGTAATGCTCAAGATCCTGCAAGGAAGACTCCAGCAATACATGGAGCGAGAGTTGCCAGATGTTCAAGCTGGGTTTAGAAAAGGCAGAGGAACGAGAGACCAGATTGCCAATATCCGCTGGATAATGGAGAAAGGCAGGGAGTTTCAGAAAAACATCTACTTCTGCTTCATTGACTATTCTAAAGCCTTTGACTGTGTGGATCATAATAAATTGTGGCAAGTTCTTAGTGGGATGGGCATCCCAAGCCACCTTGTCTCTCTCCTGAGGAATCTGTACAAGGACCAAGTAGCAACAGTCAGAACTGACCACGGAACAACAGACTGGTTCAAGATTGGGAAAGGCGTACGGCAAGGCTGCATCCTCTCACCCAACCTTTTTAACTTGTATGCAGAACACATCATGCGATGTGTGGGGCTGGATGAATGCAAAGCTGGGGTGAAAATTGCTGGAAGAAACATTAACAACCTCAGATATGCAGATGACACCACTCTGATGGCCGAAAGCGAGGAGGAGCTGAGGAGCCTTCTAATCAAGGTGAAAGAAGAAAGCGCAAAAGCTGGGTTGCAGCTAAACATCAAAAAAACCAAGATTATGGCAACAAGAATGATTGACAACTGGAAAATAGAGGGAGAAACCGTGGAGGCCGTGACAGACTTTGTATTTCTAGGTGCAAAGATTACTGCAGATGCAGACTGTAGCCAGGAAATCAGAAGACGCTTACTTCTTGGGAGGAGAGCAATGTCCAGTCTCGATAAAATAGTAAAGAGTAGAGACATCAGACTGGCAACAAAGATCCGCCTAGTCAAAGCCATGGTATTCCCTGTCGTAACCTACGGATGTGAGAGCTGGACCTTAGGGAAGGCTGAGCGAAGGAAGATCGATGCTTTTGAGCTGTGGTGTTGGAGGAAAGTGCTGAGAGTGCCTTGGACTGCGAGAAGATCCAACCAGTCCATCCTCCAGGAAATAAAGCCCGACTGCTCACTGGAGGGAAAGATACTAGAGACAAAGTTGAAGTACTTTGGCCACATCATGAGGAGACAGGAAAGCCTAGAGAAGACAATTATGCTGGGGAAAGTGGAAGGCAAAAGGAAGAGGGGCCGACCAAGGGCAAGATGGATGGATGGCATCCTTGAAGTGACTGGACTGACCTTGAAGGAGCTGGGGGTGGTAACGGCCGACAGGGAGCTCTGGCGTAGGCTGGTCCATGAGGTCACGAAGAGTCGGAGACGACTGAACGAATGAACAACAACAACAAGAGTGGAGAATGTGTTGTATCACTGGTAGCTCAAAAAAATGAGAGAGAAGTCCCACGGACAATGATGTTTTCCCTATTGCTCAATCGCATCCGCCATTAACAAAGTACTTATGAAAATTCATACGTTTCATTAAGTTCTGAATTTTTCACCACTCAAAATTTGAAAACACTTTAGAAATGAAGTGCCAGCACCCCTATTTTTGGAAAGAGTTTAGTTTAGAACCATTTTTTTTATGGATCGCACATGCCTATTAGCACTAATAGAAAATAAGCGTAAGCAAGATATAATGTTGCAACTTTTATATTATAGACTTTTGTAAATATGTTTTTCATGAAAAAAACTTATTTACAAAAGTCTATTATAATTTTTGTTTTCTCAGCAATGAATTTGTAAAGTCTCTGGCTGATTCCCCTGATAGCCATCACCACCATGGGCTTTTTCTGGCCCTGTTTGCATACAACCAGGCAAAACAAATTGGATTTCCATCCCCCTTAAGTGAGTCCAAATGGGAGAAATGAACAAGACAAACAAGGTCATTTCCCTTGCATGGTTCTGCTATTGAGATTTCATTTTGTGCCCGCCACAGCTGATCAATGCCCTGTGGTTTTATTTTGCTGTTGGTACAAAGCTGAGTGGTGAACTGATGATTTCTGAAGTCGACACTGATAATGCAGTGGAAAGGACAGGTAGTTCAGCAAGAAGAGGCTGTTTTGTTCCAAGAAAGATAAACTGATAATCATATGATTGTGTTCTGTGCCGCTGGCTAACTTCCAAATCTGGGCCTGAATATTGATAAATATTCTTGCTGGCATTAGTATTACTGTTATGCAACCATTCTCTAGCCTTTATGCATCCAGCTCCGGGCTTGCTTTAGCTGTTGACAGTAAAGTGACTTAGAATGTAGAAATGACAGAGCAAAGTGTTCTGTTCAACAGTGGCCATAATTAAATTACATAATCATGTAGTAGACATTTGGAGAAAAACAAACCTTGGGGACAAGCTATCCCACATTATCATCATGCCAGTTTGTATGATGTAACAAAAGTATCGGATAGGAGGGAATGGATGACCTGTAACCCCACCTTTACTAGAAAGGTTACTAGTTGATGTCTCAGCCTAGCCAACCTCAAAAAATTATTAGAGGAATTAAAAGCATGGAGGATTCCCAGATTAACTGCCCTGCCAGGGTAGCCTATAAATACGCACAACAATTAATTTCCACTGATTCTCACTAGGAGAATTAAATATAAGCTAAAATATTTCCAACTGACATCCGTAGAGTTTCAGAATAGTGGCAATAGTGTCAAAATTGTGAGTAAGTAGCAATCATGTATACAAAACAGATGAGTAAATCAAGGTAAATGTTCTGTATGTGCAAACAACACACAGTCATGATTGTGGGTTGTTGTAGGTTTTTTTGGGCTATATGGCCATGGTCTAGAGGCATTCTCTCCTGACGTTTGGCCTGCATCTATGGCAAGCATCCTCAGAGGTAGTGATGCAGGTGAAACATCAGGAGAGAATGCCTCTAGACCATGGCCATATAGCCCAAAAAAACCTACAACAACCCAGTGATTCCAGCCATGAAAGCCTTCGGCAATACATTAGTCATGATTGTGATGCCAAATCTACTTTGTGGAACATCAGTTGCATAGGATAAGGAGATCCACTCTGCATATGATTATAGCACAGATGAATGACATTTCTGCCAAGGTGAGGGTGGGTCAGAAAGGTTATTTAACCAGTTCATACAGGATTCATTTGTATGAAAAATTGTTTGTCTACATATATTTTGATTGCAAACTTATTGTACCCTAGCACTGGAACACCCTTTCACCCAGCACCACACCAAAGTCCAGTGATCCAATATAAGAATGTTTATAAAAGAAAGAATATAAAAAGGGGGAAAGGAACAAATCCACCAAAGTCAATGTATTGTCGAAGGCTTTCATGGCCGGAATCACTCAGTTCTTGTGGGTTTTTTCGGGCCCGAAAAAACCCACCAAAGTCAGTTTGGATATAAAATTCAATACTCAAAAGAAGCTAGAGTTCAGTTTGCTGTAATCCAAAAATGCCAGGATAGAACACAAAGCCAAGGAAAACAAAAAACACAGAATTAATCCAATGGTATATCCATGAACATGGAAACAGGAACTTCTCCAAGGTAAATTCTCCAAAGAAACATAGGTTTTATTGTATTGTCGAAGACTTTCATGGCTGGTTTTTAAATCACTCAGTTCTTGTGGGTTTTTTCGGGCTATATGGCCATGTTCTAGAGGCATTTCTCCTGACGTTTCACCTGCATCTATGGCAAGCATCCTCAGAGGTGAGGTTTGCTGGAGCTGGGGAAAAAAGGGGTTTATATATCTGTGGAATGACCAGGGTGAGACAAAGGGCTTTTGTAAGTTGGGCTAGGTGTGGATCTTTCAACTGACCACCTTGATTAGCATACAATGGGCTGACTGTGCCTGGAGCAAACTCTTCTTGAAGGGTGATTAGATGTCCCTGCCTGTTTTTCTCTCTGCTGTTTTTGCTGTTGTAATTTTTGAGTTTTTAAATACTGGTAGCCAGATTTTGTTCATTTTCATGGTTTCTTCCTTTCTGTTGAAATTGTCCACATGCTTGTGTATTTCAGTGGCTTCTCTGTGTAGTCTGACATGGTGGTTGTGAGAGTGGTCCAGCATTTCTGTGTTCTCAAATAATATGCTGTGCCCAGGTTGGTTCATCAGGTGCTCTGCTATGGCTGATTTCTCTGGTTGAATAGTCTGCAGTGCCTTTCATGTTCCTTGATTCGTGTTTCGGCGCTGCGTTTGGTGGTCCCTATGTAGACTTGTATGTAGAAGCAAAACAACAGAGAGTAAACAATCAGGCACATCAAATCACTCTCAACAAAAGATTCCCCCAGGCACTTCCAAGCCATTAAATGCTAATCAAGGTGGTCAGTTGAAACATTCGCACCTAGCTCCAGCAGACAAAAGTCCTTTGTCCCACCCTGGTCTTTCCACAGATATAGAAACCCACTTTCCTACTTCCAACAGACCTCACTACCTCTGAGGATGCTTGCCATAGATGCAGGCGAAACATCAGGAGAAAATGCCTCCAGAACATGGCCATATAGCCTGGAAAAACCTACAACAACCCAGTGATTCCGACCATGAAAGCCTTCAACAATACATCGAGTTACAGCGCTTTTGCATATATTTTTCAAGTGCACTTCTGGTTGCATGAATTATATCACAAGGTCAAAAATATATTTATTTTAGATCACAGATCATGTTTATATCTGCCCTTAGTTCTGAGATGTATAACTTGGAAAAATTCTCAGCAAAATGAAATTGAAAGGATTTCTCCCCTAACTCTAACAATGAGAAGTACTGGCCATCTGAAAAATTGTTGAAACTCAATATCTCCTTTTGTGTTTCATTCTATTCTTTGCCCAGTAACATTACGAACTGATTTTGCAGGGTAAAAGGAAAGGATTTGTTTAAGTGACAAGGCTATTCCAAGAGAATGCAAAGTGACAGGAGATACAGCCAGATTTGGTACTATTTGCTCCTCAGGCTGTGTTTTCACTTAGACTACGATCAAGAAACTTTCTTGGTCTCCAGAATAAACAAATTGCTTTGATCTGATATGTGCCAGATATCATTAGGGTTTCTTGTTTTTCTTTCACAGGATCTAATCTCAACAGATAAAGGAGAGCCAACTCCTTTAGGCAAAGTACTGCTCTAGACTCCATTTTAAACACTATAAAACTAATATATTGCTGGTAGCTTTATATTTTCATTTACACTGCCTGCACCATGGCTTTCCGAAATTGGATATTAATGATTTACACTGTAATTTATGTATGTCCATAAAACAAAGCTGGAGGATCATTTGCGGAATCGAAATCTCACTCTTGGGCATTTTGAGGGCAATGTGTCTAACTCTTAGCCCTTTCTCAAAATCACTCAAGGGTGTCATTTTCAATCCATGTTTATGAATAAAGCAAATGCTCATTAACTTGTCCTTCATTCTGTTCCACACTGAAAAAAAAAACATACACAGTAAGTTCTTTCCTTGAAGCCTTAGTATCAGACAAAGCTGGTTACAAATACTGTTCATAAAATATACATAATACCCTGATAAGAAGTACTCTTTGGATATGGAATTGCTACTGTGCTATTTTGGATAGGTCTAAGAATAAAACGCCTGCCCTTTCCCAAGGTAGCAGAATTTCGATCTGCACAGTTTAATGTTTTAGCCTAAATTTTGCCAGATAATCATTTCTATCCTACACTTATACCAAGACAGAAGACTCTGGAACAGCACAATTTCATAATTAACTTTATGGCAAAAAAAATAGAGGCCGGGGAGGGGAGGCATCCAAGGTTGTAGCTATTGAGGGGCTAAGTAATGACATTACCCCATAAGAATTCATCATCCTCAAATTATTATTTTTTTCAGTTTCATAATTTCTACCATTGCAGAGAGTAACTTATTTATTTATTTATTTGGAGTAATTCTACTCCGCCCTTCTCAACCCCCTAGGGGAGACTCAGGGCGGCTTACAAAAGGCACAATTCGATGCCCAACAGTTCACTTAATACAATATACAAAATACAATATAGCGACAACAGTTATAACTAGTTAAAACAATCAAATTAATACAATAGCAGTAATAAAATCTTGTGGTCAATGTTCGCCAATTCATAAATCCATAATCCATCCAGCATTGTCATTTTCCTTTCCTACTCTGGTCGGCATTGTCTTTTATCCATCTGCCAGCTTACCCAAAGGTCTGGTCCCATATCCAGGTTTTTAACTTCCTTCTGAAAAAGAGGAGGGATGTTGATGACCTAATTTACCTGGGGAGTGCATTCCACAGACGAGAGGCCACCACCGAGAAGGCCCTGTCCCTCATTCCCACCAGTCTCACTTGTGATAAAGGTGGGGCCAAGAGCAGGGCCTCCCCAGAAGATCTTAAACTCTGAGGTGGGACGTAGAAGGAGATACGTTTGGACAGGTACGCTGGGCCTTATCCCATGAGGGGTAGGAAAGCATTACTTTTTTGTGGTGTTTCATCCTGTTGCATTTAAAATCAAATCATATCCTTTCTCAGATCTCATCACATATTGTTCTTTCTTGTCTTTTCTCCTGAAATCATCCATTTTCAGATTTATCACATGAGCAAGTGCAGTTCCAGCCCACCCCATTAAAAACAACTTGAAAAAACCTCTTGGGAATACTTGGCTTTCCCCTCCAATCCCAATACTCTAGAGCAGTGGTTCTCAACCTTCCTAATGCCGTAACCCCTTAGTACAGTTCTTCATGTTGTGCTGACCCCCAACCATAACATTATTTTCGTTACTACTTCATAACTCTCATTTTGCTCCCTTCATGGATCGTCATGTAAATACCTGACATGTAGGATATATTTTAATTCATTGGACCAAATTTGATACAAATACCCAATATGCCCAAATATGAATACTGGTGGGATCGGGGAAGGGGGAGTCATTTTGTCATTTGGGAGTTGTAGTTCACCTACATCCAGAGAGCACTGTGGACTCTAACAATGATGGATCTGGACCAACTTGGAATGAATACTCAATATGCCCAAATGTGAATACTGCTTGGGAAAAATAGACCTTGAGATTTGGGAGTTCTGGTTACTGGAATTTATAGTTCACCTACAATCAAAGAGCAATCTGAACTCCACTAACGATGGAATTGATCCAAACTTGGCACACAGAACGCCCATGGCCAACAGAAAATACTGAAAGGGTGTGGTGGGCATTGACCTTGAGTTTGGGAGTTGTAGTTCACCTACCTCCAGAGAGCACTGTGGACTCAAACAATGATGGATCTGGACCAAACTTGACCTGAATACTCAATATGCCCAAATGTGAACAGTGGCAGAGCTTGGGGAAAATATACCTTGACATTTGGGAGTTGTAGTTGCTGTAATTTATAGTTCACCTACAATTAAAGAGCCTTCTGAACCCCACCAATGATAGAATTATGGCAAACTTCCCACACAGAACTCCCATAACCAATGGAAAATACTGGAGGGATTTGGGCTGAATTGACAGTGATTTAGGGATCCGGAGAGCACTGTGAACCCAAACAACTATGCCAAAGGGGTTCCGAAGACCATCAGAAATATGTGTTTTCTGATGGTCTTCAGTGACCCTTCTGAAACCCCCTCGCGACCCCCCCCCCAGGGGTCCCGACACCCAGGTTGAGAAACACTGCTCTAGAGGAGATCTGAGGCACCATTCTGAAAACAGACACCACTTTTAGGATGCTTGACTTTCCCCTCCAATCCCAATACTCTAGAGGAGATCTGAGGCACCATTCTGAAAACAGACACCACTTTTAGGATGCTTGATTTTCCTCTCCAATCCCATTACTCTGAAGGAGACATGAGGCATCATTTTGAAGGCAGAATGCTCTTCTCTGGCTCCTGTCCTTTCCTCTCATTCTCATTACTGTCAATTGTGGAAGTCTAAAACAAAAGTTCTAAAACTAGCAACAGCACAATTTCGAAAGCCAAGATTACTATGAAGGAGAAATGACAGGAATAAGTGGTGATATCTTAAAAACTTTGGCATTTCTAAATATTAAATTAATTTTAAAAATTAACCTGCCAAGCTCATGAAGCAGGATTTTAGAAGACAAATGTCAATGTTTGGAAGGAGACTGCTCATAGGAACTCCCATTTCTCCATGTCACTGAAGCGATTCTGTGTTTGCATCTGTGTCATTTGATGGACTCTGTGATGCTTCAAGGAACTGTTTTAGAAGTGTTGAGAAATGAGCCGGGTAGGGGGGGAACTGTGTGGAATAACATCCTAAGACAATGAAAATAATTCACGCCAAGTTTCATATATTGGCTTTGTTTGTATTACCTTGGTAATTTTTGCATTCCCTGTACTTTGGTTGCCTAAACTGTATGTTGAGATGTTCAACTGAAGTTTTAAGTTAGGGAAATAGTAGAAATTTGGAGACAGGAGTTCATTAGAGAGGCAGAATTCTTATTTGGGCAGCAATGACTTTATTTTGTCTCTCCACACTAATTTCACCTCTGCTGACACCACTGTTATAAAAAACATTGTTAATCCCAATCCTATATTTTGATCAAAGGTTATTTGTTTTTAACCATGTTATGGTTAGAGAGATGGGCCAAAACTAACAAAATGAAGTTCGACAGTGACAAATGCAAGATACTCCACTTTGGCAGGAAAAACGAAATGCAAAGATACAAAATGGGGGATGCCTGGCTCGAGAGCAGTACATGTGAAAAAGATCTTGGAGTCCTCGTGAACAACAAGTTAAACATGAGCCAACAATGTGATGTGGCGGCAAAAAAAGCCAATGGGATTTTGGCCTGCATCAATAGGAGCATAGTGTCTAGGTCCAGGGAAGTCATGCTACCCCTCTATTCTGCTTTGGTTAGACCACACCTGGAATATTGTGTCCAATTCTGGGCACAATTCAAGAGAGATATTGACAAGCTGGAATGTGTCCAGAGGAGGGCGACTAAAATGATCAAGGGTCTGGAGAGCAAGCCCTATGAAGAGCAGCTTAAGGAGCTGGGCATGTTTAGCCTGAAGAAGAGAAGGCTGAGAGGAGATATGATAGCCATGTATAAATATGTGAGAGGAAGCCACAGGGAGGAGGGAGCAAGCTTGTTTTCTGCTTCCCTGGAGACTAGGACGCGGAACAATGGCTTCAAACAACAGGAAAGGAGATTCCATCTGAACACGAGGAAGAACTTCCTGAATGTGAGAGCTGTTCAGCAGTGGAACTCTCTGCCCCGGAGTGTGGTGGAGGCTCCTTCTTTGGAAACTTTTAAACAGGGGCTGGATGGCCATCTGTCAGGGGTGATTTGAATGCAATATTCCTGCTCTTGGCAGGGGGTTGGACTGGATGGCCCATGAGGTCTCTTCCAACTCTTTGATTCTATGATTCTATTCTATGAAGATCTTTCTGTGATTTTGCACAGAAAAAATCCAACCATCTCTCCCTTTGCTTTGTTGCAAACTGCACACTTCTTTGTCAATGAGATTTTCCACCAGTTAATTCTAAAGGGCATGACTTACCTCCCTAGACACCTTTCACAGCCAATGTGCCTCAGTGGTGGAGGGTCAAGTGAAGAGTCTGGAACACCATGTGCTTGCTGGCATATGACTCTTCATATCATAGCTCTGTTCTGAGTTTCTGCCTGGCTCTTGGATTTTCACTTTCCATTTTATGCTAAGACAAAGAATGGTCCCAAGAGGAAAAGAACTAAAAATACAAATGCCTATTTTTCCATCCTCTGTGATTAATCACCTCAGTGCTGCTGAACTTTGAAGGTGTTTCTGGGAAGAACTGCATAGTCACTTCTTCTGACCTTATCGAAGTCCCAAAGAAGCACTGCAGGAATTGCTAAGGGTAAAATCACATATAGCTAAGAACAAACCTCATTGCATTCAAATGAGATGAGGACATACATTTTTGTAGATTCATATAAGAGAAGATAAAAACTCTAGAATTGAACATTTCTGCCACTCATGTCTTTGCATCAGGTCTTACCAGATCACTAAGGGTTTATCTACACTGAAGAATTTTACACCACTTTAACTGCCATGGTTTTTTTTGATCGTGTCAGGAGCGACTGGTCGAGGAGGAGCTGAGGAGCCTTCTAATCAAGGTGAAAGAAGAAAGCGCAAAAGCCGGGTTGCAGCTAAATGTCAAAAAAACCAAGATTATGGCAACAAGAATGATTGACAACTGGAAAATAGAGGGAGAAACCGTGGAGGCCGTGACAGACTTTGTATTTCTAGGTGCAAAGATTACTGCAGATGCAGACTGTAGCCAGGAAATCAGAAGACGCTTACTTCTTGGGAGGAGAGCAATGTCCAGTCTCGATAAAATAGTGAAGAGTAGAGACATCAGACTGGCAACAAAGATCCGCCTAGTCAAAGCCATGGTATTCCCTGTAGTAACCTACGGATGTGAGAGCTGGACCTTAGGGAAGGCTGAGCGAAGGAAGATCGATGCTTTTGAGCTGTGGTGTTGGAGGAAAGTTCTGAGGGTGCCTTGGACTGCGAGAAGATCCAACCAGTCCATCCTGCAGGAAATAAAGCCCGACTGCTCACTGGAGGGAAAGATACTAGAGACAAAGTTGAAGTACTTTTGCCACATCATGAGGAGACAGGAAAGCCTAGAGAAGACAATTATGCTGGGGAAAGTGGAAGGCAAAAGGAACAGGGGCCGACCAAGGGCAAGATGGATGGATGGCATCCTTGAAGTGACTGGACTGACCTTGAGGGAGCTGGGGGTGGTAACGGCCGACAGGGAGCTCTGGCGTGGGCTGGTCCATGAGGTCACGAAGAGTCGGAGACGACTGAATGAATGAACAACAACAGGAGCGACTTGAGAAACTGCAAGTCGCTTCTGGTGTGAGAGAATTGGCCATCTGCAAGGACGTTGCCCTGGGGACGCCTGGATGATTTGATGTTTTTATCATCCTTGTGGGAGGGTTCTCTCATGTCCCCGCATGAGGAGCTGGAGCTAATAGAGGGAGCTCATCCGCCTCTCCCCAGATTCGAACCTGCAACCTGTTGGTCTTCAGTCCTGCCAGCACAAGGGTTTAACCCACTGCACCACCGGGGGCTATTGAAAGTTTGGGGCATAATGAATATGGATTTACTTATGCAAAAACTAACAGACAATAATATACCAAGACAAAAAACAAACTGGGAAAAATTTATTGAATATATTAGAAAGGATAGTGTAGAAACTCATATTCGAGATATATCATAAATTATCAAAGGCTAGTGTTTAGAGGGAAACCAGACGGCAACCCGATTGAATACACAACAAATGAAGAATTGTTAACACAATCTGAAGCAACCTGGAAGTAATCTAGAACTTTTACACTTTTGGGATTGTTCTATTTTATTTTTATTTTCTTATCTTTTTTGTATTTTGGGGGTTTTTTTGTTATTTGTTTTTGTTCCCTCCCTACTTTGACCTTCATACTTTGCCTTTTCCCACTTTTCTTTTATATATTGTTCCCACACTTTTGCTGTAAATTTATAGTGACTTTATTAATTTCCTCACTCTCCAATCTTCTGGAGACAAATTATTTTCAATAAAAATAGTTAATTAAAAAAAGAAAACCCTGTGATAGGTTTGCCTTGCAGTTACCATCATGAGTTGAAGGCATACAACATGGTGCAGTGCTATGGAATCATGGGAGTTGTAGGTTTATATGGTCTTTAACCTTCCCAGCCAGAGGCCTCTTCTACACTTACATTTTTTAAAGAGAACCAGCCCAACTGTTGTCACTTGCCTTAAGTCAGGGAAAAAACAAATTCTGAACCAGTGTAGATGGGGCCAATTTAAAAAACAAAATTATATTTAAAAACACATTTAAAAGGAATATGTTGTTAGCATGTTTATAGAAAGTAATGCAATAGAGTAAATCTACTGTCAACCGGTAATATTTTTTAAAAAATCAGCATATTAGCATTTAAAGCAATATTTCCCATTTCTGCAAAACAGAATGACTTAGTGTTCTACCTGGGTCAGCCACAAAACTTTGAACCAGTTTTGGAGTAATGTCTCGTTCTGGCTGGGGAGGAGATAAACCTTATTGATAAGGCATAAGTATTAGGCATGGTTAGGTTTGGTTGGAATCTTTGTAATTTGGAATAAATTTGGAAAGACTTCCTTTCTGAAGCAATTTTGAAGTTTTTAAGGAAATCGGAAGTCCCTTTGCCTTTCTGAAGCTTTTTCTGCCATTTCTCTTACAAATCAGTAAGTGAGTTGGAAATTATTCAGCTTTTCAAACTAGTGTGGATGGATTCCCTTCAGTTTCCTTTCCCTCCTGGTCAGCCTTGGGTGAGAGATGCAGTTTAACCCTGTGTGGATGGATTCCCTTTGGTTTCCTTTCCCTCCCGGTCAGCCTTGGGTGAGAGATGCAGTTTAAACCAGAGTGGATAGATTTCTTCCCTTTGCTCCCCCCCCCCCCCCCCCACTTCTGGAATAAAACAACTACTTTCAAAGTAAAGACCACCAAATGAAACAGGAAATAACACTTTGAAACCATTAACGAAGGATTCGGAAGTCTCGGAAGTTTTGAAAAGTTTTGAACTTTTTTTTTCTGTGAAAATCGGAATTGACTTTAGATCCAAACCACCAGTGCCCCCTACACCCGAAACAAGTTTTGAACCATTTTTTAAATCAACCAAACCTAATAAGTATGACTACAGCTGTATAATTCAGAAAAAAAATTATCTTTGCTTCAACTGTTGGGAATGTATAGGATAAAACATGCATTCAGTTTACAACTTGTACTTTCAGTGTTACCAGTGCTCTTAATCAACTTGTTCTGTGGTCATAGACATCACTTGTAATACACACACACACACATAAATGCATAGACCCAATTCTATATATAACTTACTTAGGAATCACTTTTGGAATACCTATGGGAAGCCACCTGCATTAGGTTTTCTTAATAGAGTGAACAGCTAAACTAGGAGGACCAAGACTAAACTTAGAAAGCCCCAGGGTATTATGTTTTCTCAAAAGACCTCATATAGATCCATCACTGTAATGGACAAACCCACCAAGGCTTTAAATTGTATCTCTCACAACTCTTTTATGATTCAGTAGGCGTTTGTGTTTCTGCTGCATCTGTAATTACAAACCACAACAGATGGTGGAGGTTTAGTTTAAAGCTACATGTCCATTCTGATAACGTATGCTGTCCGATGATTGTTCTCAAACGTGGGGCATTTTGTTTCACTTGAGGGAAGGGATGAAAAAAAAAAGAAAAGAAAAACTAGTGCAAGAATCCACCTTGTCGGAAACATCTTTGCTGCATCAGAGATTTACTGCCAGCAGTTTTGCTGCTGCTTTGTATTTTTCAAAGTAGCTTCTGATTCCATTTGAGATACTTTAAAATCAATACTGATGATAATTAAATGCCCCTGTCTAAAAATGGAAAATTGATTTTTTTCCCCCCAGAGAAGGGGATTTAAATAAAGCCAGGGGATGCTGGACAGTGTTTGTTTATAGTTTACAAATGTACCCATCACTATAGCTCGCCTGCCAGAAGATCTGGTTTTTCATTTAAAAAATTGTATTAAAGAATCTTTAAGTAAATGAATCCAGCCAATATCCTGATCTATCCACCTAGTCAAAGCCATGGTATTCCCTGTAGTAACCTACGGATGTGAGAGCTGGACCTTAGGGAAGGCTGAGCGAAGGAAGATCGATGCTTTTGAACTGTGGTGTTGGAGGAAAGTTCTGAGAGTGCCTTGAATTGCGAGAAGATCCAACCAGTCCATCCTCCAGGAAATAAAGCCCGACTGCTTATTGGAGGGAAGGATACTAGAGACAAAGTTGAAGTACTTTGGCCACATCATGAGGAGACAGCAAAGCCTAGAGAAGACAATTATGCTGGGGAAAGTGGAAGGTAAAAGGAAGAGGGGCCAACCAAGAACAAGATGGATGGATGGCATCCTTGAAGTGACTGGACTGACCTTGAAGGAGCTGGGGGTGGTGATGGCCGACAGGGAGCTCTGGCGTGGATTGGTCCATGAGGTCACGAAGAGTCGGAGACGACTGAACGAATGAACAACAACAACAAGAGTTGCAATTCCCAATAGACAGTAGCTCTCCAACCAGATACCATGGTGATGGGAATGGCAGGACAAAAAAGGTGACAGTTCAGCTGGGCCAACTGAACTGTCTGAACTCTATCCTTGCTACTGCTGTAGGTCCGAGATGGAGCATCTGAATAACTCCCCAGCCTTCAGGATAATTCTGGAGCATTTCTGTTAAGGACCCTAGATTTTGGGGTACATGTAGATGACCCCTTAGACATCAGTGCTGACAACTTCTCCCATCTGATTGAATTTTGTGTAGTGGCTATCACTGGACTGCTACAACAAAGCATTATCAGTTTCTGCAAGCTTAATCAACCACACAGGATTATTATGGCTACAAAATAGAGAGAGAGAACATGCATGTGCCTTGTGGTGGAAGGGTGACATAGAAATGCAAAACACCACTTCAGTAAAAATATAGTAACCATTAATATTTGTACCGTAATCCAACTCTTTACCAAAGACTTTGACAAAACTGTACAGGGACCTTGAGCAATCACAAAAATTTAACTAGACAACATAGACATGTCTGTGCTAATGAAATCCTGCTGAATTGCAATTTGACTCATCCTAGAATGTCCTGTGGCACCATATGCCATCTTCTGGAGCCAACAAGAAATGCTAATAAGGCATTTTATCCAGTGCCAAATGGAGACAGAAATGCCTGTCTTCCTTGGCTCAAATTGGCAGCCTTTGGGGCAGCCATTACAGAAATGCCAAAGTCCGATAGAGCATCGCAGGGTGCTCTTAGGGCTGCTGCCCATCCATCTGCAGCACAGACTAGTCACTTAAATTGAGACTTTTAATTTCCAAGCACTGTCCTATCAGCCTAGGGACAGTTTGCCAGCACCAAGCTGGGTTTTATCAGACCCTGGAGCTTTCAAAAATCAACCAGCAATGGCCTAAGCAAAACTCATTAACAATTTTAATCCAGTCAAGGACACAGCTAGAAAGTATTTCATCACACGCAAGAAAGAGCAGAAATTAAAGCACTGAAATCCCTTACCTTCAATATTTGAAAACTAATAAGAAGGATGACATTTTAAGAGCTTTCACCTGTTTCTCTATAAACAGCCAACTTGCTGTTCAAGAAGCCCTTTAGTTTGGTTTGCAGTTTCAGCCAAAATGATTTATGTTTTCTATTTTTATTTCAGAAAGGAGGCTGCTGCATTAACACTGTCGTGATCACCCATTGTGAATTTTACTTACTTCTAGTAATGCTTATCTTGCCTTTATCCAACAGCAGAGGGGATAGCACCCAAAGTTGAGAACACTGTGGCTATTATAGTTACATTCTCTGCCCAGTTTAATTGTACCTTGTACTGTCAGTGTTAAAGCACTGAGCTGCTGAGCTTGTTGATCGAAAGGTCACAGGTTCGATTCCGGGGAGCGGCGTGAGCTTCCGCTGTCAGCCCTAGCTTCTGCCAACCTAGCAGTTTGAAAACATGCAAATGTGAGTAGATCAATAGGTACCGCTCTGGCGGGAAGGTAACAGCGCTCCATGCAGCCATGCTGGCCACATGCACTTGGAAGTGTCTACGGACAACGCTGGCTCTTCGGCTTAGAAATGGAGATGAGCACCACACCCCAGAGTCAGACATGACTGGACTTAATGTCAGGGGACTACCTTTACCTACTGTCAGAAAATGATATTCATGTGCCTAGTTTACATGTTGCTGAGTTGTAAGTTCTATCAGCCCTAGCCAGCAAAGCCAATAGTGAGGCATGCTCAAAACTTTAATCTAGCAACACCTGGAGAGCTACTTTTAACTAATTCCAGGTTGTACCCTACTTGCTTGGGCAGAAAAATGGTAGACAGTGGCAGAAAGGAGAGATCATTAAGGTGTCCAAGAAAGCTTGCCAATCTCCTAGAATTGTTGTATCTGAAATGAAAATGCAGCCAAATCAGACCTTGTGGAATTTAAAGAAAGGGTGCAATTGAATTTCATTCTTTGTCTGATGAGACCTTTCATATATTCATATATTTTAAAAAAATAAAAAATGTATAAAAGAAATAAAGAAACAGAAATAAAAAACAGAAATAAAGAAACAGAGAAACTTGGATCTGAAAAACCATACATAGTCAATAGTATACAGAAAATCAAGACAAAAGAAAGAAGAAGAGAAAAAGAGAACACAAAATTATATGGATACATGTTTAGACAGGGTTTTCCAATATCTACATCTATCCAAAACAGTTGGCTAGGAACAAGAACATAAAACAGTGCATTAAGATCATTCTGACCAAAAGGTCATGAGTTTGAAGCCAGCCTGGGTTGGAGTGGGTTTCCAACCAATTGTGTAGCCTGTTGTCGACCTTTGCAACCCGAAAGACAGTTGCATCTGTCAAGCAGGAAAATTAGGTACCACCTTAAAGTGCGAGGAGACTAAATTAACTAATTTATGAGGCCATAAAAAAGACTCCAGCAAAGCACTCCAGCAAAAAAAGCATGTGGGGAATGCGGAAGTACTTCATCAGTGTCGCAGATGGATGATGAAAGCGACAGCTCCCCTGGCGGCCAGAAAAAGTTAAATAGCCTCTGTGTATGTCTGTATATGTTGTATGTCAAAATTGGCATTGAATGTTTGCCATACATGTGCACATTGTAATCCCCCCTGAGTCCCCTGCGGGGTGAGAAGGGCAGAATATAAATGCTGCAAATAAATAAATAAGTAAATAAACTGCCGGTACAATGCAGCAGGAATCTTCAGAGCAGTATCCAAAATTCCCTTCTGCTTTATGATGTAGGTAAAATAATGAAGAAGGAGATGATCTGTTTTTAGGTCGACAAAACTGAGTTCAGCATGAGTTGTTACTGAATTCCCTGTGATTTAATTAATTCGGCTTCAGAGTTTTGTTTTGACACATCCCAGCCCCTTTTCCTTAACAAACATGGCTTCTCAGTTACAGCTATAAATCTAAAACTGATTGCGCATTTAAATAATGTAAAAAAATGCTTTTGGGACCTGTGCCAGCGTGTCCTTTGGGAAAGCTGGTGGGATGGATAAAATGTATTGACCTAAGAGAATACACTTGCAATTTCTTCATTGTTAGGGCTGCCTGGGAAACAAGGCATTAGCCCTGCCTTCTATTATTGTATTAGCTCTGGCAGATGTGAACAAAAGCAAAGCTATGTCAACAGAGCAATCTCATGGGGGGTGAGGTGGTATATTTCTGCCTCTACTACTCCTCAAAGCTTGGTCTCACCTCAAAACATTTTTCTTTGCATATGAAAGCTCTTCATCCCTCCATGGACACTCCATCCGACAGCTTCCACCTCGGCAAGGTTCAACGGCTCTCAGCACAATGTCTATCACCTCAAACAATAAATGAGACAAAGCCTTGGGAAGAACATTCCCCAGTCACAAATGCTGGGAAAGCGGTAAGAGTTGACAGCAAGCAGCTGTTAACCATGCTGGGTTTCTATTATTCAGAAGTAACTAAAGTAAAAAGCAGACAGTTTGATGTCTGATTTTATCATCCACTGGTTGAACCACCATGTCAACGCAAGTAAGTCCAGAGTCACTCAGTGAGTGTTTGTGGCTCAGTCGGAACTTGAGCATGGATCTTTTGAATCCCAGATCCTTCTTAGACATCCCTACATCTTCAAATAACTGTGTGCATATGTCTAAAACCAAAGTTTACAAAAGTCACTTGGGGAGCTACAATCTCTAGAATACTCCAGATAGTATTTACATCAGTATAGGAAATGGAAAAGTATCAAAACATAGACTACAGTCCTGTCTTCATGGATCTGGAGATACTACCACTCCATAGCATATTTGTCCATGAAAAGTCTCGATATGGTTGAAAAATATTTTTTGTGTCAAAAATCAGAACCAAGAGAATATTGGACTGCCAAGAATCTTTACAGTTCAGGACTTACTCCGAGCAAAATTTACATGTGATTATTTTTCACAGAAAACACTGTTTTCTGTGCAGCAAACAGCATGAAACCATGCAGAATTTGTATTTTCTGCATATATTTTTCCTTTGCAAAAATGTTGTTTTCTATGCAAATCAATGATGTGTAAATTTTATGTTGATTAAATCAACATTTATGGTAAAAATATTATTTTTCTGTGCAGAAAAGGCTGCTTCCTGAACAGAAAATGCTTCAACGAGGATTTGTTCTGCACAGAATTTGGACATATTTGTTTTATATAGAAAAAAAGCAATTTTTGCAAAGGAAACAACTTGTTATCTGTACTAAAATGCATAATTTTTTTGTTTTCTATGTAAAACAACCACACATACATTTGTGCAGACTGGTTCCTAGATTGCAAATAGTGTGATATTCACATACTTTGTCACACTGGAAAGAAAATGCCTAAAATTACTTGTTGCCTCCTTTGAGAAAAACATGAAGAATTATATCTCTACGTGGTGTGAAGACTATGAGCTGAATAGTAACGTTATCTGTAGGATGATGCAATAAGTAGTACTGCTCTACATAAACTGACTCACATAGTCAACTATCCTTGAACAGTCAGAGGTAGCAATATTAATATGAGCTTGTTGATCGAAAGGTCGCAGGTTCGATTCCGGGGAGCGGCGTGAGCTTCTGCTGTCAGCCCTAGCTTCTGCCAACCTAGCAGTTTGAAAACATGCAAATGTGAGTAGATCAATAGGTACCGGCGGGAAGGTAATGGCGCTCCATGCAGTCATGCTGGCCGCATGACCTTGGAGGTGTCTACGGACAACGCTGGCTCTTCGGCTTAGAAATGGAGATGAGCACCACACCCCAGATTCAGAAATGACTGGACTTAATGTCAGGGGACTACCTTTACCTTTACCTATACAGTACAATCCCTGTATCCATAGGGAATATATTCTAAGCCACATATGTACCCAGGGATACCTGAAACTGTGGATATAAACACTATATGTTGGCTATACTTGGTTTGGAAACATCACCTAGAATTGCACTGGAAGAGCTACAGAGGTCCACAAACATTTCTGGTAGGCAAAATGTTTTTTGGGGTGTGGGCAAGTGAAACCATATGATATCAAATCCATGAATAAGGTGGGGGTGAAAATACTGTATTCAGTAGTTGCTAATTCTCATGACCTTTCAATTTGCACCCTTTATATTCCTGCATCAGTTATACAGCAGTATAAATCAATTATTATTTTCCTCCATGTTTCAGTCTGCAATAATCTTTCTCCTTCCTCCATATTTGAAAAGTATAACCTCTCCCTAAGGACTAGGCTTGCTTTATTTATCTAGTAGCGCCAGTGGAGATTGGGATTAGTCATTGTTCACCTTCAGTTTGTAATTAATCTGTTTGTGAAATACACTACTGGCCTCACATTCTCCTATATGAACTTTATCACTTGCTGTGAGCTGGATTTGCAGAAGATGAACAAGATGTATGATATTTGAGTTTCTCATCCATCATACACATGTCTTATAACTACACATATATGTGCTACCTTTCTTTAAATTCCATGTTCCATGGTTTCATGGATCTCTGCTTGAGTTATGAATTGCTCTGCAAAGAAGTCTTAAACTGAAAGGTAAACAGACATAGAGCCTGGATAGTTGTACTAGTCCTGGTACTGATAAAAAGCTCTATCTGAAAGCAGGAATCATTCCCCAGTCTCATAGGAGAAAAGGAGAATGCATACCTCTTAATTTGTGAACATAATATTGTACCTTCTAGAAGTCTTACTCTATTAAAGTATGTAAACCCCACCCATAAAAGCTTTTCTTTGTCCCAATCTTGAGAAAGTAAAATGCCAGTACCATGTACTTAAGGATTCTTCTGGAGCTAAGAGAAAATAATAATAATAATAATAATAATAATAATAATAATAATAAACCTTTATTTATACCCCACTACCATCTCCCGAAGGACTCGGTGCGGCTTACAAGAGGCCGAGCCCAAATACATCAGTAAAAACAGCAACAACAACAATACAGACAATGCATAAATTCATAAAGAAAGCAATAAACAGTAACAATAACACCACGGTGCATGAAAAACCTATGGCAGGGCCAAATGTAATAATTAAATTTTTAAAAAATGCTGAGCATGACAAGGTGACATATAACTAGGATAGGTATTTGAAGAGAGATGGAGTGAGCAGACAATCCTAGATCATTAGTAAAGTGCGATTAGGGACATGTTGCTTAAGGTTTCCTTATTCTGGGAAGGCACACTGGAACAACCATGTTTTCAGGCTCCTCTTAAAGACTGCCAGAGTTGGGGCATGCCTAATGTCCTTGGGGAGCGAGTTCCAGAGTCGAGGGGCCACCACCAAGAAGGCCCTGTTCCTCATCCCAACCAATCACGATGAAGGTGGGATCGTAAGTAGGGCCTCTCCAGACAAACGAAGAGATTGTGTAGGTTTGTACACAGAGATGCGGTCACGCAGGTACGCGGGTCCCAAAACATTTATTGTCTCATCAGTTACGTTTTATCCATACAGTCATGGCAAAATTGACTGTGTGGCGGAATACAGATTTTAAAACTTGCAAGGAACCCTTTTTATTGGATTTTTGGGCTGATTGTGAGATTGTGACTTTAAATAAGACACTTGGTGTTAATAATGAGTTTTTGCATTACTTCAATTTTGCAAGAGCACTATAAATTACTTCTATCAACTAAACGGCAACATATACAACTGAAACACCCAGATTTGTCCCTGCAGCTTTAAGTTTATCTAGGGTGCCCTTAATATTAATTAAGGACAAAACAAAGGGTTCAAAGCATCTCTCTCTCTCTCTATCTATCTATCTATCTATATACTAGCTGTCCCCTGCCATGCATTGCTGTGGCCCACATGGGGGTTCTGTGTGTGAGTGTGTGGGTGGCCCAATTCTATCGGTGGGATTCAGAATGCTTTTTGATTGTAGGTGAACTATAAATCCCAGTAACTACAACTCCTGAATGTCAAGATTCTATTTTCCTCAAACTCTACCAGTGTTCACATTTGGGCATATTGAATATTCGTGTAGCGTTTGGTCCAGATCCATCATTGTTTGAGTCAACAGTGATCTCTGGATGTAGGTGAACTACAAATCCAAAACCAAAGGACACTGCCCACCAAACCCTTCCAGTTTTTTCTGTTGGTCATGGGAGAACTGTGTGCCAAGTTTGGTTCAATTCCATCGTTGGTGGGGTTCAGAATGCTCTTTGATTGTAGATGAACTATAAATCCTAGCAACTACAACTCCCAAATGACAAAATCAATTTTTTGAGTGAAGGACATACATTGGGTTGTTAGGTGTATTGTGTCCAAATTGGTGGCAATTCGTCCAGTGGTTTTTGAGTTCTCTTAATCCCACAAACGAACATTACATTTTTATTTATATAGATATATTCTCTGCTAGTCATAGATAAAAATGGCATGTGATGTTTACAGCAAGAATAGAATCCAAATATCCAATCAGGTCTAATCAATGGCCATCATTTTAAACATCTGATACAATAATAAATAATAATAAAACTTTATTTATATACTACTCTATTTCCCTTGAAGGACTCAGGGCGGTTTCCAAATTGTAAAAAACAGAAAACCATACAGAGTAAGCAAAAAAAAGAAAAAAGAACAGAACAATACATAAGCGTAAAATAGTCAAACATTATATGTACAATAAAACCAATTGACCTTATTCTTTGTGCCAGGATTAACTATTAGGGCCAGACTTTCAGAAAGGACCTAGGCAGTTTGACATGGTCAGGCCAGAGGTAGTGCAAAGTAAGCCATAGGGCGCCAAGGAAATGGGTAAAGTGCAGTAACCAGACTCAACAATAGTAGCAATGAGACCTGTAGATGCTCATTTCCTGAGCCAATTGAGGAACTGACCAAGGTAATAGGTAGGGTTAAAGGGCCAGATTCTAACTATCGGCCAGGGAACTGGAGCTCATACTAATCATTCTCGAAGGCCTGGTGAAGCCACCAAGTCTTCAAGTTCTTACAAGTCTGGATATAGACCTCTGCTACAGCCTTTATTCAAGCAAAAAAAAAAAATCTAAATCAACAAACTGTTGAAGATGTGATGCTGCTAATGCTTTCTTAACACATATGTTTGGAATTGACCCATAGTAGTGCCCCCTTGGATTTCAAAAGATTTTCTTAGGCAAGGAATATTCAGAGGTGGTTTGGCCAGTTCCTGTCTCTGAAACATAGCTTACTAGGCTTGGGTAACCACGGAAAAATTTGGTTCTAAACTCGTTTTGTTTTTAGGGGGCCCTTGCGTTTCGTTTTTTTTAAATAATTCCGAAATTTTCCTTTTAAAAATTTCGAAATATACGAAATTTTGTATAATTACGAATCGATTCGTTAATGGCGGACGTGATTGCGCAATATGCTAAAAAAAACCTCCAAATGGGACAGGGGGAACTTCTGAAGCTTCCCTCTCCCTCTGTTGTTGACTGTTGGTGTGATAAAACAAGCAACAACTATAAAACTTGCACCAGACATACGAAAATAATTAGGAAATAATTACAAAATAATTAGGAAATAATTACAAAATAATTAGGAAATAAATTGAAAAAATTGTTTTGAATCTAATTTACTCCTCACACTATTCCTGCATGGCTCAATATTGGATCGTAAGCTAATTTAAATACGAATTAATAACGAATTACAAAATTAACGAATGAAACCGTCCAAGCCTATAGCTTACATCAATTGGCATTCCTTGGTGGTCTCTCATCCAAGTACTAACCAGGTTAGACCCTGCTGAGCTTCCAAAAACAGATTGGTTCTGGTGTCTTTGGAGCATTTAGTCTGCTAGTCATGAGCTTAGGTGGTTTTAAAATGAGCTTGAGCAGATTTACAAAGATCTGTTAGTGCCTATGAGACATGGTGACTGTATGCTTTGAAGGCCATTGCCTTTGTGATTTGCTGGTTCATTTCCCAGAGGCATCCACATGAGGAACTCTTTGAAATATGATACTGAATGGTACCGGAGCCTAGAAACTACTACTTAGTACTTACAACTGTAGCTACTGTAATAAAAGTCCTCCCACAGCAAAAAATATATATACCTACATTATCTTATGGCCATAACTTAGTGAGGGAAAGCTTGACTTCTGTAGTGGTGTAAATTTTCATTTTATGGGTGTGGATACACTCAATTCTGGAAAAAGGAAATTACTGGTTCAAACCCTGGCTTATGCTGTGCTTCTTGGTGTCGTTCAGGGTGCTGAGGCATTTTGCATCATTCAGATTTTTCAAGAGTAACTTCAATGGCATTATTGCAGGTATTCTTAAAAAATGGGAATGCAAATCCCCAGTTAGAAAACCTATAACCATGAGAGTTATTATCTGCTTTTGAATCTTGATATTATTAACCATAGCTAATTTTTAAGAACCAGTGTGATATAGTGGTTTCAGTACTATATTAGGACTTTGGAGAGCAGGGCTGAAATCCTGCTCAGCCATTAAAACCTACCGAGTGACCTTGGGTAAATAATATAACTCAGCCTCAGAGAAAGGGAGACTCCTTCTGAAGAAATCTTGCCAAGAAAAACTTGCAATAGGTTTGCCTTAGGGCAGCCATAAATCAGAAATGACTTGAAGACACACAACAAATTACTTCTAAAAGTAATCTCTGGTGTTCTGGATTAGATAGGCTTTTAGTGTGATCCAGCAAGTCTCCATTTACATTCCTATGGGAAGCTCTTCTCTCAAATGAACCCTTCTTACATGCACATCTTCCACTATCAGTAAATGAGGTTATGCTCCATATTCATGTCACAAGAGAGCAAGGCTTACTTCTCAGCAGCATGGTTAAATGGTTAAGGAGAAAGTAATCCATGTTGTGGTATCTTGATTAGGCCCCTGTTGGCCTTGAGTTCATCTGTTTGCTTCCAGATCTGTTCTTTCATTCTCCCAAATGATCTGAAGCAAGGCATACCCATCTTTTAATGCATGTGCTTATGCCAGTTCACTGTTTCACACCATCTGTCTTCTGCCTAATGTCTCTACCTTCCACTTCAAAAGGCAGTAACTGCTATGAGGTGAACAAGTACTAGTACTTTCCAGGCATCTTTTAGGCCACTTCCAGCACTGTTATAAATTGCCGATTGCCAAGGAACATGCAGTACTTATCTAGACTCCCACCCATTTACTGCATCTAGCTTAATTAAGGTACATAGAAAAAGAAAACTACAAGCGGGAAAACCATTCTCTTTCTTAATTGGCATGCTATTAAGCAACAGAATAAAACCCATCCAGCACCCAATTACTGGGAAAGAAAAACTTAATTGAGTGGTTAGTGTGATCAAAGTGAGGAAATTGAAATTCAGGAAAACAGTGATTTAGCTTATAACCTATCAACAATCACACAGAACAACAATAAAGAAGACATAGAGTGGTTATAGCAGCATCTTTGTTACGTATCAGAGACTCCTTGTTTAACTTTACAGTACATTATAATAGCAGTTTCTATCTTATTTTTTTTTTCATTTACCATGAAACTAAACCTTGCAAATCCAGGTTATATGGTTACCCTCTGGACACTACAATGTAATTTCCTGGTGGGCATATAAATGCCATGGTGTGTCAGATGAATACTGAAATACTTACTTACACACCTGCAGATGATGATGATGTGTTGTAGTACAGCGTGATAGTAATGTTACTACTACTGATAGAAGGGAGAAGAGGGCTGCGCAGGTGTTGGAGGAGGAGGAGCAGCAAAAGCGGATTAGAGACATATTCATGGCTCCAACTGATTCCGAATCCTTCAAAGGTTTCTCAGACTGTGAAATGGGGGAAGGAGAGGAAAGCAGGGGAGTTAAGTGGGCTACTCGTGAACAAGAATCTGATGAGGAGATCCAAAGGAAGCGTATCCGTGATATACTTAGTGCTCCAAAAGAAGATGAAGATTTTATGGGTTTTGAAAGGAGTGATGGGACTGGGAGTGACAATGAGGAGGAGGATGATTTAGACTGGACCCGTGTACAGGAAATTAGGGACATCTGTACTCAGCCTACCTCCAGTGATGACTTTGAGGGGTTTGCAGAAGATTGGCAATATGGGAACACTTGGGAGGACCTAAGTCTTGAAAGACACTGGCAAAGGTGGAGAGATGGGAGGCAGTGCTCAGCTGCAGGGAATGGGGCAGCTGAAAGTGATGATGAAAGGGTGGGGAGCAGTTCATCCTCTGATGAGGAGTTATAGGATATAAATTGGTTTGGTTTCAATGGGTCTTTGCAGAAGGCAAAGTGTCTTATTGGGTGTGACTTTGTTATTGCCATTACTCTCAAGCTTGGGTCCTTGGACTACAGATCTCCGTGTTTCCATGACTTCTGGCTGATACTTCGTAAGTGCTGACTTCAACTCTCCCTTTGACTCCGGACTGTGTTTTGACAACGACTACGCTTTTTGGACTGCTTCATCTCATTTTGCACATGCCTGGACTTTGGACTCCTTTTGGACTCTGGTTTTGCATGCTCCCACCTTGTTTTCTTGTGTTTTTTGGACCTTTTGAATTTCAAGCGGATTGCTGTATCTTTTTGTTATCCCAGATTATACTCCAGTATAATCCAGATTATATTTAAATTGGGTTTTTTGCTTAGCGGTTGCTATAGATTCTTTGTTTGTGCTAGAGGCACTGAATTAAGTGTCTCTAAGCCTTTTTTTGTGTTTAATAAACCTTTGTTTGGACCTTTTATATTGTGTTTGGCGTTCTTGAGGCTTCTGGGTCTTGACATGATGAAGAAGAACTTTATTTTTTTACCCCACCTCCATCTATCCGAAGGGTGGCTTAAATGGGGCCAAGCCCAAAAAACATACAGTTAAAACAAAGCAAATAAATATTAAAACAGTGTACAACCAAACCTACAACAACCCAGTGTACAACCAACATCATAAGCAATAGTGTAGATCTCAGGGTGAGTCTACACTAACTCACCCTGAGATCAGTGTGGAGCATTTCTCATTGAACAGTCACCTTGTCCTCTGTATCACTGCTGCCACTCCCCACCAGCCACAGACCTTCATCCAACATCTTGTCACAATGGTGATGTCATAACAAGGTGCCTGCATTACTACAAAGGAGAGAAATTGGCACACTCATTCTTGATGGTTGTATGGATGTTCTATTCTGACATCACAAATACAATCATGGTGGTCAAGAACTTACACAACGCTCCAAGGTTAGCTGGTAGTGATAGTGGCCACATAGGAATGAGCCATCTTCAAATACCTGAAGGGCTATCACATGGAAAATAATGTGAACCTGTTTTCTCTAGCTCCAAAGAACACAAATTGAACCAATGAGCTCATGTTACAAGAAAGACGAGACTGACTAAAATAAGGAAGACCTTCATGACAGTAGATGCTGGTACAGAACAATAGAATAGAAAAGGATAGACTCTACTTCACCTAAGATTCATAAACACAAGTGGCCTCTTCTCAGGAATCCTTTGCTTTGGATTTTTACACTGTCAGTGTTAGGCTTGAAGGTACCCATGTTCTTTTCTGATCTCACAAGTCTATCATTCTATCACAGAGTCATCACATGTATTCTTTCTCCCTTTCATGGAATCATGGTAATAAATGAAATCTGTCACAGATTTGTTGTTTCAAGCTCTTCATAGCAAATATTGTCCAGTTTGTAAATTCAGTAGAAAGTAGTTGCATCCACAAAACTGTAACCCACAGTAGAACTTCCTCTCTACCAAGTTCTATTGGGCTTGCTGCGAAGAATCTAACAGACAAGATATATAGCTTCCCTCCTTAAAAATAAGCAGGAATGGAGATATTTATTCATTTATTTTGCGTCAAAAGCATTGCATAAATAAGTATAAAACTGATAAAATAAAGAGAGCACAAGCAGATAAATAATTTAGACCAAAAAACGGCAACAGTGACTGAATTATAGTATTGTAGGAAGTATGTGAGAAAGTCATAAGGAGTACTAAGGAGGCTGTTCAGGTCCTGAACCGGTGCTTGGCTGCTGTAACAGTCTGGATGAGGACGAACAAATTGAAATTGAATCCAGACAAGACAGAGGTACTCCTGGTCAGTCGTAAGGCCGAACAGGGCATAGGGTTACAGCCTGGAGCAATTCTCGTTACACTCTACCTGAAGACGCAGGTTCGCAGCTTGGGTGTGATCTTGGACTCGTCGCTGAGCCGGGAACCCCAGGTTTCAGCGGTGACCAGGGGAGCATTCACACAGTTAAAACTTGTGCGCCAGCTGCGCCCGTACCTTGGGAAGTCTGACTTGGCCATGGTAGTCCACGCTCTGGTTACATCCTGTATAGACTACTGCAACACTCTCTACGTGGGGTTGCCTTTGAAGACTGCTCGGAAGCTTCAAATGGTTACACTCTACCTGAAGACACAGGTTCGCAGCTTGGGTGTGATCTTGGACTCGTCGCTGAGCCGGGAACCCCAGGTTTCAGCGGTGACCAGGGGAGCATTCACACAGTTAAAACTTGTGCGCCAGCTGCGCCCGTACCTTGGGAAGTCTGACTTGGCCATGGTAGTCCACGCTCTGGTTACATCCCGTATAGACTACTGCAACACTCTCTACGTGGGGTTGCCTTTGAAGACTGCTCAGAAGCTTCAAATGGTCCAGCATTCGGCAGCCAGGTTGCTAACAGGAGCGGCACTCAGGGAGCATACTACTCCTCTGTTGCGCCAGCTCCACTGGCTGCCAGTTTGCTACCGGGCACAATTCAAAGTGCTGGCGTTAGCCTATAAAGCCCTAAACGGTTCTGGCCCTACTTACCTCTCCAAACGCATCTCCTCCTATAAACCGACTAGGACGCTAAGATCATCTGGGGAGGCCCTGCTCTCTGTCCAGCCTGCATCACAGGCGCGCTTGGCGGTGACGAGAGACAGGGCCTTCTCAGTGGTGGCTCCTCAGCTGTGGAACGCCCTGCCTGCAGATATCAGATCGGCCCCTTCCCTGCTGGCATTTTGCAGGAAAGTGAAGACCTGGCTGTTCGAACAAGCATTTGATTAAACAGTGTAATTGAACATAGGAATACGGAATAATGGATGATGAGACTAGATTCTGATTTTACTGTTGAGGCGCTAATGATTGTTATACTGATGTTTAATGATTTATGTTACAATTGTTTTTTATTGCCCTATACTTGTTTTGTGATATTTTGTACTGATGTTGTTCACCGCTTTGAGTCGCCTGAGGGCTGAGAAAAGCGGTATATAAATAAAGTAAGTAAGTAAATAAATAAATAAATAATATCACAGGATCATGGAATAGCAAATCTGCACAACTGCTCTATTGAAGAAAGGTGTGATAGTGATACTGGTATGGAGACATTATCTATGATAATGCAAACGTAGCAGAATAGCAGATTGGTGTTTATAAAGTCCTTTAAAATTATGTATCTATACTGCAATATATGTGAGGGATTCTTGATGTGAAGGGAGATTTCACGTGATGCAGCAGACACACAATTAATGTTTGCTAACATGCTGACAGCAATCTTTTGAAGAACCCAAAACTGAGGCAGACTCTGTCACAACTTATCAGAGGTTATGAATATTATTTCCTCTTTGGGGTATTATTTTCCTTTTAGGAATTAAAGCAACACGAATCTTCATCCCAGTCACATCTATTATTTCAAATTGAAACCAAAGCACTAACTGAAGAAAATCCACTCAAATAATGCCAGAAGCAGAAGAAACCTTAAGTCATTATCTAAAGAGCTATTCCTATCAGCAGAAAAAGGAAAAAAGCCAACTTGTTGCACACATAATGAGAGGAGTAGAATTGGTAATGAAACTCAGAGAGGGTGACATGTCTTTTAGTGTTGTGTTTTCTCAGCTGCCTGTTGCACATAACATCTTCAGCCTTCAGGTCAATAATCCTCTGGAGGGGAGAAGGGATTGTACAGAATGGTTAATGGCCTTCTGTTTCCTTTTTTACTCTTCCAAATTAATCTTCCTCAACAGTTAAATAAAGGCAGTCATTTTGTCAAATGGTCTCAATGGTCCTGTTCGGTGCTTTCCTTTGTTTTCTTTTACTCCACCCCCCTCTAAATTGATAATATTGTTCATTAGGACAGATCATACAATCATACAATCAAAGAGTTGGAAGAGACCTCATGGGCCATCCAGTCCAACCCCCTGCCAAGAAGTAGAAATATTGCATTTAAATCACCCCTGACAGATGGCCATCCAGCCTCTGCTTAAAAGCTTCCAAAGAAGGAGCCTCCACCACACTACGGGGCAGGCCCGTAGCCAGGATTTCGTTTCAGGGGGAGGCTAATTTTTTTCAGGGGGAGTTTTGGGGGGGGGCTGAGTTTTGGGGGGGGGGCTGAGTCTGAGTGAAAGAGGGTCTAGCCTAGGAAACCTTTTGTATCATTACCACAATACCCCCATGCATATGGGATATATTGAGTATGGTGATCAGATCATGATATGAATAAACATAACAGTTTAAATAATGCACCAGTAAGGCCTTTTCGCGAACCACCATGAGAATTTCGGGGGGGGGGGGCTGAAGCCCCTCAAGCCCCCCCCCCCCGGCTACATGCCTGCTCCGGGGCAGAGAGTTCCACTGCTGAACAGCTCTCACAGTCAGGAAGTTCTTCCTCATGTTCAGATAGAATCTCCTTTCTTGTAGTTTGAAGCCATTGTTCCGCATCCTAGTCTCCAGGAAAGCAGAAAACAAGCTTTCTCCCTCCTCCCTGTGGCCTCCTCTCACATATTTATACATGGCTATCATATCTCCTCTCAGCCTTCTCTTCTTCAAGCTAAACATGCCCAGCTCCTTAAGCCGCTCCTCATAGGGCTTGTTCTCCAGACCCTTGATCATTTTAGTCGCCCTCCTCTGGACACATTCCAGCTTGTCAATATCTCTCTTGAATTGTGGTGCCCAGAATTGGACACAATATTCCAAGTGTGGTCTAACCAAAGCGGAATAGAGGGGTAGCATTACTTCCCTAGATCTACACACTATGCTCCTATTGATGCAGGACAAAATCCCATTGGCTTTTTTTGCCGCCACATCACATTGTTGGCTCATGTTTAACTTGTTGTCCACAAGGACTCCAAGATCTTTTTCACACGTACTGCTCTCGAGCCAGGCGTCCCCCCATTCTGTATCTTTGCATTTCATTTTTCCTGCCTAAGTGGAGTATCTTGCATTTGTCCCTGTTAAACTTCATTTTGTTAGTTTTGGCCCATCTCTCAAGATAGTTTTGAATCCTGCTCCTGTCCTCTGGAGTACTGGCTATCCCTCCCAATTTGGTGTCGTCTGCAAACTTGATGATCATGCCTTCTAGCCCTTCATCTAAGTCATTAATAAAGATGTTGAACAGGACCGGGCCCAGGACAGAACCCAGCAGCACTCCACTCGTTAGTTCTTTCCAGGATGAAGAGGAAGCATTGGTGAGCACCCTCTGGGTTCGTTCATTTAACCAATTAACGATCCACCTCACCATAGTTTTGCCACCATAACTCTATACCACCTCAGCCCAAACAAGAGTTATAGGCAAAATTTTCTCCTACCTCCTAGTTTTACACTTTACGAAATATCTGACAACTGAAAAGGGAAAGAAGGGAGATTGTTGTCTCAGTGACTGTCAAGGAATATGAACTACCTGGATTGGCTTAAACAGATATAATTACAGATAGACTTCAACTAACAAAGTTGACATGTCCCCAGGCATTATTTTTAACAGTAAATTTGGTAGCAGTAATGAATGGAAATACTAAGAATAGGTTCCTACAAGACATATACTTCTGTACTAGTATGAATACTAACACTGTTTAACATTTTGCAGCACACTTGCTACTCAAAACTCAAGATATGAAATGAACCAATCAGGTCAGGTAAGTTTGCACAAATAAACAAAAACTCTGTAGAGTCCACTTTAAAGCATCTTTCAAAATGCAGCTTGAGATTACTTTTTCTTCTTCTCACAGCCATCACTTTTCTTATGATTTCCATTTTGGCAGTCAAACGTATAGATTTCCATACTTTTTATGTTTTTATTTTTGGCAATACACTGGAGAAAGATGGTGCCACAGGATTACCTTTTCTCCCCTCTTCTTGCCTGTTTTGCTAAATACGGATTGGGGAGGTGACTGCTATTTACCTTATCTGTTGTAGAAATGCACATGTGCTACTAGAGCAGTGGTTCTCAACCTGTGGGTCCCCAGGTGTTTTGGCCTACAACTCCCAGGAATCCCAGCCAGTTTACCAGCTGTTAGGATTTCTGGGAGTTGAAGGCCAAAACATCTGGGGACCCACAGGTTGAGAACCACTGTACTAGAGGCTCAGCTAGAGTAGAATCTCGCTTTTTCTGAGTTTAGGAAAAAGTTGTTCTTACCCCGCCCTCCACTTCTGTGTACCTTAACTCTGCCATGAACAAAGAGAGCACTGCATTGATTTTTAATTTCCTACCATGAAAGTGCACTTTTTTGACAGATCCCATGAGATAAATGTTAACTAACAACTCATCTTGTTAAGTTTCAAATAATAATAATAATAATAATAATAATAATAATAATAATAATAGGAAACCTACTGCCTCTCAACTTTGCCTACCACACAGGGTTGATTCAACTCTCAACAATCCCCTTTTATCTCAAAATCCATTTAGAGAATGAACATGGATTTTCCTCCACCAAACTTTCAGAGAGGAGGCGGCGGAGGCTGGGGTGGCAGCACAAGGCAGTAAGCAGAATTCAGGGAAATGTAGTTTGGGAAGGCAAGGACTCCTGTAACAAAGAATTCTACATTTCCCAGAATTCTTCTCACTTCCCACATTAAAGCCTCAATGTGAGCATGGTCTCTGCCTGTCTCTCTCTGGGTCGGCCATGTGCTGGGGGGGGGGGGGGCTTTTTCCTAGCCAGGCATCCCTCCTGCCCATCCCAGGCCCACCTAACCATCCTCTTTGAGGAAAGAATAAGGCTTCTCCTTCCACTCCAGCCCCACTATCCTTCACTTCACTTCACTTAACTTTATTTCTTAATTAGTTGCTCTCCACCAAGGTGCTCCAAGCGACTTACAATCTAAAATCCTCCTCAAGGCCCTTTGGGGGAACCAAGCCTAGCCCTTTTGGGGGAGAAGTGGCACTTGCAATGGAGATCTGGAACCATTTACGAGACTTACATAACTCTTCTGAAAGTCATACGTCAGTGTTTTGAATCTTAAGTTTTTTGTGTGGCCGAACCTCCAGTTTCTTAATATCACTTAAATATATGAAACTAACTAAATACATATGACAAATGAGTTACAAATGAAGTTTTGCACAGCCTTAGCATTTATATATTATTTCTTATTTATAAAGTACATTTTCTTATCTAAAAGTATGTCACAAAAATGGGGGGGGGGGGTCGAGAGCAGAACAGATTGATAGCATTTAAGTGGGAAAATTCACTTTGATATAAGATCAATTTGAGTTAAGAGCTCAGTCACTGAGCAAATTAAACTCTTAACTCAAGGTTTCACAGAGGAGGGTGACTAAAATGATCAAGGTCTGGAGAACAAGCCTTATGAAGAGTGGCTTAAGGAGCTGGAAATGTTTAGCCTGAAGAAGTGCTAAACAATACGGTAATGAGAACTGGAATGGAACAAGGAATATGAGACTGGCTATGATTCCACTAAGAGACGAAGCGGATTTTTAGTGTAGTCTGTAATTGTTGTATAGTTTATATGTTGTTGAAACTGGCTTTTTTGTAATTGTCTTTTATGTGTACTGTACACCGCCATGAGTCGCCCTTATGGGCTGAGAATGGCAGTTAATAAGTGCATCAAATAAATAAATAAATAAATAAATAAATAAATAAATAAGAGAAGGCTGAGAGGAGATATGATAGCCATGTATAAATATGTGAGAGGAAGCCACAGGGAGGAGGGAGCAAGCTTGTTTTCTGCTTCCCTGGAGACTAGGATGCGAAACAATGGCTTCAAACTACAAGAAAGGAGATTCCATCTGAACATGAGGAAGAACATGAGGAACTTCCTGACTGTGAGAGCCGTTCAGCAGTGGAACTCTCTGCCCTGGAGTGTGGTGGAGGCTCCTTCTTTGGAAGCTTTTAAACAGAGGCTGGATGGCCATCTGTCAGGGGTGATTTTAATGTAATATTCCTGCTTCTTGGCAGGGGGTTGGACTGGATGGCCCATGAGGTCTCTTCCAACTCTTTGATTCTATGATTCTATGTATCATTATATCCACATTAAATCAGTGTAGAAATGGGTGCAATTGTCGCATGAGCTTCAGTTATACTAAATTATTCCTGGACACTGCCAAATCTTTAATACCCTTCTTTGAGATGGCATCCAGAGGAATTGTTAAACCATGAAGCTCAGTTTTGAAGGAAGTGCAAAGCAAGACTGCACACCTCCTTGTATATTGATAGAACACACAGAAATGGGATTTCTGTATTGCTGTAACAACAAATCCCTCAGTGCTGGGTGACTTTTTCCTACTGTCCCTTGGAGATATAATGTGAATTGCAGAGGAGTGAAAGGGCAGGTTCTGAGACCTCAGATCTGTCTGTATGCGCTCCCTCCCACAGAAAAGAAAATGTCTGAGTATGGACCCTGAATCAATGAGGAAAGAGTCTGACCTTTTGATAAATTTCCTCCATTTCAAGAACGGAGCAGCTGAGCCATTGCGTCAGGAGTCAAGAGGAATTGATCAAAGGCAGAGAATGCATACGTTCTTATTGCAGTGATCTGATGAAGTTTACAGAGCGTATATTCCAGCCTGTTCTCTCATCATTTTCACTCGATGAAAAGCTGCAAATAAAAGTTCTTACATTTAATGATCATCAACAGTGTGATAATGAAGGTTAGAGTTGCCGAACAGTGCAAAATATTTTACTTTCCTGAGACAATTACTTAAAAGAAGTAACAAAGCCACTGGGAATTAGTGTGGTTAATTTCATTATTTGAATCAGTGGATTTTCTTTCTGTATCTGAAATAGGAGAGTGGGTGGTCTTCCTAAATAGAGATTCATGACAGAGTTTAACAAATATTGCTGGATCTTGATTCAGACTAAAGAAGAACTATAAGTATTTAATTGCCATAGAAAGTATCCTGCTTTGATGTCAGGGATTCATCTTGAGTAGTGAAGGAGCAAGAGAACTCTCCAAGGTCCTGAATTCTGCACGCATTTTAGTGAAGCTAATAAAGGGAACATTACATGAGGCTGAATTCGTCAACCCTTACAGGAGCACTACAATACAGGGTTAGTCAAAATGCATAGGCCAATAAGCCATTCAATTGAATGGCTTATTGGCCTATGCATTTTGACTAACCCTGTATAATGGCCCAAATGTCAGACAGGGTTTTGTCCAACACTAATTTGTGGAACTGTCCTTCCAGCAAATGGTAGCTGCAGTATTGCAAAATTATGCATTCCAGCTAGATGGTACAGAAGGATGACATGGTCACTTTTATAGCCACCAGATATTGAAGTGGAATTAACAGGAATGCAGTCTCCCACTAGAAATTATCCATAATCTATATAAATAAAAATGTAATGTTCGTTTGTGGGATTAACAGAACTCAAAAGCCACTGGACGAATTGACACCAAATTTGGACACAAGACACCTAACAACCCAATGTATGTCCTTCACTCAAAGAAAATGATTTTGTCATTTGGGAGTTGTAGTTGCTGGGAGTTCTAGGTGCTAGTTCACCTACAATCAAAGAGCATTCTCAACCCCACCAATGATGGAATTGAACCAAACTTGGCACACAGTACTGGAAGGGTTTGGTGGGCAGTGTCCTTTGGTTTTGGAGTTGCAGTTCACCTACATCCAGAGATTACTGTGGATTCAAACCATGATGGATGTGGACCAAACTCTACACAATTACTCAATTTGCCCAAATGTGAACACTGGTGGAGTTTGGGGAAAATAAAATCTTGACATTTGGGAGTTGTAGTTGCTGGGATTTATAGTTAACCTACAATCACAGATCCGCCTAGTCAAAGCCATTGTATTCCCTGTAGTAACCTATGGATGTGAGAGCTGGACCTTAGGGAAGGCTGAGCGAAGGAAGATCGATGCTTTTGAACTTTGGTGCTGGAGGAAAGTTCTGAGAGTGCCTTGGACTGCGAGGAGATCCAACCAATCCATCCTCCAGGAAATAAAGCCCGACTGCTCATTGGAGGGAAGGATACTAGAGACAAAGTTGAAGTACTTTGGCCACATCATGAGGAGACAGCAAAGCCTAGAGAAGACAATTATGCTGGGGAAAGTAGAAGGTAAAAGGAAGAGGGGCCGACCAAGGGCAAGATGGATGGATGGCATCCTTGAAGTGACTGGACTGACCTTGAAGGGGCTGGGGGTGGTGATGGCCAACAGGGAGCTCTGGCATGGGCTGGTCCATGAGATCATGAAGAGTCGGAGACGACTGAATGAATGAACAACAACAATCACAGAGCATTCTGAACCCCACCAACGACAGAATTGGTCCAAACGTCCCACACAGAACCCCCATGACCAACAGAAAACACTTAAAGCATAAAACATAATCAAAGCCCTCCTGACAAAGAGCCATCCAGCCTTAGATATAGATAGATAATAGGGCTGGGCGGTTTCGTTTCGTTAATTCGTAATTCGTTAAAAATTCGTTATTTTTTTGTTAACGAAGCGATAACGAACCATTCTGGAGCAACTTAAAAATGAAACGAATTTTTCAATTCATTTCGTAAATGCTTCGTATTTCGTTATTGGTTTGAGGTCGTTTTGTTATTATTTCCGCATGTCTGGGGCAAGTTTTATAGTTATTTTTTGTTTAATTAGTGAAAAAAAATTATAATATCACACCAACAGTCAACAACAGAGGGAGAGGGAAGCTTCAGAAGTTTTTTTAGCGTATTGCGCGATCGCGGCCGCCATTAACGAATCGATTCGTTATTGTTTCGTTATTGTTTTGTAATTTTTTACCATTTACGAAATTTCGTAAATATCAAACTTTTTTTAAGGAAAATTTCGGAATTCTTTTAAATATCAAAACGCAAAAAACCCCAAAAAACGAATCGATTTTAGAAACAAATTTTTCCGTTGTTACCCAGGCCTAATAGATAAATATGATTCAAACACATATATCATATATTTGAAAGGGACACCCCAAAAAGGACAATTATACGTTCATGTTTCAGAGTAGGCAAACCAGACAATCTCCACATCAACACTGACAAAGAAACAGCAAGAAATAAAAAATTACATATATTAGAAACCATCACTTTCTCGGGTTGTTGTAGGTTTTTTCGGGCTATATGGCCATGGTCTAGAGGCATTCTCTCCTGATGTTTTGCCTGCATCTATGGCAAGCATTCTCAGATAGATGCAGGCGAAACTTCAGGCGAGAATGCCTCTAGACCATGGCCATATAGCCTGAAAAAACCTACAACAACCCAGTGATTCCAGCCATGAAAGCCTTCAACAATACATCATTTTCTCATTACTTTATTTTCCAGATCACCAGACTGGGCCACAACAACGCGTGGTAGGGGATGGCTAGTGATGTATATATATGGGGAACTGAAAAAACCAACAAAGGCTTCACCACTGCTCTTTTAAGCCTGATGAAATTACATCCTTTCCTAGATAGGCATTCATCATTAAGCTTAGCCATCTGACATTTTTTTATTAGCCAAGGACAAGAGTCAGTTCTCCATTCTGCCCACATCCTCAGTAATATAAGTTGAATGGTCAAATCATAGCAAGTAGATAGGCAGTGCTAAAGTTACAACTGTTGGATGAAACCTAATGATGGCATTGAAGTCAGCATGAATATCAATGATTTTGTCTGAAACACCTTGCAAACTGAACACTTTGGCCACTGAATAATATTCATTGCCCTTTCTCATATCACTATCTGGAAAAATGAACTGCAAATGTGATATAAGTATGTAATTTCTTTACCACCACTGTCATAAAGTATGTCCTTCAAAGGAATCTATCCCATATTTGGTCAGATGCATTTCACCAACAATGCTATGTTATTGTTGATGTGTATTCATGTGGATTTCATCTTTCCCTCCACAAAGACATTCAAGGCATTTTGTGTTATTTTAGAATGAAAAACTATACAAAAACATCAACACAAAACAAATATATAAGTTATCTTAAATGATTTCTGAAGTTAAAATCATTAAAATTCAATATAATATATTAATATAAAGATTTTTAGTTGCCAGCAGAAGGAGGGCAGAGACTAGGATTTCTTGATTCCCAAAGAGAGGGTATAGATATTGCTCCCTTGGATTCATGCAGCTCCTCAGAAAATCAGGGAATTTATTTTCGAAACTCCACAGGAAGCTGAACAATAATTGTGCCAATCACCTGGTACCTTTCTCTATCCAGGAAGTCAACCATGTCTTCAATAGAGTTGTGCCGTCGTGCCTGGGGGCTATTATTCTTAATGGAGGAGGCATGGACATGGTATCTTTCCCCAGAGGATTGCTTTTTGCCCTCCTATAGGAAACCGGAACTCTCAAAGACCCAAAACACTGTAAATAACTCAAAATAAGTTTTATTGATCACAAAGAGTTGTTACAGTCTCAGTTAGTCCTGGGTCCAAGGTGTTTGAAGCTGAGAAGCCTTTCCAAGTTTCCTCTTTCTTCAATGGCTGTGAATGCCAGAGCAAACCACAACCCCAGTTCAGATGGCCTATGTTTGAAGACTCAGGATCTTTCTTTGGTGCCAAAAGAACCGGTTTGAAGGCCCTTGAGACTTCCAACGTCATTCAGGTTGGTCTGAACATGAAGCACAAGTCTCAAAGTTAAAAAACATCAGAACTGGTGCTAAGAGGAAATTTAAATCAGGGTCTTTTAGAGTCAAGTCTCTTACATCCATCTGGTAGAAACTCTGATGACAGAATGAAAAGAAAGGAAGCACTCCCCTCCTGCAGGAAGAGGTGGAGCCAAACAGTACTGATTGACAGCTATAAGTAACCAATCCATACAACTATACATAAACAGGGTAAAAAGGCAGGATTAAGCATGATACAACAGTTTAAATCTTGCAACTAACAGTTCTACACATAGGTGGCGCCACTCACATTGTCACAAGAGTCATCTCTTGTGGCGATTAAGAAATATCTGAGAGCCATCAGAGTACCAATCAGATATATTAGTTTCCTAAGATAGGCTATCCCAAGTAGACCTCCACCTCTAAAAGTGGCACAGTAAACCTAAACCCTGCCATGCAGTAATATGGCCTCTAAATGGAAGGAAAAGGTTCACTTACAACTAGGTCATAGTCATTCCACTCAGCACAGGTGACAGATCAAAAATGTGCCTTCCTGAAAGGGCACACCAAGAAACCGGTTGGACAGACCTGTGGTTGCTATAAAGGACATGGAATTCTGAGTTGTTCCCAACACAATAACAAGGATCTTGAAGAACACAAGTACTTGGAAAATTCTAATGCTGTTGGTCAGTAGAATCCCTACTCTTTTCCTTCACCTTCAGATGCATAAAATACAGAATACGGCTGGATAAGGAAACTAGTCAAGAAGATACCAGATAAACCACAGCAAAAAAACATCTCCCGTGTCTGTCTGTTGCTGCTTCACAGAGAATCCAAGAGGACAAAGGTGACAGAATTTAATATATCCGCTTCACCCAACCAGCTCTCAGTAATACAATGGAGGGCAATAGTCATCCAGAATGGAGTCCCTGGTGCCTATTCTAATTTCATTCACAATCTGCACCTTCACCTTATGGGATCTGTAACTATCATGAGTCAGGCTAGAGAAGGACAGAGCTTTCTAATACATGAATAAAAATGAAGGGGGGGATTTTTGAGTGTTTGAAAACTCAACAAGGACAATCATAATCAGTCTTTCTTAGTTCCTCTGTCCCATCCTCAAACAGATTCAGAATCATTTCTGTCTCTCCCAGACTCATCTATTTCATGTCCCCTGCCCAATATAGGCTCCAGCAAAGGATCACCGCCTTGTCGGGGCGCTGGAGCTTGAGCACCTCAATGATGTCATGAGCGAAACCGTGAAGGGCCACCCAAGACGGGACGGTTGTGGCAGAGAGGTCAGACCAAGCGTGATCCCTGGGGAAGGCAATGGCAAACCACTCCAGTATCCTTGCCAAGAAAACTAAATGGACCAGTACAACCAGAGATATGTCGGTATGCCATTGGAAGATGGGACTCCCAGGTCGGAAGATGGCCAAAATGCTACTGGGGAGGAGCAGAGGATAAGTTCAACTAGCCCCAGATGTGATGACGCAGCTAGCTCAAAGCCGAAAGGAAGGCTAGCGGCCGACGGTACTGGAGGTGAACGACGAATCCGATGCTCTAAAGATCAACACACCATAGGAACCTGGAATGTAAGATCTATGAGCCAGGGCAAATTGGATGTTGTTATTGGTGAGATGTCAAGACTAAAGATAGACATTCTGGGGGTCAGCGAACTGAAATGGACTGGAATGGGCCACTTCACATCAGATGACCACCAGATCTACTACTGCGGACAAGAGGAACATAGAAGAAATGGAGTAGCCTTCATAATTAATAAGAAATTCGCTAAAGCGGTGCTTGGATACAACCCAAAAAATGACAGAATGATCTCAATTCGAGTGCAAGGAAAGCCTTTCAACATTACAGTGATCCAAATATACGCCCCAACCACAGCTGCTGAAGAAGCAGAAGTAGATCAGTTCTATGAGGATCTGCAGGACCTACTGGATAATACACCAAAAAGAGACATTATTTTCATTACAGGAGACTGGAATGCCAAGGTGGGAAGTCAAATGACAACTGGGATCACAGGCAAGCATGGTCTGGGAGAACAAAATGAAGCGGGACGCAGGCTGATAGAATTTTGCCAGGAAAACTCGCTGTGTATAACGAATACTCTCTTCCAACAACCTAAAAGACGGCTTTATACATGGACCTCACCAGATGGTCAACACCGAAATCAGATTGACTACATCCTTTGCAGCCAAAGGTGGCGGACATCCATCCAGTCGGTGAAAACAAGACCTGGGGCTGACTGTAGCTCAGATCACGAACTTCTTATTGCCCAATTTAGAATAAAACTAAAGAGATCAGGGAAAATACACAGACCAGTTAGATATGATCTCACTAACATTCCTAGCGAATATACAGTGGAAGTGAAGAACAGATTTGAAGGACTAGATTTAGTAAACAGAGTCCCAGAAGAACTATGGACAGAAGTCCGCGACATTGTTCAGGAGACGGCAACAAAGTACGTTCCAAAGAAAAAGAAAACCAAGAAGGCAAAATGGTTGTCTGCTGAGACACTGGAAGTAGCCCAAGAAAGGAGGAAAGCAAAAGGAAACAGGGATAAGGGGAGATATGCCCAGTTAAATGCGTAATTCCAGAGGTTAGCCAGAAGAGATAAGGAACTATTTTTAAATAAGCAATGCATGGAAGTGGAAGAAGACAACAGAATAGGAAGGACAAGAGACCTCTTCCAGAAAATTAGAAACATTGGAGGTAAATTTCAGGCAAAAATTGGTATGATAAGAAACAAAGATGGCAGGGACCTAACAGAAGCTGAAGAGATCAAGAGAAGGTGGCGAGACTATACAGAAGATCTGTATAGGAAGGATAATAATATTGAGGATAGTTATGACGGTGTGGTGAATGAATTAGAACCAGACATCCTGAGGAGTGAGGTTGAATGGGCCTTAAGAAGCATTGCTAACAACAAGGCAGCAGGAGACGACGGGATCCCAGCTGAACTGTTTAAAATCTTAAAAGATGATGCTGTCAAGGTGATGCATGCCATTTGCCAGCAAATATGGAAAACACAAGAATGGCCATCAGACTGGAAAAAATCAACTTATATCCCCATACCAAAAAAGGGAAATGCGAAAGACTGCTCAAACTTCCGTACAGTGGCCCTTATTTCTCATGCCAGTAAGGTAATGCTCAAGATCCTGCAAGGAAGACTCCAGCAATACATGGAGCGAGAGTTGCCAGATGTTCAAGCTGGGTTTAGAAAAGGCAGAGGAACGAGAGACCAAATTGCCAATATCCGTTGGATAATGGAGAAAGGCAGGGAGTTTCAGAAAAACATCTACTTCTGCTTCATTGACTATTCTAAAGCCTTTGACTGTGTGGATCATAATAAATTGTGGCAAGTTCTTAGTGGGATGGGCATCCCAAGCCACCTTGTCTCTCTCCTGAGGAATCTGTACAAGGACCAAGTAGCAACAGTAAGAACTGACAACGGAACAACAGACTGGTTCAAGATTGGGAAAGGCGTACGGCAAGGCTGCATCCTCTCACCCAACCTTTTTAACTTGTATGCAGAACACATCATGCGATGTGCGGGGCTGGATGAATGCAAAGCTGGGGTGAAAATTGCTGGAAGAAACATTAACAACCTCAGATATGCAGATGACACCACTCTGATGGCCGAAAGCGAGGAGGAGCTGAGGAGCCTTCTAATCAAGGTGAAAGAAGAAAGCGCAAAAGCCGGGTTGCAGCTAAACATCAAAAAAACCAAGATTATGGCAACAAGAATGATTGACAACTGGAAAATAGAGGGAGAAACCGTGGAGGCTGTGACAGACTTTGTATTTCTAGGTGCAAAGATTACTGCAGATGCAGACTGTAGCCAGGAAATCAGAAGACGCTTACTTCTTGGGAGGAGAGCAATGTCCAGTCTCGATAAAATAGTGAAGAGTAGAGACATCAGACTGGCAACAAAGATCCGCCTAGTCAAAGCCATGGTATTCCCTGTAGTCACCTACGGATGTGAGAGCTGGACCTTAGGGAAGGCTGAGCGAAGGAAGATCGATGCTTTTGAGCTGTGGTGTTGGAGGAAAGTGCTGAGAGTGCCTTGGACTGCGAGAAGATCCAACCAGTCCATCCTCCAGGAAATAAAGCCCGACTGTTCACTGGAGGGAAAGATACTAGAGACAAAGTTGAAGTACTTTGGCCACATCATGAGGAGACAGGAGAGCCTAGAGAAGACAATTATGCTTGGGAAAGTGGAAGGCAAAAGGAAGAGGGGCCGACCAAGGGCAAGATGGATGGATGGCATCCTTGAAGTGACTGGACTGACCTTGAGGGAGCTGGGGGTGGTAACGGCCGACAGGGAGCTCTGGCGTGGGCTGGTCCATGAGGTCACGAAGAGTCGGAGACGACTGAACGAATGAACAACAACAACAGCCCAATATAGGAGGCACTCCCGGCGAGGAGATTTATATGGGGTCATGTACTAAGCCCCTTTCAGTGGATCCACTTCCACAAGAGTCCTTCTTTTATGTCCAAGAGAGCTGTGCTGGATGGTGGGCAGTACCCGCAGAGGTAGGGTCTCAGACCTTTAAAGAGTACAGTCCAACTAATGAAGCAGAGGTCCAAGCCATCAGCAAGGAAACAGCAACCCCCCCCCCCCCCCGCCAACAGCTGTTACTCCAGCAGGCTTTTAGAAATGAATTGGGGTTGGCTTTTAATGCTGTGCTCCTGTTTTTAATATGAGGGTGTTGTCTTTTAATGTTTTAAACATTTGGCATTTTTAACTTGTATCAATTATTCTCTCTCTCTCTCTCTCTCATATATATATATATGAGGGGCATTTTTTAAGTAAGGTCCGTTTGAACATAAGTACACAATGAAAGTTTATTTCGAAAAAGTAAATTTATTTTCAGAAAGTACATATTTCACTCTATTTTTTGACATAGTTGCCAAGTTTGTTCGAACACTTATCATACCTCTGAACCAATTTTAAAATACCCTCTTAACAAATCCTCGCTTCAATTGAAGCCACGAAATCGTCTGTAATCAAAGAAGGGTGACCAGAGCGGTCCTCATCATGGACGTTGTCACGGCCATCTTTGAATTGTCGTACCCACTTACGCACTTTACTTTCACTCATAACAGTATCACCGTACACTTCACAAATCTGTTGATGAATTTCTGCAGCAGGCAGGTTCTTTGCTGACAAAAAACGTATCACTGAGCGAACCTCACATGTGGAGGGTGAGTTGATAGTCTTAAACATTAGGCTTGGGTAACCACGGAAAAATTTGGTTCTAAACTCGTTTTGTTTTTAGGGGGCCCTTGCGTTTCATTTTTTTTAATAATTCCGAAATTTTCCTTTTAAAATTTTTTAAATATACGAAATTTCGTATAATTACAAATCGATTCGTTAATGGCAGACGCAATTGCGCAATATGCTAAAAAAACCTCCAAATGGGACAGGGGGAACTTCTGAAGCTTCCCTCTCCCTCTGTTGTTGACTGTTGGTGTGATAAAACAAACAACAACTATAAAACTTGCACCAGACATGGGAAAAAATTTACGAAATAATTACGAAATAATTACGAAATAATTACGAAATAATTACGAAATAATTACGAAATAATTACGAAATAATTACGAAATAATTACGAAATAAATTGAAAAAATGTTTTGAATCTAATTTACTCCTCACACTATTCTGCATGGCTCAATATTGGATCGTAAGCTAATTTAAATACAAATTAATAACGAATTACGAAATTAATGAACGAAACCGCCCAAGCCTATTAAACATTTTTAAAGCACAGAACAGAACCATACAGGTTACTTACAGAGCGGAAACTGAGCCCAGTTGTTCCCGAGGCATGCCGGTACACGACGCACGCGCTCGTTGCGGTATGTGTGCGAACTACTAGTGTCTACAACAAAATGGACCTTACTTAAAAAATACCCCTCGTGTGTGTGTGTATGTATATATATATATATATATATATATATATATATATATATATCAAAGCTATTGTAGTTTTAATCTGCATTGTTTAACAATATCATGTTAGCCAGGTAAGTCCAATTATTGAGAGAAAGGTAAGTTATAAATGAATAAAATCATAATCATCAGGCTAGATTAATCAAAAAGCGGCCAAAAGAGACAATGTAAAAGTTGGCGATATAGGTGGTTCTCCAAAGACAATGGCTTTAGTTGTTTGACTCACGTCCACAGTCATGTAACTATTCTTTGACTGTTAAAGGACTTTATATTTCTATTTCTATTAAAGCCTTTGTAATTTTATCTGTATTGTTTTACAATATGCTGTTAGCCTAGGCCTGGGTAACAACGGAAAAATTTGTTTCTAAAATCGATTCATTTTTTGGGGTTTTTTGCGTTTCGATATTTAAAAGAATTCCGAAATTTTCCTTTTAAAAAGTTTGATATTTACGAAATTTCGTTAATATTAACGAATCAATTCGTTAAAATGGCGGACGCGGTTGCGCAACGTGAAAATAATAGTTTTAAATAATAGTTTTAACCTCGGAGAAGGAAAGAGGGGGGAAAGAGAGAGAGAGGAGGGGTGAATTCTCTATTCTGGTATGACAATGCTTCTCAATAATAATAATAATAATAATAATAATAATAATAATAATAACAAACCACTTTCTGCCTTCGTGCTTGTAAGGCACAGTCAAAGCACTACTGAAAGATGGCCATCCATTCTTAATAATAATAATAATAATAATAATAATAATAATAATAATAATTAATATAATAAATATAATAGTTTTAACCTGGAGAAGGAAAGAGAGGGGAAAGAGAGAGAGAGGAGGGGTGAGATCTCTATTCTGGTTTGACAATGCTTCTCAATAATAATAATAATAATAACAAACCACTTTCTGCCTTCGTGCTTGTAAGGCACAGTCAAAGCACTACTGAAAGATGGCCATCCATTCTTAATAATAATAATAATAATAATAATAATAATAATAATAATAAATATAATAGTTTTAACCTGGAGAAGGAAAGAGGGGGGAAAGGGAGAGAGAGGAGGGGTGAGATCTCTATTCTGGTTTGACAATGCTTCTCAATAATAATAATAATAATAATAAAAACAAACCACTTTCTGCCTTCGTGCTTGTAAGGCACAGTCAAAGCACTACTGAAAGATGGCCATCCATTCTTAATAATAATAATAATAATAATAATAATAATAATAAATATAATAGTTTTAACCTGGAGAAGGAAAGAGGGGGGAAAGGGAGAGAGAGGAGGGGTGAGATCTCTATTCTGGTTTGACAATGCTTCTCAATAATAATAATAATAATAATAATAATAATAATAATAAAAACAAACCACTTTCTGCCTTCGTGCTTGTAAGGCACAGTCAAAGCACTACTGAAAGATGGCCATCCATTCTTAATAATAATAATAATAATAATAATAATAATAATAATAAATATAATAGTTTTAATCTGGAGAAGGAAAGAGGTTAGGCAGGCAACAGGCAGGTCTCTGATTGCTGCACTGCTGTGTCTCTTTGCCCAATGCACGCAGGCCAGAGTGAGGAATGGAGGTGAGGTGACGACAGGAGGAGAGGAGAATTTGATCCACTTAAGCAGAGGCCAGGGACCCGGAAGTGGGGTAAATGCCGACCGCTTGCAACCAGGGAGAGGGGAGGGAAACAACTATAAAACTTGCACCAGACATACGGAAATAATAACGAAACAATTACAAAACAATTAAGAAATAGCTTTAAAAATTCATTTCATTTTTTAGTTGCTCCTGAATGGTTTGTTATCGCTTCGTTATCAAGAAAAATAACGAATTATTAACGAATTACGAAATTAATGAACGAAACCGCCTAGCCCTATGTTAGCCAGGTTGTCCCATTATTGAGACTCTCTCTCCATGCCAGTATTTGCTTTGCTTTGCTTTGCTTTCTTGCTTTCTTGACTTCAACTCTCTTACTGTGAAGACTAACCGAGAATAAGTTGTTGTTTATTTGTTCAGTCACTTCCAACTCTTCATGACCTCACGGACCAGCCCACACCAGAGCTACCTGTCGGTTGTTACCACCCCCAGTTCCTTCAGAGTCAAGCCAGTCACTTCAAGGATACCATCCATCCATCTTGCCCTTGGTCAGCCCCTCTTTTCTTTTTTCTTCCATTTTTCCCAGCATCATTGTGGGGAAGGGGGAATAAGGACAACACTCAAATGTATCATTTATATAATCTGCAAATTCTTCCCTGTGTTGCACACTCCTGAGGCAGATGTGTACTAAAGCCCATGGAAACATCAGTGGGACAGCATCCAGGCATACGTTGTTGTTCTCTGTGTGATCTCCAAATTACTATATGTGCTATCAGGTTCACTGTCACTGGTCCAGCCTCTTTTAAAAGGGAAGAGCTCCTGCAGCTTTCTTCTCTTCAAGCAGATCTGTTTTCTCATTCCTGTGGTCTGTAGTAATCCAACAATTTGATGTTTGTCATACCATCTTCATTTTCCCTCCAGCTGTTTAACAGACATTCTCCAGGTCATAGTGAAAATGTGGCTCATTATTTTACTCAGGAGAAAGCAAAAGAAAGAGAAGGAAAAGCAGAAGGAGGAGGGAGCCAAAGGCTATCAGTTCCAGAGAACATCCCTAAATGAGACTATTTAGCTAACTGGAATATACACCCCCTGCATCATTCATGATAGGAAAAGAATTGGACAGAAATCTAAGAAGATCAGTGATCCATTTTTTCACTGCAAAAATGAGTTTAATTGTCCTGCCATTTTGAAAGTATGTGGTACCTGCAGTATGCAGGCTCTAGGCAATATTATCTGAGAGACGAGTGTAAAGTCAAATGGAGTCAAAACAGAAGGATTTAAAAGCAACTCCACTTAATATTACATCAGGCACTGACATGAGAAACCAAGAGCCTGGGCATGAGATGGCATGGGCTCAGAAAGAAGAAGGGAAAGAATACCACGATGTCTGAAAGAAACTTAACTGAGATAAAAACTAAACAATTAATAACTTGAAGTTAAAATGTTGTATTGGGTTGTGTGATTTAGGCTATAATTCTGCACCCATATACAGAGGACTAAAGTCACATTGAATTCAGTTAGTTAGTTATTTGGGGAAAATATGGGGGATAGAAGTGACTCTCTCAAGCAGAGTAATCCAATTGGCAAGTTGGTGGCTCAAAAACAGCTATCATCTTGCCAGCTCACCCCCAGACACCATCTAGGAGATAAAAAAATACAACTTCTTATTTGTAAAATAAGAATTGCACACCCCCTACTTTGTACAAAAAAGTATTAATTACTTGTTCATAATTGAATACATGGCTTAATGACGGAGACAGAAAATGGCTGTAAGTTAGAGTGATGCAGAAATAGAGTGGGTATGAGAAAGCTAAAAAACTAGAAGCCAATGAGTGTAGGCTCATTATTATTAATATTAGTAGTAGTGGTAATAGTATGTGAAGGTTGTTGAATCTAACACTTTTGAGTAGACATGAATGGGGATGCATTGCAAATGCGAAGCAATCCAGGAACTGGGACTTCAAGGAAAGGTGGTATTAATGTATTGTCAAAGGCTTTCATGGCCGGAATCACTGGGTTGTTGCAGGTTTTTCTGGGCTATATGGCCATGTTCTGGAGGCAATTTTTCTCCTGACGTTTTGCCTGCATCTATGGCAAGCATCCTCAGAGGTAGTGAGGTCTGTTGGAAGTAGGAAAAATTGGGGTTTTTTTAGTTTTTTAATACTGGTAGCCAGATTTTGTTCATTTTCACTGCAAACTACTCCAGCCAAAGAAATCAGCCATAGCAGAGCACCTGATGAACCAACCTGGACACAGCATATTATTTGAGAACACAGAAATGTTGGACCACTCTCACAACCACCATGTCAGACTACACAGAGAAGCCATTGAAATCCACAAGCATGTGGACAATTTCAACAGAAAGGAAGAAACCATGAAAATGAATAAAATCTGGCTACCAGTATTAAAACACTCAAAAATTACAACAGCAAAACAACAGAGAGTAAACAATCAGGCACATCAAATCACTCCCAACAAACGATTCCCCCCAGGCACTTCCAAGCCATTAAATGCTAATCAAGGTGGTCAGTTGAAACATTCACACCTAGCTCCAGCAAACAAAAGTCCTTGGCCCCACCCTGGTCATTCCACAGATATATAAACCCATTTTCCTACTTCCAACAGACCTCACTACCTCTGAGGATGATTGCCATAGATGCAGGTGAAACATCAGGAGAAAATGCCTCTAAAACATGGCCATATAGCCCGGAAAAACCTACAACAACCCAGTGATTCCTGTCATGAAAGCTTTTGACAACTATTTTAATGTTAATTAATAACTGGATTTAATCTCTATTGTTTCAGTTGTTAAGTAGAAAAGATTTTAATGATATAAATGTTTATTTTATTAATAATAATGTTGATAGACATCCTGAGCACTGTTCTTTGAGTGGACACAAAAGCAACAACAAGAACAACTCAGAACTCTGTAAGATACAAATATGTTCACTTACTTGCAGCTTGAAGAAATCTACTCCAGCCTACTGACTTAAGTTCTACCATCGCCACCTAATTTGTGCCTCATTTTAGCTATTCCTGTCACTTCCAGACTAGTACATTGTGTGTCTTCAAATTAACTTTGACATATGACAACTCTTCACAGGGTATTCTTAGCAAGATTTAGTCAGAGGAGGTTTGTAATTTTCTTCATCTAAGTCTGAGAGATTGTGACTTGCCCAAGGTCACCCAAAAGGTTCCTGGGGTGAATGGAAAAACAAACCTTGATCTCCTGGTGTCATAGCCAAACATTAGACAAGAAAAAAAACATCAAAAGCCCCCTGATGTAACTTAGATTTGAAACTGAATTAAACAGAGATGTGCATTTGTTTCTTTCTGTGTGATAGAAAGACTACACTGCATCTATTTGCCCTGTGTTACAGTGGAACTGACACAGTTCAATATAATATTGTATTCCTAAGTTCAAGGTCACATTGACTCAAATAGCCAATTATATTTAAGAAAAATATATAGGAAAACAGAATGCATACCATGTCTCTTATGAGAGCCAGGATATTTTCATGGGAATTATTTTTAAAATTTAGAGGAGTGCAAATTTTAACATTATTCTCCACAGTCTTACTTTGTGGGTATAAAAATAGATCATTTTGTATGCAGAATAAATAAATGAAAATCTGTCGAAGGCTTTCATGGCCGGAATCACTGGGTTGTTGTAGGCTTTTTCGGGCTATATGGCCATGGTCTAGAGGCATTCTCTCCTGATGTTTCGCCTGCATCTACGGCAAGCATCCTCAAAGGTAGTGAGTAACTACCTCTAAGGACGCTTGCCATAGATGCAGGCGAAACATCAGGAGAGAATGCCTCTAGACCATGGCCATATAGCCCAGAAAAACCTACAACAACCAAATGAAAATCTGTGAGTGTGTATCTTGTCAACTGGAGAGTGGATTTTATTAATACAGTCTTTTCCAAGAGGAATAATTTAAATGAGAGCTGCACAATCTTTTCATTCCCAAAGGCCATATATAGCTTGGGGATCAGAGACCACATTTATATCTGCACACATGTAAAGAAGTATTCAGAAACCTGTGTACATACCAGGAATTCTTCCTCAGTGACAGCAGTAGCAAGGAAAAAAAACAATGGGGAGAGGAATTTAGTGGTCACAGGGACAAGCATACCTATGGGCCACAGACTATATATGCCTGCTCTGAATATTTAGATTCGACCTCAGGAGAAAATTAGTCTTGACCAAGGTCTTATTATCTTCCACTGACCTTCCATTTTTGTTGATTAATTCACTACTGCTATCTTTTCTGCTTGATTATACAAATATATTTTATTTCCGGCTTTTAAAAAAATGGCTTTTAGTTTTTAATGTGTTTTATTGTATATATACATCAAATGCATTTTATATTATTGATATGACTGTGCACTTGTGAACTTATTCTTTTTCTGATATACAGTGTTCCCTCACCACTTTGCGGGTCACTTTATGCAGACTCGCTGTTTCACGGTTTTTTAAATAATGCATTTTTAAATAAATATGAATTTATTGGCACTGGTGGGCCATTGATTGGCACTGGTGGAGGGAGGGCACTGAGGCATTGCTGTCTAGGAAAGAGGAGGAGGAGGAGGAGGAGTCCACCACTGAGAGCAAGAGAAGCACCACTACCTTTGACGAGCCCTTCGCGACCACCTTCTCTTCTCCCGTCCATGACTCCTTCCTACTCTGGCAAATTCTTCCTCCCTCCCTCCCTCCCTCCACCTCCTAGCCTACCTGCCTGCCTGCATGGGCCATGGTGCCCAGCGAGGAGGACCAGCTGGTCCCCAAATGGGTAAGCAGGCAGGCCCGAGGCCCAAAGGTGCTGGAGGCGGAGAGGACAGTGTCGGGGACAGGGTCGGGAGGGTGAAGGCTGCCTTCGGCAGAGAAGGCCTCCACCGGGCAGGCACACTCTTTCCCTTCCTCTCTGCCTGAGAGCCAGGCACTGCCTTTCCTTAGCAGCCTCGCATCAAAGCGCTGGTGATTTAGGAAGGAGGGGAAAGAGGAGGAGGAAAGGGGGAAGGGAAGCCAGGCATCCCTATTTCGCAGATTTTCACTTATCACGGAGCAGGCCCGTAGCCAGGATTTTGATTCAGGAGGTCCTGAGTTTGATTTGGGGGGGGGGGGCTGAGTTTGATTAAGGGGGGGCTGAGGATCTATCCTAGCAAACCTTTTGTATCGTTATCCCAATAGCCCCATGCATATGGGATATATTGAGCATGGTGCCTGTCACAGAGGGTTCTGAATGGAACCTCCGCGATAAGTGAGGGAACACTGTATACTATTTATTTCAATTATTAAGAAAGCAAACCATATTTTTTGCACAAATGCAAGCAAGACACAACATGAGTATTGTATATGGCCTTTTGCTAAGGACTTCCAATGTTCTCTATGATTTTTATTTCATTTTAAACTATTAGTTTCCCAAACCCAGCACAAATTTGCTAAACTACACTGCAAGAAATAGCTTTACTAGTTTTCACACACTCTGTAACATGTGTCTTTTGAAATTGTCCCCCCACTCCCAACATAAATGTGTCATGAATTTATTTATTTCATACAAGAAATGCCCAAATATGAGAATTAAAGGGTATCAGGGCATCGGCTTGAGTTTTCAGCTGATTTAATTCCATCAAAGTAGCATGAGGCTGATCCTTGCAATTGCTGACTGTAGTTGTCTCTAAAGTACTGCATTGATTCCTCTCCATCCTATCTCATTTTCTATGTGAATTGTGGGATATTTTACTTTTGCCATGAAACACACACCTTGTACTTCTAACACAACAATTTCAATCTAATCTTACCTGGGTGAAGATAGTATGACAAAAGCACTTGAACAGTGCATTTCTTTTTCCATCCTGTACACATGTGGTTTATATTTTTGGATTTCATTTTATTTTCTCCAACATGTTCATGAAACAGAAAAGCACTCTAAGGGATCTGCAGCACCAGCAATTTGCAGTGACATCAAAGATCAAAAGGGAGGGGAAAGAGAAAATGTGCACACATACATACGCAGACAGACAAACAACCCAGGGATTCTGTGCTTTTAATGTCTAGTTCTTTATCTAGCTTCCCTGTTCCTAAATATTTTTCTGCTAATGTTAATCATACTCTTTTCTTCCTAACTAGGGATGCTGAATGTGACTAATACTGTACAATGGGGGGGGAAACCCATCAAGTTCATCACTGAAATAGCTAAAATTTACAACCTCATCTATGCATGTTTGCTGTGAAACAAGATCCATGTATTCAATGGTGTTTTGCTGTCATTGTGAGCCTTCAAGTTATTTCTGACTTATGGGAATCCTAAGGTTTCCCTATGATAGGATTTTCTTGGCAAGATTTGTCTAAAGAGTGGTTTGCCTCTGTCTTTCTCTAAGTCTAGATAATGTAGGCACATATATACTGACATTTTCTCAGGGGGAGAGGATCAGTCAGTTTCATGGTGGCTGCATGATTCATGGAGCTGATTTGGGTTGTGGCCAAGGCTTAATGTGGCCTTGAACAGTGTTTTATAAAATTGTAGGATGCTCTGAATCACAGAACAACCTATAATTTTGGGCCTGAATATGTGGCTATCCCATATTACCCAGACTCAGGTGGCCCAGGGACATAGCACTAACTATCCCCCCCCCCCCTTGTCTTAGTGGACACTGGATATGGCATAGCTAGTGTTAGTCACTTCTTCCCTAGTTTGAGAAGGGGATGTGTCAGATGTAATTCTCCCTCACACAACAAAATATGCTAGGCCAGTGCTAGCATATGCTATCATCTTTACCCCCCCCCCCCCCCCGCAGCACAGCTGGGGAAGGGTAAAGATCTTTGCCTCCTACCCCCAAAGAAGTAAACCAATCCAAAGTAGTTCCAGCCAGAACTACTTTGGGGGGCAGAGTTTAGCCCACCTCCGGCTCAGTCTTGAAGTTGACCCACCTCACCCGCCCATTAACAGTATAATTATTGGTTGCCTTAGGGAGCTGGGTAGGAATTTTTTCCCCTCCTATGTTCTAGGAGGGTTTTTTTGCCTACCCTATACTGTTACCAGGGGGTAGATTGGGTTTGGTTGTGGTTTAAATAGGTTTCACGGAAAACAGCTAGAAAATGAACATATTCGGTGTGCACCCAAGACACCCCTTTCTGGGGCGAAGGCCATTAACGTAAAACATCACCGGTTGTTACACTAACCAATGCGACTAAAAGATAAATGGCTTGAAAATGGGGAGGATCCTACCTCAACTGCCTTGGGGAAGATTCCTCCAACACTTTCTCTAAAAGGTCACCCAGGTTTATAACACCAGGGGACCGGGTGCTTCGCCCTGTTTAGCCGAGGGGTAGGCCGGAAAGGGACACCACCTCGACTTCATTCACTACACATGCTAGCCTGATATTGAGTTTCAATTATAGACTTAATTAGGTAACAGTTAACAAAGTTGCCCAGTTTTTAACCCATAACTGTTGCATGGTGTCTTCATTTTGGGGGGTTGGCAGGCAATGGGACCCTGTAGTAATTGCATTAGTTACAAGGTAAATACTGGGTTTAAAACAATATACTTGTATTGACCTTTACACTTCACTCTGTCTATTATTCCCTTTATTACCACCCACGCACACCTTTTGATCATGACAATGTGGTTTCATGTGAAGTAACAACAATTCCAATTATAACTAGAGCCAGAGAAGGAAAAAATTAGAAATTATATGCATCATATGCAATTATATGCATATAAAATGTATATGTGATTTTATAATTGCAATTCAAAAGACGCATTGGCATGCACTGCCTAGACTGCCTAAGAATCGGTCTCCAAGATAAAATGATCAGCCTGATACCACTAGTAAATTATAGCACTTCCAACCAAGAATTTTAATCTACTTAATAGATATAATTTAATGTGATTACAGGCCTGAGAGAATGTGATTGCCTTGTTGCTTAGAATTTTATTGCCAAGCTGAGGCTGTCCTCATCTAAATAAAACAAATGCTTATGATGATACATCCTACAAAACATTTACACTTTTTAAAAGTATTCTGAGATTGCAGCCTTTGATGGCAGTCTCTATTATGATATACCACTGTCACAAGTATATTCTTTTGCATTATGTATACTTCATCCTTTTGTACCTTTAGTTTTCCCGTCTTAAAAATATGAAAATTAGGAGTTATGGGATATTAGAGTGCCTCAGTTAAAAAAAAAGAAAAGAAAAGATTAATAGCTACTCTTTGGAAAGATAATTAACCTCCAAGCACTGCTGCCAGGCAACTATTATATCAGACTTTCTCTGGCTCTGTCTTAGACTTCCCCTCTCTTCCTCCAGACGATTGTGAAGATGCATTAGCCTCTTTGCTCTGATTACACTGGATCACAGAAAACTCGAAAGAGACAGCATTTTAATATATAACATGCAAAACAGTACTTAGATTTTCTTCTTTATTTTTTAACATTCTTATTCAGTTTGTTAGAAATTTCTGAAGTGGGGGATCAAAGGAGATGTTGGTGAAATTCCTGTGGCTTCTCCCTTTCCTTCTCTTTCTCCTCTGCCTGCCCCTCCTCCTTCACTCCATTGCAAATTACCTGGAGGGTACATATGACTTTCTTATCTTACACCGCATACTGTAGATGTGGAACGTCTTCCACTTCCTACCCATCAATTATAACCCAGCGAAGATGGTCGTTGCTAAGTTCTCCCATGGGGATTTGTGAGAACAAGTGAATGTGTTCAGAATGTGTTACAGACTGATGAAGAGATGTAAGAAGGGAGAAAAATCGCAATACTTTTGAATTCCTCAAAACACTAAAGGAAGCGCAAACACCAGCTACAATATTTTAAAAGTCACTGAAAGAAGACAGAGGATCTTTTTAAAAAAAGAAGTTACACACAATCAAGACTCAAGTGTATGATTTGGCTAAACTCTTAACAATATGGGATGAGGAATATTTGAAGAGCATAGGTGCAATGTCAATAGAACCACTGATACTATATGAGCCCATTTTTTTATGTCAGGAGTGACTTGAGTATCTGCAAGTCACTTCTGGTGTGAGAGAATTGGCTGTTTGCAAAGATGTTGCCCAGGGGGTGATAGGATATTTTGATGTTTTACCATCCTTGTGGGAGGCTTCTCTCATATCCTCACATGGGGACCTGGAGCTATCAGAGAGAGCTCATCCATGCTCGCCCTGGAATCGAATCTTCAACCTGTCAGTCTTCAGTCCTGCCGGCACAAGGGTTTAACCCATTGCGCCACTAAAACAGTATTATTATATGTACTAGCTGTACCTGCCACGCATTGCTGTGGCCAACATTTCCTCCCTCTTTCTCTCCTTCCTTTCCTCTTTTTCTTTCCCTTCCTATTTATCTTCTTTCTTACATCTCCACCTGTTTCTTTCCTCCCTTTCTTTGCTCTTTGGTCACATCCTTCCTTCCCTGTATTTTTCCTTTCACTTTTTTATTTCCTTCTCTCTTTTCTTGCTTCTCTACTTTTCTTTCTTTTCTTCCTTCTTTCCCTCCCTCCTTCTTTCTTTCCCCCTTTCCTGCCTTCATTCCTTCCCTCTTTCCCTCCTCTCGTTACTTCTTGACTGTCCCTTCCAACTCTATTCTGTAAGTCTATTTAATTTGTATTATGTAGTAATGTATAATAGTAACATATTTTATAGTAATCTATATAACAATATATAAAATATTGTATTTATATCTTACATAGAAAGAAGGAAAGGAAGAAGGAAGGAAAAAGGAAGGGATGAGAGGAGGAGGGAAAGAAGGGAAGGAAGGAAGGAAGGAAAGGAAAGAAGGAGGGACAGGAAGGAAGGAAAAATGAAGGAAGGAAAGGAAGGAGGAGGAAGAAAGGAGGAGGGAAGGAGGTGGGAAAGGAAAGAGGGGATGAAGAAAGGAGTGAGGGAAATTAAGGGGAAGGAAATGAAGAAAGGGAAAGAAGGAGGTAAGGAAGAGAGGAAGGAATGGAAGAAGGGACAGGAAGGAAGGGAAGGAGGGAAAGTAGAAAATGAAGGAGAAGGAAGGGAAGGAAGGGGGAGGGACAGAAAGGAAGGAGGGAGGGACAGGAAGGAAGGAGGGGGGAAGGAAAGGAAGGGGAAGGAAGGAAGGGAGGGAGTAAAGAAGGGAAGGGAGAGAAGGAGTGGAGTGTGGCAGAGGCAGCTACCACGTGGTCTGAATGTTAATAGGAGAGAGAAAGAGAGAGAGTTAAATGTGGAGCCCATCCACCGTCCTCCTCCTCCTTTTCCTCACTCCCATGGTGCCCACTGTCGCTTGGGTGTGCATGTGTGTGCATGTGTGTGTGTGTGTGTGTGTGTGTGGCCGTGCACGCGCGCCTGGCTGCTAAGGTTTTAACAGCCAGCTGTTTCCCCTCGAGGAGGAGGAGGGGGCGTGGCCATGGGTCTCTTTGTAGACATGCAGTTTCTCCTTTGTGGACATGCAGTTCAGAAGTGCTTTCTGCTTTTTGTTTTTGTGGTATTTTTTGAGTGGAGAACATACATTGGGTTGTAAGGTGTATCGTGTCAAAATTTGGTGCCAATTGCCCCAGTGGTTTTTTAGTTCTGTGAATACTACAAATGAACATTACATTTTTATTTATATAGATATGTATGTGTAAGCACCAAGCAGCATAGAACATTTTGCCACCTTGCCCAATTTTAAGAAGAAATTTAAAGTAGCAGATGTAGTAATATTAACAGAAACACCAGATTCAATATCAACTACAAGTAAGATTATGTAAAATCCTGGAGAGCTGTAATCAATATATTCTTAACATGATCTGACCCATGCTGATACAGTTTACTGGTTCTGCAAACATGGTAAGCTGCCACAGAACAATCCCTTTCTTTTTGTATCCTGAAGTTCCCTCAAGCCTCCAGCTAACTACTTGTCCTATTAAGCAAATCTGGTCATATATGAGCAAACCAGAGAGTTCATCAAAGATAAAAGGAGGTGGAGTAGTAACAAGGTCTAAGCCATTTCAGAATTTGTCACAAGAAGTCAGAAGTCACCATGTCCAAATCCAAAGGAAAGCCAGAAAACTAGACAGACTTAAGTCAGTATGGATAACTCTCAAAGAAATGGTTGTGATACAACATTTAATTGCATAATGAAGTCTGGACTAAAAGCCTACCATGAGGAAAGAATACAGAGAAAGTAGATTTTTCCAACTGGCAAGTGTGCCAGATAAAGCTGCATTTTATCACCCTATCTTTTTAACTCTTACATCGAACATATACATAAAGCAGGATTAGACTTGGAGGAAAGAATTGAAGCTATGTAGATGAGGCCATACTACTAAGAGGAAATAACAGAAATTTGAACAATTACTGAAGAAAGTCAAAGAAGAAAGTGCAAAGGCTAGTTTACCATAAAACATTTAAAAAAAACCAAAAATAATGACAGTAGATGATTTACATCATTTGAAAGTGGATCATGAAGACATTGAAAAAGTTCAGAATTTTTATACATTGGCCCAACTATTAATCAGAAAGGATATTGCAGGCAAGGAATAAGAAGAAGGCTAGGACTTGGAAGGACAGCCATATATAAGGGTTGAATGAAAAGTAATGCCTCCACCTTTGTTACTTGGGTTTGGATGGGAATATTTTAACAAATCAAATGCAGAAATAATCCTTGGAATGTGCTCTTTAACTACCACTATTTACTTTCCCACATAACCACCATGCAATTGGATACATTTCTGCCAACAATGAACAAGTTTTCTGAAGCTATCAAGAAAGAAGTCGACACTCTGTTTCTGCAACCCATCATGCACAGATCTTCCGATAGCCAAGCAAAGCAATAATGTGACCCACACGTTCTTGTGAAATGCTGATTATGCTTGAGGTTTATCTCTGAGTGATACAACAATCGTCCTGCATCAATCTGTCAACCTTTTGTTTGTGAAACTCGGTGGTTGCTGTCACAGGACGTCCAACTCTTTGTTTGTCATGAAAGTCAGATGTTCCCATCTCAACATCTTTAAACTTACTTACCCAATGATGCACAGTACTCACATCAACACAATCACCATAAACAGCTTGCATTCTCTGATGAATCTCCTTTGGGGTGACACCTTCTGCTGTCAAGAATTCAATGACTGCTCATTGCATAAGTCGCATTGACTGATCGTCTGCTCAGGGCTCCATACTTCACACTTTAACAACACAACCATTCAATGCTAAGACTCCCTGCCAAAATAGAACTGTAGAGGAGAGTCTACTGAACAAGCCAGTACTGTACATTGCATAAGTCGCATTGACTGATCGTCTGCTCCGGGTTCCATACTTTGCACTTTAACAACACAACCATTCAATTCTAAGGCTTCCTGCCAAAACAGAACTGTAGAGGAGAGTCTACTGAACAAGCCAATACTTGCCGCATACCAGTACTGCCATCTGTTGAGGAGTTACGAAGGTGGAAGCATTACTTTTCATTCAACCCTCGTAGGAAGAAGACAAGATCCTGAAGGATAAAATTCTATCATGGAACACTAAAATTAGGATTGTCCAGGTCATTATATTCCCCATTTCTATGTACCAATGAGCAACTTGAAGATTTTAACTATTTTTTTCATCTTCAAACTGACCTGAACTGGACAATCCTTCTAATAGAGGACACCTTCAGAAATAGAGCTTTTCTTTGACAGCCACTTAAAAAGAAGATAATACTCTGAGCAGTTGAACACATGGTTGCCTTTACTTAGATGATTTTTTTTCCTGAGAGTGCAGGAACTGCAATTAAATTGAGTTTCTGAGAAAATCCAATATGTGAGCAGAGCACCATCCCTACCCAAATCGTTTTGCTTTCACTAGCCAAACTACTTTGTATCCTGAGATCAAAGTGTGAACCTGAAAATATCTTTATTGTTCACACATGAAGAATATTGGTCATGCATACACCTTTGGAATGGCAGATGAGAGGGATTTCTAGAAATTCCTCAATACATGTTTGTAAAAATAAAATCAAAGGCTGATCTGCTAGTAGATTTGCATTGGCAGGCGATAGATTCTTGTCTTTCAGGGTGTGCTTGAATCCATACATGGTAAGGGTAGGTCCCAAGAGGCTTGTTATGCAGCCTGCACCAGCACATCCCAATATTTTCTGCATTACAAAGAGTAAGAACCATCAACCTTTTAAAAGGGCTCATTGTATCACAGTTATTTTTTCAGAAAGCACGTTGTTGATCGATGGAGCAGAAGCCAACAATGGATAAAACCAAAGTCAAAAGCTGTACCCCCCCCCCCCCCCCGCTTCCCTCATTCTTCATTTCCATTTACAAAGTGCATTCTTGCCAGAAACCTGAATTTTTGAAATTGAAAATTAGACTGATTGTAAAATTGGCATATTACCTGGATGACTGAAGTTTACCTGGATTCTAGTCATGCTAGTTGTTTCCCATTTGCATCATTGGCTGGCCTGAATTCGAAGCTATATATCATAGAATCATAGAATCAAAGAGTTGGAAGAGAGCTCATGGGCCATCCAGTCCAACCCCCTGCCAAGAGCAGGAATATTGCATACAAATCACTCCTGACAGATGGCCATCCAGCCTCTGTTTAAAAGCTTCCAAAGAAGGAGCCTCCACCACACTCCGGGGCAGAGAGTTCCACTGCTGAACGGCTCTCACAGTCAGGAATTCTTCCTCATGTTCAGATAGAATCTCCTCTCTTGTAGTTTGAAGACATTGTTCCACGTCCTAGTCTCCAAGGAAGCAGAAAACAAGCTTGCTCCCTCCTCCCTGTGGCTTCCTCTCACATATTTATACAAGGCTATCATATCCCCTCTCAGCCTTCTCTTCTTCAGGCTAAACATGCCCAGCTCCTTAAGCCGCTCCTCATAGAGCTTGTTCTCCAGACCTTTTATCATTTTAGTCGCTCTCCTCTGGACACATTCCAGCTTGTCAATATCTCTCTTGAATTGTGGTGCCCAGAATTGGACGCAATATTCCAGGTGTGGTCTAACCAAAGCAGAATAGAGGGGTAGCATTACTTCCTTAGATCTAGACACTATGTTCCTATTGAAGCAGGCCAAAATCCCATTGGCTTTTTTTGCCACCACATCACATTGTTGGCTCATGTTTAACTTGTTGTCCACGAGGACTCCAAGATCTTTTTCACACGTACTGCTCTCGAGCCAGGCATCCCCCATTCTGTATCTTTGCATTTTGTTTTTCCTGCCAAAGTGGAGTGTCTTGCATTTGTCACTGTTGAACTTCATTTTGTTAGTTTTGGCCCATCTCTCTAATCTGTCAAGATCGTTTTGAATTCTGCTCCTCTCCTCTGGAGTATTGGCTATCCCTCCCAATTTGGTGTCGTCTGCAAACTTGATGATCCTGCCTTTTAACCCTTCATCTAAGTCATCAATAAAGATGTTGAACAGGACCGGGCCCAGGACGGAAACCTGCGGCACTCTGCTCATCACTTCTTTCCAGGATGAAGAGGAAGCATTGGTGAGCACCCTCTGGGTTCGTCCATATATAACTTTCAGCAAGTTGTTAGCTTTTGTAGGAGTCAATATATAGGCAAAACATTCTGTAACTATTCTGTCTGTTTGGCAGGAAACAAGCCTCCCACTACATTCCGGTGTGTTTAGCTAGGGATCTATGAAAAGAAATAAGGCTTCCTATGTTTTTAGTCAGTGAGGGAAGGCTTACACGGGAACTATTTTAATAGTTCCGGGGAGAGCACGGATGAGCTCCCTCTCTATCAGCTCTGGCTCCCCATGCGGAGACATGAGAGAAGCCTCCCACAAGGATGGTAAAACATCAAAACATCCTGGGCAACATCCTTGCAGACGGCCAACTCTCTTACACCAGAAGCAACTTGCAGTTTCTCAAGTCGCTCCTGACACGAAAAAAAAAGGCTAACAGCAATAGCACGTACGGATCTGTGGCTGCTCATTTCCAGGGCCTATCAGAGGGATGACCAGGGTAATAGGTAGGAAGTATAAGGCCATATTCAACAATGTTTGAGGCTGAGCTAGAACTGGTCATTCTCGAAGGCTTGTTGAAACCACTAGGTCTTCAAGCTCTTATGAAAGGAGGGGAGGGATCGGGCCTGTCTTATTTCCTTTGGAAGGACGTTCCAGAGGTGGAGGACCACCACCAAGAAGGCCCTCTCTCTCATCCCCATCAACTGTGCTTGTGACGGTGGTGGGAGCGAAAGGAGGGCCTCCCCGGAAGATCTTAAGAGTTCACGCCAGTTCATAGAAGGAGATGCGATCGCAGAGATAGGCGAGGCCCAAACTGTTTAGGGCTTTATAGGTCATGACCTGCACCTTGAATTTGGCTCGGCAACTTATCAGCAGCCAATGAAGCTGTTTTCATAGAGGCGTTGTATGCTCCCTATAGTTTGCTCCAGTAAGGAGCCTGGCTGCTGCCCATTGTATTATTATTATCATTATCATTATTATTATTATTATTATTATTATTATTATTATTATTATTAAACTTTATTTGTACCCCGCTAGCATCTCCCAAAGGATTCGATGCGGCTTACACAGGCCGAGGCCTCAACAACACAACATAACAATACAATCTAAGCAAATCAAACAATTAAAACAGAATAAAGCAAAAACAACAGGCATAATACACTAAACACAGTAAAACTGGGCCAGGCCGGAAGGTGGGTACAAGATTAAAAGTGCTGATGTAACAGGAGGTGTATAAAGGGCTTCTAGGGCAAGTGCGATGTGCGGTGTGCAGCAATCATTGGTTCTGATAAAGTGCTTATGGGACTTGGTAGTGGAGATTTCCTAATCTGGGAAGGCGCATCGGAAAAGCCAGGTCTTCAAGTTCTTTCTGAAGACAGCCAATGTAGGGGCCTGTCTAAGGTCTTTGGGGAGGGTGTTCCAGAGTTGGGGGGCCACCACGGAAAAGGCCCTGTCCCGCGTCCCCACCAAGCGCACTTGCGACGCCGGTGGGATCACGAGCAGGGCCTCTCCAGATGACCGAAGTGAACGCGTGGGTTCGTAGATGGAAATGCGGTCATTGTACCAGTTGAAACTTCTGGGCTGTCTTCAAGGGCAGCCCCAAGTGGAGTGCATTGCATTAGTCCAGTTTGGATGTAAGCAAGGCGTGGACCACCTTGGCCAAGTCAGACTTCACAAGGTATAACACGATATACATTTATTTCCGTCAGGGCTTTATAGAGAAAGAGGAGAGGAAGAAGTGTACACCACTGTGGAGGCGATTAGGAAGCTTTGTGTGTTACATTAGCAACAATGAGAGGAAAGGGGCATTGGGTGCTCCCCCCCCCCGGGAGGGGCCAAAGGGATTGTGGCGCAGCTGGCTGAGTGTCAGCTGCATTAAGATCACTCTGACCAAAAGGTCATGAGTTCGAAGCCAGCCCGGGTTGGAGTGGGTTTCCAACGAATTGTGTGTAGCCAGTTGTCGACCTTTGCAACCCGAAAGTCAGTTACATCTGTCAAGTAGGAAAATTAGGTACCACCTTAAAAGTGTGAGGAGGCTAAATTAACTGATTTATGAGGCCATAAAGAAGACTCCAGCGAAGCATTTCAGCAGGGAAGCATGCGGGGAATGCGGAAGTGCTTCATCAGCGTCACAGATGGACGAGGAAAGCAACAGCTCCCCTGGTTGCCAGAAAAAAAAGTTAAATAGCCTCTGTGTATGTCTGTATATGTTTGTATGTCAAAAATTGGCATTGAATGTTTGCCATATATGTGTACACTGTATTCCGCCCTGAGTCCCCTGCGGGGTGAGAAGGGCGGAATATAAAAGCTGTAAATAAATAATAAATAAATAAAGGTAAGGCAGGTGATGTAGGGTGTGGGGCAACAGGTTCTCCATGCCCCCTGCTGGGACTCCACATATCGTGGTGAATACATATACTAATTTGATAAGGTCCTTAGAGAAAAGATGTCTGAGAGCCCCTGGAGGATGGTATTCTTATCATAGAGGCCAAATATCTATGGCAGATTATAATTAAAACCAAAAACTCCTGTGAGGAAAATATTTCTTTTCCTTCCTATGCATGCTAACAATTCATAAGGTCATTTTTGGGCAGCCATCTTCCAGTAAACAGATGTTATTTCAAATTAAAGGCAGCCAGGATTATGAATAGTGACAGGAACATATTTGAAATCAGGTTGTAAGCCTAATGCATAAATGATACTTCTTTGTCAAAGGATTCAGCTTTCAAAGACAAATAGAAGGTGTACAGTCTACAGCCTTGTATAGGACTATGCCTTCGGGGAATTAAAAGTTTTGTTTATGCTACCATCATGTAACAAAAAATTCAGCAATTTGCAGATTGTCAGTTGCATGTGCTACTCACCAGAGCTTGCTTATGAGTTGAGCAAAAAGAAAAATGTGTCATTCTGACCCATGGTAATGACTGTGGGCTCATTATATTGTTATAATGGCTGCTAATTGGCATATGTTTAGTCACATCGGCATTATTGTGCATAGCAGATACAGGAATGACACACGTGCCGACAGATTTTGATGGTACACAGCACTGCTGGTTTATGTAAAACCACTGTTTACTTGTTGCTTGTCTTTTTAAAAAACACACACACATTTAAACACTGAAAGGTCTGATCAGAATTCTGTCAAGTTGTCTGGGCAGCTATGACTTTGGACATCGAGGATAATAGTAAATGTATTGTTTTTATATGTTTTAAAAATTTTTAATGTATGTATTTATAGCTCTGTTTTTAAATGCTGTTTTTTTTTGTTGCACACTGTGGAAGGCATAAAACGCTTGCCTGCTTGAAAAGCCTCCTTGAGTCACCTCCGGGCTAGAAATGTCATAAATAAATAAATAAACATTTCCAACTATTAGATGCAAGTCCATGCTTGGATGATGAATTTGAAAAATCCCTTACTGACTGCGATTAGAGTTTCCACAAATAATTCTTCGGATGTTTAGCTTTTTTTAAGGAGCCACCCACAACCATCCATTTGTGTTGAGATTAACTTCACAATTCAGCAGCAGAGCAGTTGCACAACTTCAGCGCTTTCCATTAGCTTCTTCCTGCACAGTATTTTCAGTCAACTGCTCCCACAGCCTGCAGTCACTCTGGAACCTTTTACATACACTTGAGCACATGCCCGGCCATTGTCAGTTTTACCATTGTCTTTCCCCCAGTCTAGATGATATTACAAACTTACCACAGCATACAGTTATATCTTGTCTCAGCAGACAGGTTCTTTTAATTACATATAGCCTTCGATGAACAACATCACAGCACAAGGAGATGTATACACTGTACATGACTTCCTTATATACAATTCATTTACACATAGCAATCACGGATTGGTTCCCAACTCATTGACTCAACTCAAACCCAGGATTGCATCATTCACAATCACCTGGCCTAGGCCAGAACACATTCCCCAAATGAAGTTCTATATACAGTTAATGCATGACTCAGCATTTCCAATAGAAGCCTATTAGCAGTGCAAGACTCAGCTATATTACATTACAATACATTGTAAAACCTGACAATTTGCCACACCACCATCGCAAATGAAGAGGCCACACACATGCTTGGGTTAATTAAGGGCAACTTTTATTATTGTTACCTAATTTGAAACTAAATCTACCTACCACCAGTATAACTGAGTATAAACTTCTATCCATGAAATTGACATTGAACTTGGCCTTGACCTGGCCATGAACTTGGTGAGGGTGAACCTGTTACCAGAATTATTAATCTTCATTTTCAAAATCCCGGTCCACTCTAATTTTTCTTCCCCCCCCCCCCCCCCCCAGTGTTATCCTAGGGCCAGGTTACAGTTGATGGACCATCAAATGGGTGCCTTGGATGTCCACCGAATTCAATATCCATCCTGCTCACACTGCATCAGGTGTGCCTATTTAAGTCCCTACCCTCCCAAATGTAACAGTATAGGATAGGCAAAAAAAAAAAAAAAAACCTCCACAAGGGGAAGGGGGGGCAAAAAAATCCTACCAAATTTTTGAGCCAAAACTAACAAAATGAAGTTCAACAGTGACAAATGCAAGATACTCCACTTCGGCAGAAAAAACGAAATGCAAAGATAAAGAATGGGGGACAATGCCAGGCTTGAGAGCAGTAAGTGTGAAAAAGATCTTGGAGTCCTCGTGGACCACAAGTTAAACATGAGCCAACAATGTGATGTGGCGGCAAAAAAGGCCAATGGGATTTTGGCCTGCATCAATAGGAGCATAGTGTCTAGATCTAAGGAAGTCATGCTACCCCTCTATTCTGCTTTGGTTAGACCACACCTGGAATATTGTGTTCAGTTTTGGGCAATGCAGTTGAAGAGAGATATTGACAAGCTGGAATGTGTCCAGAGGAGGGTGACTAAAATGATCAAGGGTCTGGAGAAAAAGCCCTATGAGGAGTGGCTTAAGGAGCTGGGTGTGTTTAGCCTGAAGAAGAGAAGGATGAGAGGAGATATGATAGCCATGTATAAATATGTGAGAGGAAGTCACAGGGAGGAGGGAGAAAGCTTGTTTACTGCTTCCACAGAGATTAGGACAAGGAACAATGGCTTCAAACTACAAGAAAGGAGATTCCATCTGAACATGAGGAAGAACTTCCTGACTGTGAGAGCCGTTCAGCAGTGGAACTCTCTGCCCTGGAGTGTGGTGGAGGCTCTATCTTTGGAAGCTTTTAAACAGAGGCTGGATGGCCATATGTCAGGGGTGATTTGAATGCAATATTCCTGCTTCTTGGCAGGGGGTTAGACTGGATGGCCCATGAGGTCTCTTCCAACTCTTTGATTCTATGATTCTATTTGATTCTATGATTCAGTGGAATTTCATGGTATGCTTCCAGCCCAAATATAGGAAAACCTTAATTAAGAGGGAAGTTTCTCTGCCACCATTTTCCCTATTCCACTGGCCAATAAATAGCCACCTACATTGCTGTATCAGCTATGGAACATTAGTCAGCCTTCCTGATTGAGGACCAGCTAAATACTAATCAGCAGGAGCCTTGTCCCCTGTTTGACATGTCAATCTCATTAATAGAAGGGCCTTTCTTGTCCCGGTGAAGCCGGGGCAAGGGAGGTTTTGGCACCTCCGCCGCTTAAGAGGCCTGCCCAAAATTAGTCCATAGGGATTACTTTGGGGGAGGATGGAACCTGGCAAATTTGCTGCTCTCTCTAGTTCCTTTAAGGACAGCGAAAATCCGATGCTCCTGCCCATTAACAGTATAATGGAGTTGGTCACCAGCAGGGGGGCCAGGTAGAATAATAGAATCAAAGAATCAAAGAGTTGGAAGAGACCTCATGGGCTATCCAGTCCAACCCCCTGCCAAGAAGCAGGAATATTGCATTCAAATCACCCCTGACAGATGGCCATCCAGCCTCTGTATAAAACCTTCCAAAGAAGGAGCCTCTACTACTTCCACACTTCCGCATTCCCCGCATGCTTCCCCACTGGAATGCTTTGCTGGAGTCTTTTTTATGGCCTCATAAATAAGTTAATTTTCATATTCATTATATCTTCTATTTCTCTAAATACTTTCTCTATGAAAATTGAGAAAAGTCCTAGTATGGCCTTATCACTATATAACAACAAACAATTGAAAAAGGAGGATAAAGAAGCGATAACAAACTTATTAACAATAGCAAGATTGCTCATAGCAAGGAACTGGAAAAAAAGAAATAAATATACAAATACAGGAGTGGTACAAGGAAGCGTGGAAATTGGCAATAAATGATAAGCTTACATGTATATTAAAAGTTAAAAAAGGTATATGGAAACAAAGTGATTTTGATGTTGTATGGGGTAAATTTGTTGTAAATGGTTTAAAAAATAAAGAAGGAAGGTTACCGCCACAAGAAGAAATGAGATTTTGGATAGATGATACGTGAAAGTTGTGGCTTGAAATGGGAGGGAGGGGAGCACAGTGGTGGGGGAAAAAAGGGGGGAATAAAATGCTTAAGCAGAAGAATAAGATTATATGTTAAAGAGGGCGTTGAATAATATGTAACTGCTATAAACAAATGTATAATAAATGTAATAATTATGATAAAGTAATAAAAATATTTTTTTAAAAAAATAAATCAGTTAATTTAGCCTCCCCACACTTTAAGGTGGTACCTAATTTTCCTACTTGACAGATGCAACTGTCTTTCGGGTTGCAAAGGTCGGCAACAGGCTACACACAATTGGTTGGAAACCCACTCCAACCCAGGCTGGCTTCGAACTCATGACCTTTTGGTCAGAGTGATCTTAATGCAGCTGATACTCAGCCAGCTGCGCCATAATCCCGGTGGGATTCCCACTATTCCCAATTGCCATGATATTGAAATCTCCACATTGTTTATATAGGAGTATAAACATGACATTCAGTGTTAGATTTTGCACTTTTTTCTCAAGGTCATAGCAAATACAAAGTGGATTTTCTCATATAGTTGTACAGTGTGTGTATTGAAAAGACAATGAATGTTTTTTTGTTTTTTTTACTATACAGCTGCAGTTTCTCAAACTCTTGCCGAGATTTCAAAAAGCGGGTAGCTTTTATTGTGCATAAACAAACATAAATTTCCTACAAAACTGTGAAAACTTTCAGTGCCTATTTTTCCTCCCTGCATAAGTTTCCATAGAGGTTGGGAATTCTCTGGATTCAACACTAGTTGAAAAATTTCTGTTCCATCATTAACCCATGATTTGGGAATATAGAATGCTTATTCTGTGACTCATTCTGATTGCAACTACAATTTTGAATTCAACATGGAACTCGGACTACTTACAGAACTGGGAACTAGCTTAGGTCTTCCCTCAGCCTTGTACTTTGTCATTGTTAGAGTGTTGGCATTTCAACATATCTTGTTAAAAATGATACTCTTGCTTTATATTCTTGAATGAAGCCTCATAATGGAACCATTTAACTGCTGGTTTTCTACAACAGGGAGATGACCTTGGTCACAAGAGCAATGAGGTCTCTTTTTCTTCAGCAATCAGTATTCAGTAGGTTTAAACATCCTTTTGCTGATGCAATTGGCAACTGGACCCTTAAAAATGGTACTCCTGCCATCCAGGTAGTAAATTATGGAGAAGTACAGTCAATACAATGATAAGTCTAAAGAAACTGCTGGATGGGCCATCACTGCAAAGACTTTCTTCCAATAAAGATGCTGATCAGGATTCTTTACAGCCACAAAAGTGGAACTCATCATGAATTCTAGTTGCAACAATGCCAACACAGCCCATATCAGTAACTCCAAAACAGGAGCTAAATTCCCAGCGATGCTGCTTGTTTAGATAAATGCAAAAGCTGAACTTGTTTTAGATGAGGCAATAAAAGCAAGATGAGCAACAAAAGCTAGTGGATAGGAAGCATTTCTGCCTGTTATCGCTTCTTACCGCAGCACAGAATACCAAGGTGATACATTCTTTGGATATGATGAAGACAGATCAAGATGACCTGATCTTGTCCTCACTAAATGTTGGTAAAATGATAAAGAAATTCCAAATTAAGATGCCGTCTCTTATAGATGTACTTAAAATATTCTGCCAACATTTTAATAGATAGTACATCTTCTAATTTAGAAAGGATGTGCTAAACTAAAGTATGTATCCCTTTGTGTAAAATATATCTTAGTCATTCCCAGGTTGTTTTGAAAATTCAGCTGATGTTCTTGGCCAAGAAGGAAAACCATGAGCTTATGATGTGTGACTAAACATTTTCACAGGGCAACACATTCCATTCTGTAGTCAGATATTACCTGGTTGTCCTCATCAAGATAACAGTGAATATATTTTGTGAAATTCAAATACTGTACATACTTGTGTATAAACCGACCTGAATATAAGCCAAGGCACCTGATTTTATCACAAAAAACTGGGAAAACTTGTTGACTCGAGTATAAGCCGAGGATGGGAAATGCAGCAGCTATGGGTCAGTTTCAAAATAAAAATAGATATCAATAAAATTATATTAATTGAGGCACCAGTAGGTTGACTGTTTATTAATATTTACATAAAACTGTAAGATAAGACTTTCCAACTCTGACTAAACCATTATTCCAACCTTTTTCAATGTACATGTGTTTACATATCCTTCCAATAATAATAGAGTAAAATAATAAATGTAATAATAATAAAAAAATAAAGCTAACCTATAAATGTAATAATAGTAGTAGTAGTAGTAGTAATAATAATAATAATAATAATAATAATAATAATAATAATAAAGTAAAATAATAAATAACCTTGACTCGAATATAAGCCGAGGGGAGTTTTTTCAGCCTAAAAAAGGGGCTGAAAAACTAGGCTTATACTCAAGTATATACAGTACTTTTGCTTATTTGGGAAATAGGAGGATTACTTTCAATGACTCGAGGCTTGTGAATGGCTAGGAGAAAACCTGGACAAGTGCAAGTCACAGAAGTGGGTTAATCATAACAGTATTTAGCCTTTTGCTCTGAAGTATGATATGCAATGACATTTAGTATCTGCAACGAGACACTCAAGTTTTGAGGCAAACTTGGACAAGATGCCCAGGGCCATAGCCAGAGGGGTTAAGGGTTCAACCCCCCCCCCCCCCGAAATGTGTCAGGTTAAAAAAAAACTGGTTGAATCATTGATTGGTTAACCAGCTAACATTCATGAGTAAACCAGGTTTTTTAAAAACCTGACACATTTGTGGGGGGGGGGGGGGTGAACCCTTAACCCCCCCCCCACACACACCTGGGCTATGGCACTGAAGATGCCTTCAGCATTGGGTGGGTAGACCAAGGACCTTATCTCATGCCCCCCCCCTCTCTCCGTGCTTTTTTCCAGCAAGCTACAGGGGGAGTGTCACCCAAGCAGCACAACACAGACCAGCATAACAAAGGAACCTTTCTGTGTTGACCTAGGACATTTCCATGCCAGTTGAGGGTGGTGCCTCTGCTGTAAGTTGGGGGACATCATGTGATGGACTGTATGTCCATCATTCTCTCAGCTGGCTGGCTGGTGTCCTAGAACCATTAAATTGGAAAGTGTGATGACTTCTCTGACTGCTGCTCCTTCATTTCCTTTCCTTTCCTTTTCTTTCTTTCTTTCTTTCTTTCTTTCTTTCTTTTTTTTGCAATAATCTTTATTGTAGATTTTCTTTAACAATGAAAGAGGGGGAACAATTGGAATAACAGAAAAGTAGGAAATTAAGAGATTGAGAGATCGAGAGATGGGGAGGTGATGGGAAATGTGGGAAACAGGAGGGGCATGGGCGAGGTGTGCAAGGGAAGGCAGTGCAGTCCAGTCCTTGGTGCTAAGAAAAAAGAAAAAAAAAGTGGGGAAGTTACACGCACACCATGTTGACTTTCCGTTCAGTCCACAGTGATTTGGGTTTGTGCATCTTCTTGTGGTCTGATGCTTGTTCCATATTCAGTTCTGCTCTTGAATACCTAATTTTATATATTAAGTTTATTTTTTTCCTTTTAGGTATTCTTTTAGTTGGTTCCAATTTATTTGCTTACCCTTACTCTGGTCTTCTAAGAGATATGATAGTCTGTCAAAGTCCATAATTTCTACAGCCTTCTTAATCCAATCCTCATTAGAAGGTATTTCTTTGACTTTCCATTTTTGTGCAATTAATATTCTAGCTACTGCCGACAGATAAAAGATTTTTTTTCCTCATTGTTCTTTAAATCAATATTAGTTATATTCAACAAATAGTACTCTGGCTTCATTTCGAATTTTGTTTTAATTATATTTTGTATATGCTTGTGGACCAGTGACCAAAACTTCTGGATCTCCTTACAGCTCCAAAATAGAAAGAAATAAGTTCCTGTTTCCTTCTTACATTTCCAGAATAGCTTATTATATTTTCCGTTAAATTTTGAAAGCTGAACGGGCGTTAAATGCCATCGATAGAAAACTTTGTACCAGTTCTCTATTATGGTAGTGGCTCTTGGAAATCTAATTTTAACCTTCCAAATTCGTTCCCATTCTTCAAGTAAAATGGAGTGGCCTATATCTCTCGCCCATTTGGTCATGTTATCCTTTATTAACTCTTTTTCGTTGTTCCACTCAAGGAGGTTCTGGTAAATTACTTTAATCACTTTTTTTCTTTTCTTTACTACATCCCAGCATGTGTCTTTTCGTTAAAGCCTACTTTTAGATCTTCCTTGAAGTATTCTTTCGTCTGTAAATAATGAAACCAGCCTATTTCTCTGTCTATTTCTTTGAGTTCTTCCATAGTTTTTAGCCTTTTCTGAACCTAAACAAGGTGGAGACATACATTGACTAGATAAGGCAAGTAGAATCTGAGATTCCTTCATTTCACCTATTTAGGGAGGATGAGTGAAGAAGTCGTCATAGCTGCTTGTCAGGCTTTGAAGGGAAGGGAACAAGATTGTGTAAGCCTTAGGTAATATCCCTGGGCAAAATACATGGCTGCTCATGTCAGTCTCTGCTGTTAGCTTTCAATACTTGATGATAATTGATACTTGCTATGCACAACTGGGAAACCATATCACCTTCAGGTAGTTTTAGCCTACAATGGTGAAGAATTGAGGTAGTTGCAGTTTAAAGTCATCTGGAGGGCTACCTCTGCCTTAAACATTGGATATTAACTTGGTTTTAGGTTATTTGTGGTGCACATAAATTAACCTCTGAATAATTCCATCTCTGCCCTTTTATCTTTAGTGTCATCCAGTGAATATTAATCCATGAGTATGTCATTATTCCCCCTGTTTCTTCTCTTTCTCTGTATGGTGCTGGAATTGTCATTACTGCCCTGCTGCTTAGCCCAAATGGGAATGCATGACATTTCCTATGTTCAGTGCTTGCCATTATATGGCAGCTGGGAAACAGCTATCATGTTCATAAATGTGTAAGCGCTGTGCATCTTAAAAGGCTGCCAAAACGAAAGGAATGTACACATTCCCTGCCAGATTCATCAAGTATAAGTGTGCACAGTGAATCTCTTCGAATAAATGAAATTACTCATTTTGCTTTGGATTGTGTAAACCAATTTTCGTTGTATTTCACCTCACCAGCCTCTTCTATCTTCTGTTTCTATTACATGGTGTAATAAACATTGCTACATCAATTAAGAAGTTCTGCTTTGCCTATTAGAAAGAAGGGGAAAAGGTTTAGCTGTCCCCCTTGCCTCTCTCTGAGGCTGAGAAAATGCAACTTGCCCAAAGCCCCTTTCTCATTCACTGTAGAAAGGCTGGTTCATGAGATGGAAAGGATGCTCTCATTGTTATATTTTCAATTATTCATCTAGCAACAGCCAATCCTCTTTGTTCTTTTTCTTTCCCTCTGCTGTGAGAACAAAAGGGAACATTTTTTTTTTAGTTCAGATCCCATAATGATTTTAATTTAATGAATGGGGGACAATGCCTGGCTTGAGAGCAGTACATGTGAAAAAGATCTTGGAGTCCTCGTGGACAACAAGTTAAATATGAGCCAACAATGTGATGTGGCGGCAAAAAAAAGCCAATGGGATTTTGGCCTGCATCAATAGGAACATAGTGTCTAGATCTAGGGAAGTCATGCTACCCCTCTATTCTGCTTTGGTTAGACCACACCTGGAATATTGTGTCCAATTCTGGGCACCACAATTCAAGAGAGATATTGACAAGCTGGAATGTGTCCAGAGGAGGGCGACTAAAATGATCAAGGGTCTGGAGAACAAGCCCTATGAGAAGCGGCTTAAGGAGCTGGGCATGTTTACCCTGAGGAAGTGAAGGCTGAGAGGAGATATGATAGCCATGTATAAATATGTGAGAGAAAGCCACAAGGAGGGAGCAAGCTTGTTTACTGCTTCGATGAAGATTAGGACAAGGAACAATGGCTTCAAACTACAAGAAAGGAGATTCAATCTGAACATGAGGAAGAACTTCCTGACTGTGAGAGCCGTTCATGAACTCTCTGCCCTGGAGTGTGGTGGAGGCTCCTTCTTTGGAAGCTTTTAAACAGAGGCTGGATGGCCATCTGTCAGGGATGATTTGAATGCAATATTCCTGCTTCTTGGCAGGGGGTTGGACTGGATGGCCCATGAGGTCTCTTCCAACTCTTTGATTCTATAAGTTTGATAATAAAGGGTATGTGTGCCATCTTTGGTCCAGATCCACCAAGCCATGTAGAAACCTTTGTTGTACAACCCAATATACATACATAGATAGATTTTACATATATACAGATAGCCCATTGTTCCCAGTGTGGGACTCAGGCAGCTTAAAACAGTTAACAGAGACATAGCTAAAATATACCAAACTCTCCAAAAACAAAAAAAAATGGTTAAAAATAATAATAATGACTAAACACAAGCGGTAAAGAACAATTCCGCAAGGTCCAATTTTCTTCAAAGACCTGCTTAGGTTCTTTTATTTAAAAAGTCTTAAGCTGCTTGTGAAAAGATAGCAAATAAGGTCCTGGTTTGATCTCTCTGAGAGGGGAGTTCCACATCCTTGTAATGAGTAAGGAAGTAAACAAACAAACCATGCCCTACTTACTACCTCCAGTTACTTATTGAACGTGAAAAGTGGCCCTTTAAGTTTCTCACTGTGCATTAAATCAAGTATACTATGGATTTATATTATGATATACTTATCTAAATACTTTTGTCTTGCAGGATACTCATCCAAACAATGGGCTCCTTTAAAAAGTATGGAAGGATGGGTGATAATCAAATTACACCACAGCCTCACAACTTTGTTTCTTGAAATGTTTATTTATTTATTTATTTACTTCATTTATATACCGCTTTTCTCAGCCCTTGGGCGACTCAAAGTGGTTAACAATAGCAAAATGCAATGCTCAACATCATAAAAAGAGTTAAAAAACAGAAACAATGATATAATAAGCAATCAGGTAAACATAACTATAACATCTCATTAGCGTCTCATAGGTAGAATCAAGATCCAATCTCATAATCCGTTGTTCCATGTTCCTATATTCAATACACTGCCTATTCAAATGCCCGCTCGAACAACCAGGTCTTCACTTTCCTCCAAAATGCCAACAGGGAGGGGGCTGATCTAATTTCTGTAGGAAGGGTGTTCCACAGCTGAGGGGCCACCACTGAGAAGGCCCTGTCTCTTGTCCTAGCCAGACGTACTTGTGATGCAGGCAGGACTGAGAGCAGGGCCTCCCCAGATAATCTTAATGTCCTAGTGGGTTCATAGGAGGAGATGCCTTCGGACAGGTAAGTTGGACCAGAACTATTTAGGGCTTTATAGGCTAATGCCAGCACTTTGAATTGTGCCCGGTAGCAAACTGGCAGCCAGTGGAGCTGGTGCAACAGAGGAGTTGTATGCTCCCTGAGCGCTGCTCCTGTCAGTATCCTGGCTGCTGAACGTTGGACCATTTGAAGCTTCCAAACAGTCTTCAAAGGCAACCCCACGTAGAGAGCGTTGCAGTAGTCTATACAGGATGTAACCAGAGCATGGACTACCATGGCCAACAGCGTGGATTACCGTTCACACTCTCCCTGAGTGTGGCAGCTGAGTGGTCTTTCACACCATAGATTTCCACCTGGCCAATTGTAAAGTTTGTGCATTACTTACTGACTACAATCACATGGTGAGTGACCCTACCCATATAAGCTGCCACCAAAGAGAATAGAGCCATTCACATGAGCTGTCCCCCTTCCTCTTTTCCTTCAAAAAAAACAATTGAAGACTCATCTTTGCTCACTAGTATACAGAGTGGAGGAGGATTAGACATTGAGAGATTACTACCAGACTTCTGGTTGAGAACTATTTGATACTCAGGCTTCTCTAGTCTACATTAGCCCAGTTACCATCACTGGCCATACAACCACTCTGGCCACAAAACCAACCAAGGCAATTTTGTGAACAATAGTTGGTTTTTGTAAATTAATGTGAATGTTTTATGTTCAGATTTTACATAATTGTATACTTCTTGTTTATTATGATTGGTTTAATTGTTTATGATGATTGGTTCTAATTGTTTATTATGATTGGTTCTAATATTGTTTTAATATGTGGGGCTTTTCTGGAGTTATAATATTGGTACTTGTTTGCTTTATGGAGGCATTGAATGTTAGCCATTGTATGCTGGATCCGCCGTGAGACCTTCTGGGGAGACAGGGAGGAATACAAATAATTTTTTATTCTTATTATAATTATATGAGGGCAATTGTTCTACTTTTTAGCAACCTATGCACTGATGCTGTCAGCCATCCCTCCTGCTACACAGTAGTGTGTGAGATGAGCAGGAATGAGAAAGTACTAGTGGGAGACACTGCAGCATTCAGAACATGATGATGTAGAATCCTGAAATACAACCTACAACCTGGAACTTCATGTTCATTAATATAAAATGGTAAGGAATGACTGTAAGTCAATCCAACTTATGGCCTGCCTGTCAGCCAAGTACATACATTGATTGAGGGGCCACTGCAGGAAAAGAGCTTCAACAGGTAATAAATCTAACATACTGTAGTGATATCTTGAGCATCGTGCACTGTTTAGATTTCCAGTTCCATTCCATTTCCTCCCTTTTTCCAGATTTCCTTTTTTTTTTTTTACTTCATACCATCTGTAGAATAATAAGGTGGTATTATCTGGTCACTGAGCATGCTTAATCTTAATGGGGATATTTTAAGGAAGTCCTTCCCTGTTAGGTTTTCTCCCAGCAGTGATTATAATTCTGCCTGCTTCAAATTCTCCCATGTCTTCTGACACCTGTGTTTAGTGCATGTGTGGTGGCCTTTTGCTACTGAAGCAAGGCAGGTGATAGCCTGGCTATCAGATAATTGTGTTTATTGAGAACTATAAACATCAGTTTCCCTGTATCCCCATGGCTTCATCTATAGTGGATCAGATGCCTTGAATCTTACATTGCCTGAACAGGACATTCCTATAAAGGCACAGCTATGTTTCAGGATCCTATTATTCTAAGAGAGGCAAGAGAAATATGTGCTTCTCCAGATATCACCAGACAGTTTTAGGAGTAAGGATATTATTGCATGAAGTTCGGCATATGCATTGGTTCCTTGCACCGCTTTGCGGTGGCTCCAGTCATTTCTGGAGGGTCGTACCCAGAAGGTGTTATTGGGGGACTCCTGTTCAACACCACAGCCTTTGACCTGTGGTGTTCCTCAGGGCTCCATACTGTCCCCCATGCTGTTTAACATCTACATGAAGCCGCTGGGTGAGATCATCCGGAGTTTCGGGGTGCGGTGTCATCTGTACGCAGATGACGTCCAACTCTGTCACTCCTTCCCACCTGCTACTAAGGAGGCTGTCGAAGTCCTGAACCGGTGCCTGGCCGCTGTAATGGTCTGGATGAGGGCGAACAAACTGAAATTAAATCCAGACAAGACAGAGGTACTCCTGGTCAGTCGCAAGGCCAAACAGGGTATAGGGTTACAGCCTGTGCTGGACGGGGTCGCACTCCCCTTGAAGGCGCAGGTTCGCAGCTTGGGTGTGACCCTGGACTCATCGCTGAGCCTGGATCCCCAGGTTTCAGCGGTGACCAGGGGAGCATTTGCACAGCTTCGGCTCGTGCGCCAGCTGCGCCCGTATCTTGGGAAGTCTGACTTGGCCACGGTGGTACACGCTTTGGTCACATCCCGCCTCGACTACTGCAACGCTCTCTACGTGGGGCTGCCCTTGAAGACAGCCCGGAAGCTCCAGCTAGTCCAGCGCGCGGCAGCCATGTTGTTAACCGGAGCGGGACGCAGGGAGCGCACAACGCCCTTGCTGTCCCAGCTCCACTGGCTGCCGATCAGCTACCGGGCCCAATTCAAGGTGCTGGTGCTAACCTACAAAGCCCTAAACGGTTCCGGCCCAAAATACCTTGAGTACCGCATCTCGGCCTACGAGCCCACGAGGACCTTGAGATCATCCGGGGAGGCCCTTCTCTCGGTCCTGCCTGCCTCACAGGCACGCTTGGCGGGGACTAGAGAGCGGGCCTTCTCGGTGGTGGCCCCCCGGTTGTGGAACTCCCTCCCTGCTGAAATTAGACAGGCGCCTTCCCTCATGGCCTTCCGCAAGGGCCTGAAAACCTGGCTCTTCGAAAAGGCCTTCAATTAAGTGCTATGTTTTGAAATGACCACCGGAATGGACTATGACTACGAGATTGATTATGACCCAAACAAGACAAAGCGGATTTTTAGTTTAATTAGCTGTGTGTTAGTAAGATGTGTGTTATGGCCCTGAATTTATTGTAACTGTTGTCTTTATGTTCTATGTTCTGTACACCGCCACGAGTCGCCTTCGGGCTGAGAGTGGCGGTTAACAAGTGCAAATAATAAATAATAAATAATAATAAATTAATGAGTGGAAATGCTACTTTTCACCAACGTCATCTCAATCACATTGCAAACCCATTTCAACTTATGGTTTGGCTGTTCATTTTAATACACAGGAAAGTTCTATGAATAGCCTCCAGAAAGTATTTTCTTTCAGTGTTGACAGTGGTGCAATCAGAATTACTGCTGCGGCAGGTTTGGGAGAAATGTTGTGAGTGTGTTATGGGTGTAACCTTTCTCTCCATTCCCATGCTGCAGGTCATTCAACTTTTGATGAGCAGATGGAGCAGCTTGCTTTCTTATTGTTTTTATTCAAGTTAACTTTGCAGTTTGGCAGGTTCATCTTAGTGCTGTTATGGACTTCCTTTTTGTATAAGAATTTCCTTATTGTTGGAAAACCCTCTGATATATTTTTGGCAACGGTTTCTGCTTTGTGTCTCCAGTTACATTCACACATGTGCTAAAAACATTGATTTATTAATTTGGATTGCCTTATGAATGTGGACACACATCTTCTTATGCACAGTATTAAAATTGACAAAAAATCCCTCTATAGGAAGTTCTGCAAGTCTCTGCATCCCAAAACAAAGTCTGTTCCTGATAGCTAACCACCACCTCCTTGCAGAATATACTAATGAGAAAGATGGGAAATTGCACAAGCATCTTGATTATATTACCTATATTTATTATATTGAGAGATACAGAGATGAACATGGACTCAGAAAATCCAGAAGAGCATTATTGCTCAACTGCAGATTTGCACAGTAATGAAGCTATAAAATGCCGGACTCCCATGAGAAAGACTAAAATCTCAAAATGGTGTAGTTCCTCAGGTTGAAAAAGCAGGGACATGGCCAATGAAGAGCAATGCACGGGTTGCAAAGAGTTATTTGTGAAATGTGCTAAAGAAAAAGACATCATCAATATTTTGAAAGCACTTTCAGGAAAAATGTGCAATAAGAAGGACTATTCAAGCATGTTCCTGCTTTCTAGGAGGACAGATGTGCAACACCCTTTTAGACCATCACGAGGTTTAAATCTCCTTACATCCTGAGTGTGGTGAATTGATTCTAAATGTTATTCTATTTATATTTTATCTGATGTTTTTAATTGCTTATATTTTTATTTATAACTTTTTGGGCTTGTCCCTTGTAAGCTGCCCCGAGTCCCCTCAGGGAGATGGTTGGCGAGGTTTAAAAAATTATTATTATTATTATTATTATTATTAGTAGTAGTAGTAGTAGTATTTTACTGAAACAAAAACACAGTACATCACAGCAAATGAGATCTATATGCTGGATTTCGTATCACAAAATCACAAGTCGAACACTTCCCAAGCACCTAGGACTGTGTGATGTATTTTCAAATGATGGGCGCAGATCCAAGTAAGGTGACCTTTTGCTAACAGATCATGATTTTGTCAATGTTTATTGTTTCCAAATGCCGGCTGAGATCTTTTGGCACGGCACCCAGTGTGCCAGTGACCACTGGGACCACCTGTACTGGTTTATGCAGTTCGATTTTGAGGTCCTGATAATGGCTGAGTTTTTCCTGTTGTTTTTCCTCAATGCGACTGTCACCTGGTATGGCAACATCAATAATTCAAACTTTTTTCTTTTCCACAATCGTGATGTCTGGTGTATTGTGTTCCAAAACAGTCTGTATTTGAAAGTCCCACAGTATTTTTTCATGTTCATTTTGCACTACCTTTGCAGGTTTATGATCCTACCAGTTCTTTACTGCTGGTAGGTGGTAATTGTCACATAAGTTCCAGTGAATCATTTGTGACACAGAGTTGTGCCTTTGTTTGTAGTCCATCTGTGCGATTTTTTTGCAACAGCTGAGGATATGATGCATGGTTTCATCAGATTCCTTGCACAGTCTGCATTTTGGACTAAAATAGTTGTCTATGGCGATGAACCTGTTTCAGGAATTGGGTTTAGTACCTTGGATAGCTCCTTTAAAATCTAAAATGGCCTCCAGACTGATTTCACATGTGAACTATTGATTGTCACATTCTTCTTGCAACCTAAGCCTGTTTAAGGAAAGGTGAAAGATGATAAGAGCTAGACTCCCACAACAACTGGACACACGTTTCCCATCTAAAATATAGTAGTTCTATAGAGAACAAATGCATTAATAACTCATTGTGTGACTGCAGAAAGCTGTGGCCTGTGACTATAATTTAAAGGAATTGAGTTCTCAATAAGCAAAAGTATTCCTTTTCTTTTTCTTTATCCACTTCTGGCTTTTACGTGAACAGATTCCAGCTGACTGTACATAAACTCAAAATGTGTCAGGTTCCACGGGGAAATCAATAAAACATGCATACAGTATGCGTAGCAATTGGGAGAAAGTGATTGTGGCAACACAGAGAAGTATATGAAAGTGTGTTTGTATGTGTGTGCAGTTGGCAGGAGAGAGCAGGGGTGAGTGCAGTCCCCTTTGTTGCTTGTTTGCAGGAGGGAAAAAAATCCTGAGCCATCAGAATTTCACAAAAAAAAGCCCAGTGTAGTATACAGTGGAGTGGGAGGGAGTGTCCTTTAATAAGCTGGCATTTCCATGAGAGGGAGGGGAATAGATGTGACAAGTCCAGCATTCTGGTGGATTTAAAAGAATTTGTGATGGTGGAGGAGGGGGATATCTTGGAAAGGATGCTTATCTAAAACCAGTAAAGAAATCTATGCTGCCACCCAGAGTATCTCCTTGTATAATATATATCCTCATGTCACCATGTCGGCTGCAGGGAGGAGAGAGGGAGTAGACCGGGGAAACTAAAGCAGATGATCTCTCTGCATATCAAGCAGCCCCAGACAACATGATGGATCATTGGTGAATACATTTCGGCCCAGGCATAATTGCTTTCTGACATTCTGCACAGAGGCATGATCTCCAGCTCCCTGCTTTGACTGTATTACTTAACTCGTAAAAGCTACAAAGCGTCCTTTGCTGGCCCATATCTCACCTGTACCTGGGTAAGGAGTTGGAGGGGATGTCACTTGTTTTATGAGCACCATTGGTCACAGAAGAGAGGCTGGCCTGGGAGACAGCGTGTTCAGCAACATAGATTAGTATCCAAAGGCATAAAAAAGAAGGTGGCCAGTGGCTGCCTACATGATTCTGGAAATGATACTTGCCTTCTAGACATTTTCTACTAAACCCTATAATTTTTGTTGCATTAGTCGACTAACCCATATTTTAAAAATCAAGGAGAATATTGTGTTTTATCAGCAGAAAGGACAGCAGCTACTGGGGGAAGCAAATAATATGATGAGAAAGCTTATCTTATTTGCCTCATTGCCCGAGCTCTGAGGATTACCTGGGAAGGAATCCCACTGGAGCATTGCAGCACACCCAAATACCTGGGAGTCACTCTGGACCGTGCTATGACCTACAAGAAGCACTGCCTGAACATCAAGCAAAAAGTGGGTTCTAGAAACAGTATCATACGAAAGCTGACTGGCACAAAGCTGACTAGGGATCACAACCAGACACAGTGAAGACATCTGCCCTTGCGCTATGCTACTCTGCTGCTGAGTATGCATGCCCAGTGTGGAACACATCTCACCACACTAAAACAGTGGATGTGGCTCTTAATGAGACATGCCGCATTATCACAGGGTGTCTGCGCCCTACACCACTGGAGAAATTACACTGCTTAGCCGGCATTGCACCACCTGACATCCGCCGGGAAGTAGCAGCCAATAGTGAAAGGACCAAGGCAGAGACATCTCCAGTTCATCCCCTGTTTGGGTATCAGCCAGCACGTCAATGACTTAAATCAAGAAATAGTTTTCTTAGATCTACAGAGACACTCGCTGGAGCATCTCAGCAAGCGAGAGTCCAAAAATGGCAGGCTCAAACTCAGCACCTCAATCCGTGGGTGATACCAGATGAGAGACTCCCCCTTGGGCACAGAGGAGACTGGGCAACTTGGAAGGCACTGAACAGACTGCGCTCTGGCACCACGAGATGCAGAGCCAAACTTAAGAAATGGGGCTACAAAGTTGAATCCACGACATGCGAGTGCGGAGAAGAGCAAACCACAGACCACCTGCTTCAATGCAACCTGAGCCCTGCTACATGCACAATGGAGGACCTTCTTGCGGCAACACCAGAGGCACTCCAAGTGGCCAGATACTGGTCAAAGGACATTTAATCAACTACCAAGCTTGCAAACTTTGTGCTTTTTTTATCTGTTTATTTGTTTTGTTCTGTTACAAAAGTAATACAATGGTATGGTTGCTGATGATACGATAAATAAATAAATAAATTTGCCTCATTTGAACATATTTCCCCATTCTGAAGATTTTTTTTTCATCAGCCCACAAATTTTGAGCATGATAGTAATTTAGCAGTTTTGTGAATATGTAGAAATGCAATTTAAGCATGCAAAGAAAAGTGGCAGTTACATTAGCCGAGACATTGTGAATGCAACAAATATAAGAGTTCTTGTTAACAATTTTCATTGCCTCGCCCTGCCAATGCTAGAAGAGCAGGAAATGAAGGAAGAAATATTTTGGTGATTGGAATTCGTTTTGGAAAACATTCTCATTTTACATTGCCCTTTTGAAGTTACACTCCGATGACAAAATAAAAAAAATGTCAAATCCTTACAGTGTGGGGTTGTGATGAATACAATTGGCTCTCCGGAGTTTAACTATTGCGGATTTGTGGATTTGATTCCTGTGTTGAATCTCTAGATTCTCCAGTGTGACTTCTTCTGCTAAACATTCTCTAATAACACAGATATCTATAAATCAGTTGTAAATAAGCAATTGTCCTATTTAAATAAGCTTCAACATAGGTACAAGTTAAAGTAACTTCATTAGTGAAACGTACACAATATATATACAGTTTACAACATAATTTCATAGGACATATACATCAATGAATATATCAAACTTAAAGGCAGTTCACATTGTGTTTAGTCCATTTGAGAATATGTCCATGATGTTACAACAAAAGTTCACGTTGTATTCCACAAACTTGAGAGTATCAAAACTGGAAACAGTTCGTGTTGCTTTCAGCCAACTCGGAAGTCCACGACAAGGTTCCCCGGGTGCTTTTGTGTCCTTGTTTCAAGAACAAAATTCTCTTCTTCAGGCTTCTTTCATTAAATCAAAGGTAATATTACTTCTGTGGTTTTTACTAAATTTAAAGAGGACAAAATAATAGATATGCTAAGTAGCACCCAGTTATATTTCGAAAATTCTGGGATTCAAGAGCACCAGTAACTGACAGAAGACTGAGGACACTACAAGAAGATATTATTTTCCAGATAATGTGCAACTGATGTATTGAATTTCCAATAAGGATGGTAAATCTGCCTGTTTCATTTCCTTCTCCACCTGATTTTTTTTGAAACTTCACTTTCTTTTCATTCTAAAAATGAAAAAGATGAATGTTCTATAAATTCTTCACAAAATGAAATAAATTTGCCAAGTTCAATAGGTACATTTGTTCACAGCATGAGGAGGACGAGGCTGTCTCTTTGGGCCATTAAAGAAGGGAGACCACACGGTAGAAAAAAAGGAGCAAGCCTAATTCAGCTGGACAGATCTAACTAAATACACAGGAGTTCAAACTCAGATTTTTTTAAAGATGGATGGCTATAAAGGATTGGGAACATGTGCCTTTTCATGACTCAACTACAGAGGGAAGGGAGGAACACACAAAATCTGCACCATTTTATAGTTAAAACAAAATGGCATACAACTAACATGGAATGGACTGGGAAGTGCTAGTAGGAATGACAAATGACTGAAAACTTTACAGTGCTGTCCATTTTAATAATCAAAATGTATAAAGGGAAGTTCCATTTACTGAATCTACTTGGTCCATTTAATCATGTTTTCTAAACTGATAGTTACTCTGACAGGCAAAATAACTCAGTATATCATGTGAGTAGATATCAAGTCTCACAGCAGGACTGTCTCCTCCTTTCTGCCATCCAAAATCTGTTCCAGAAGATCCCCCCAAATCTCCAGAGCAGATTTTGAAGGTATCAGGGGGTACACTGGTGAAGGGTAACTGTCTTCCCACCACATTATGTTGCTAGGTAAAGGTATGTTGATAAGTAAGTCCAGTTTTGTCCAACTCTGGGGGTTGGTGCTCATCTCCATTTCTAAGCCGAACAGCCGGTGTTGTCCGTAGACACTTTCAAGGTCATGTGGCTGGCATGACTGCATGGAGCGCCGTTACCTTCCCACTGAAGTGGTACCTATTGATCTACTCACATTTGCATGTTTTCTAACTGCTAGGTTGGCAGAAGCTAGGGCTGACAGCGGAAGCTCACGTTGTTCCCCAGATTCAAACTTGCGACCTTTCGGTCAACAAGTTTAGCAGCTCAGTGGCTTAACCCACTGCATTACCAGGGGCTACTTATGTTGATAGAAGCCATTATTCTTGAGAGGAAGGAGTGTACAACCCTACATTCTGTGGTGCTTAATTTCATCTAGATTCATTATGTGTTATATGGAGTAGTACAAAAACAAAATTCATATGCCATAAATAGATACAGATTGATGCAAATATGCAGCATTGATTTTCCAGAGGTGATTAACGCAATGATGAAAGTGTGCTGCCTTTCTAAAAACAGTATGTTGACAAGTTATGCCTGATACCCGTTTTTGAGCACACTGTAAAAGCCGAGAAATAGCGGAATTAATCCATGTCATTTATGAGTGCACTGATAATTCTTTTCTGTTATACTGCTCATTTTCTATTCATTCAGCATATAAATTATCTGTTGTCAAACATGTCGTGTAACTGTGTTGTGTGTGTATGGATTGAAGAAAAATATTTTCTTCTTCTAGAAGTGTCAGATGCATGAGTTTCATAATTTGCAGATGGTAGTGATGGCCAATCAAAGAAAAAATACACCAAGAATGCAGCAGACATGAAACGAAGGGGGCAGTTGTATAACTAATGTGAGGGTTTATCAACCTGATGTTGTGACTCAGCTTGACTCTGAGTCTGAAGCTGAGCTGTTTGGGCCTTCTGAGCCTGACTTTGGCCTGCAGGATGAGGAGGAGGCTGATGGGTTACAGATTCCTGTACATGTTTCAGATGGGGCTAATAGTGTGGCTGCTGAAGGAGAAACAGCAAGTCAGTTCCCCGGGAAAGGAATGTTCCTGCAGTTAGAGAGACTGATAGCAAGAGTGAAATCCCACACGGTCAGGTGGAGGATCCGTCCCAGCTGGACTCAGATAAAAGGTTGCATAGCCTTGCAGATAATGAATTAATGAGCAGGCAAGATTGTTTGCAATTAACGCTTCGAAGAATCACTCGCTTGGCCAGCAAGCGAGAAGCCAAAGGTGCCCAAGGTCAACGCAATGCTTTCATGTTCGCAAAAGGTATTTAGTCTTGTAGCCGACAGGCAGTTGTTGTCAGTCCAACATTGCTCTTCTCATGTTAACTTCTGGAGATTTTCCTTGGCTTTTCGCAGCACACTTCTGGCTTCCTGAGTCTGGGGTTTGGGTCTTGTTTTCAACTGTTTACCATGGACTTTTGCTTGACCATTGCTAAGGGATTATGCTTCATGTTTTTGCCTTTGGATCTTGGAAACTTTGCCTTCACATTTAAGTCTCTGTTTTGCCTATGGAACAGCATTTCTATTTTTTTGTTTTGATTTTGCTTTTCTCAATAAACTATAAAAACCTACAGCCTTGGTGTGGTAGTGTCTGGAGCAAGATGTAAACTACTCTGAGTTGCAACACCTGGAATATTGAGTCCCCCTTTGGGGGGAGAGGGACGGGGTAGAAATGCAAATAGATAAATTGAGAGAATCTGGGGCAAGGATAATGCTATGGATTGGCCCTGGAAGGTGTCCAGATGCACCTAGCTGAATCTGCTGCAGTGCCACTTTGGTGTTCACTTGGTCCAGCCAGGCCAATATCACATCAATCTTGCTGAACCATTATCTCACCCTCTGTGTTACTGCTGCCATTCACTGCTGGATAAAGAGCTTTGTACACATTTCTGGCCACTGTAGACACTCCATTTTGACATCAGCAGAGGTGCCTGTGCAACATCAAAAAATGAGTGAGACTATCTCCCATCCGCATTCCTGGTCATACATGCACTTCTGTTGTCCCACTCTTTCTTCCTAACATCAGCAAAGGCACACAACCAGAAAGAAGGAAAGAAGCAATCATTCCCCCTTCTTCCTGGTCACAGCAGCACCTCTGTTGATGTCAAATGGGTGAACCTGCAACCATCAGGAACCTGTACAAAGCTTCATGGCTGGCTGGAAGCAGTAATGGCAGTAGAAAGTGCACAAGGAAGGATGGTGGAGATGTCCCATTTTGACATTAGTCAAATTAGTCATTTTGACATTAGTCGATTAGTCCAAAATGGACCCATTCCACCTGTCCAGACTGCCTCAAAGCTGTTGGATTCTCCAGAGTTTCACGCAAACTCTAAATCATCCCCCACATTTGTCCAAAGTGATGCAAAGTAAGTTTGTAGAATATTTAATGCTCACCAAAGGTGGATTGACATTATGACATTATGATGTCATCAATAATTCCTATAATGTTTTGTGTTACAAGATGGGTGTCCCTTCAAAAAGGTTAAAACAAACTGGATCCTTTTCCAGATTTGATAGCTTTTTAACATTCCTTTTGCCTATTACTGTAGATATAAACAGGGTGGTCCCAATGGTGCATTCACTCTGGTTTTTCCTGTGCGCAGTAACAGCTCCAATGTCTGTGGTGTCTGACAGCCAAAGCACTGCTAATGCATTTCTTCTCAAAATTCTTCCCCATTTGAAAAAAACAAATCAAATGTTTCATTTTGCTCGTTGGGTGTCAAAAATGAACATGTAATTAGCCAGTAAAACATCAGGGCATGGAAAATTAGTAAATGTCTGGATTTTATCCAGAACTTATTAATCAGATTGTCAGGATGGCTTTCCCTCCACCAGTTTTCCCCACTCCCTTTGGTAGTGTCTGAACCGCATAAGCCAAGCTGCCTTGAAAAATGTGTCAGCTTTAGACATCTGTTTGTTTCGTTTTATTTATTACTGACATATCCTGGCCGACTGCCTTGCTAACTACACTCTTTAAATATCAAGAACGAATAGGCTGGCATGTGGACACAATGCTACCTCATTAAACTGTGTCCCTCCATCATTTTATCCCATCCTGCTAGGTATCAATTTATCACACTGAAAATAACAAGGTTTGCTAATATCTTCAGTTTCACGTACTCATGCCAAGTTTTCGAATGTATCCCTCATGGATATTGGGACCGTACTCTATATATGTGTCTCTCTCTCATACACACATACATATATCTATATACAGAGAGAGAGGGAGGTGTACACACACACACAGGTGTGTTGACAAATAGATAGGATAGAGAGAAAGAGCAAGAGAGAGAGAGAGAGCAAAGAAGAGATTATAGTTTAGAGCAGACTTGGAGTCCTTGCATTATATTTTAAATCCGCGCAATCACTTGAACTTCCTGACTGTAAGAGCAGTTCAACAGTGGAACTCACTGCCTCAGAGGGTGGTGGAAGCTCCTTCTAACACTCGTTGCACAGAGTTAGGCCAACTCCTTGGTTCGCTGAGGAGTTGGCTGAGATGAAGCACACGAGAAGCACTCTGATTGCACTTTAATCGCCATGGCTGCATCCTATTGGATCTTGTGGCTTGAAGTACAGAGGGGCATTAGAGATCTCTGAGAATTCTCTTCACTGCTCCTTAAGCTGTATATTGTTGTTGTTTTAGTTGTATATTTTGTGGGGTACATAAATCCCTCAAAAGTCTCTTTGGGGGTTAATGTAACTCTATGATCCTCAGTTATTGTAGACCCTGTTTTAGAGGCAAGCAAGCCTTACGCTATGATGAATACAATTAATGAAGGGAGCCATATATCCCATGAAAACGTATGGCAAATAAAATTTCTTAATTTTGAAACTGCCACTAAATTCATTGTTATAATCATACTCTGAAGTAGTATGGCACAATGGGTTAAACCGCTGGGCTGCTGAATTTGCTGACCAGAAGGTTAGTGGTTTGAATCCACGAGGTGGGATGAGCTCTCATGGTTCTGCCAACCTAGCAGTCCAAAAACATACAAATTTGAGTATATCAATAGTTACCGCCTCAGCAGGAACATAAAGGAGACTCCATGCAGTAATGCAGGCCACATGACCTAGGAGGTGTCTATGGACAATGCAGGCTCTTTGGCTTAGAAATGGAAATGAGCATCACCCCCTGAGCCGGAGATGAGCACCACCCCACAGAGCTGGAAATGAAAAGGGAAAGCCTTTACCTTCATCTGTATGTGTCATTGCTTCTAGGCATTGAATATTTTTGCTTTTGTGTCTGTCTATGCTGGAATCCATGCTGAGTCCCCTCATGGAGATAGGATGGATTACAAATAAAGCATTATTATTATTATTATTATTATTATCACAGTTTAGTTGAACCTTGGGTACTGCTCTGAAAGGCTTTGGCTGAGACCAGAAATATATTTTCTGCTATTCCACTCCAACATCAACGTGGATTACAACATACAAAGTACAGCATTCAGGCATGGACAGAAAGGGTTAAGATTTTCAGCTTGAATATTGCGGTTTTTACAGCACTGAAGAAGTAACAATAGTCCAAGGAGGTGAGATGGCCAGACCTAAGCTGTCGTAGGGTTAAAATGTTCTACCATCTCAAATTTGGACCACTAATTTATATAATGTGCAAATTATTATAATTATGTATGTAGATAATTGGCATCATAATTATGCAAATGCAACACTTTGATTTTTCCCCGAATACCATATTTCAGCCTTTATACCATTCTTACTGAAAGTGCTCTTCAGAGAAAATTAAGTAAGTAATGTTTAAAGTGCTGGTCTCGCTTTCCTCCAGCTAGAGCATTCAAGGGCCAGGGTTTCCCAGTTCTCAGTGTCTATGCCAGAGTTTTTAAGGTTAGCTTTGAGCCCATCTTTAAATATCCTTTCCTGTCCGCCAGCATTCCATTTTCCGTTCAAGTTTGGAGTAGAGCAATAGCCTTGGGAGACAGTGGTCGGGCATCCGGACACATGGCCGGTCCAGCGAAGTTGATGGCGGAGAACCATCATTTCAGTGCTGGTGGTCTTTGCTTCCTCCAGCACGCTGATGTTTGTCCACCTGTCTTCCCAAGAGATTTGCAGGATTTTCCGGAGGCAGTGCTGATGGAATCATTGCAGGAGTTGCATGTGACATCTGTAGACAGTCCACGTCTCGCAGGTGTATAGCAGGCTTGGGAGGACAATAGCTTTATAAACAAGCACCTTGGTATCCTTACGGATGTCCTGATCTCAAACACTCTCTGCTTCATTCGTAAAAATGCTGCACTCGCAGAGCTCAGGCAGTGTTGTATTTCAGTGTCAATGTTGACTTTGGTGGAGAGGTGGCTGCCAAGGTAGCGGAAATGGCGAACATTTTCTAGTGTTAGACCATTAATCTGTATTTCTGGCATTGGAGAAGGATTGGCTGGTGACTGCTGGAAGAGCACTTTGGTGCTCTTCCAAACTGCATTAATTCTACAGTGTAGATGTATCCCTAATGTACCCTGCATTATAGCATTAGAGGTCTCTAGCAGAGAATTCTGAGCCACTTTTTATCAAACTACAAATTCCAGAATTCCACACTCATAGCAGTGAAAGTGGTCACAAATTGCTATCACTCTGTTGGCTCTGTGGTTTTACCATTTCCTTGTGCTGCATACATTCATGGAGTCTGAAGGAAAACCTCAGGTGTGCTGGAGAAGCCATTGATTTCTTTTTTGCACATATGTTTTTAAGAGGATTAACTTGCCCAGTGCTATTGCCTCTTATCTAGTAGAGGGGTGGGGGGGGTGTATCTGATCGCTTTTCATGGATGACTTGGAAACAGAACTTGTTTCTTGCATTCTAACTAAGAAGAATGACCTGAAGGAGCAGAGCAAGAGAAAGAATTTTGCCATGAGGCCACTTAAAACACATACACACTCAAAGCTCTTCTCTTCCACTTCAATACCTTGTTCCTTTCCAGTGGCTTCTAAATTTTGCATTTGAATTGCTGCCAACTTGGCACAGCATATAAAAACACAACTTTTCAATAATTTATGTGCAGCCTGTCTGAGAGCTGTGTGCGTCTTTTGGCAAGGTCCTGCTAGATCAAACCCAATGCCTTCTTTTCTGAGATTACCTTTTCTTCTACTGCCTGAGGGAAAGTGCTGCCCAAGTTCCTAGAAAACTTTGTTACACTGGGTGGGGGAGGTATTTTTTTCTTTCTCCATTTTGAAATACTGCTCATAATAGTGAAATGTAATGGATGATCTCCATCTTAACACTGACAAGGGGTCTGTGTCCCTGTTGGTGCTTCTAGACTTCTCAGCGGCTTTCAGTACCCTCAAACATGATATTCTTCTGGAACTACTGGAGGGGCTGGGAATCACAGGCACTGTGTTCCAGTCATTCCTGTTGTACCATTCAGGCATGTTCCAGATTTTATTTATTTATTTATTATTTGAACTTATATGCCGCCACTCCCCTGGGGCTCGGAGCGGCTTACAAGAATGGGTAAAATCTAACAATATTTAAAAGCAATTTAAAACAATTTAAAAACAGCAATATCAAACATTAAAAACCTGTTGAAACAGGTATGTCTTACATGCCCTGCAGAAAGCTGGTAAGTCCCGCAAGGCACGGACTTCAGGTGGCAGAGTATTCCAGAGTGATGGTGCCACTGCTGTGAAGGCTCTGTGTCTGGTTGCTGTTAGACTCAAGGTCTTGACACTGGGGACTTCCAATAGATCTTGGTCCTCAGAACGGAGGGATCTCTGGGGTGGTGATTGGGGATACTGCTCCTCAAAAAAGGAGCTGTTATATAGCATCCCACAAAGTGCCATTCTATCCCCAATGCTTTTTAATATTTACATGAAACGGCTGGAAGAGATCATCTATGGGCATGGGTTGGGGTGTTATTGGTATGCTGATGACACTCAAATATATATTCCATGCTTTCAAAAACAGCCTCAGCTAAGGACAATATGTCTCCTCTAAATGAATGCCTGGAGGAGGTAATGGACTGGGTGAGGAAAAACAAATTGAAAATGAATCCAGGCAAAACAGAGGTGCTTGCTTTCAAGGGTCCTAATCTGGGGGTGAAGGTGTGCCAACCAGTTCTGGGCAGAGTTACACTCCCCCTGAAAGACTGTGTTCACAGCTTGGGAGTGCTTCTGGATCTATCTTTCCAAATGTCAGCCTAGATCAGTGGTTTTCAACCTGTGGTCCCCAGATGTTTTTGGCCTTCAACTCCCAGAAATCCTAACAGCTGGTAAACTGGCTGGGATTTCTGGGAGTTGTAGGCCAAATACAACTGGGGACCCCAGATTGAGAACCACTGGCCTAGATAGATGCAACAGTCAGAAGTTCTTACAACCAGCTTTGGTTGACATGCCAGCTTCACCCCTTCCTAGATTTGGAAGACCTAAAGATGGTGAACTCAAGTTGGGAGTTCTGCAATGCACTTTACTTTGGGTTACCTTTGTACCAAGTTTGGAAACTCCAGCTGGTTGATTATATGGCAATCAGACTAGTTACAGGAACATCCAGGAGTAAGCATCTTACATCCATACTAAAGTCATTCCACTGGCTTGCATTTAGATTCCAGGCAAATAACAAAGTGTTGGTTTTTACCTTTGAAGTACTACATGGTTTGGGTCCAGGTTACATAAATGATTGCCTTCTCCCAGTCAATCTGCCTCACATTCCTAGATCTTCTGGGGGCAGCTACTCTAATCAGCCGGAATCCAACTGGTGACCATCATCCAGAGGTCCTTTTCATCAACCACCCCAAGACTGTGGAATGACCTGCCAGAAGAGCTCTAACAGCTAAATGGGCTGTAGGAATTTAGAACACGTTTGAATACATATCTCTTCTGGCAGGCCTACCCAGCCAGTTTTAATCATGACTTTTACACTCATGTCCTGTTTTTTAATCTTTGTTCTGTGTATTTTATTATGTATCTTTTATAGAAATATATTTTAATATATGCATTTCTAGAATCTTTACAATCATTATGATTTTAACTATTTTGTATCCTGCCTCAAGCCATGAGGAGAAGCGGGTAAGAAATAAAATTATAATTATAATTATTATCTTACACATAATAAATGTACGACATTATTACTCCTGCTTGATACAGTGGTGCAAATATATTCAGAGGAAGACTGTGAAAATGGAATCGATGATTGTTGTTACTGCTATTGTGAGTGTATTACAACCTAACTCATATAGCCAGAGGAGTAGATCATTGAAAACTCAAAGCCCCCAAAGCAAGGAACATATAAATGCATATGAGAAGCTATGAAGTGCTAATGGTTAGGGTGTTTGATTGGGACAACCTCAATCAACCTACTGACCAACCTTACAGAGTTGTTATAAGAAGAAAATGAGAAGAGGTAAGCCACATAAGTCCTGAGCTCACTGGAAGAAAATATGAAATATAAATAAGACTAACAAAAAACAATGTAATAGTAGCCTACAATGCCTTTTTCTGTTGGAATATTTGTTTTGAGAAGAGTGATTTGAACTGGAGAGGCAGCAGGGAGATAAAAGGCTTAGTTCTTGCCCTGACTGCTGTTTTTCTGCACCCAAGCAGCCTCGGGTTATTCCCCTGCCACAGAGTGGAGTGTGTTAGCAAGGATCAATATGGATTTAAAACAGAGCATTGAGAAAACCACTTAAAATGGTTCATTCAGAGCAGAGAAAAATTGTGTCTTCCATGCACACACACATCTACACATACACACACATTGTTGGGATATTATCAAGCACACAATATGATGCTGGTGAAGCATCCGACTGAAGCACCCACTGGCATCAACGAACAACTCTCAACCCGCCGAATTAACTTTGCCAAAAACCAACAGGCAACCATCATAAGTGTCTATGCACCAACACTAGATGCTGATGAAGACATCAAAGAAATACTGTCAGCTGGACATCGTCCTATCAAAGATACTTAAGGAGGACAAAATCATCCTCCTGGGGGACTTTAATGCAAGAGTCGGACAAGACTCCGACCTGTGGTCAGGGACCATAGGAAAAGACGAGGTTATTTATTTATCATGTCAGGAGCAACCAGACATTTGTATTACATTTTTTACAAAACAAACAAACAGACAAAACACAGAGTTTGCAAGCTTGGTAGTTGATTAATTGTCCTTTGACCAGTATCTGGCCACTTAGAGTGCCTCTAGTGTTGCCGCAAGGAGGTCCTCCATTGTGCATGTGGCAGGGCTCAGGTTGCATTGCAGCAGGTGGTCAGTGGTTTGCTCTTCTCCACACTCACATGTCGTGGATTCCACTTTGTAGCAGGTGGTCAGTGGTTTGCTCTTCTCCACGCTCGCATGTCATGGATTCCATTTTGTGGCCCCATTTTTTAAGATTGGCTCTACATCTCGTGGTGCCAGAGCATAGTCTGTTCAGCGCCTTCCAAGTCGCCCAATTTTCTGTGTGCCTAGGGGGGAGTCTCTCATTTGGTATCAGCCATTGATTGAGGTTCTGGGTTTGAGCCTGCCACTTTTGGACTCTCGCTTGCTGGGGTGTTCCAGAGAGTGTCTCTGTAGATCTTAGAAAACTATTTCTTGATTAAGACGGGGTTGGAAACAGCAACTCGAATGGCATCTTGCTACTCACCAAATGTGCAGAACACAACCTTGTCATCACCAACACGTTCTTCCACCAGAAAAAACAAGCTTAAGATATCATAGAAGCATCCCCCAGTCAAAGCACTGGCACCTCTTAGTCTACGTAATGCCAGAGAACACCATGACGTGCTTCTCACAAGAGCCATGTCAGGTGCTGACGATTGCTGGACAGATCACAGGCTAATCTAATCCACAATGGCTATTAAGATCGCCCCCAAATGCAGGCTCCAAGGAAGAAAGACAAGGCACAAAATGAACATCCAAGTCCTCCAGGAGCCCTCCAAATGAGCCCTTCTCCAAACAGCACTCAAGGACCATCTACGCATAGAACACCCCAAAAATGTTGAGGAACATTGGAACAAACTGAAGACCTCCATCATCACAGCCTGCGAAGAAACTATTGGATATCAAACCAAGAAACATCAAGATTGGTTTGACGAAAATGACATCGAGATCCAACAGCTAATTGACAAGAAAAGGAAAGCCTTCCAAACATGGTAGAGAGACATCAACTGTGCTGCTAAGAAAAAGATCTACGCCAGTGCAAAAGCTGAAGTCCAAAGAAGGACCAGAGAACTCAAGAACATCTGGTGGACAAAGAAGGCTGAAGAAATCCAACACCTGGCAGATACTCATTATGCTCAGGGATTTTTCAAAGCCACAAAGGTCATCTATGAACCAAGAAACCATGGCACACACCCTCTATGCTCATCAGATGGAACCAAACTTCTGAAGGACAAAAAAATCAATTACACTATGTTGGAAAGAACACTATCAAAGCCTCCTGAATCACAGCTCCAATGTTACATTTTCAGCACAAGCAAACTGTACTGGGGCCAGGCCAAACATATCTCTCAACCTCTCAGGACTGAGGAAGAGGGGTGGGCTGTACCGACTTCATCATATTGGGGTTCTAATGAGAATAAATTTCTGGGAAATGTAGTTTAGGGCAGGGCCTTTTCAATTCTCTGCCACAGTGGTCCTCATTTTCCCAAACTACATTTTCCAGAATTCTGTAAGCACCAGAAGAACACAACTTAGTTCTAAGTAATATATTGAATCTGCAAAGAGATCTACTTGTAAGTAGTAAATCTGTGCTGGACTTAGTCAGGTGGAAAATCCCTTAGTTGATGTTCTATATTATTTTGATTTTACCATCTGTATTTTATGGAGTTAGGAGAAAGAAGAACAATTCTTTAAACATCAGTGGGTGTGTGAAACATTCTGAAACTTGGGGGGCTTAGAGTGGTAAATGTGTACTACAAGTTTCATCATGATAGACCTAAAACTGAGGGCAGGAGGAGCCCTGTTAGTGTCTCCACTGGCACAAAGGGTGAATAATTTAACAAAAAAATGACCTTTTCAGAATGCCATAATAGTCCCAACACAGACCCCTTCTAATTTATTTTATTTTATGTATTTATTTAGAATCAAAACGTGAGTTGCTCAATTTTTATTAAGACAAACACGGCAGTTTTTTAAGTCATGCACACTCCTAGTATGTTGCTATCATGGAACAGGAGCTGAACAATCGATTAGCCTCTGGATCATCATTATTTTCTAAGAAAAATGTATATGTGTATTACAGTGGCATGTGCAATGCATAGAGGCTAGTTACATGACAGCATGAAGCTTTGACTTCTCCCAGACAAAACCCACATCCTCTTCACTCCTTAATCTGCTTGCTGGTGTTAATACTATGTCAATTCATACTCTGTCCCCATTAAGCTGTCAAACTGGGAGCTGTTTCAAATTGTCCTGTTTACCGGTTCTGACTAGAATGGGCATGAAATGTGCTTGGATGGAGTCCACCCCCTAATTGTTATTACCATATGAAAAGTGCTTGGAGATATATAATTGCCATGTCATATGTGCTAATGAGATCATACCCCTGCCTCAGTAATCACACTGATATGTCACTTGTAATTTTCCTAGGGAAGAAACGATACTTGAAATTGATACTGTTGAGAGAAGGGGCTGTTTTCAGAAAATATTGCCGATGCAGAATCAAGTTATTTATTATATATAACACTGGCTTTCAAACTATGATCAGTGGAAGCTTGCATGCATTCACCAAGCAAAACCTATTTCTTTCTACCCCTGAAACCTTTCAGAAAGTATATCCCCCAATATGCTACTACCTCTCTACCTGGAATTATAGAGAACTATCATCTTTAACTTATCATGGTCAATGGAAAGGGTTTAATTGTTTTGTCCAATACCAAAGACCAAGACTCTCTATCCCACTCTATGATGATTGAAGTGAATCAATAGGAAACACAGAGACCTATGAACACTCTGGGAAAGGTGGACTATTTGGGATTTGGGCACCCACACATCCCCCGCAAATCTCACCCATTAAGACCCAAATCCTTCAAAATTACTGCTGGTGTAAAGGGAGCATAATGCAAATTTGCCAGCCTATGCCTCTCTCATATTTATGTGCTCTGGAACAAGACTGTGGAGTTTAATTAGGAAGTTATGGACCTATTAAAGTGTTTCAGTCAATGCCTAGGGGCCAGGCCCCAGTATCCAAGGTTGAGTAGAATCCTGCAACTGGTCCTGTGGAAAGACAATATCAAGACAATATCCATTGGGGCAGCTGGAACAGTCAGAGAAAGAAGTGCAGCTCCCAACCCATGGGCCCAGAGGGCATTCTATGGGGTTCTTTGCCAGACAGCATGTGGAAGCACTCTTATTTATGGATAGCTGGCTGCAGTCAATTTAAGGACAGCTCTGACTCTTGTTTTCTGCTGGAAACAAGTCTGATTTCTGGTTTTGGCTAAGCATTTTTATCTTCCTGTTATAGATTCTTGAGACCATTACTACTGGACTGGCTGACAACCCTACTTGACCCTCAAACTGTCAGACGGGCTGACAACCTTTACCAACTCAGAGAAGTTATGACCTCATCACAAGGGGGAACTCCCCATGTGCCATTTCACCAGAAGTGTAGTGTAGGGGCAATTCTGTCACCCTACATGCAACTCCTGACTGATGATGCTTCACCCATCACACTGGGGAAGTGCCACCTAAACAGCGCAGAAGAGTGTGGGCTCCATTGGAGCCAACACAATATGGGAAGGCTTCCATGTTTTGGAGGGAAGTGTCCAAGGATGCTTCCACCCTGATTGGGGGTAGAGCCACAGCCGGAAGTCATAAAGTCATGTGATGGCTGCTGTGAGGCTCCATCCACAAAGAAGGGTCTAAGCATCTGAAGACACTTATTTTAACCAATATGATGAGGTGGTTCAACTCTCTTGCACATCTCCCTTGAAAATGGACCTTCACAGTCAAGAACACTATTGTAGGAACTATGGAAAAAAGCAATAAATGATAAATTGACATGTAGGTTAAGTCAGGAAAGGGATATGGAAGGAAAACGACTTTGATGAAGTTTGGGGAATGGAAAGAGAATGTAAATTGAAGTGGCTCGGAATTGGGGGGGGGGCATAGAGGTGAACAAAAAAAGTATACAAGATATATACACACTTATAGTTGATGTAATGAATTGAGTACGAAATATAAAAGTATTGAAGGTATTGATGTATTGATGTATTCTAAGAAAACCAATAAAATATATTAATTTTTTTTAAAAAAAGAACACTATTATAGACTTCTGTTGCATTTATTTTCCTACATTAGCTTCTGTTTTCTAGGAGAGCTCTGAATTCATTGTTTCCTGCCTAGCAAAGGTCTGTGAGTGTACCCAAAACCTGAATCAAGACAATGTGCCTCTTTAGCTGGACAGCTGCACTGTTGTTTTTCCCCTTCCTCTTCTTCCTCCTGGGTGTCTTTCTCTCATTTTCCTTCTTACCAGTCCTCCACATGGAGTGAATGTATCAGAAGATTATATTTCTCACTATAATTATCCTTTTCCACCTCAAAAATCCAAAACTAATAATAATAATAATAATAATAATAATAATAATAAGTCAACAATAGTAAACTGCTTAAAGTGCAAAAGACAAAGAGTGAATACTGTAAAAACACAATCAAGAGCAGAGGAAAAAACTGGTGAAAGAAGGCTCTCCATGGACAGTTCCTGGAAAAAAATTGAGAGCCAAACTGACAAAGAAAAAACATGGCTGTGGCTCACAAATGGAACTCTGAAAAAGGAGACGGAGGGGCCTGATTTTGGCAGCCCAAGAACAAATGCCATCAAAGCCAGAATTGAAAAGTCGACAACAGATCCCAAATGTAGACTTTGCAAGGGAGCAGATGAAACAATAGATCATATACTCAGCTGCTGAAAGACGATCGTGCAGACAGACTACAAGCAGAGGCATAACACTGTTGCTCAGATGATTCATTGGAACTTATGCCACAAATATCATCTGCCAGCAACAAAGAACTGGTGGGATCACAAGTCTGAAAAAGTTACAGAGAATGAACACTTCAAGCTACTCTGGGACTTCCGGATTCAGACAGACAGAGTTCTGGAGCACAATACTCCTGACCTCACGATCGTGTTAAAAAACAAAGTATGGATTGTTGATGTTGCAATCCCAGGTGACAGCAGGATTGAAGAGAAACAACTGGAAAAGCTGACACGATATGAGGATTTAAAGATCAAACTGCAAAGACTCTGGCACAAGCCAGTTAAGGTGGTCCCAGTGGTGATCGGCACACTGGATGTAGTGCCTAAAGACCTTGGCCTGCACTTAAACACAATCGGCGCTGACAAAATTACCATCTGCCAGCTGCAGAAGGCCACCTTACTGGGATCGGCATGCATTATTCACCAGTACATCACACAGTCCTAGACACTTGGGAAGTGTCCGACGTGTGATTCACAGGTTTTTTAACAGTGTCATGCTTTCGTCACTGTTTTATTGCTTGCTTATTTATTGTTGCATTGTATTGTTGTCTGTGTGTTTTGCTAATGATGAACTTTGGGCTCAGCCTCTTGTAAGCCGCACCGAGTCCTGCGGGAGATGGTAGCGGGGTACAAATAAAGGATTATTATTATTATTATTATTATTATTATTATCCAATACAACAGCCAGCAAAGTGTCTGCTGTGGACTATTCTTGTTGCTGTGGACTCATCTGGTTAATCATCATCATCATCATCATCATCTGCAAAGATTGAAAAATAAAGAACTGCAAAGACTCTAGCACAAACCATTAAAGATGGACCCAATGGTGATCAGCACACTGGGTTCAGTGCCTAAAGACCTTGGCCAGTACTTAAAAACAACCAGTGCTGACAAAATTACCATCTGTAAGCTGCAAAAGGCCACCCTACCTGGATCTTCACACATTATTCACAGATACATCACATAGTCCTAGCGACCAATGTGTGATACAATACAAAAGTCAGCAAAGTGATATTATTTGCTATGTACCAAACTTGATGTGTATCAAATAATAATAATAATAATAATAATAATAATAATAATAATAATAATTTTATTTCATATCTGCCTCTCTGCACAGCTCGATGTGGGTTACAACAGAACATTGTCCTGGTCAATTTTCAAGCAATTTTTAGCACCAGCTATATTTTATTCCCACCCTCATGTTGGTTTCTTTCTCATTTGAGTATATTAGCATATGTTACCTTCTCCTTTCTTTATCAGTCTTCTCCTCCTCTTCCTCATAATCATCAGTTTTATTTGTTAACCAATATTCATTGGTGTTGAAGCTCAACATTTACCTGCATGTGTTTCAAGAGAAGAAAGTAGACAAAGAAAAGCACAATCATACACAGCAAGAACATTATTATAGAGAGACTCCATCTTAACATTTCTCTTAACAGTGACAAATTAGTAAAGCTGGGCAAGGGATTGGTTATTTAAAGCGTAAGAAGAGAGCACCACTTCATCACATAAAGTCATACCAGACTGTGTTTCACAACCACATACACCCTCTCAGTGCACCTGCAAACTCCATCTGTCCCTATGGCTATTGTTAAAAAATATTTAGACATCACTGGAAGCAAGAAAGAAGCAATGAGATAAAAGCTGTGTTTTATGAATGCTCTTGGTAGCTCTCCCTTCAGCAACATAAATACCTCTGGCATCTGCAGGGAGAAATGTGTCACCATAAAATGGCAGAGGCTATTCATTGGTACATATCTATTATTATTCTGTCCCTCCACACCAACATCTATGTTTCTGCTGACTCAGACTAAAGCTATAGAAGCTCAAGAAGGCTGAATTACATTTCACTCCCTTCAGAATTGGAGCACTTTGATGTGTATATTTGAAGGACTCAATATGGGCTGAGTTTTCTTCAGCATTTATATATATTTCCTCCACTCTCCCTTACGTTCTTCTCATGCACAACTGGATGTCAGCTGATATAATCTCACCCTCAAGAGGGATATATATCATATGCATACATTAATATAGGAAAGGCACATGACATTAACTGTAGCCTTGCAGATTTCCAATTTACAACAGTACTTCCCACTAGCTGGATTGACCAGCCAGGTAGCTAGCAGCTGTCAAAGTTCTGTGCATGTGATATATGTAAAGCATCATACATTTTTGTGAACTCATCCAAATCTACCACTCTTGTCTGGGGAATATGGGATTTGTAATTTTTAGCACCAGCTATATTTAGAGATGGGCCAAAACTAACAAAATGAAGTTCAACAGGGACAAATGCAAGATACTCCACTTAGGCAGAAAAAATGAAATGCAAAGATACAGAATGGGGGACAATGCCTGGCTCGAGAGCAGTACGTGTGAAAAAGATCTTGGAGTCCTTGTGGACAACAAGTTAAACATGAGCCAACAATGTGATGTGGCAGCAAAAAAAGCCAATGGGATTTTGGCCTGCATCAATAGGAGCATCGTGTCTAGATCTAGGGAAGTAATGCTACCCCTCTATTCTGCTTTGGTTAGACCACACCTGGAATATTGTGTCCAATTCTGGGCACCACAATTCAAGAGAGATATTGACAAGCTAGAATGTTTCCAGAAGAGGGCAACTAAAATGATCAAGGGTCTGAAGAACAAGCCCTATGAGGAGCGGCTTAAGGAGCTGGGCATGTTTATCCTGAAGAAGAGAAGGCTGAGAGGAGATATGATAGCCATGTATAAATATGTGAGAGGAAACCACAGGGAGGAGGGAGCAAGCTTGTTTTCTGCTTCCTTGGAGACTAGGACAAGGAGCAATGGCTTCAAACTACAAGAAAGGAGATTCCATCTGAACATGAGGAAGAACTTCCTGACTGTGAGAGCCGTTCAGCAGTGGAAGTCTCTGCCCCGGAGTGTGGTGGAGCCTCGGCTGGATGACCATCTGTCGGGGGTGATTTGAATGCAATATTCCTGCTTCTTGGCAGGGGGTTGGACTGGATGGCCCATGAGGTCTCTTCCAACTCTTTGATTCTATGATTCTATGTAACTGTTGCTGCACTGACACCTCATGAAACCATGAGGCACAGTTTAGAGACATCTCACGGTGAATTTAACCATCCTATGGCACTTTCACCCCAGTTCTGGGACAGAGCCTGCCATCTCAGAACTGAGATGAAAGTGCCATAAGAGGGAGCAATGAGAACATGGGAGGCTTCCTGTATTCTCATTTAGAAGAACCCGGGGGGGGGGAGGGGCAGTTGGCGACACTTCCCCCTGTGGGATAGGTGATGCAGGCGATGGGGAGCATGGGGCAACGTGTTCTCCATGCTGCCCGCTGGATTTGTCACAATGCATGGCAAATCCCCCCAATATCACCCGCCATATGGATCAGTGTGATGTAAAGGGCTTTATGTTCTAAGTATTCCTACAATATTCATCAAGCCAGAAGAAACCAATAATCATTGAGTAGCTTAAACTGACTTAATTGCAAACTAATAAACTATTACTTATGAAAAAGCTCTCTATATGTTCATGTTTGTATTAGCAATAAGGCTTGGAGGGGACAATGGAGAAGAATCAAAACCACAATCCAGAAAGCATTATATTATAGGCTAGTTTCAAATGCCTCTTGATTCAGATTCAGCTCCTAGAGTGGTTCACTACAGACCTACTAGGTCAGTGGTTCTCAACCTTCCTAATGCCGCGACCCGTTAATACAGTTGTGGTGAAGCCCAACCACAACATTGTTTTCATTGCAACTTCATAACTATAATTTTGCTACTCATTAATTGTAATGTAAACATCTGATGTATTTTCATTCACTGGATCAAATTTGGCACAAATACCTGATACGCCCAAATTTGAATACTGGTGGGGTTGGGGGGGGGTTGATTTTTTTTTTCATTTGGGAGTTGTAGTTGATAGGATTTATAGTTAACCTACAATCAAAAAGCATTCAGAACTCCATCAACGATGGAATTGAACCAAACTTGACACACAAAACCCCTGTGACCAAGAGAAAATAATGGAATGGTTTAGCGGGCATTGACCTTGAGTTTGGGAGTTGTAGTTCACCTACATCCAGAGAGCTCTGTGGACTCAAACAATGATGGATCTGGACCAAAACTTGGCATGAAAACTCAACATGCCCAAATGCGAACACTGGTGGAGTTTGGGGAAAATAGACCTTGACATTTGGGAGTTGTAGTTGCTAGGATTTATAGTTCAGCTACAATCAAAGGGCATTCTTAACCCCACCAACAACAGAATTGGGCCAAACTTCCCACACAGAACTCCCATGACCAACAGGAAATACTGTGATTTCTGATGGTCTTTGGTGACCCTTTTGACATCCCCTCACAACCCCCCCCCCCCAGGGGTCCCGAGCCCCAGGTTGAGAAACATTGTACTAGGTGGTCCTCATTGCAACTAACTCTCTCAGTGTTGAAAAGGAGGAAATGGTAACTGATAGGAAGATAGGGTTGTTGGAGATACTCCTGCCCATAATAATCTCCAAGGCTGCATTAGGAAGCAGAAGAGCCCATGCCTCATAGCAATAAATAGTGTTTCTCATGTCTAGTGGATGCTAGCAAGCTGCCAGCTACTCCTCTGTGCTGCCTGTCACCATCTGTCCTTTCTCAAAATTTTCCTTGCTTGGACATGTGATGACTGGACTGCTAGGAAAAGAAAGAACAATACTCACTGATGTTTTGGCACAGGGAGGAAGATATAAAAACTATAAAGGTTATAGTTTTGAAGCACTTCTTAGGTCAGCATTAATAAGCAACATTTATCAGTTCTGGTCTGAAATATGGGGAATCACAATACAGATCTCTAGCATGTGATACCCCAAAGAAGCATTATTTACTGCTGCAAAAGAGAATTAACAATGCAGAAGACTGTTGAAAGCTCTTTGACCCAAGAGGAGGGAAGTAGACCTATTGTAATGTTGCCTGTTTTGTGGAGTTGTGTGACTTCAAGCCTTGTGATTACAACTCAATTTAGTTGGCAGCCTGGATATGTAAATTCCAGGAAGGTATTCTTCTGAGAAATAGAACCACTGTAGTACAATTTGTGAGGACATTTAATTAGAACGATGCTTCGTTGAGAGAAAATCCTTCAGGAATCAAATCATTACAATGTTTCCTCTTATGTTGGGGAGTTTGAGAGAGCGAAGACTCCTTGGATATGTAATAAAGGAAAATCAGGTGCAGATTCAGAAAGCCACTGACAATCAGTAATCAATAATACAAAAGATGGGGAATGGAGTCACATCACCAAGAAATTAAAAGCTAGACCCAGAAAGGGACCTTTCACCACCCTAGTGAAGCTGGGGATGGGGGAAGCAGTTTGCCTCCTTGCCCAAAGGAGGAGATGGTTGAGTTCACTGGGGCCTGCTGGGAGGAGGGCGTGGCTACCATTTGGCCTTAGCCAGCTTCTCCTCCTCAGTCGGTTCCAGCCGTCGACCCACCACGACCGCCCATTAACAGTATAATTATTGGTTGCCAATTGGGACCGGGTAGGAATTTTTCTGTCTCTATGTTCTAGGACAGTTTTTTTCACCTACCCTATACTGTTTTTAGGGGCTAGCTTGGATGGTGTGGTTTTAAATAGGACCTAGCATTAAATAGTTTAGAAAAACACAAAGTGGGTGGATACCCTAGGCACCCCCCTATGGGGTGAAGGCCAACAGCTAAGACACTCGCCTACTATGATAACAGCTTGGGGTGAGGCAAGATTTAATGGCCTTAAATAGGGAGAGTTGAGCCTCAAGAACCTCTCCACATATTTCCTCAGTGGTTGCCCAGGTTTTATGTTATAGGCGACCCAGGTGTTCCACCCAAATAGTTGAGGGGTAGGCCGGATACGGATGCTACCTCGACTTTGTTACACCAAGTTCTATGCACACAAGTTAGATCAGTTGAAAGTTAAATAGGTAACTATTTAATAAAGTTGCCCTAAATTTGATCCAAAGAAATGTTGTGTCGTCTCGTTATTTTGGGGGTTGGAAGGCAAATGTCATAGATACTGCATGACGAGACCTGTTAGAGCTGGAAAACTGCAATTCCGGCAAGACAACAGCAGGACATTTCATGTGAAGTTTTCCTCTTCTATTGTTCCCTTGGTGGGAGATGATCAGAAGGCATTTCATTAATAAATGTTATTAATGGTTTGTGTTTGTAAGTGGGCATTTTCAAGACTGGCTCCCACTGGGAGAATAATGTCATCTGATAAGCTCCAGCTAAAGATGCTGTTGTCCTGCTGTAATTGCGATTTATCTGCCTCGTGTGATAAACTCCTTTGTTTAAAAGGTGAACCAATCCACATTGATTCATTAACAATTGCACAGCCCAACAAAAACAATATTGGTATCTTGGTTTTTAGGCCTATTCCTGGGATTATTTGGGGTGCTGATTCAGAAACTTGCATTGCATTAAGAGTAGTGATTTCATCAAATGCAGGAAGCCTTGAGGTTTCGTCCACTTACTTACAACTGATTTTTCTTGAATCTAGAACCAAGTGATTATATATAGCCTCTCAATTTCTAGTCTCTCCTTTTCTGGTGTTTCCAATATGGATAGAACAAAAGTCATAGTATTACCAAATCTAACTTCTTGCTCTTGATTTTTTAACTATGCCTTTCAGAAACCCTTAGATCATTACCAGTGGGCCTTCCAGTGGGCCTTCTGGAAGTGATAGTTAAAGAAGAGTAATTTTCCCAGATTCTAATATATCTTTCTGGATTTAGTGAACTTGAATAGAGCAATTATAAGCAAAAACAGGGGGGTAAATACCTCCTTGTGCTGTGCAAAGGATGGTTAGGACAAAGCATGGTTTTAATAATAATAATAATAATAATAATAATAATAATAATAATTTATTTGTACCCCGCTACCATCTTCCCAAGGGACTCGGTGCGGCTTACATAAGGCCGAGCCCACAATACATCAATACAAGCAACAACAACAACAATACAAAGCAATTAAAATAAATCTCAAACACAAATAGCATAAACATTGACAATAGCACAACACACATTTAAAGTCTATGGCTGGGCCAAATGTAATTAAAATTTAAAATAATGCTGGGCATGAACAAGATAGGGAGGTGGGGCATTGGTGGGAACATAAAAACAGTCCTAAATCAGTATAAGGTGCTTTAGAGGACATAGTGCTAAGGGTTCATTATTCTGGGAAGGCACACTGGAATAACCACGTTTTCAAGCTCCTCCTAAAGACTGCCAGAGATGGGGCATGCCTGATGTCCTTGGGAAGTGAGTTCCAGAGTTGATGGACCACCACAGAGAAGGCCCTCTCTCTCGTCCCTGCCAGTCGCACTTGTGATGCAGGCGGGAGCGCGAGCAGGGCCTCTCCAGATGATCGAAGAGATCGTGTGAGTTCATACACAGAAATGCGGTCACGCAGGTAGGTAGGTCCCAAACCGTTCAGGGCTTTAGGTCACCACATCATGCTGCAATATGACTATTTGTTATGAACCTATAGGAACTAACTTTAATATTAGATGTATTAAAATAATATGTATATTGTTATTTTTAAAATGTTCATGAATCTATTAAGACAGGAGAACGTTTCTGACAGTACACATCTCACCTTATGTTGTATAACATGTTTGTATTATAAAAAGTTGCTAAACTCAAGAGTTGCTTGGGTTTTTTTACGCATTAGTTGTGTTGCTTGAAGTTTATATCTAATTTCTTAATTCTAATGTATTAGTTGCTTAAAGTTAGCCCTAGATTTGACATTATTAAAGTTGCTTACTGGTCCTTAGAGCATGTTGTGTTAAAACTACGCATAAGAAAGAAATGTTTATGTATGTTTTTTTTAAGTGCCTGTGAGATGAAGACAAAATTGTATCTGTCAAGCTTTTCCACTGAAACTGGAGATGCATAAAACGATAACAATGAAAATGACTCTGGAAGGCTTGCCCTGCTCTTTCTGGTCTCTGCCCCATTCCCTTAGGGTTAGGGAAGAGAAAAACATTTCCACAAGAGAGTATTATAGCCATTAAACGCCTCCATCAGGGTTCTCAAGTAAACAGTGATGAATGGATCCCTTTAAGGAAACAGCATGCATCATTTAACATATGATGCTTTACAGGTTAAATGAGATCTCTCAACCAAGCTTTTCAGTTAGTACAAAGCATAAAAAGAACACAATTTAGGCACGATGTTCACTTGGATTTGTAAAAGAAAAATGGTGCCTGAAATACAAAGCTAGTCTATTTCTATTTATATTTTGTCTAGCTGGCTTTTTCAGTATAAATTTATTTATTTCAGGTACTTTTACCCCGCCCTTCTCAACCCCCGAGGGGGGACTCAGGGCGGCTTACAAAAAAGGCACAATTCGGTGCCTATACAAGTTACACATAATGTACAAAACCATAGTTAAAACAATTATCACAGTTAAAACAATCAAAACAATCAGTATATAAATAAAATTAGATGTTCCACCTATTATTCCCAGTAAAAGAGAAGCACGTATCACTACTATCTTACCAAAGTGTTTCTCAACCTATGGATAATCACAGGATATGTCATAAATACTTTTCGAACTTTAAAAAGCATTCAAAAGTTTATTTTATTTTATTCTCAGTGAGACAGAGTATATCACAGAGCAATGCAGAGAAAGAAAATAGACGCACAGACTCTATAGCTAGTTTTGGTACACAAACAAGGGGTTGTTACATTTTACTCAGCATTCACACACGTATAAACATTGCCTCCTACATGCATACATTACCATCTCTTCTTCTTTCTCCTGGAAAAGAGACCTTGAACATATGTCAGATTGCGTTCCCAGCAAGTCTGCCATTCTGTGAATACACCGTCTTCCTTCATCATTTGGAGAAGATGGCGAGTGGACCAAACTCCTCCTGTTTGCTACAATTTTGAAATAGTAAAGTATCTCTTATATAGCATATTTCTTGCAGATGTTGTTCCAAAAAGTTGTAAATGAATGACAAACAGCTAAAACATACTGATTCCATCAGGGCCCTTCTGTTGTTCGGTCGTTTCTGACTCTTCGTGACTTCATGGACCAATCCATGCCAGAGCTCCCTGTCAGTCATCACCACTCCCAGCTCCTTCAAGGTCAATCCAGTCACTTCAAGATCCATCCATCCATCTTGCCCTTGGTTGGCCCCTCTTCCTTTTTCCTTCCATTTTCCCCAGTATCATACTTTTCTCCAAGCTTTCCTTTCTTCTCATGATGTGTCTAAAGTACTTCATCTTGGCCTCTACTATTCTTCCCTCCATTGAGCAGTCAGGCTTTATGTCTTGAAGTATGGACTGGTTGGAACTTCTCGCTGTCCAAGGCACTCTCAGAACTTTCCTCCAACACCGCAGCTCAAAAGCATCTATCTTCCTTCGCTCAGCCTTCCCTAGGGCCAGCTCTCACATCCGTAGGTGACTAGGGGCCCTTCTACACAGCCCTATATCCCAGAATATCAAGACAGAAAATCCCACAATATCTGCTTTGAGCTGGATTATCTGAGTCCACACTCAGATAATGTGAGATTTTCTGCCTTGATATTCTGGAATATAGGGCTGTTTGGAAGGGCCCTTAATTCCAGACAGATATTGGCTTTCCTTCTTAACTGTTAATTGGTTTTCGTTCTTAACATAAGGAACCATTGGGTTGACTTAACTTAAAAAATCATTGTCTCTGCTAATGTAAACATGTTGCTTTCCATCAATAGTTAATCATTTGTCTCTGGTCATCAATGTCAGTAATTCTGCAACTTTTAATTACAATTCATGAATTCTTTTGTAGTTTTCCAGGCTTCATTTCTTAGAATAGCATCTCTAGCCTCTATAGCTCCCCATTCATACTCCTTTCATACAATTTCATTCAAACCATGCATCATATATTCATGACATATATCGAGTTGGAATGACCTCAAGGGCCATCCAGTCAAATCCCTGCTATGCAAGAATACATAACTTAAGGCTCTTCCACACAGTAATATAACCCAGAATATCAAGGCAGAAAATCCTACAATATCTGCTTTGAATTAGTTTATGTGAGTTCACACTGCCATATATCCCAGTTCAAAGCAGATAATTTGGAATTTTATTCAGCTATGTGAAAGGGGCCTAAAGCACTCCTGAAAGTTTCTCATCCAATCTCTATTTAAAGACCTCCAAAGAAAGAGTCCACCATCCTCTGAAGCAGATCATTCCATGACTGAACAGCTTTTACAATAAAGAAGTTGTTTCTAATGTTTAGGGAGAATCTCTTCTCTCATAATTGGAATTGCTTCATATTCTAGTATCTGAAACAACATAAAACAAGGATGCCGCATCTTCTATATGACATTCTTTCAAATATTTCACTATTTGAAAGAATACACTAGCTATTGTATCACCACTCAGCCTTCTCTCCTACAAATTAAACATACCATATTTCATTGCATAATAGTCACCCTTGCATAATGGTCTCACCCCCCTCTCCTCTTTAAGGGAGGCAAAATAGGACATTTGCCTTTCCCTGCATGAGAGTCACACTTTAGTTTTCTTGCCCAGACAAATAAACTAAAAGTGTGACTGCCTTTTTGAAAATGTGGACGTTGACTCAATGGGGAGCTAGCTCAGTGCCAAAAGGGAAAGAGGGTAGGTGAGGGGGGAGCACATACATCCACCTGCCCTCTTTCTCCTCAAATGTAGCACCCACACAGGTGGGTGATGCTTCACTCACTTACACAGGTGCTTTTTTGAGGGTGCATCACCTGCCTACATGGCTGTGCCCTTACATTGACTATTATACAGTGAAAGAAGCTCCTCAAATGGGGCTTTTTTCACCAAGTAATAGTTGCCATCTTGTAATTATCTCACTTCCCCCTCCCTCCAAATGGGGTGGGGGAAATTGTAACTATTATGCGATGAAATACAGTATCCAGCTCCCTAAATCATTCCTTGTAATGATTTGGTTTTCAGTTTCATGAACATCTTGGTTGCCCTTCCCTGGATACATTCCGACTTATCAATAACTTTTTTGAACTCTTGATGCCCAGAACTGGATAGCATTTTCCGGATGAAATGTGACAGAAGTCATATTATGACTTCTTTTCATCTGGACACTATACTGTAGATGCAGGTTTTTGGTGGCTACATCACACTGTTAACATATTTAGCTTTGTGGCCTACTAAGACCACATGTACTCCTTTCAAATTGCCCCTCTATAGCAGGTACAATCAAAATTCCTAAGATTGGTGATTCAGGTCCCCAGATATGTCTCAAACGCCACCCTGCGACTAGAGACAGGCCTTGTGAGAGTGGAGGTGAGAGTGTGGACAGCCACCCTTAATTACTGGTTGCATCTGTCTTTTTCAACATGTGGCCTTGCCCTGTTAACTCTGATGGGCGAATTTCAGTCTACATGGAATAAGGTAGTGGCAACAAAAATCACAACTCTAGGCCTCTCTGAAGGGCAACTGCTAAGTATGGGATGGGACCAAGCTAAGGATCTTATTAGACAACAGATCCTGGATATAGAGCAACAATCAGACTTAGTCTGCTCTCCAGCATTCAACATTAGTGAAGATAACAAATATCTAATCGCTCCCATGGCCTACTTAGCAAACCTGGAAGTGCCTAAACACAGAAGAGCTTTCACTTTGGCAAGATGACATGCCCTTCCTTCAGCAGTACTGGAGGGGAGGTACCGGAAGACCCCTGCCCAGGAGAGACTATGCCCGTGTGTCTGACCACTCTGAAACAACTGAACATGTGTTCCTCCAATGTGTATTCTATAGAGACATTAGAGCTAATCTCATCACTCCATGGCTTTTAAAACACCCAGGGCATATTGAAAGATACTACACCTTCCTGCTGCTCTCGGACTCCTGCTCTGCGACAATCCATAGTGTTGCCAAGTTCTGTGCAGCAGCAATTAACATTAGATGGTTGATGACTGACTCCGCTAGGCAATTTCCTGCCGGGAATACAGCTAGAGTAATTTGTAATAACTGAAATGCTGTAAATGCTCCCCTCTCATCCCTCTTTAGAGCCTCCCAGTGGTTTGATACTTCCTATTATCTGCCCCGCCCCCTCTTTTAGACTCATACCTGCATTTTAAACTGTAAGTTTAGTTTGTTTTTTTTAATCTGTCTTTTATAACATGTTTTTAATCTGCTTTTTTATTTGACCTACTTGGGAACTGCGATTCCCTCCCTTGGGCATCTGGACCCCATTCTATAGTGTGCTGGCCATAGACCGTAATAAATCATTGATTGATTGAAGAAAAAATTACTCATAGAATCATAGAATCAAAGAGTTAGAAGAGACCTCATGGGACATCCAGTCCAACCCCCTGCCAAGAAGCAGGAATATTGCATTCAAATCACCCCTGACAGATGGCCATCCAGCCTCTGTTTAAAAGCTTCCAAAGAAGGAGCCTCCACCACACTCCACACACCACACAGAGAGTTCTACTGCTGAACGACTCTCACAGTCAGGAAGTTCTTCCTCATGTTCAGATGGAATCTCCTTTCAAGCCAGGTGTCACTATATTTGCGCCTATTATTTTCCCTGTCCAAATACAGTATTTTATATCCATCCCTGTTGAAATTCATTTGGTTCATTTTCGTCTCCAATCATTCAAGATCATTTTAAATTCTGAACTTATCCCTTTTACATCCCAGAATTTGATGTCATTTACAAATTTGATGACCGTGCTTTTTTAACCCATCATCAAAGTAATTTCTAATTTCTAATGATAATAAACCACACAAGGCCCAGGACAGAACCTTAAGGAACCCCACTAGTCACTTCTCTTCTGGATGAAAAGCAATTACTGTTAAGCAAACTCTGAGTTCAATCTACTGACCAAAATACTAGACTAACATATTAACATATGAATTGCAATAGATATCAAAGGCCCCATCTTAGGGTTGTGGTTATGAAAAGTATAGTAAAAAATGAAAATACTTCCAAAGATAAATTTTATATTTAGAATGTTACCACTTCAAATTACAGAAGAAGAGCTAATTAGATGGCAACAAATGATTAATAAGTACTGCAATGGAAGTAAAAGAAATAGGCTAAATAAACAGTTATGGTATAGATCGCAAAAGGAGGGTGGACTAGCACTACCTAATATAAAAAAATATTATGAAGCAAGTAGATTAAATTTGGTTATAGAAGGAATGGTTAAAAAAAGAGGGAATAGATTGGCTTAGTAATGAATCAGGAAAAGTGGAAGATGAAACTTGGAATATATTTTTTAAACAACTTACTAGAAAAGAACTGAGGGAAATTAGAAACCCAATGCTGAGCAACATACTGAAAGTATGGAATAAATACAAGGGGAGGTTAATAAAGGAAGGATCAATTATAACCCCAATAGTGATGGAAAAGAAATTCCCAAAAAATTTTAAAAAAGCAATGGATAAAAAGGTAAGGGAAATAAATTTAGATAGAATAGGGGATTGGATGAAGGCGGAAATGAAGAGGGAAAGGATGTTGGAAGAGTTTAAAGAAATAAAATTATCATGGTTTCATTGTATACAACTAGAACAATGGTTAATAAACTGGAAAAAAAATAATAGAAACGGAAACCAACTCAATCAATTTGAACAAATAATACAGAAGGGAAGGGCAGTAGAAGAGCACGAAAACTTGAGAGGTATAATTAGCAAAATCTATAAGATACTAATTGAAATGAAGGATGGGAAAACGAAAAAGAGTACCCTTAAGGAGATTTGGGAAGAGGATTTAGGGATAAAAATAAGTGAAATAGAGTGGCAACAGTTATGGGGACAAAGACATTTAAAAAACCTATCGATACGTGTTAAAGAAAATTATTACAAGTTAATATGGAAGTGGTACTTAACACCGGTAAGAATAGCATATATGAATAAAAACAATTCAACAAATTGTTGGAGAGGATGTAAAGAACCAGGAACATATATACATATGTGGTGGCAATGTAAATATGTAAATAACTTTTGGGAGAAAGTATTTAGAGAAATAGAAAGCATAATGAATATGAAAATAGACAAAAGTCCTAGTATAGCCTTATTATCATTATATACCAATAAGCAACTGAAAAAGGAGGATAAAGATGCGATAACAAACTTACTAACTATAGCAAGACTGCTCATAGCAAGGAATTGGAAAAAAGAAATGAATATACGAATAGAGGAGTGGTACAAGGAAGCATGGAAAATGGCATTAAATGATAAACTGACATGTATATTAAAGGTTAAAAAAGGTATATGGAAACAAAGTGATTTTGATGCTATATGGGGTAAATTTGTGGTAAATGGATTAAAAAATAAGGAAGGAAAATTACCGTCACAAGAAGAAATGAAATTTTGGACAGATGAAATGTAAAAAATGTGGCTTGAGACGGGTGGAGGGGAGCACAGAGGTGAAAAAAGGGGAAAAAAAGAGAAAAGGGGAGGAAATGTCAAAGCAAAACAACAAAACAATATGTTAAAGAGGTTGATGTATAAAATGCAACAGTATGTAATAATTGTGATAAATCAATAAAAAAAAAATCAGAAGGTATGAAAAGTATAAGCCAAGCTTTTGAGAAAGTTCAATTTTGTAAGCTGCATGCACTTCTCAAGACCATTTTGAATAAAACCATTTTTTTTAAAAAACCAAAGGGCATGGATATTGGGAACTTTGAGATCATGTGTGGTCGCTGAAATAAAGGTTAGTTGTACACAGTTAAAGGTTACAGCATAAACCCATTCTCATCTCCTCATTCAGTTCAATGGGTTTAATACTACATACATGCGTACTTTAGTCCAAAAACTATTCCCACATTCTGTAAAATTAATAATAACACATCTTATACTGTCACCCAATAAAAAGTTCATATGTCCCCAAGAGTGAATGATTGCAATTCATGGAAAATTGTTGTATCCATGGCTTGTGGCCATGCTTGCTAGTTATCACTGCTAACTAGTTGTTACAGAAATGAAGGTCAACAATCCCCAAGGATACTCTTTGAATTGTCCCAGCTGCCACTGAATCATTGCCATGATTCCTAATTAAAGAACAGCCATTGCATTATCCTTTGTATGCACTGTTTGAATTTCAGAATTTAGATGAGAAATTAACAGGCACATGTAGGAGGCGTTCAACAAAGCAACTAGGTAACTTTGAACGTTGGAACCCATGAGCTCATGTAGCATCTTCAGTTTGACCTTCCTGCTCCAAAAGCTAAAACCAACCACAAATTGTTGTTAAACTCTGAAAATAAAATCAAATTAAAGGAAGATTACCTGATCATATCAGTTCTGTATTGTAATTCATAGCAGTTCATGATCACAGAACCCAGATGGATTTTTCTTTAGTTCTGTTTGCTTCTGTTCCATGGTGATAAGAATGTTTACATAGAAACAAGCACCAATCTATTGCAGAAGAATAAAATATATATCTACACATTCTGAATCCATAGATTCAACTATCCACTGACTGAAAATATTCCCTCCCGAAAACTCAGAAAGCAAATCTAGATTTTGCCATTTTATATAAGAGACACTATTGCTATTACACTATTATATATATAAAGGGACGTGAGCAGCAACAAATGATGGTGTCCATGGGGTTTCCTAGAATCAAACCCTAACAGATACCAAGGGCCCACTGTACTCCTGAACATAACAAAACGAATGTATCTAATAGGCCTGGGTAACAACGGAAAAATTTGTTTCTAAAATCGATTTGTATTTGGGGGTTTTTTTTGTTTCGATATTTAAAATAATTACAAAATTTTCCCTTAAAAAAGTTCGGTATTTACGAAATTTCGTAAATGTGAAAAAATTACAAAACATTAACTAATCGATTTCCGAAACAATAACGAATCGATTCGTTAATGGCGGACGCGACCGTGAAATACGCTAAAAAACCTCCAAAAACTTCTGAAGCTTCCCTCTCCCTCTGTTGTTGACTGTTGGTGTGATATTATATTTTTTTTCACTAATTAAACAAAAAAATTGCCCCAGACATGCGGAAATAATAACGAAACGACCTCAGAACAATAACGAAACGAATACAATAACGAAATACGAAGCATTTACAAAACGTGTTTAACAATTCATTTTTTAAAAAAAATGCTCCAGAATGGTTCGTTATCGTTTTGTAATTGAAAAAAATAACGAATTATTAACGAATTACGAATTAACGAAACGAAACCGCCCAGCCCTAGTATCTAACCATATATTTGCCAGGACAGAATGAGACCTGATGCAAGGTCTGTTTAGTGTTAACTCCATTGCTGCCATTCTTTGTGTGGCCAATATGGGAAGCATGGGCTCAAATTACGTTTCTTTATTTACTGTAGAGTTTGTCAAAATAACCCCAAAAGATCTTGAGAAGTTACTACAAGCTTTACATAAAACTGAAGAAGAAAAGAGGATAGACACGATCCTGAAAAGATGGGCTTATTAAAGGGAAAGGGAAACCTACCTCCTGCTCTCCTGTGCATAGAATCCAGGAACAACTGCACTTCATTAGATAGGGACGTGAGCCCCCTTGGTGTGTCTGCCACCTTTGCAACTTTTATTTCACATTTCCTTTTTCCTTGAATTGATTTTTTTTCTTCAGTCCAATTCCTCCTGGTCTTTGTTTACAGGAAACTTCATGCAAGTTTAAAAATTTAAAACTCATTTGAGGTTTCTTGTGTAACCAATACTTAACACAAGGCAGACTCCTTCAATTATTTACACCCAGCTTTTCTGCCAGCCATACCATATTTTTGAGTTTGATAAATTATCAGATTTTCCTCTCCTCTTCCTATCCTTTTTCAAGACAAAATCAGGTGTGGAAGTAGAGGATTTTTTTATGATTGTTTGGCAGATAGAATCCTCTGTTAGACAATGCAGTGCCTTTAGCAGGTCAACAGACATAGTGTTCAATGAATGGTTGTACAACATCCACTCAAATCAAGTACAGTCATCTCCCCATTTGCTGGAGTTAGGGGCACAGAATCCCTGCAAAAGTGGGGATCCTTCAAATAAAAAATGCTGTACTTCACACAAGAAAATTTCTATGGAAACTGACCATAGAATCACACTGGAGGACCTATAGATTGCTAGGGGTAATATTTTAAGAAAATCTGTGAATAATCAAATCTGCAAAAGTCAAAGATGGAAATGTGGAGGGCCAACTGGAATATATTGAAATAATGCAAACCTGAACTCAATGGGACACTAAATGTGGATCAGGAACTAAATAATTATATACTTTTTTCACTTGCCTTCAGGTGGTGGATTAGATTTCTGCATCTTAAATAGCACCACCTTCACCATATGTTAAAGCATTTTCTGATGGGAGAAATGTAAATGATCAGTGGGGAACACAATTTTCATTGAGTTTTTGACTAACTTTTGGGATCTGAATCCAAAAATGACCCCAGTTTTTTTTTCTATCACATCAACTTTTTAAGGTACAGGTGTTGTAGTAGAGTGTGCTGGTCAAGCTACAACTGGTAGTAGAAAGGGTAAGAGGGCTGCTCAGTAGGCCTGTTTGATCAAGAAAAAATTTGTTTCTAAAATCGATTTGTAATTGGGGTGTTTTTTTGTTTCGATATTTAAAATAATTACAAAATTTTCCAAAAAAAAGTTCGGTATTTACAAAATTTTGTAAATATTAACGAATTTTTAGAATATTTTTTGTATTTTTTAAGAATAATATTAAAATAATATTAAAAAAATATTTTAAAATGGAAATGCCCTCTGGAAATGCTCCCAAGCCTGCTGCCGCTGAGGGCGAGGAGGAGGCTACTGGCGAAGGGGGCCTCAGCGGCGGCAGCTTCCCCCTCGCCCCTTTGCTCCTCCGTCCTCCTTCTTCCCCAAGCTGGGCGCCAGGCTTGGGAGCCCAGCCCGGGGAGGAAGGAAACTTTTAGCCACGGAGCAGCAGAAGGGCGAGGGGGAAGCTGCCGCCGCTGAGGCCCTCTTCGCCAGCAGCCTCCTCCTCGCCCTTCCGCTGCTCCGTGGCTAAAAATTCCCTTCCTTCCCGGGGCTGGGCTCCCAAGCCTGCTGCCGCTGAGGGCGAGGAGGAGGCTACTGGCGAAGGGGGCCTCAGCGGTGGCAGCTTCCCCCTCGCCCCTTTGCTCCTCCGTCCTCCTTCTTCCCCAAGCTGGGCGCCAGGCTTGGGAGCCCAGCCCGGGGAGGAAGGAAACTTTTAGCCACGGAGCAGCAGAAGGGCGAGGGGGAAGCTGCCGCCGCTGAGGCCCTCTTCGCCAGCAGCCTCCTCCTCGCCCTTCTGCTGCTCCGTGGCTAAAAATTCCCTTCCTTCCCGGGGCTGGGCTCCCAAGCCTGGCGCCCAGCCTGGGGAAGAAGGAGCATGGAGCACCAAAGGGGCGAGGGGGAAGCTGCTGCCGCTGAGGGGGAAGCTGCTGCCAAAGAGGGCCTCAGCTTAAGGGCGAGCGCGCGCGGGCCGGCCAATCGGGAGCCGCGCTCGCGCCCAACAGGCAGGCGCAGGGCTTGGCTCACTGGGTGCGCGCTCGCGCCACCCCTTCGCCCCTGCCCGCCCCATTTACGAAACGAGCGAAAGCTCGTTAAAACTGTGGGGGTTGCCGTTTCGATATTTAAAAACCCTTCCGGGTTTGAAAATATGTTTTGTTATCGTTTCGTATATGCAAAAATTAACGAATGTTTAACGAATTAACGAACGAAACCGCACAGGCCTACTGCTCAGGTGTGGGAGCAAGAGCAGCAAATGAAACGAATTAGGGAGATATTCATGACACCTACAGATACTGATTCGTTCGAAGGTTTCTCAGATTCTGAAATGGAGGAGGAGGGAGATTGAGGAGGTTTGCTACTTGAGAGCCAGAGTCAGGTGAGGAACGGGAAAGGAAGCGGATCCGTGAAATACTTAATGCTCCAACTGAGGAAGAAAACTTTATGGGATTCATGGGGAGTGATGGGACTGGGAGTGATAACAAAGAGGAGGATGGGCTGGATTGGACCCGTGTGCAAGAGATCAGGGATATATGTACACAACCAACATCTAGTGATGAGTTTGAAGGGTTTTCTGGAGATTGGCAACCTGGTATTACATGGGGTGATCTAAGTCTTGATAGACGCTGGAAAAGTTGGAGGGACGGGCGGTGGCGAGCAGCTGTAGAAGCTAAGGCAGCTGTGAGTGATGAAGACAGGGTGGAGGGGTTCATCATCCAATAATGAGTTATAGGATAAAAGAAGGTATCAAACATTGGGGACTTTGCAGTAGGCAAAGTGATGTATTCATGCTTGGGACTTTGTTGCTGCCATTACTCTTGACTTGGGTCCTGGGACTGCAGATTGCTGTGTTTCCGTGCTTCTACAGACTGGAATCTCATAAGTGCTGACTTCTACTCCCGTTTTGACTTCGGATTGTTTTTGGACGACATCGCTTCCTGGACTTTATCATCTGCTTCTGGACGTGCTTTGACTTGGGACTGTTTTTTGACAATGATTTTGCTTGCTTCCATCTTGTTTCCTTATGCTTATTGAACTCTGTGATTTTGAAGCAGTTTGCTAGAACTTTTTGTTATCCCGGATTATATTCCAGTATAATCCGGATTATCTCTTAAATTATGTTTTTCACACAGCAGACAGTTGCTGCAGACTTTTAGTTTTTGCTAGGAACACTGAGTTAAGTGTTTCTAAGCTATTTTTGTTGTGTTAATAAGCTCTATTTTGACCTTTTACTTTGTGTCTGGCTCCTTTAAGGCATCTGGTTCACGACAACAGGATATCCTCCTTTTGTCCTAAAAATCATACAAAATGTGCATACAAAAAATTAAAGGAAAAAAAATACCTGAATATACTGTTTATTTAAAGTTATTTTATTCACACAAAGATTATATATTGTTACTGTAATTCAATTTGTGTACAAGTAATAAAGTTCTGCTACCAGGCATGCATATTATTGTATAAATTTACACATAGTTTTTCCCAGAATGTTTAATCTGTGGACAATCTAGCCTGATACGCCAACATTAGTCAGCCATCATATGTACATCCCATCTACCCTGATACTGTGCCTCGACTCATGCTGATCAAATCCTTTACAAACTGAGTCATCTTCAGTTTCAGAAAACTTAGTTTTTCACCACACTCTTGTTTTTCAAAAGAGGGTAGTTCAGTGAAAATAGGCACTGGGATTTCAGCTGAATGGGGCACTGGGTGTATAGCTGATGGTAAATTCTATTGTACATTTATTTTTCTTGTTATATCCTGATGTTTTCACTATACAAAAGTAGGTCACTTGAAGGATCTCTGGGCTCTTGGCAAACTGTAAGTATACTAAATGGAAATTTATCACGTGTTCCCATTGATCACATCCACCAACTCTTGACACATTGCTTGCATGCCTTTTGAGAGGCCCAAGACTAATCTTTATTACCAAGTTTTACTTTAAAATATGCAAAATAGGCTTGTCTGATAAATGCACTGATGTTTGTCCTTTGGGAATGGTGAAACCACCACAGATATAACAAAATGAATTAGGGTTGTTTAGGTACTTAACGATGAGTAATAGCAGAGGCAGACATGATCTGAAAGAAAGGAAATAAGTACATATGTAAATAAAAATAATACAAATTGAGCACCCTTTATTAGGAATGCAAAAGTCCAAATATTCCAAAATCCAAAATTGTTTGTGTAGATGATTGCGTAAGTTTTATATACAGAAATTTGTTTTATGTACAAAATAATTCATTAAATGCATAAAATTACTTTCAGGATATGGGTACAATTTATGTATGAAATATGAATGAATTTCACATTTAGACCAGGGTCCTATCTCCTCTCCAAGATACATTATTATGCAGATATATATATATATATGGGCTGTCCAACCACGGAAAAATTTGTTTCTAAATTCGATTGGTTTTTAGGGGGGTTTTGCGTTTCATTTTTTAAAAGAATTCCAAAATTTTTCTTTTAAAACGTTCGATATTTACAAAATTTCGGAAATTACGAAACAATTTTGAAACAATAACGAATCGATTCGTTAATGGCGGACGCGATTGCGCAATACGCTAAAAAACCCTCCAAATGGGACAGGGGAAACATCTGAAGCTTCCCTCTCCCTCTGTTGTTGACTGTTGGTGTGATAATTTATTTTTTTATCACTGATAAAACAAACAACGACTATAAAACTTGCACCAGACATACGGAAATAATAACGAAATAATAACAAAGCCAATTACAAAACAATTATGAAACAATTACGAAACAATTACAAAACGAATTGGAAAAATTCGTTTCGTTTTTTAGTTGCTCCTGAATAGTTCAATATCGCTTCATTATCAAAAAAATAATGAATTAATAACGAATTACAAAATTAACGAACGAAACCGCCCAGCCCTAATATATATATATGCTAGCTACCCCTGCCATGCATTGCTGTGGCCCAGTCTGGTGATCTGGAAAATAAAGTAATGAGAAAGTGGTGGTTTCTAATATATGTAATTTCTTTATGCTTGTGGGTAAACAGTATTTTTTGTTGTTTCTTTGTCAGTGTTGATATAGAGTTTGTCTCGTTTGCCTACTCTGGAGCATGCAACATATAATTGTCCTTCTTTAGGGGTCCCTTTCAAATCTATGACACTATATCTCTCTGTGTGTGAATCATATACATCTATCTATATCTATGACTGGATGGCTCTTTGTCGGGAGGGCTTTGATTATGTTTTCTTGCCCTGATGAAGGAAGCTGGACTGTCCACCAAACCCTTCTAGTGTTTTTTGTTGGTCATGGTAGTCTTGTGTGCCAAGTTTGGTTCAATTCCATCGTTGGTGGAGTTCAGAATGCTCTTTGATTATAGGTGAACTATACATCTCAGCAACTACAACTCCTAAATGGTGAAATCAATTTTTGAGTGATGGTCACTCCTTGGGTTAGTAGGTGTCTTGTGGCAAATTTTGGTGGCAATTCATCCAGCAGATTTTGAGTTATGATGTCACTCAAAACAAACAGAGTATATATATCTATATAAATAAAAATGCAATGTTCATTTGTGGAATTAACAGAACTCAAAAAGCACTGGATGAATGGACACCAAATTTGGACACAATTCACGTATCAGGCCAACAAGTGACCATCACTCATAAAACACTAAAAAACACAGTGAAAGGGACTTAAAAAGCCTTTTTTTTAAAAAAAAACAATTACAATGCATGTGCAAAACCACATATATACACAAACACACATATACACAGAAGGGGGATGGGAGGAAGGAAGCAAGGAAGCAAGGAAGGAAGGATGGAAGGAAGGAGAGGAGAGGAGGGAGAAAAAGAGTGAAAGAAGAAGGAGAGAAGAAAGTAAGATAGAGAAGGAAGGAAAGAGAGAAGGAAATAAAAAGTGAAAGGAGGAAGGAAAGAGAGAGAGATGGAAGGAAGGAAGGAAGGAAGGAAGGAAGGAAGGAAGGAAGGAAGGAAGGAAGGAAGGAGAGAAGGAACGAAAGAGAGAAAGAGGAAGGGAGGGAGGGAAAGCAGCCTCAGCAAAATATTCTTTCAGCAGGAATCCTTAAATTTTACTTCCATTTTACAATTCAAGAAAAGCAGCTATTATTTCACTTTTTACTAGCTTTGCTCATTATAAACAGTTCCTTGAGCAGCTTCCTCTGCCCAGAACTTCTATCTGATAAAGAGATGCATCCAGCACAAAATCTATCTAATTATCGGCATCCATCATTTGAAACCTAAATTTCAAAAACAGCAAACTTCCCATTCCCTCATCCTGGTTTATTTTTTTCAAAGAAAAAAAAAACCCCGTACTTGTGTAAAAATACATGCCTTAGGCAATTCATTTTTTAGAACTCAGGTATGGAAATTGTATTTGTTTCTTGTCCGTTAGTTTTTGTGTTGGTTTGTTTTCTGGAACACAGATCGTTTGCATTTCTGTAGGTCACGGTGGCATACATAAAAAAATAAAGCAATAAAACAAAATCAGAAAAGCAAATAAAAACAAAAGCAGCAAAAAGAACAAACCAGATCAAGCAAATGCCTTCTGGAATAAGTAGATTTGCGCTGTTTACAAAACATGATTGCAAACCACCTCAAGGACTTTGTTCTAAAGACTTGGGGCCATGATAGTAAACCTGTTTTTCTCTCTCTCTTAATTCTTAGTTCTAATTTTGCATTATGAATTGTCTTCTTGTTAAAGCACTCAAGGTAAACATAATGGAGTTGTAAGCATTCCTTAAACTGGACACCACAATAGAGAGGTCCACATTGCATGCACTTGCTTAATATATTGGTTCGACTGGTAGGAGAGGGAGTTGAACTCCTCCAATAAACCTCACGTCTCTTCTACACTGCCATATAATCCAGATTATCAAATCAGATAATCCATATTTGTTGTTCATTCGTTCAGTCGTCTCCGACTCTTCGTGACCTCACGGACCAGCCCACGCCAGAGCTCCCTGTCGGCCGTCACCACCCCCAGCTCCTTCAAGGTCAGTCCAGTCACTTCAAGGATGCCATCCATCCATCTTGCCCTTGGTCGGCCCCTCTTCCTTTTACCTTACACTTTCCCCAGCATAATTGTCTTCTCTAGGCTTTGCTGTCTCCTCATGATGTGGCCAAAGTACTTCAACTTTGTCTCTAGTATCCTTCCCTCCAGTGAGCAGTCGGGCTTTATTTCCTGGAGGATGGACTGGTTGGATCTTCTTGCAGTCCAAGGCACTCTCAGCACTTTCCTCCAACACCACAGTTCAAAAGCATTTATCTTCCTTCGCTCAGCCTTCCCTAAGGTCCAGCTCTCACATCCGTAGGTTACTACAGGGAATACCATGGCTTTGACTATGCGGATCTTTGTTGCCAGTGTGATGTCTCTACTCTTTACTATTTTATCGAGATTGGACATTTCTCTCCTCCCAAGAAGTAAGTGTCTTCTGATTTCCTGGCCACATTCTGCATCTGCAGTAATCTTCGCACCTAGAAATACGGCCTCCACATTTTCTCTCTGTATTTTCCAGTTGTCAATCATTCTTGTTGCCATAATCTAGGTTTTTTTATGTTTAGCTGCAACCCAGCTTTTGCGCTTTCTTCTTTCACCTTGATTAGAAGGCTCCTCGGCTCCTCCTCGCTTTCGGCCATCAGAGTGGTGTCATATTATCTGCTTTCAATTGGATTATATGAGTTTCCACTGCCATATAATCTGGTTCAAAGCAGATCATCTGGATTGTATAGGGCAGTGTAGATGGGGCATCAGTCCTTGGGCAGGTATATATTGAGGAGGTGCTCCTTTTGAAAATGATTTCAAATGGGTCCCATCATATGACTTTGCCCCATCCCAACAGTATTCCATCAGAATCTGTCTGCAAAGCATTACAGAATTATTTGTAGATGGCATTCTAATTGTGTTTTTTTAATACTATGGATTCTTCCATTGCTGAAGCACTGTTTTTGCACATAATAGAAAAATCTGTATGCATCCCTTCATAAACAATACTTTTCAAAAGGACTTGGGGGATGTAGTGGTGTTTTGAATGGATTACAAGGAGCCAGCCTTCTGTGGTGTGATGAGTCAAAGTGTAGTATTTTCAAATCATAAGAATCATAATAATCAGGTGTGATAAGGAGAGCGTGTGTCCCATTTCAATACAGTATGCATCTACGAGGGGTATTTTTAAGTAAGGTTCGTTTGAACATAAGTACACAATGAAAGTTTATTTCAAAAAAGTACATTTATTTTCAGAAAGTACATACTTCACTCTATTTTTCGACATAGTTGCCAAGTTTGTTCAAACACTTATCATACCTCTAAACCAATTTTAAAATACCCTCTTCATAAAATACCCTCTTCATAAAATACCCGCCTGCTCCGATAACCAAGAGTTCACTGTAATCAAAGAAGGGAGACCGGAGCGGTCCTCATCATGGACGTTGTCACGGCCCTCTTTGAATTGCCGTACCCACTTACGCACTTTGCTTTCACTCATAACAGTATCACCGTACACTTCACAAATCTGTCGATGAATTTCTGCAGCAGGCAGGTTCCTTGCTGACAAAAACCATATCACTGAGCGAACCTCACATGCGGAGGATGAGTAGATAGTCTTAAACATTTTTAAAGCACAGAACAGAACCGTACAGGTTAGCTACAGAGCGGAAACTGAGCACAGTTGTTCCCGAGGCATGCCGGTACACGACGCACGCACTTGTTGTGGTATGCGTGCAAACTACTAGTGTCTACAACAAAATGGACCTTACTTAAAAAATACCCCTCGTAGTTCTAAAAAAGACTATGAGATGCATATTGATACAAACGGATTATATCCCAATGTGATAAGGTCCTTAGACTGATATTGTGTGGCTTCTAGATGCTATATGAAACATAGTGTCCCAAATAATATGGAGGAAACTACCAAAGAGAAACTCTGTCTATACTCAGTTTGAGAAACATCTCCACCTCATTTCTCTCAGTGTTCACATCAATGTATGATGTATTATAAGTCCATTACTTCCTCGAGACAGCAATCTGCATGCTGTGTATATGCGTGTCAATTTTCCATGAAATGTGAAGACACCATTCATGGTATGTCGTCCACTTTACAGTGTTTTGTATGCCATTTTCTGAGCAAAATTATAAGCCATTGGGTTACTTGTCCACATTCTGTCAGTCAATTTCTTTACGCTGTGAACTTTTAAGTAGAGAATGACAGTCTGTCCTCATAACATTAACAATTTTAAACAGCAAGCTTCATTATCCATGGTTAAAGGGATTTGTCTCTTTCCTGAGCAGAACAGAATGAAGGGAAATAACAGCAAGGACATTTACTGGGTTAGCTAATGCAAGAACGAGGTATTATTCCACAGGTATATTATTGACGCTACCAATTTTTCAAGCTTCTGAGATTAGCGAGATCAAGACACCTCGGGTTCCCTGCTTGATGCTCTGTAAGTCAATCTCCAGTGACTGTTATTATTGCTAAATTAATAAGTGCATTAATATTCTTTCATTCCACCCCCTTTGCTGCAGCTGTTACCACTATCTCTTTAAAGCGTGATTTTCAAGGAAATCTTGAAATGTTCAAATGCTGCTTTCACATCTAAGGCAAGCAAATGCTTAGTGATGTTTTCCTAAAGTCTCCCAAAAGACATTTCGCCAAATACACTTTTAATGAGCTACTGTCTCTCCTTACTCTTTCAAACTTTAGCCAATCTGTAAAAGAGCAGAAAGTCCCCTGCATCTTGTTGCTTTAGGCAAGCAGTTTGCTTCCAGAGCACCTTCGCTGTTCACGTAATGAACAGCTGCTAACATCTTATTGCCCTTGGCAAGTCATTCCAGCTTTCATCCTTGAGAGAGATAGCAATGATTTTTCTATGGCAATGGCTTCCTTAAGTGGAAATCTCATTCAGTAATGCTCATGGCCAAAGTGAGATACATCTGAAAGCTCTTTGTTCTCTTCTCTAAATTACCCTGGTTGGTCGGTGACATCTGGCCAATTTCCTTTCTAGATTTCCCACAAGCATAGCCTTCTTAGTCCATGGATTTTCCTCCCACTATTGCTTTCATCTATTGAAAATTGGATTGTGAGATTATGTGACTGAGGAACCATTGGTTCTCCAGATGTTGATGAGCTACTACTTCCATCATTCCTCACCACCAGCTATACAGATAGGGATTGCAATCTAAAAAACAACCAGAACACACTCTGCAACCCTCCTGAAGAAATACATGTTTCTGCAAAGGAGTTCCTTGGTCCATCAATTCCACCAACTAGACTAACCAAAGCTCTGAGTGATCTGAACTGCTGATATGGAGATATTGGAAATATAGATATGTATACATATATTGTATATACATTACAAGCACTGAAATGTGGAAAAAATCAGGTTCTCTCTGTATTAGAAAGCCAAGCTGACAGGCCAGAAAGAATGCTGAAGGAGATCTGTGTTGAAAGGGAGAAGGGGGGCATGTTATCTATACAGAGACTGGTACAGCTTAGCACAGGCCATACCTTCTTACTTCTAAAAGTAAGGAGTTTCTCTCTCTCCTTCCTGACAAGTCAAAAGTAGGCCCCTGATGGATCTGTGTAAGCTGAATCCTAGTTATCTCTAAGCTGCTCCTCAGAAAAAAAAATGAAGACATGTCGCTTGCACGTAGAAGATATAATATGATATTTCTATGATGCTTTAAGGTGATGTAGTGATGATGTTAACATATGTAGAAGCATGTTTCTTTGTTTGCCTGCATTTGAAGATGTATAAAAGGGAAAGTCAACCCTTTATTGGGGCTCTGGTTTGATTTTGGATGCAATTCCATGCCAGGGTCTCAGCTGAAAATAAAGATGTACTTTTCTGCCTCATACAAAGGATTGCTCTTGGTATTATCTCTCAGCCACAACACTGCAGGTAGACAAACATTTATTTGTATTTACAGAAAGCCAGAAGTAATACTATCATTCCTTTTGCTTATACTTAGCAAAATGAATGATAGTATTACTTTTGCTCCATGTTCAATCTGATTTGACAGGTTTGTGGTAGCTGAAACACTTGCAAAGGCTATTTGATCCAATCATAGTAATAGAAATACTATACAATAAGATCTCCGTATTCATCAGATCAGTTTCCACCATTTAATTTGTCCGAAATACACCCTCTCTAGCCGTTTTCTAGTTCTTCCAGGGCAATGCTATGGTATTGCAGTAGGGTTCGCTATTATCCATTGTCTTGCATATCCATGCAATGGAGACAGTGAGGAGTTGTACTGAACTACGTTATAGTGCTATTATGTATTTAAAAATTGAATTATGGCCAGGGTTACAATATAATGACAGACAAATGAATTGCAAAACAGATTTCCTATATAAGCCCTTCATATATATATATATTGCTTTGGGGATGGGGTTTGGGGGAAGGTGTAATGTAAATAATAATGTAAATACATAAATAAATATAAAATATTCGAATTGGAAGATACTGGAGAGTTGCCAAATCATAGCAACACATAACAGATAATCAAATGTGCTCCAGTCTCTCCCCAAAAGTATATAGATTTTGCCATTTTCCCTTCCATATACTAAAAAAAAATCTAAAGGGGATTTGTGAGTACTACCATTGAATGATTGCAAAAGCCACATAAATACAACTTTTTGAAGAAAGAAAGCAACAGGAATAAAGGAGGAGGTGGACTATCATAAGGATAACGTAATTGAGGCTAAACATGAATTTTCAAAAGACGTACAACTCTGCATATTTGACTGTATTTTTAAAAAACCAGTGTTTGGATTCAGTTTTACAATGTCCACATTTCTGTACATTTTTCTATTGACTACATTGTGTTGGCACACATTTTCCAAATGCACACTTTTTAATTGTGTGCATTTTCCAAAGGTACACATGATGTTTGGATTGTTTCACCTCACACCTCTTCAAAACACATTACATGTCTAAGCAATGGAAAAAAAATATGTGCTGTGTTCTATTGCCAGTTTCAGACAGTGGAAAAATTGATGGCTTTGGAAGAAAATGCTAAACCATGCATTTTTTCCCTGCCCAGAAATGTAATTTCAAATTTGATCACCCTAGGAGCCAACAGGACTCATTTGGGTGAGAATTTTGATATCTCAAAGGAAACTGAGAAATAAAAGATTGTCTAAGATAGTGCCCATTTTGCCCCCTGCTTCTATTGGTGAACTGTGGTTGTCTCATGAGTAAAAAAAATATAGCAGGTATTTAAAATGCAAAGCATCACTAAAACAATTTGGGACAGGAGGAAAAAAACATCATTCCAAACTGCACTGTAAAGCAGGCAGGGAATTATTAGGAGATGAGATGCAATTTCTCATATTGACCTGAATCAAGACGGTGAGGATGACACTTCTGCTCTGAATAAATAAAAAAAAATCCTACAAAGGGATGTTTAATGACAGCCTATGGATAGAATCTGAGCTTTCCATCTTAACTGTAGGCTGGCACCTCTATCAGCTCCAGGTACCCATTAATAACGTTAGCCTCAGAATGCCAAGGACGGCACTACAAAGAGGAAAGAGTGCCACCTCTTGAAGAATACATATAACTGCACCACTACAAATTGTTTTACTGCATTTAATAAATGAAGTGATCTTTATGAATATCATAAACCAATTTCATTTAGTCTCTCTCATCAGTGCATCACAAAGCACTCACAATAATCCCTGGCACTGACCACCCACACTTAAAAAAACACCCTTTTATCACTATGTTTTATTTGCTTTACAAGCTATTAAAATGTTTTTTGGTATGTTTGTTGTTACGTGCATCGGCCCATGGCAACCCAAGGAATGAGGGACCTCCATGTAACCTGCTTAGGTCTTGCAGACTCAGGGCTGTGGCTTCCTGTATTGGGTCTACTGTACCAGAAGTTCCAACTTTATTTGCTTTGTATTAAGTGTTTGCTTGCAGCCCAAGGTTTGGGATTCTGCAGAAGGGTGGCTTCCTGTTAAAGTTTGCAGTTATAGGGCAGGCCCCCTGTCCATCATCATTAAGTTCTCTAGTCCCGCCCCCTTTTGGGTTTAGAGAAGGGGAGCCATTTTTAGTTAGTCTCAGCAAGGAAAGTCAATGTACAGGACGTGTACAGATTTCTCCTGTACAAAGGCTTCAACCCTTAAGACTTCCTGGGGGAGAACAGCCTTAAGAGCATCTAAAGATTCCCAAAGGTTCCCAGGGAAACAGCCTTACAGTCCTGAGGAATTTCGGAGGGAATAACAGCTTTAAACATCAAGAACTCCAGCTACGTGACTACAGGCCTACTGGTAGGTCCACTCGGTTTTGAGACGCAGTTCATCCTGGTAGTGGATCCACATCAGGTTTAGGATCACAGTTAGCATGGGAGAAGTTTGGAAAGGGATTTTCCTTTAGAGTAAAGGTAACAGTAAGAAGTCACCAGTTGCACAAAAACCTGGAAGCATTTGTTTAACCTTTTGAAGACAAAAGAAGTTTCTGTTGATTGTTCACCAACAAAAGACTTTGTTATATTTAACAAGCCCTCTAGAGACTGTTTATGGTGAAAATCCTTAAGAATTTCTCTTCGGGCCTCCTGGCTTCCCACTGGGCTAAAGTTGCACATCCTGTTTTAAAGGCAATTTGTTTCAAGCCCACCACGCGACAGAACAATTAATCTGCAATACATCTTTCTCTTTCCCTACTGCCTTCTATCTTGCCAAGTATTATTGTCTTCTCTAGCATTGTAACTTTTCATGATATGACCAAAACACAACAACTTCAGTTTGGTCACTGTGGCATCTAGAGAGAAGTCAGGATTCATCAGCTCTAGGACCTATTTATTAACCTTTTCAACAATCCACAGTATCTGTAGAACTCTTCTCCAGGACCTTGTTTCAAAAGAGTTTTTTTTATATATATCAGCTTTCTTCACTATCCAGCTTTCAGAACCATACATAGGACCTCACATTGGAATATTATCCATTTATATCAGTATGCATCCCGTATTTTTTAGGACTGGATGAATACTATATTGAGATGAGATGTATACAGTAGGCTTGGGTAACCACGGAAAAAATTGGTTCTAAACTCGTTTCGTTTTTAGGGGGCCCTTGCGTTTTGTTTTTTTTTAATAATTCCGAAATTTCCCTTTAAAAAAATTTGAAATTTACGAAATTTTGTAAAATTACGAATCGATTCGTTATTGGGGAACGAGATTGCGCAATATGCTAAAAAAACCCTCCAAATGGGACAGGAGGAACTTCTGAAGCTTCCCTCTCCCTCTGTTGTTGACTGTTGGTGTGATAAAAAAAAACAACAATTATAAAACTTGCACCAGACATGCGAAAATAATTACAAAATAATTACGAAATAATTACGAAATAATTTCTAAATAATTACGAAATAAATTGAAAAAATTGTTTCGAATCTTTATTACTCCTCACACAATTCCTGCATGGCTCAATATTGGATCGTAAGATAATTTAAATACGAATTAATAACGAATTACGAAATTAACAAACGGAACCGCCCAAGCCTAGTATACAGGGGCGGCTCAACCCATTACGCAAAGTAAGCATTTGCAGTATAGTTGATTTTGCCCAGGGGTGCTCTTGAGGCGCTCTTGGGGGAAAATAGACCTTGACATATGCGAGTTGTAATTACTGGGATGTATAGTTCACCTACAATCAAAGAGCATTCTGAAATCCACCAATGATGGAATTGAACCAAATATGGCACACAGAATTCCCATGACAAACAGAAAATATATATCAATGATTGGGGAGGGGGGAATACTGTTTGCTTACCGTTGAAAATTACCTAGGGGCGCCTCTGGATGTATACTCTCCTCATCACACCTGATTATTATGATTCCTATGATTTGAAAATACTGCACACCAGAGAAGGTTGACTCCTCTCAATCCATTCAAAAAAACCCTACAGCACTCTATGACCTTTTAAAGTATCATTGCTGATGGGATGCATACAGATTTTCCTATCACACAAAAAAACAGTGCTTCAGCAACAGATGAATTCAAACTATTTAAAAAAAACACTACTAGAATTCTGTCTACAAATAATCCACTTCTGCGATGCTTTGCAGACAGATTCTGACAGAATACTGATGTAATAAGGCAAGCGTCATGTGATGGGGCCCATTTGAAATCACTCTCAAACAGTCTCAGAAACACAATATTTCCTAATATGATAAAGTCCATGGAAAGTGGAAATAAAATGACATGAACAATCCTAACTTTAGTTATGCATCTTTACACTTTAGGATTTTGTCTAGTTCTGTCATACCACCCGTCCGCACTGCCATATAATCCAGATTATCAAATCGAGTACTCCACGTTATCTGCTTTGAACTGGATTATATGAGTCTACACTGCCATACAACCTGGTTCAAGGCAGATAATCTAGATTTTATATGGCAGTGTAGAAGGGGCCATAGCTGCCCTTCCTAGTTTGGGTGTCGTCTGATTTCTTGATTGCAATCTCCTTTCTTATTAATGACTGAGCCACAAAGAATAAAGTCTTAAGCTATTGCAATGTCTTCATTGCATAGTTTACATTTATGTAAATCAATATGTGGGCATTGTTTCTGCTTTCTTAATATTCAGCTGTAATCCCACCCCTGCACTCTCTTCCTTGGCTAGTAAAGGCAAGGACAGATTACTAATAGACAGCTGCAATTTGAAATTCTTCAAGTCTTTTCATCAACAAAATAAAGCATGCAAAGGAAGGGGAGCTTTACTGTTTCAGAGCAGGGATTCATCTAGTGAGGTGGATGTCTGTAGCCTTCTAGAACTTCTTGGGCTGCAACTCCTATCATTTTTCACTGGTTGTGTGGATTTGGGCAGTACAACAACAACTGAAGAGATACAAGGTGCCCATACCAATTTATTCTAGCATTCAGCTTCTGAACATGGCCACCTTTCAAGAAGGGTCAGATGATATATCACCAACACTTGATTTTCTGAACATTGATTTTTTTTCATAACTAAGTAGATCTATTTAGAAAAATACAGGGATTTTTCTTTATCTTTTTAAATTATGAATTTCAACTTACATTCAGGTACAAATTAGGTCAGAAAAGGACCAAACCGGTCTGAACTGTATCACAGCTAAACATACATCAAGCACCAACTGAACTAAGGAGTCCTGTACAGTCATTGTCAAGATCAATGCTTGAAAAGGAAGCAAGTGCATATCAATGCTCATCCCTTCCATCAGAGGTGATTCGATGGCTCTATTGTGTGCTGTGTCAACATGACTCAGGCTGGTGCCTAAATATAGCAGTTATGTAGCCCTTGTCACAAATTATGTGGCCTTCAATTGCCTTCACAGAAAACAGTGCTTTGTCAATGGAGAGAATGGATCGTTTGGGTGAAGGAGCAGCGTGGTTCAAACATCAGCAAAATATTATAAAATATGCAAAGGCAAGTATGCTGAAGAAAAGACTTGAAAGTTGCTATTAAGTGACAAAGTATGTGCCCTTAAAGATCAGAAACAGGAGCTCTTGCTTTAACACCAACTTGCTCATTCTAGAAAAATTCTAATGTGAACAGAATCTAATTTCTGTTTTGATCATGGAAAAGGAACATAAACAATACCAGTATCACATCAGACACCTTCTGTCCAACTAGACCAACTAGACCAACATGGGTAATGTACTAAAACTGTGCGATCAATGAAAAAAAAGTTTCAAAACTCATTACAAAATTAGGGGGCATCAGTGTTTCATTTCTAAAGTGTTTCCAAAGTATCTTTAGTGAAAATTTTGTTACTATAATAAGAGTAACAACATTTCCTTACTTTTTGTTATACTAATTGCACAAGTGGGAAAATTCGGGGGCTCATATCTCCCTCATTTTTACAACTATTGGCTTGAAACTTGATACCATGGTAGAACACATCTATCACTGTTGGGCCATCAAGTTTCAGAACATTTCACTTATCCACAGATTTTGAGAGAATTTTCAAAATTTTAAAAACCAATATTTTTTTAAAAAAAAAACCTAAAAGAGCTATCTCCTTGAATTTTCTATACAGTGACACAAGATAACAGGATCATTACCCCCCAACTTTCAGAAACCTTCACACATCTGATTTTAGGGAATTTTTTAAAGTTTGAAAAAAACTTTTAAAAAAGCCTTAACAGCTATTTCCTTGAATGTCTCTTGTATTAACCAATAGAACTTCCATTTAGGGATTTCTTCCCAGCTCAGCACATAGATTTACTAACTAGAAGAATCAATAAATCCTCCTCTTTGTAGATTCAACAATTCATTGGAACTCTGGCTGGCTGCTGCTATGGAGGGATAAATTTCTCCCCTATCCTGATTGGGGCCTTCTGATGCTGAGCAGAATTCTGGGAAACGTAGTTTAGGGCAAGGCCTTAGAATTCTCTGGCATAGGGCTCCTTGCCTTTCCAAACTACATTTCCCACAATTCTGTGCTTTCTCCGTCTCTTTCCCTGTGAAGTCTGCTTTCTCCCTGCTGCTTCCCTCTCCTAATGGTGAGAGGCCATTAATTTAAAGAGGAATAGCAGCCTTTTTGGCTTTGTTTTGGTTGCTTGTGCTGAAAATGAACTTGACTTTGGGAGGCTTCCAAATGAAAAAGTATTGGACATGTTTCAATTCCTATATTTTTTGTGAGCCAGGCTCACATATCAGATATTGCATCATAAGTATGAATTTAATGAATTTGATCCAACTAATGAGGACTAATGATAATTTTGCACAGCCCTACTATGTACTACATGCAGCTCTAGAGGTTCCCAGTATAACCCAAAGTGGTTTTAAAAAACACACTTGAAATGCCTCCCTATATTCTTTACGAGGTTGGGGAGCAATTCTACTGTGCTTTTGGTCCCCATGAATGGTATACCTCCAGATTAGGTCTTTTTAATAACCTGCAGGTAAATTGCAAGATACTTTTGTTGGTGTTTTTAAGGTATTGTATCTCCAGGGTCTTTAAAAAAAATGGGAATAGATAGTTGATTCACACATATCTAAGATAGTGCAGAGGAGCAATTTAATATTTTTGAAAGTTGGGGAATGAAGGGTTGAAGATAGTTTGGTCTCTGTATTGCAGAAAGGATTTTGAAGCCCTAAATCTTTGGAGACATGCCACATTTGATCTACAGGATGATCCACTGCTGAAAACCTCAGTGGGACTGGAAGCATTAGAACCTAAGTACTATAAACAACATTACACATACTGTAGTTACTCCATATGTGAGGTGGGAATGCGGAAAGAAGAAAAAGATGTCACCATGACACTTCTAATAGACTTACTAATTGCATTAGTGCCTGGACTCAATACACACAAATCAGCTCATGTGATTATTCTAAGCTTCAAAGAAGGTGCTGATGACACAAATAAGGATGACCTTACCATCAGTGGCTTTATCGTGGAGTGAATTTGAATATGCAGCTGCTATTTTGCAACAACATTTTGTATCTCAGGCACTAAAGATTCCACTGTTTGCCACTCTATTAAACTTTGTGTAAAAGTTAAGTGAAATTTCCAAACCTAACCAGCTGCAGATGAAGGGCAGACTGTGGGATTATCAGTTGCTTAATTTATATGAATCAACAATGTGGAAAGGAAGGGGATCCAATAAAGAAAGGACAGGTCACCTCAATGACCATGAAAGCCCACTTCTTCTCAATTACTAAGAAATACCCCTATGACTTTTGACTGTTTCATATGACAGACAACAAGAAAGTATCTACAAAAGTTGTATATATACTAAGCAACAAAAAAAATGATACTGAAGTTTGCCTGCCAGATTTTGGTCCCAATGTATTTAACGCCACTGCTATTGACAATTCATCATCAGTTAGAGTCAATATTTTTATAGATTAAATTGATACTCATTCATCAATGACAACATGAATCACTCTCACAGAAAGTACAACCTGACACTTGAACATAAATGTTCACCTGCCTGATCATACAACTTATGGGAAGGTAGTAGCTGATCCACCTTTATCTTCCCTTGGACCATGTCATAATGAATGTAGAGTTGACCATCATCATCATGTCTTCCTGTATACCGTCGAGATGTAATCCAATAATAACAGATGTCGTTGGATTACATCTCATATAAATTCCAACCAGAATTACCAATGGCCAAAGATGATAAAAATGGCTTGATGGCTAACATTCCCCAAAACATTTTATTCCATGTATCCATGACATAGAAAAACAAGCATCGGTTATCCACATTTTGAAAGAAAGGAGAGAAAACAGAATATATTTTGCAGCAGTTGATGCACACTCTCCGCTAGATGTTGCCAAATGGAAATGCCATTCACCTTTCCTTCTACTAATGCAAAATTGCTTCCTCTGCAGTAGAGCGACATATGATGGACATTATTATTAATGTGTGTCCAAATTAAATAATGGCCAAACATGAGTAATCATTGGTGACAAGCCTGTGTGTGAAATAGGAAAGCAACTACACTGAAAAGTCCCTGATAAACATTGTGAACAGTAAGTTGTCTTAGTGATGGGATCCCATCCTACTGATATGTTTCAAATATAGTCAGAAAGTGGATGTTCTGGAATTCTAATAAATGTTGTTGTGACAAGCTGATATCTTGTCAGTAGAGGAGAGTAGAATAGAACAGAACAGCTTTATTTTTCTTTGTGCTATTGCACAACGAAATTACACGCCTTTCCTCACACACACCACAAAACACAGCTATCCCTCCACACCCCAACCATAACCACAACTCAATGCCACATCAGTGTGAAAACACAGAGTTCAACATAGCAATAGCTCTAGGATAAAAACTATCCTTTAGTCTGTTTGTCCTTGTCTTTGTCACCCTATACCGTCTGCCTGATAGCAATTTTAAAAAAAAAAGAATATGCCAGGTGAGCTGGATTCCCAAGAATGCTCTGAGCTTTCTTAAGGCATCAGGAATTATAAAGTTCTTCCGAAGAGAATCCAAGGTCCATGAGTTTACACACCAGTCTATGTGGAAGGATTGTGTTGAACACAGAACACATAGTTCCACCATAGTTCCACCATAGTTTCAGGTGGGTCAGAGCAGTGTGGAGAATTATGGCTATGGTGTCCTCTGTCAATCTGTTGGCTCTATATGCAAATTGATGTTTATCCAGTGCATGTGGAAGGCAAGAAATGATATGCCTACAGACCATTTTTTTCAAAGCATTTCAGGATGATGAAAGTGAGTGGCATTGGTCTGTAGTCCTGAAAATTCCCAGTAGGGAACTTCTTTGGTACTGGAACAATGATGAAGGCCTTAAAACAAGATGGAGTAATAGACTGAAATAAAGGCCTCTTAAAAGTCAGAGAAAAACACCAGCAAATTTGTCAGCACAGTCTTTAAGCACCCGACCAGAAATGCTATCTGGTCCAGCGGCCTTCCTAGGATTCGCCTTTCAAATCCTGTCCTACTGCTTCACATGTCAAGAAAATACCATGTTCCTGAAGTGTATCTTGCTACTTTGCACATCCTTCAAAATAAAGTATATTGAGAACATTAAGATACTATCAGTACAGTTTCTATACTGGAACACAGTAGTTTAATTAGAAAAACCTTTTTCAAGTGAGTCTTTGCTCATTCCACTTTTAAAAAGCATGCGAGTACTCTTAAACAGGGGAGACAACATGGTATAGTGATTTGAGACTCTGGAGAACAAAGTTTGAAACCCCATTCAAATGGCTTTGGGCAAGTCAAACACTCTCAGCCTCAAAGGAAGACAGAGGCAATCCCACACCCTGAACAAATCTTATCAAGAAAACCCCATGATAGACCATGTATCAAAACCAACTTGGAGACCCACCAGGACTGCAAATTTCCAATATCACTTCTGTAACCATATGTAAAACATTGTGGAAACATATGAACACGAGGAATTGTTTTTCGGATAATTAGTGCATCTCCTTTAACATTGTTAACGTTGACCGCTTTGGGTCTCCAGGGTTTCAAGAGGTGTCATGGTCTGAACTGGAGGCCTTCTGCATTTAAATATGTGAGTTGGGAAATGGCAACTTCATACTGGTTGGGAGCCTCATCAATGAAATCCTCAACAATGAAATAGCTCTACTCAAATGGATAGTGGCACTCCCTAGTCCCAAAGATGCTAAAGCCATTCAAACATGGTTCATCAGGATGCACTCAAAACAACTGATCAGTATGCTTTAATATACAAGGGAACACATCTGAGAAGGATTTCAGTTCTTGTTAGATCAGCAAACTTTAGCCTTGGAAGTCACCTATGGCAGGCCATTTTGACTAAAATGGACAGACAGCATTATACTGATATTTCTAGCTAACTTTCTTTTATTAATATGTCCTGGGACACAGAGAAAAGAATCTAAGGGCCCTTCCACACTGTTCTTATATCCCAGGATCTGATCCCAGATTATCTTCTAATCCCAGACTATCTGTCAGTGAATACTCATATAATACAGTTTAAAGCAGATAATCTGGGATCTGATCTTGGGATATAGGACAGTGTAGAAGGGGCTAAGAAACATAAAACTGAACTGAGCAGGTCCCAAATTTTTCTGGCTTCTGGGAAAATAATGCACATCATGATCTCACTAGCTTATGTTCGAAGTTAAACAAATTATTTCCAATTTCACCTGAAAGTCAGAAAGAGACCATGGAGTGGCCTTCTGGGAGTGCCTGTTATGGGGCAAGGCATGACAGGCCACAGCCCAGTAGTATCAGAAGGTCCGTTGCTAATTAGAAGTTATTACCTTGACACTGTTAAATTCAAGATGCTAGGCCCTCCTTTCCTATTTAGAGGATCATCTCAGCAGAAGAGAAGATTCCTAGACAGCTGTGTGGTGTTCCCACTATCACTGCAGACAGTCTCAACCTCTTGGATGTAGATCAATGCAAAGCAGGGTTGCCAGGTCATGGCTATCCTAGACTCTGGGATTTCAAGGGTAAAGCCTGTGACTTAGAGATAAACCATTGTGATGTCAAAGGAGGTATCAATGGCAATATTACATGAGTGGTGTTACAGGGATCACATCCCTGGTGATCTCATTAAGCATGACAGCTCAAGCATCAATCACAACTGTAGCAATAATGCCACTCAAATACTAAGCCTAAACAATGAAGAAAATATATATACACACACTTTTCAAGGCAGCATTCTCTCCCTGAAAATCCCAGCCCTTCTCCCTGAGACTACAAGATCGCTTTCTCCCATATAATCCATCCTGGCCATTTAGGTCTGCTGAGGGGACATTTACTTTAACCAGCCAAAGCCTGATGCAACCATTACCCAGAGAAACTTTTCATTGGCTTCTCTGAGACTGTGGAATTATCTGCCAGAAGAGATCTGACAGCTAAAAGAGAGAATCCTATACCGTGAGCAAATGCACACACAAACCGAGCAAAGACACCCAAAAGAGTGTGAAAAGCAGGAAATCTTTAAAAGAAAAGTTCATACTCTAAGTAAGAAATCTAGGGCCCTTCCACTGTTAATGTTTTGGATTGGCATGTTTATAATGTTATTGCAGTTTCTCAAGTTTCTCCTGTCATGGAAAAAAAAAGATTTGTGTAACAACCTCATCAGATTTGCTGCCAGAATTACCACACATCACAGCAAATCTGGTGGTAGCCGGGGAGCGGAGGGACCCGTCACCTCACACCCTGCATCCCCTGGCTTCCCCCCTACTTCATCCCACCCAGCTTCCCCCCATTCACTTCTATTGAACACAGGAAGTGTCCTATGTTGCCATTGAGGTGGCATGGGCCAGTCCCTTGATAGTTTTATTGTGGAGCCCTGCTGGAAGTAGTTTTATGCCATGGGATGGAAGCCAGCAGGCTCCATCACAAAACTATTGAGAAACAGGCACATGCCGTCAGAAATATCCCATATGATGAGGCCGTAAATTGGTCACATTCAGAAACATCAGGATCCACAATTTAAGAAGCAGTGGATATTCTGGGATATAGCCTTATATCCCAGAATATCAAGGCAGAAAACCCCAGAATATCTGCTTTGAACTGGGTTATCTGAGTCCACACTGCCATATATTCCAGTTCGAAGCAGATAATGTGGGATTTCATTCAGCTGTGTGGAAGGGGTCCCATATCAGCAAAAAGATGTTTCTTTTACTTGAAGGCACCACCTTCAGGCATTCCTTAGTAAAGTTTCAAAATTACAAAACAACCTAGGTCATATTCAGCCAAGATTAAAAGAAATGTAATTCTTTAACACACATATTTCCTATGCTACCCGTTTTACAGATTAATGCTACCGGGAAGGGGGGTAGCAGGGAGTTTAGACCACTGCTTCTTAAATTGTGGATCCTGATGTATGCAACATGGGAAGCCTCTCATGTTGCTGCCACCATGGCTCACGGCACTCCCTGTTCACTTCTGCCACAGAGCATCACCGGAAGTAGATCTATGGCATGGGATGGGAACTGGTGGGCTCTGTGCCGCAAATGAAAAAGGAACATTGTACTGTGCCTGTCTGATGAAGTCACGATTGAGAAGCTGGCTTTCTCTCCCTTCCATCTTTGCCACCCTCCTTCCTTCAACTCCATTCATTCCAAAGTCTAAAATTTTCAAAACTATTCACTAGACATGTGCACTGAACTGTTTCCCTTCATTTTATCCATTCTTTTATTACTTTTGTTACCTTTGGTAGCACATAACGGAAAGGCCCCTCCTGATACAAAAATAAGCTCAACACGAAAGCAAGCAAGAGCTAAACCCGGCTTCTTGCCTACTTTTCATGAGCAGCCTTGTTGCCTTGGAAAGAGTGCATGTGACATGCAGGCCCAGAAAGCACACACACCTGCCTGCAGCCAAGCACCTCCTTTGGAGTAAACTTGCCTCTTTGCCTTGGAAAGTGCATGTGGTGTACATGTCTAGAAAGCGAGCATGCCTGCCTGCAGCTGAGTGCCTCCTCTAGAGTAAACTTGCCTCCTTGCCTTGGAAAGTGCATGTGGCATGCAGGCCCAGAAAGTGCGTGGACGTGCCTGCAGCTAAGCACCTCCTTTAGAGTAAGAATCCGGTAAAAATGAAGCCTTCTTAAAGCATGCACCTGTCTACTCCTCTAGTAGACAGGTGCTAGAGGAGTAGAGTAGCACCTGTCTACTCTACTCCTCTAGAGTAGATCTTCAATGCTTGAAATGATGGGAAGGGGAGTCTGGGAAGTGCCCCCCCTCCCCCCGCATAATGGTCTGATAGAAAACTGATCTTTTGGCACCCCAGAGAGAAAAAACAGATATCTGCCCTCCCAATTTCAGGAGGCTCCCAAAAAAATGGATTGGGGACCCGGCCGAAAGCCAGGACATGAAACAGGTCAAGATTTACCCCGAATGCACAACCCTAGTATTCTCTGCAGGTTCTTCTGCAGAGTGATTTCTGGATTCCCATTGTGATAAGCTCCTGATGCTAGGGGAATACAATCCCCATAAATTCTTAAATGTTCTTCCTCATGGTTCTAGTATCGGGTTCAGGAATTGTGATGAAACTACGGGGTGTCTCCTTTTCTCTGCTATGGGAGTACTTTAGCGCTACAGAAGAGCTGCCAAGCATCTGATCATAACTGCTTTGGTACTAACTCTGCTCACTGAACAGGATACAAACATCTCTTTCCCAAATCTAAACTGCTGTTGTTGTTTTCGAAAGCCGCAGCACTAAAAGACGTCCACAACTCCCACTGCAAAACAAACTATGAAGCATTACTAAAAGCTTTTATGCCTCTTTCATAAAGTCAACACAGAGGTCTCCTGTGGGAAATTCCCCACTCATTTTTATAGGATTGCTGTTCCTATTTTTCCTGTTTCAATCTTATTTGAACTTTTAGTTATAGTTATTCTTACTGCTGAGAGAAAATAATTTGTGAGAGATATTGTTGCATTTGTCTCCTTCAAACAGCATCATTTCTACCACCTCGCTGTTTGTAATGACAGACTGCCTATCCGAAAGAGAAAAAAAACATGCCCATTCTTGTTATTGATGATGAAAACCGCAGTCTATATTTGTAGTTGTTTCGTGTGTCTTTGCATGCCTTCTTTTCTTTATCTGTCCAATTATGAAGCAGTAAATAAAGTGAGATAAATTCAGAAGGCAACTTTCACCTAATGTGCAACTTTTATTTTATTTCTTGGAGTTTGCTGTTGATAAAAGATTGGCAGAGTATAGACAAAAACTAAAAATATACAGGTTTCAACAAGATTCATGAAATATCAGGGTGCAGTGGGAGAGAGGAATGTGTCTTTTTCTAGGTTCTATGGAGACAACTAATTGAATATTGCAAAAGTGATGACAATTTAAGTCCTGACATAATTTGAGCAAAAGTACAACAAACTATATCATAACTTTAACCAACAACTATGGTCTTGAATGTTTCCACCAATGAGGTGCCAATGCAGGACTTGGCTGCAGAACTCAGCTTGCGCTGCTCAGATGTACGGCAACATTTTTAAAATCATGTCAGAAGCAACTTGAGAAACTGCAAGTCGCTTTTGGTGTGAGAGAATTGGCCGTTTGAAGAGATGTTGCTCAGGGGATGCCCGGATGTGTTATCATCTTGTGGGAGGCTTCTCTCATGTCCCCGAATAAAAAGCTGGAGCTGACAGACAACAGCTCACCCCATCTCGCGGATTTGAACCAACTACCTTCAGGTCAGCATTTCAGCAGGTACAAGGATTTAACCTATTGCTCCAACATGGCTCCAGATGGAAGAGTAAAAACCCTTTACCATTGATTAAACTGCCAAAGGATGGGAGGAGTCTCAGTCCAACTCTATCTGAAGGGCTATGAATTGCACACCTTCCATTTAAACAAGCTGAGGATCAATTCCGACAAGACAGAGGTCCTCCTGGTCGATCGTAAACCGGATCGGGGTATAAGGTGGCAACCTGTGCTGGATGGGGTTACACTCCCCCTGAAGTCACAGGTCCGCAGTCTGGGTGTCCTCCTGGACTCATCACTTACGCTTGAAGCTGAGGCGTCGGCGGTGGCTGGGAGGGCCTTTGCACAATTAAGACTCATGCACCAACTGCGACCGTACCTCGCGAAGGCGGATCTGGCCAGGGTGGTCCATGCCTTAGTCACCTCCAGATTAGATTACTGTAATGCACTCTACATGGGGCTGCCCTTGAAAACAGCCCGGAAATTTCAATTGGTACAATGGGCGGCAGCCAGGTTACTAACAGGTGCTTTTTACAGGGAGCGGTCAACCCTCCTGTTTAAGGAGCTCCACTGGCTGCTGTTCATTTTCCGGTCCCAATTCAAGGTGCAGGTTCTTACCTACAAAGCTCTGAACAATTTGGCACCCGCCTACCTGCGTGACCACATTTCTGTGTACGAACCCACACGATCTCTTTGATCATCTGGAGAGGCCCTGCTCATGCTCCCACCTCCTTCGCAGGTGCGATTGGTGGGGACGAGGGAGAGGGCCTTCTCAGTGGTAGCCCCTCGACTCTGGAATTCACTCCCTGAAGACATCAGACATGCCCCAACGCTGGCAGTCTTTAGGAGGAGCCTGAAAACCTGGTTGTTCCAGTGTGCCTTCCCAGAATAAGGAAAACTCTTAGCGATATGTCCTCAAATGCACTTTAATACTGATTTAGAATTGTTTATGCACCCTCATCTTCCTTTGAAAATCCTATCCTAGTTTATCTTACCTTGTTTCATGCCCAGCATTTTTAAATTTTAATTACTACATTAGGCCCGGCCATAGGTTTTTAAATGCTGTATGTTATTGTTATGGTTATTGTTTATTGCTTATTGTGTATTTTTTTGTTTTTGAGTTTTATTTCAACTGTTTGTACTGATTATTTGTTATCGCTTTTGTTTATTGATGTGCTGTGCTAAATATAGTGCTAAAGCAATGCTTTTTAAAGTTATACAAGGTGTAGGACTAGCAGGGTTTTCCCCAAAAGTACCACAAACCAGCAACATATTTGTGCCTATTGAATGGCTACAGATACTTTTTTTTCTTTCTTGGACACTTCCAACAAATACTTATGAACTGACACCAATCCACAAACTATTATTTTCAGCACTAAAACATTTCAGAAGTATGGGTTGTAGACAATTTACCTCTGATATGCAATATAAAATGAACATATGTGAGACAGTAAGAATTGGTACTGAAAGACAATATATTTTTGGCTATATTTCTGTTTTATGTAACTATTCTACATGGTCTTGTTTGTGAACCATGGTGAGTATTCTTAAAGTTTTGATATTCTTTACACTCCATCTACATTGATAGTTTGATCTGAATTATATTAGATACTAAACGTCCCAGATACTGTCTTGGAAGCTAAGAGCCAGTCCTTGTTAGTAGTTGTATGGAGGACCATCAGCAAATATCATGTATTGTAGTATATCGCATTTCTGAAGATGGAAATGTGAAAACCACCTTTCAGCATCCTTTGTCTAAGAAAACTCTATGAAATTCATATGGTCACCACATGTCAACAGACACACATATGTGTTCAGACATTTTCATTTTGTTCAGGGAAACTTCTTTCAAAACATGTTTTTAAAGTGTGAGCATGGGAAACATAAAAATACATGCATATACATGCATAAACAGGGAGTCTATACTCCCTGTTGAATGTGCACTCAGTGTACTCTTTGTGTAATGCCTGTGTAAATCTAAGAAAGCTGTGTATGTTAAAGATGCTTGCTACAAAGTTGTTCACTTCAGAGCACATATAAATTATGCAACTAATAATAGCTGGAATTGATTTGTAAACTGGTTTATTGTATTTGCCAAACAGATGTTAGGTGTATTAAAATATTTTTTAAATATTCCACACCTCAGCTATCCTTTGAGAGGTTTACTGGTGTTTTTTCCTGTGCATTAAAAACTTTCTTTGTATAATTGCTCCCAAGAGAATGAATTAAAAAGAACCACGCATGCATTTGCATATATTAATACACTAATAAACCTCCCAAGAAGAAAATTTCCCTTCATCGAGTTGGAAACCAATCACCTTAAATCAAAGCCTAATGAATTTGGAAAACATTTTTTTTTCATTTTTTGGAATAGTTGCTCGAGAACAATGTCTTAAATGCTAAAAGTCATTAGAAATTACTACCACAAATAGCAATTTCAAAAATAAGAGCCAGGTCATATTTCCTAGAACTGGTATATCCCATTATTGGAACTGAAAACTAGTTGTTTTTAAGAAAAAAAACCAAACATACATGTTGCATGGTTTCTGCCATTGCTGTTTTGGTTTTTTTTTTAAAAAAATGCCTTGTTAGCATATCAGAGGTTTAAGACTCCAAAATATATAACTGCCCTAAAGCTTCCATTTACTTCACTTGAATTGGGTTCTTACTAGTTGAGGGATTGTCAAGGGTAAGATAATGGGTTCAAAACTTTGGCATCTTTGCCTGATTGAAACAGGTAAGATAATAATAATAATAATAATAATAATAATAATAATAACAACAACAACAACAACAACAACAACAACAACAGCAACAACACTTTATATTCCACCCTTCTCCCCAGGGGAGATACAGGCAAACATTCAATGCCTTGTTACAAAGAAACATACTACTTACTTACTTAGGCGATCCCTCATTGTCCGAGTAGGATGGTCTTCCAGGGTCACTGTGCAGTGTGTGGTGGGTCCATAGGTGACTGTGGAGTCCTATTCTTGATCTACATCTTCTCCCGCAGTGAGGGCATTGGTTTCCAGATGGAAGGCGGTCCTGGTTGGGGTTGGCTTGATGCGCCTTCCTCTTGGCACATTTCTCTCTTTCGCCCTCAATTCGTGCCTCCTCAAATTCTACAGCACTGCTGGTCACAGCTGACCTCCAGCTGGAGTGCTTGCATTTGGGACGTTCACCGTCAGTGTTGTGGAGCCCCCGGTGGCGCAGTGGGTTAAACCCCTGTGCCGGCAGGACTGAAGACCGACAGATCGCAGGTTCGAATCCAGGGAGAGGCGGATGAGCTCCCTCTATCAGCTCCAGCTCCAGCTCCTCATGCAGGGACATGAGAGAAGCCTCCCAAAAGGATGATAAAAACATCAAATCATCCAGGCGTCCCCTGGGCAACGTCCTTGCAGACGGCCAATTCGCTCACACCAGGAGTCACTGCTGACACAACAAAAAAAACAAAAACAAAACATCAGCGTTGTCCACCAGTGTCTGTATGTTCCACGTTCTGAAGTTTATTTTTCTTTTTTGGCCACAGGGTGGTGACCCCACGGGATGCAGCAGTCCAGTCAGGGGTAAGAGAGGAAGACTATGTAGGGCACCTTTTCTAGCCCTTTCCCTGTGTCGGGTGAGCAGAGTGGATCCGCAAAAGGGCTTCTCAGTCATGGATACAGCTGCCGAACTACTCAACTGCATTGGACATTGAGGTAGAATGACTGAGTCCATATCCACCACCCATGTGCCAGTCTGTGACTAGGGGCTTCCAGATTTCACAGTCCTGCCCCCATCAGCACTCGCTGATCACCATGGGACTTTGGTTGGTTGGTTTTTATTTTCCTTGGAAGACGCCTGTGCGTGATTTTTTTTTAATGTGTGGAGGTCAGTGCACAACTGATCAACACATAGTCTTTACAGAGTGAGGTTCCACGAGTGGCATAGTTTAACAAGACGACTGTGGCTTCTCAATCTGTTGCAGCCTTCTTCTGCCTTCACAGCCGTTGTAGCATGTACCATATTATCCTTCGCCTGCTCCACTGTTTTATTCTTTGGGCCTTCAGATTGTGCTTGGTCTGGAACTTCCCCGCAGCCACTCCTGGGAGTGCACTACTCCATTAGTTGTGACTCCAGGTTCATTGAAACACACAAGCCCCCTCACCACGACAAGGTGACAGTCCATCGAGGGGGAATGAAACACAAACAACACAGACAAAGGCAAAGGCTTCATTCATTTCCGGCTCTGAGGGAGGTGCTCTTTTTCATTTTCAAGCCGAGGAGCATGCATTGTCTATAGACATTTCTTGGTCGTGTGGCTGGCATGACTACATATAGTGTCCTTTTTGCCTTTCCTACTGAGGTGGTACCTATTGATCTACTCACATTTACATGTTTTGGAACTGCTAGGTTGGCAGGAGCTAGGGCTAACTGTGGGAGTTCACCCTGTCCCATGGATTCGGACTTCCAACCTTCAGGTCAGCAGTTCAGCAGGACAAGGGTTTAACCCATTGCACCCCTGTGGCCCCAAATAAAAGATAAAGGTTTTTGTTCAGATCTCAGGCCTATTTTAAGATTTTAAAACTTTAAATAGTTAAGACTTGTGGGAAAGATATAGGCTAACATTTTAATGTGCCATACACATGATTTGCTAGCTCATTCCATCCAAAGTTACATAACTTTTTCCTCTGAACAATGGTTTTGCAGGTTTTCAGTAAGATTCAGATCAAATTAGAGAAAAACTATCTGCAATAATGCCTGATGCCTTGAGACTATGACATCTCCAAAATACCTCTAGGCTCTGGGACAGCTTAGCAGATTTTTTAATGTACAATGTGACCTTCTTTGGAGCACATCTTGAAGAAGGAGGAGGAGGAGGAGGAGGAGTTTATTTTTCTACCCCACTTCCATCTCCCCGAAGGGACTCTGGGTGGCTTACATGGGGCCAAGCCCAAGGCAACATACAGTTAAAAACAGAACAATAACAAATTTAAACAGCATAAAACAGCATAAACAATAATAAACAAACATCAAAAGCAACAGCAGACTATTTTTGGGGGTGGGGGGAGGAGGCCACTATGTGAACTGGTTAAAGGATAAGGTGGATAGAAACGTATAGTAGCATAGAAAATAGCATGGAAACAGAGCATTAAATTATACTGACAATATAATCTTGATTTAAGATTCAAACTGTAGGGGCTACAAAACACATGCTGCCAGTTAAGGCTTTTAAAGAACATCAAGCAAAGTTGAGGGAAAGTCTGAGTTAAACTCCTTAATGTGCTCCAGCATGCCTCAAATCTAAATCGCATCATGTAGACTGTGCTGTAGCACATTTTAACATTCAGAATGCATATGCTGGGGAGAGTGCTGAACCCACTGCACACATGCGTATGCACATACACACAAAGGCATAGCTGGAATTACTTCACTTTTTCACCTTTTTCTCCATCTGATATGCCTCTGGAGTGCTGGTGTCAGGCCCGTAGCCAGGATTTCGATTCGGGGGGGGGGGGGGGGCTGAGTCTGAGTGAAAGAGGGTCTACCCTAGCAAACCTTTTGTATCGTTACTCCAATACCCCCATGCAAATGGGATATATTGAGTATGGTGATCAGATCATGATATGAATAAACATAACAGCTTAAATAATGCACCAGGCCTTTTCACGAACCACCATGAGAATTTGGGGGGGGGGGGGGCTGAAGCCCCTCAAGCCCCCCCCCCCCCCCCCCCCCCCCGGCTACATGCCTGGCTGGTGTGCATATAGACCTGAAAGGGCGGCGGGGGGGATACATTCTCTGAAGGCTGTCAAACCATGGATAAGGTGGATTCTGGAATAAGGGAAGTGTGGGGCTGATTTTGACTGATGTGATAGGATTGTTATTGTGTCCTTTCAAGTTGTTTCAGACTTAGGTTGACCCTGAGTGAGGGCCGGATAAATGACCTTGGAGGGCCGTATCCAGCCCCCGGGCCTTAGTTTGAGGACCCCTGCTCTAGATAATCCTTTCCCCCAAGAGTACCTACAACTGTGTTGCAACTACAGTCTTTCAAGTAAGAGGTTATGTGTAAATGGGCAGTGGTTTCTATAGAACATCTGCATGCAAGGGCTCATTCAGGAAGTTGCCCTGATTTTGTCTTTAAAGAAACTGTTATAACTCCCTTATATATAGATATGCTAGCCACCCTTGGACCCATCCCGGCAACTTCCCTTGCCTGGCTTTAGCAAATCATGTTTGCTCCTTCTTTGGAAGCTTTTAAACAGAGGCTGGATGGTCATCTGTCGGGGGTGATTTGAATGCAATGTTCCTGCTTCTTGGCAGGGGGTTGGACTGGATGGCCCATGAGGTCTCTTCCAACTCTTTGATTCTATGATTTTGTTGTGTCAGGAGCGACTTGAGAAACTGCATGTCACTTCTGGTGTGAGAGAATTGGCCGTCTGCAAAGACGTTGCCCAGGGGGTGCCCAGATGTTGTTTTTTTGATGTTTTATCATCCTTATGGGAGGCTTTTCTCATGTCCCTGCATGAGGAGCTGGGGCTGATAGAGGGAGCTCATCCATGCTCTCCCCGGATCCGAACCTGCAACCTGTTGGTCTTCAGTCCTGCCGGCACAGGGGTTTAACCCACTGCACCACCAGGAGCTCCTAGCAAATCATGCTGAGCCAAGTTCAAGAGGGAATACAACTGGCCACATTGATAGAAGTGTCTTCTCCGCATCCTCACTCTGACGGAGTGGTTGTGCTTTAATTGTAGTTCTGTCATGTGGGGAAAGAAAAAGGAGCAATCTTGAAAGGCCCTGTCTTTTTAATAGAAAACACTTTCCCATCCCATTTGTGAGATATAGTGATGGCAATAGATACTGCTATTGTCTCCTCAAACCCCACACCACATTATTTATTATCTAGCCTAAAATAGGAACAGAATTTCTTATTAAACGGGTTCTGATAATATACATAGCAGCAAGAGATAAATCCCCCACATCTTTTGCAATATGCCAGCGGAAGTGTCTGGAATGCTAAAGAGTCAGCAGCGCTACAGAATGTTCCTTCTTTTCCCCTCATGTATATCGCTCCCCCTTCCCCTGCTACATGCTTCAGATCTCATTTGAAAAACTTCAGCAAGCCAGGAAAAAATGCACTAAGTACAGACTCATATATTTTCTGCTGATGAACATGAGCCACGTGAGCGACTGATAAAGTTGCGCCCCCCTTTTTTTCTGCAGAGGGAACCAACTGGCACGGCAGAGTTATGAGCTTAAACTCGAAACTTCATAATCACCCTATTTGTTAATGCAATTATGGAATTGTTTGCAGCTCCCGCAGGTGCCAGTCGGCTGCAGCATTCAGCTACATTTAAAGATATTTTATTGTCTTGTTTAGGATGATGAGCAAGGCTGAGAGAGCACAGCAGGGAAGAAGAGAAGAGATGTAATTTTCTGGTCCAGGATCAACCTCCTATAAACCAGGCAGTGTCAAGAGGGTGCAGCTTGGAAATTTCTCAAGCATATCTGAGATGTGTTTCTCTCTTGCTTTAATACTAGACCAAATAGGAACACAGAGTCGTAAGAGATTCTGATTCTCTTCCCTGTTTTCCCTGATTCTGCAAGCCTGATTTTTATTTCCTCCCTCCCTCTCCCTCTCCCCCTCCACCAATCCTTTTGAAGAAACCATCTGTTTCCAAAATTTTAGCATCCATACTGTGGTCATATGAAATCGAATCTTACCTATGGTAAGCTCACTCCCAGAAGGGAGTGGGATGTGACTAATTTTATTCAGAAGAGATTTGCCATTGCTCTCCTCTCAGCCTAGGATACTGTGACTTGGCCATAGTCATTCACGGGCCTTCCATGGCTAAGTGGTGTTTTGAACTCCAATATGCTGATGACAAAGCCATGTCAAAGCCATGGTATTCCCTGTAGTAACCTACGGATGTGAGAGCTGGACCTTAGGGAAGGCTGAGCGAAGGAAGATAGATGCTTTTGAACTGTGGTGTTGGAGGAAAGTTCTGAGAGTGCCTTGGACTGCGAGAAGATCCAACCAGTCCATCCTCCAGAAAATAAAGCCCGACTGCTCATTGGAGGGAAGGATACTAGAGACAAAGTTGAAGTACTCTGGCCACATCATGAGGAGACAGCAAAGCCTAGAGAAGACAATTATGCTGGGGAAAGTGGAAGGCAAAAGGAAGAGGGGCCGACCAAGGGCAAGATGGATGGATGGCATCCTTGAAGTGACTGGACTGACCTTGAAGGAGCTCGGGGTGGTGACGGCCGACAGGGAGCTCTGGCGTGGACTGGTCCATGAGGTCACGAAGAGTTGGAGACGACTGAACGAATGAACAACAACATGCTGATGACAACATTGTCTGCGTGCAGTCACCTCTCCACAAAAGTCAACATTGACACTGAAATACAACACTGCCTGTGCAGTCGCACTTGGGAGCTATTATTCTTAATGAAGGAGGGATGGACGTGGCATCTTTCCCCCAAGGGATTGCTTCTTGCCCTCCTATAGGAAACTGGAACTCTCAAAAACCCAAAACGCTGTAAACAACTCAAAATAAGTTTTATTGATCACAAAGAGTTATTTCTTAAAGCAATAAGCTGGAAACTTCAGAGGGGTGAAGGAAAATATATGTTACAGTCTCAATTAGTCCTGGGTCCAAGGTGTTTGAAGCTGAGAAGCCTCACCAAGTTTCCTCTTTCCTCAATGGCTGTGAATGCCGGAGCAAACCACAACCCCAGTTCAGATGGCCTATGTTTTGAAGACTCAGGATCTTCCTTTGGTGCCAAAAGAACCGGTTTGAAGGCGCTTGAGACTTCCAACGTCGTGCAGGTTGGTCTGAACATGAAGCACAAGTCTCAAGGGTAAAAAACCTCAGAACTGGTGCTAAGAAGTAACTTAAATCAGGGTATTTTAGAGTCAAGTCTCTTACGTCCATATGGTAAGAACTTTGATGGCAGAATGAAAAGAAAGGAAGCACTCCCCTCCTGCAGGAAGAGGTGGAGCCAAACAGTACTGATTGATAGCTATAAGTAACCAATCCATACAACTATACATAAGCAGGGTAAAGGGGGCAGAACTAAGCATGATACAACAATTTAAATCTTGCAACTAATAGGTGACGCCACTCGTGCCATCACACCGCCTGAGTTCTGTGAGTACAGCATTTTTCTGAATGAAGCAGAGTGTTTGAAGACCGGGACATCTGTAGGGAGACCAAGGTGCTTGTTTATAAAGCTATTGTCCTCCCAACCCTGCCATATGCCTGCGAGACGTGTGCTTTTCCTGCATGGAGGGGGGTTGGACTAGATGACCCATGTGGTCTCTTCCAGTTCTATGATTCTATGATTGATGAGTCAATACAGAAACAATAATCATTCTGTTGAGTTGTTCTTACACCTGAGAGCACAAAATAATCCACTGATGACACAGCAAAAGGTCACACTGCCAACTTGGCTAAAATATTTTGTCAAATCTTCATCACAATGGAGAAATGTTGAGATTTTTGTACCAGAGGAAAAAAGATTCTATTCCTGCAGCCTTGATCTAAAAAGTTCTGCCTGATTTTTTGATAAACCCAAATCTCTGACCAGATCGTTCAGCCCTCCCTGAGATATTAAATGAGGATCACTGGATGTTGATGCCACAAAGTCAGGATCAGCATCAGCTTCCATTGTCAGCAATCTCAGCCCAAGCAGACTACTTAAACAAATATCTGATGCAAAAGTTGCCTGTTTCTGCATATATATGTATAGTTAATTATGATGATTGCCCTGGCTGGGAACAGCCAGAGTGCTTTGTCCAACCTTTTTTGTTCAGCAAGGTTTCAAAAAGGCGATGGTCCTCTGGGCTATGTCTTGTTAACATTTTATAGAAAAACTTAAACATTTTAAATGAAGAAATTGATACTATATATAAAAGGATACAAGTCACGCAGAAGGTTAGAATTAAGAGATATATTTCATTCAAGGGTTGACACAAAGTTTTTGGGGGTTTGACGCTGCCGCTGGTCCGTTCCTGATATCCTTTTTTTCCACAACTGCAGAAGTCCGGAAAAGAATTTAAAAGTTGTATTTTTATTTCTGAACTCTTAAGAGAACCATAAATCATTGGAGGGTAGGGGGTTAATCATGGTATTTTTGGGGGGGTTACCCATGTTTGGTAGAAAGCCGTCGTTTTTGCAGCAAATCAGAAAGACTCAACATAGTGCTGTGGAAAAACCAATATATTGTCTTGGGGCACCTTAAAGGTTATTGTCCATATTATTTGCCTCAACTAAAGGAGAGCCATTGAATCAATTGGATTTATATCAATATTGACTTACTATTAAGCAATTGATTCAGTGGGACTCTTCTAGCTGTGACTAGCAATTGGATTCAGACCTAGATGAGAATCCACTTCATCAACATACTATCCTAAATTGCAATTGTATGAGACATATGGCTATAGATAAAAGCCCTATCCAATCATTACTCAAACCTGTTTATTCAGCATGTTAGGAGAAGGAAACGTCTCGCCCACTCTGTCAAAATCTCCATTAGTATTAGTTATCTAAAGATTTTCTTGCAGCAGAATTACAAATGTAGGTCCAAAATGCTGTGGTTAGACTGTTGAACAGGACTGGTTATACAGAAGTGAAACAGCTTAATTGGCAACCAGTTGATTTATGGGAACAATTCAAACTGTTGATTATGGCATGTTAAGCACTATATGGGTGAACCCATGGATAAAGGGGGCCAACTGTATTCAGTTTCAGTGTTCATGTAATTGTATACGAGACTGGTTTAATTTTTTTTAGAGGAGTTAATTTTTAGAGGAAATGGATGCAACAAGAATATATATTTTAATGAAAAACTGAGTAGTAGTTACAATATAATATATTCATTAAAGATAGGAGTTATCTGGTATTGCTTATGCCATAAGAAAATAGCTTGTTGTGATCTTATATTGTAAAATATTCCATATATTTAAATTTTCCCATTAATGTTTTCATACACCTGTATCTGCAGAAACCCCAGAAGAAAGGATTAGAATTCCAAAACATGTTGGGCATAATAAATAATTCAAGTACTTTAAGAAATGTATAACCCTTTGACAACTATACAGGTTTTGTGATGGATTTGCCCTAAATGGCCTGATCTAGTCTGTGGACTGACCCAGAGCTTTGTTCTTCCTCCTTCCCTTCAGAATATGAGAACTCTTCTTCTTTAAAATCCACCTCTATTTGAGTTTTCTCTTGTAAAGAACAGTGCCTTAGGATGCTTTCTCCCACTTTCTTCTTCTTCTAGGAAGCTACAGTTGGGGTGTTGATTGCAGAATCAAAAGCGAAGCTCTGAGATACTTGGGAGAGTGCTTTACCATCAAAATTTTATGGCACCCAGGCATAGTATTCTGATGTATTATGGCTGCTGCAGATAGATATACAGACTTCTCCTTCTCCTTCTCTTTCTCCTCTTCTTCTTCATGTGTATAAAAGATGTGTTGAGTCACAGAGTACCAGATGAAATCTTAGAGAATGCTATGCTCTGTAGGACAAGGGGATCCCAGGAAAAGTGGCACTAGATAAGTAGCATCCCATACCTATCTGGGTATCCATCTCCAACAACTCACAGACAGCACTAGAGGTCTGTATGTCATGAAATATCATATATAGTTTGCATAGAATTGTTAGGAAGGTGCATGGTTGTGGTCTATATAGTCTAGAAATGCCATTCTGAGATCAAAGCCTGAAAAACTACAAGAAGGAGGTGAAGAATTCATGAACTATAAAGTAAAAGTTGCTGAACTGTTCATGACCATAAATAAATGATTAACTCTTGGTGGAAAACAATATGTTTACATTATTAGAGACAATGGATCTTTTAAGTAAGGAAGTCAACATAGTTGATCCTTACGTTTAAGAATAAAAAATCAAACAAGACTCCTAAAGAAGGACAACCAATTATCACATAAGGAAGGAAAGTCAACATCTGTCTGAAACTCGTGGGAGTTAACATGTTTTGGCTGGAAAACCACCTGTCAGTCATTTACAAAGACAATTGGAACATCAGCAGAAATATGCCTATATAAGAGACACTTTACTATTCCAAAATTGTGGCGGACAGCAGAGTCTCGTTCACCTGCCATTTTCTCCATGGGATGAAGAGAGATGGTATATTCGCAGAACGGCAGCTTTGTTGGGAACATAATCTGGCCTACTTCGGGGTCTCTTTTCCAGGAGAAGGAAGAAGAGATGGTAATGTATGCATTATGATGAGTGAATGTTTATGTATGTGTATGAATGCTGAATGAAACGTAATCCCCTTTTTATACCTAATGTCACTAGCTATAGTCTGTATGTATCTACTTTCTTTCTCTGTATTTATTTATGATATACTCTATCTCATTATGAATGAAATAAAATAGTATTTTAATGCTTTTTAGAGTTTTTACATGACATGTGGCTCACTATATGACTGTTTAAATGTCATTCTTCAGTAGTGGTACACCAAAAGCCAGGAAATTGGGAGAATGATGGTTGATGTGTACCTTTGGTCTCACTGAGAAATTTGGAGCAAGGTGCGTGGAGTGTAAATATTGTGACTCAGGACACTTGTTGTTTCATAAACTTTGGGCTGAAAAATCCTCAAGGGCCAGTGGTGAGCACTTCAGATGTACGTACAAGCAACAGTCTATAAAAAGTCCTAGTGAGACTGTCAATTGCTTTGTTCCAAACTCAGCTACACAAGTGCATTAATTTACTTCTCTATTTATTGAAACAGTTATGTCCCATTCAATTCAATAATACTTAAAAGTTACAACACTTTAAAATCAGGTAGGTTTAAAAGTAAATTTGCTCCCAAAGACATAAATGAAAAGCCATGTTTAGAGGCCTAATGCAAGAAAGATATCAACACTGGAGTGAGTCAGGCCTTCAAAGGGAGGGCATTCCATAATCTGGGCACATCAACTGGTAAAGTTATCTAGTTTTTGGTTGCCATGTTGCTTGCTTTTATCTCATTTCTGCACCCTGTTTTTCTGTCTTCTGTTTCAGACTTGCAGCCTCAGGAAATTGAGAGAAAGCGGCTGACCTTGCCACTAAACTTAAATCTTGCAAACCCACAATCCAGTTCTTAATGTTTAACAGGTTTTTTTAAACACAGACCTTTCTTTGCCTAATAGTTACAAATGGTTGTGATTTTGTATCCAAACAACATGTATTTCTAAACTTTAGGGATGGTCCTGCCGTTAAAAAAATCCCAAAGCAACTATTGGCAACAATTATTTTATTTATTTCTCGTATTTCTATCCCGTCCTTCTCAACCCCCGAAGGGGGACTCAGGATGGCACGATTTCAAACTGACATAACTCCAAAGCCTTGGTTGTCTGCCATATGGATGGGTTAGAGCAGGGGACCCCAAACTTTTTAAACAGAGGGCCAGGTCATAGTCCCTCAAACTGTTGGAGGGCCAGATTATAATTTGAAAAAAACATGAATGAATTCCTATGCACACTGCACATATCTTATTTGTAGTGGAAAAACCACTTATAAACAATACAATAATTAAAATGAAGAACAACTTTAACAAATATAAATTTCTTAGTAGTTCAATGAGAAATGTGGGCCTTCTTTTGGCTGATGAGATAGGATTGTTGTTGTTGCTGTTGTTGTTGTGTACTTTCAATTTGTAACAGACTTAGGTTGACCCTAAGCGAGGGCCGGGTAAATGAACTTGGAGGGCCACATTTGGGCCCCGGGCCATAGTTTGAGGACCCCTGGGTTAGAGTATGTCTAAACTTGTCATTCTCTTGTTAAGGGATGATCTCTTTATTTCTCATGGTGGTTTTCTTGGAAAGCTTGGGTGTAACCTACTGGGGTCTTCAGCAGAGGCAGCTTCCCTTTCAATGAGTGCATTTACATGGTAGAATTAATATAGTCTGACACAACTTTAACTGCCATGGCTCAATGCTATGGGATCCTGGGTGTGATAGGTTTTCAAGGTCTTTGGCTTTTTCTGCCAAAGAGTACTGGTGCCTCATCAAATTATAAATCCCAAGATTTCATAGCATTAAGCCATGGCAGTAAAAGTGGTCTCAAACTGCATCCAGTGTAGATGTACCCTAGATAGCTGACCTCCATAAACCCTATACGGTTCCGGCCCAGTGTATTTGTCTGAATGGATCTCCCTCTACATCCCATCTCGAAGTTTAAGATCGTCTGGGGAGGCCCTGCTCTCGACCCCGCCACTATCACAAGTGAGGTTGGCGGGGACGAGAAGCAGGGCCTTCTCAGTGGTGGCCCCTCACCTGTGGAACTCACTCCCCGGGGAGATTAGATCAGCGACTTCCCTTTTGGCGTTCAGGAAAAAATTGAAGACCTGGATATGGGACCAAGCTTTTGGACATTCTGGCAGCTAAAGAAAAGATCTGACGATAAACATGGACGGGCGGAATGGAATGGATATACGGAACTCTGAACACTGAGCATGAGATTGTTTTGCTATTTTATTATGTATTAATGATTTTAACCTGTTAATTGTTTAAATTGCTTGTATGTATTGTTTGTTTAATTGATTTAGGCATCGAATTGTGCCTTCGTCTGTAAGCCGCCCTGAGTCCCCCCTCGGGGGTGAGAAGGGCGGGGCAGAAGTAATTGAAATAAATAAATAAATAAATATCACAATTCACTGGCATTAAGCCTTTGAGAATAAGAAGAGAAATAACATCTGTAAGTGTCAAATGTGGTACTTTTGGGGCATAGAGTGTTCCGAAAATCAAGGAACTGTTTTTTAAATTAAGTCAGGTTAAGTGCAAAGATATATTTGCACAATATATGGTTGTGAAAATTGGACAGTGAAGAAACTTGACAAGACGAAAATGAATTAATTTGAAATGTGATGCTGGAGAAATGTGATGCTGGAGGACTGCTGATATCATGGAACACTAACTTAGCCAAATAAATAGATCTTACAGCAAATCAGAGATGGATTCTCCTTAAAACTCAAGATTATTAAACCGAAGCTGTCGTACTTTGACCATATTATGAGAAAAGATGATTCACTAGAAAAGACAAAAATGCTGGGTAAGATGGACAGTAGACAAAAAGGAAGACAGCATTCCAGATGGATTGGCAAGAAACAATGGTCCTGAGCTTCAAAACCTAAACAGGATTGTTAAGGATAGGGTCTTTTGGAGGTTTCTTATTCATAGGGACATCATAAATCTAGGGCCTCTTCCACACAGCTGTATATAATTCCACATTATTTGCTTTGAATTGGGTTATATGGCAATGTGGACTCAGATAACCCAGTTCAAAGCTGATATTGTGGATTATGTGCCTCAATATTCTGGGCTATATAATAATAATAATAATAATAATAATAATAATAATAATATAACAAAACTTTATTTATACCCCGCCACCATCTCTCCAAGGGGCTCGGAGTGGCTTACATGAGGTCAAGCCTGACAACACATCAATAAAACAAAAACAATAAGCAAAAACAATACAATTAATATAACTCACATGTAAACATTAAGATCGTCTGGGGAGGCCCTGCTCTCGATCCCGCCTGCGTCACAGGCGTGTTTGGCGGGGACGAGAGACAGGGCCTTCTCAGTGGTGGCCCCTCGGCTATGGAATGCCTTGCCGGCAGACATCAGACAGGCACCTTCGTTGCTGACGTTTCGGAGAATGGTTAAGACCTGGCTTTATGAACAAGCGTTTGGCTAAGCAATGCAACCAATCAAGGAAGACGGTAAATGGAACATAGGAATGGCACAAGGACTATGAGAACGGATCTGATTTCAACTGAGGCGTTATATATGTTGTTTTGTTGATTTGTCTTGTCTGATTGTTAATTGTTGTGGATCGATGTGTTGATCCTGTTGTTGCATTGTTATGTTTTTAATTGCACTGTAAACCGCATTGAGTCGCCTGTTAAGGGCTGAAAAATGCAGTATAAAAATGAAGCAAATAAATAAATAATAAACAGTAACACACAAGGATTTTAAAACCCATGGCTGTGTGGAAGGACCCTAGGACCCCTTCTACACTGCCACCCACATTATCTGCTTTGAACTGGATTATATGAGTCTACACTGCTATATAACCCAGTTCTATGCAGATATTCTGGATTTTATATGGCAGTATAGATGGGGCCTAAGTTAACTTTAAGGCAGTAAACAACAACAAAGTTATATATAGTACATCCCATTTTGGCACATTAATCATCAAATTTCATTGGCATGGGTGACGAATAAATAAACCTCTTATGTCATGTCATCATGCACTTATAATTTATGAAGAACACAATTCTTAAACATACTGGGGGAGCTGTGAATTTTCCATCTGTCTCTGTTTAGACACCATTCACAAATGACTGCTACAGAAGTATGATAATCTTTAAAGCTAATTTTATTAATTGGAATACATGGAATCAACACAGAGAGAGTATTTTATAGGCTGCCTTTCTTTCATCAGTACAGGTGAGAGGTAGAGAAGGTAGCCAAACAACCAGAATTTCTGCTTGGGGCCGAAGTGTAAAGCGACAAGAGTACTGTGTGATACTTGTTGAAGAAATTTCGTATCATCTCCCAGCTCATTGGGGCTCCAGGGGCAACGAACAAATATAAGCAATTAAAACAGTATGAAGATAAGCACATTTTAAAAACACACTAGAGTACTCTTCAAAACAGTATAAAATAATCATAAAACACAGAGCAAATTTCAAACGTTGAGTGCTGTGTGGAACGGCAGCTGCGGCTGCTTACTAGAAGCTTATTAAAGCGATGGGGCCGTAATAATAATAATAATAATAATAATAATAATCCTTTATTTGTACCCCGCTACCATCTCCCGAAGGACTCGGTGCGGCTTACAAGAGGCCGAGCCCAAATACAATAATAAAACAACAACAATACAGCAAAATAAATCAAAAACAAAGCAAAGCAATAACATTAACAACACACAATGACACAATTAAAAACTATGGCAGGGCCAAATGTATTAAAATTAAAAAAAAGTGCTGGGCATAACCAGGAGAAAAGGGTAGGTGTTAGGAGAGGGATGGGTTTGCAGATATCCTGAATCTCTGATAAAGTGCATTGGGGACAAAATGCTTGAGATTTCCTCATTCTGGGAAGGCACACTGGAACAACCACGTTTTCAAGCTCCTCCTAAAAATTGCCAGCGATGGGGCTTGCCTGATGTCCTTAGGGAGAGAGTTCCAGAGTCGAGGGGCCACCACCAAGAAAGCCCTATCCCTCGTCCCCACCAATCGCGCTAGTGATGCAGGTGGGATCGTGAGTAGGCACTCTCCAGATGAACGAAGAGATCATGTGGGTTCATACACAGATATGTGGTCACACAGATAAGTGGGTCCCAAACCGTTTAGGGCAGGGGTCCTCAAACTTTTTAAACAGAGGGCCAGGCCAAAGTCCCTCAAACTGTTGGAGGGCTGGATTATAATTTGAAAAATACATGAATGAATTCCTATGCACATTGCACATATCTTAGTTGTTGTGCAAAGAACACTTAAAAACAATACAATAATTAAAATGAAGAATAGTTTAAACAAAAATAAGCTTATTAGTATTTCAATGGGAAGTGTGAGCCTGTTTTTGGCTGAATGAGATAGCATTGTTGTTGTTTTCAAGTTGTTTCAGACTTAGATTGACCCTGAGCGAGGGCCAAGTAAATGACTTTAGAGGGCCGTATTCGGCCCCCGGGCCTTAGTTTGAGGACCCCTGGTTCAGGGCTTTGTAGGTAAGCACCTGCACCTTGAATTGGGACCGGAAAATGAATGGCAGCCAGTGGATAATATCCTTGGGCAAGGAGTTGCACAGTCAAGGTGCTGCTACAGTGAAAGCCGTGTTAACTGTACCCACATACGTAGGTGGCGCAGTGGGTTAAAGCCCTGTGCTGGCAGGACTGAAGACCGACAGGTCACAGGTTCGAATCTGGGGAGAGGCGGATGAGCTTCCTCTATCAGCTCCAGCTCCCCATGCGGGGACATGAGAGAAGCCTCCCACAAGGATGATAAAACATCAAAATCATCCGGGCGTCCCCTGGGCAATGTCCTTGCAGACGGCCAATTCTCTCACAACAGGACACTCCTGACACAACAAAAATGTGGACGACTTTTGGTCGTCCACATTCACTGGGTTTAGGAGCCTGGAAATCCAATGAAAGTGAAAAAAATATGATTACATAAATTGCTATTTTGTTGTACCTGATATCCCAGGGTCTGATCCCAGGTTGTCTGCTTGAACTGGATTATATGAGTCTCCAGTGCCATATAATCTGGAATAAGCAGATAATCTGGGATCCGATCCTGGGATATAAGGACACTGTAGAAGGAGAGAGAACATTCCTCCAGGAATGTCTAAGGGCCCTTCCACACAGTCCTATACCCCAGAATATCAAGGCAGAAAATCCAACATTATCTGAGTGTGGGCTCAGATAATTTGGTTCAAAACAGATATTGTGGGATTTTCTACCTTGATATTCTGGGATAGAGGGCTGTGTGGAACAAAACCTGACTACCAGTATTAAAAAAAAACTCTAAAATTACGACAGCACAACAACAGAGAGGAAACAAACAAGGACATCTAATCACCTCTCAACAAAAGATTGCCCTAGGCAGTGCCAGGCCATCAAATGCTAATCAAGTTGGTCAGTTGAAACATTCACACCTACAGACAAGAGTTCTTTGTCCCACCTTGGTCATTCCACAGATATATGAACCCACTTTCCTAGTTCCAACAGACCTCACTACCTCTGAGGATGCTTGCCATAGATGCAGGCGAAACGTCAGGAGAGAATGCCTCTAGAACATGGCCATATAGCCCGAAAAAATCTACAACAACCCAGTGATTCCGGCTATGAAAGCCTTTGACAATACAAGGACTTGTTTACTTAGCAATAAACCCACCGAAGATCATGGGACCTGAGAAGTAAAGGCCTGCGTTGCTCAGTGCGCAGCGTCCGCGTCCCTAAGTGACGCTTCCGTGACCGCAACAAACATGGCTTCCAACGCCAGTAACCAAAATGGAGGACCGCCAGCCTCAGCGCAGGCGGGACCTCTAGAAGTTTCCGCGGCTTCCCCACCAGCGGCAGCCATTTGATGAACGCGGCTGGATAGAACTCAATGCTGCCCTCAGTTAAGATGGCCGACGAAGAGACGGCGTGCCCATTTTGGATGAGAGCCACGGGAACGGCGAGGAGCCAATGAGAGCGCGGGCGGGGCGCGCGCCTCCCTTCCTCCCAGAAGGCTTTGCTGCCGGCCAGACAGGTACGCTACGCAACTGACGCCGAAGAGGTGAGTGGGTCGCCAGAGAAGGAGAAGAGTCTCTTTGGGAAGGGGCCTTCATAGCCTGGTGTAGCAGCTCTTGCACAGAATAAGGGAGGCCAAATAGGGGCCCCTTGTTTGAATTATTCATTATCTCTTGTTTCTAGACTTGGGACTGACTTTTTGGCATCCTCCAAACTGCGTCAACGTGACCCTTGAGGCCTCAGTGCCTTTGAGGCAGGCTCCTGGTTTTACAGCTGGTCTTCCTGATACTTTTTAATGCCCTTCCACACAGGCATATAACCCAGAATATCAAGGCAGAAAATCCCACAATATCTGCTTTGAGCTGGGTTATCTGAGTCCACACTACCATATACCCCAGTTCAAAGCAGATAATGCGGGATTTTATTCATCTGGGTGGAAGGGGCCTCAGAAATTCTGTCCAGGTTGGGCCTTCCTCATCTGAAATGCTTAGGACCAGGCCTCTTTGGGGTTTTGGAAGTCCTGTATTTGTACATTAGCTTTGATTATGTTGTTATGGATCTTAACGGCATTTATTTATTTATTTCAGTTACTTTTACCCCGCCCTTCTCAACCCCCAAGGGGGGGACTCAGGGCGGCTTACAAAAAAGGTACAATTCGATACCTACATAGAGTACATGTACATATAAAAACAGCAATCAACATTTATCACAATTAAACAATCAATATATAACACAATCACTAAAAAGTAATCACGAGCTCAGCGTGGGTCTTTCAGAGTTCCATAATTCCATTCCATTTGTCAATCCCACCACGTCCTTTTTCATCTGCCAGGTTGTCCAAATGCCTGATCCCAAATCCATGTTTTCAATTTTTTTCTGAAGGAAAGGAGGGATGTCGCCGATCTAATTTCCCCCAGGAGTGAATTCCACAGGTGAGGGGCCACCACCGAGAAGACCCTGCTTCTCATCCCCGCCAATCTCATTTGTGATAGAGGCAGGGTCGAGAGCAAGACCTCCCCAGAAGATCTTAGATTCCGAGGTGGGACGTAGAGGGAGATCCGTTCGGACAGATACACTTAAAATACAATTATAATTATTATATAATAATAATAATACTTTATTTGTACCCCCCTACCATCTCCCAAAGGGACTTGGTGCGGCTTACGTGAGGCCAAGCCCACAGACTATCAATAAACAAAAGCGATAACAAATGAATCAATACAAAACAGTTAAAGTAAAACGCAAAACAAGAAATACACAATAAGCAATAAACATAACAATAACATTTAAAAACCTATGGCCAGGCCAAATGTAATAATTAAAATTTAAAATGCTGGACATGAACAAGGTAGGGTAAACTAGGATAAGGTTTTTAAAGAAAGATGAGGGGACGCAGATAATCCTAAATCAATATTAAAGTGCATTTGAGGACATATTGCTAAGAGTTTTCCTTATTCTGGGAAGGCACACTGGAACATTTATGCCCCACTTTATATCCCCCCAAAAGGACTCAAAGTGGCTTGAAAGAAAAGCATCAGCATAACCACTGGAGCCCCCGGTGGCGCAGTGGGTTAAACCCTTGTGCCAGCAGGACTGAAGACCTACAGGTTGCAGGTTCGAATCCGGGGAGAGCGCTGATGAGCTCCCTCTTAACAGCTACAGCTCCTCATGCGGGGACATGAGAGAAGCCTCCCACAAGGATGGTAAAAACATCAAAACATCTGGGCGTCCCCTGGGCAACATCCTTGCAGGCTGCCAATTCTCTCACACCAGAAGTAACTTGCAATTTCTCAAGTAGCTCATGACACAACAAAAGAAAAAAAAAAGCATAACCATTTAAAAATATACAAATATACTAACATTAAAACAGGATCAAATATAACTAGTATTTAAAAAATTCCCACAGTTAAAAACCATTAAAACACCTTCAAAGTTAAAAACCACAGCACCCCCAGAAGTGATCTTAAACACCCTCATCTTTAAAAGCCTGCCTGGATAAAAAGGTTTTAGCCTGCTGCTAGAAGGATATCAGGGAGTAAGCCATTCTGGCTTCCCTATGAAGAAGGGAGTTACAGAGACAAGGGGTAGCCACCAAGAATGAAGGTGTGTTCTCTCATTCCACCAACCGGCTTGTGATGGAGTTGGGACCAAGAAAAGGGCCTCTCCTGAAGATCTCAGGGCCCAGGCAATTTTGTACAATGGGGATGTGGTTAGCCAAATAGCCTGGATCTGAACTGTCTGGGGCTTTAAAGGTCATAACCAGTACTTTGAATTGTCACCAGAAACAGACTGTTAGCCAGTGGAGCTGCTACAACGGATGGGTTGTCTGATCCCTGTAGCCAGCCCCAGTGAGCAACCTGGCTACAGATCTTTGAACCACCTGAAGTTCCTGAACACTCTTCAAAGGCAGCCCAACGTAGAGCATGTTATAGTAATCCGGACGGGATGTAACTAAGATATGTACTACCATGGCTAGAATTAGCTTCTCAAGGAACGGACGCAGTTGGCACAAATGTTTTACTTGTGCAAAGGCCTCCTGACCACCGCCAACACCTGGTCCTCTAGGTTCAGTGCCGAGTCCAGGAGGGCCCCCAAACTGCAATCTGTGTCTTCAGGGAGAGTGATCCCATCTAGCACAGGCTGAATCCCTATTCCCTGGTTTGTCTTCTGATCAGAATCTTGTCTGGATTACATTTCAATTGGCTTGCCCTCATTCATCCATTACTGAGGCACTGGTTTAGGGTCTGGACAGCTTCCTTTGCATAGGTGGACAGGAGTAGTATTCTGGATGACCTCTCTATGTTATTCTGTTTTAATGTTTGCATATTTGTAAATTTTAAAATGTACTGAAAGTCTTTTAATGTATAAGCCGCTTTGGGTCTCCGTGTTGGAGAGAAATAATAGTAATAACAACAACATCACCCTCGGGTTTATTTTGCAGTTTGTGTCCTTGTTGAGAAGATCTCATCCCATTTTTCTGACCCTGTAATAATTGGATTTTGAAAACATTGGCTGGTTGTGGAAACAATGATTAGTGATCATGTGACCAGCATGACTGCATGGAGCACTGTTACCTTCCCATTTGCATGTTTTTGAACTGCTAGGTTGGCAGAAGCTGGGCCTAACAGTGGGAGCTCACCGTGCTCCCTGGATTCGAACCACCAACCTTTCGGTCAGCAAGTTCTTCAGCTCAGTGGTTTTACCTACTGCACCACCTGGGGCCCTATACACACACTTTCTCGATATAGATATAGATATATATGTATACATACACACACATACAGACATACGTATATGTATGTATGTGTGTATGTATGTATGTGTATATAGATGTATGTGTGTATATAGATAGATAGATAGATGGATATTACTGACAGTATGTTTCCAAAAAAATAATGTCATGAAATTGGTTCTAGATTGCAGTATCAACCAACATATATTTTTTTCTTAATTGCATCTTCTGATAATTTTTTCAGATTAAAAAATGAACTATAGGGCACATGACTTTTTAAACTCATTGTGATGTCACATGGTTATGACTCGGTATGTAGTGATTCAGCATGTAGTTAGTTGCCTGTTAAAAAAATGATAACTTCTTGTAGAGTCTTGTGCCAAGAAGTGTTACTGCTTCTTGCATCATTTTTATTACTCTGCCCTTTTATTTTTAAGAAATTGGAGAAGCTGAAAGCAGACTTTGTTTTCTAAAAATATGTGATACTTTAAAATTTTAAGTGAAATACCTCAGTCCTAGATCTGGCTGCTTAAAAGTCTCACATTTTTACAGTCAGATGTGACTTACTCAGGGTCAAGTATGAAAAAGAATGCAGTTTAAGTAAGAGTCCTCTTTCTAACATTGTCAGTCAACCGCTCTTTAGGTTTTTCATAGAGTCACAATTAACTGAATGGTTTCCCATGTAGATATATTATGGTATAAAAACAACCAGCCCTGTTAAAAAACTAATATGATTTTTTTTACTTCAACTCTTTTCTTGACACATTTCATAGATCTCTTTGACATAATGATTCTTTAACTTAGATTTGTTTGTTTAAAAGTCCAGTTGATATTAATATCAGCCAAGTTTTGTAATATCTTTTTTCATCTAGAAGGACACTGTTCAAAATAATTTGAAATTAGTAGGAAGAGAAGGACACATTTGTGCAATATTTTCCTAGCTTATGTTGCCATTGTTATGTACTTAATGTCAGGTAGTCATTTAGAATTTATAGTAGATGAAAGGTCTAGTGTGATGCAGTAGTTTGAGTATTGGATTATAACTCTGGAGACAAGGCGTGTCCGTGCTCAGTCATGGAAATCCACTTGGTGACCTTGAACAGGTCACAACCTGTCATCCTCAAAGGGAAAGCAAAAACAAGCCACCTCTGAAGAAAACCCTGTGATTATCATAAACCCAGTTTAGTGTTGTCATGAACTGTAAACATGAAGGCATACAACAACAGTGAGGTAGATGGAAAATTTAGTGACATTTTTCTTGAATCCTTGCTAGTTTTGCATTAATTAAATTACAGAAAACTACTGATATAGTGCCTTTTTCACCATGGACACCAAAAGTCTATCTCACGGAAAGTTTTGAAAAATTGTTGAATTGAATCCTGTACATTCCAGCAGACCCTTACAGTGCCTGTTCTTAAACGGGACTGGAATTAAGATCTGTGGGGGAAGAAAACTGCTGTGGGAGAGTATGATATTTCTGTTTTTTTCTCTTATAATACCTACAGTTTTTCTAATGAGACAAAATGGGAACTTGGAGGAAACAACAGGGGCCCATGTGTTGGTGTGGAATAATTTCTAGTAGTCTTGGCTGCCAGTATTGCTAGTAGCCATATTGGCTGGGGATATTGGAAAATTATAGTCCAAAACAGTAACTTCCAAAGTTTGCATACACTCCTTATCCCTGAAGTTGCTATCTGCCATGTTTAAAACAATGTGGCCTTCTAGTTTTGTAAAGAAGCGCCAAGGTAAAATACCCTCTGTCTCTTGGGGAATCTTTCTGTTTACTTTTTTTCCTTTGGAACTTGTTTGCATTTGTTGACAGGTGAAATATTTTTTTAATCACCTGTCAACATTGAAGGGAGTGTGCTGTCTTTATTTGAATTTGATCCTTTGCTTCTCTATCTAAATTGGGAATAACTACAATTTAGTACTGGAATAATACCTTTCCATGTCAAATTTCCTTGGTTTCCACATTAAATCTATGGCTTCTCCAAGTTAAAGGATCTTTATTTATTTATTTATTTACTTTGCTTGTATACCGCAATTTCTCAGCCTTGTAGGCGATTCAACGCGGTTTACAACAAGAGCAAAAGTCAATCCAACAGCATACAAAATTTAAAAACCATTAACAGCATAATATACGAAATGACACATCAATAACAACATATTAACGTCTCGTAACTAGAATCGTGATCCAATTCGTCTTCCATAATTCCGTTTCCTATATTCATCGTGTACATTGCATTGTTTAACCGAACGCCTGTTCGAACAGCCAGGTTTTTAGTTTTCTTTGAAACACCATTAACGAAGGGGCTGATCTAATGTCCATGGGAAGGGCGTTCCACAGCCGAGGGGCCACCACAGAAAAGGCCCTGTCCCTCGTCCCCGCCAGCCGTGCCTGTGATGCAGGCGGGATCGAGAGCAGGGCCTCCCCAGAAGATCTTAGAGTCCTGGTGGGTTCATAAGCAGAGATACGTTCGGATAGGTAGCTTGGGCCAGAACCATTGAGTAGTGGAGCCACACTGGATCTTTGCTAGAGATCTTTAAGATTGGTCAGCCAGAGTTGGTAGAGCAAGCAGCCTGATATGAAGCACTATTGTATCCAGCTGTTCTTACACAACAATATTATAGAACTTGCCTGCTTCTTCATGCCACCCTTTTCCCTATGCCTGTAGTACCGTTGCTGAGGATTAATTGTCTTGCTTTTATGTTGTTACAGGAAGGACTTGCACTTGGCCTGACTGCCGCAGTTATGTTGGCAGCAAGGTTGGTGTGCCTCCGGGCCCTTCCAAGCAGGGGCCTCGGCCCTGCCATCAGTCATGCTCCGGCTTTTAGGAATTCCACTCTCAAGACCAAGCAGTGGCTCTTGCAGCCTTATCAGGTAGGTATCTTTGAAAAACCAATCCTTGTTTTGAGATTTATATTTTTGATGCTTGAGGTTTTTCTTAAATCCTTTATGTGCAGATTGGTCATTCACTACACAGTTCAGTGTGTTATATAGGTTTTCTACTTTAAAAACCCAAAATGGCCTAGATCTATCCATTGGAACACCAATATGCAATGTAACATAAGCATTTATCAAATTTTGTGACATGTGTGAGATGCAGGAGAAAAGTGTAGTAACGTGCAGTCAAGCCCAGTTGTTTCTGTTCAGGGGACAGGTGACTTACTGGTCTTTATTTGGATGCATTATGAAAAGATCGCTTCCTGCTTTGTGAACGTGCTCGTCCAGTTTTGGAGTTTGTACATTCATTCTACTTCTCACTCTCTCCTAAGTATAACACAACTTAACAAAAAATCTTGGTGTCTTTGTATTTAGGCCTGTTCCTCCAGTTATCTGGAGGTTGATTCATAAAATTGTATTGGATAGGAATCAGCTCTAGTTTCCTTGATATGGTTATCATGATTTTCTAGGGACAAATAGATGAATCCTGGGATGTGGTATATGTTTTGTATCTCACCTATCACCTAGAGCTGATAGGTGAAAACTGGTACATTTTTTTTTAATCAGTGGGTAAAATACACCCAGAAACAGTCTAACATTTTAGGCACCAAAATTTGTGTTGGTCTTTATAATCTAAACAGCATAGCTCTTCCAAATCCAGACAACATGGGAACTGTAGTTTGTATGTGGCAGGTTTTATTTCTCTCCTGCTGGAAAAAGAGTGCAGCTGATGCTAGATTGATCAACATACCAGTAAATTTCCTGTTTTCCTCATTGTAACAGAATGCTTTGGGGGAAGCCTGCAAGAAGGCCACGAGTGCAAAAACAACCTCCTACTTATGGTCTCCAATAGTTGGTAACTTTGGCTGTATCTGCATAGCAGAATTATAGCGGTTTGCCACCACGTTAACTGCCTTGGCTCAGTATTATGAAATTCTGGTGTTTGGAGATCTTGCCCCTTTTCTGTCAGAGATCTGCTGCCACAACAAACTACAAACACTAAGAATCCATAGGATGAAGCTATGGATGGTGATGTCAAACTGCTACAGTGTGGATGGTCTCATATTCTACTGCCTAATCCAGGTTATTGTATTTAATAGCTTAGGTCCTGCATGGTGTGGCCTATAACCTATCCTAGGCTGCCTCATCATGCATTGATTTCTACATGTATGTGAATAATGCAATCTTGTGGATGGCCATGGTCTTTCTGAACTTTTGCATTAGGCAAGAGATCGTTCAGACTTCCATTCTTACTACTTGCGTATTAGGGGGAATTTGCTTCCACCTTAGGCTTATAGACTCTCTTGTCTTTCAGAATCTAATTTTCATGTGCAGGTAATAGTAACAATATAGGAAAATATTTTCCCGAGTAATTTTAATTGCTTAGTTTTCTAAAACCTCTTTGATTTTCTCTCTGTGCTTAATTGTATTTTTGTCACTATATGTAACACAAGGCCAGAAAGAATTCTAATTCCATTTGCCTTTTGCCTATGTTTGAGTCTTTTCTAAAAGCCATTATCCATTTTAGCACTATTTTTCCAGTTAACTATATTCATACTTGTCAGTTATACTTACTCAGATATAGTTTCTCTGAATTATGGTCCAAAATGCAAGGGCGGGGGGAATCCATTTACTTTTTGAATAGAAATCTAGAATCTATTTTTTATTGTAACAGGGATATGCCTCCAGAGCTAGGGTGGGAATACGTCGGGGGAAAACTGGACAAGAAATTAAAGAAGCTGCTTTTGAACCATCAATGGAGACAGCATTTAAAGGTGTGCGTGTGTTCCTTAAAGTTCACTAGTTGTCAGAGAAGAGGCAAGGTGAAATACAAAATAATGATTTTATATATAAGTGATTTTAATGTTTGTATATATTTATGATTTTATGTCCTGGCATTGAATGTTTGCCATATATATATATTGTGCTCCACCCTGAGTCCCCTGTGGGATGAGAAGGGTGAAATATAAATGTTTTACATCAATAAATAAATAAAATAAGAGGCAGCAGGAAATTGGCAAGTTGCTGTCCTATTACATTTCTACTATAGAGTCAACTTAAATCAACATGCATTTAAAATGTTGCAATAAGTAGATTTTGGAATTACTTTGTTTCCAAACTGGTTTTGATGATGTCTGAATTCAGTGCAAGCAATATGTCTGCCATGGGGATGGGAATTGTGTAATACTCAAAATACTGGACTACCATTTCTCACAGCCCTAGCAGGCAAAGGCAATGATGAGGAATGCTAGAAGTTTCAGTCCAACATCATCTGCATACTGCACTATTTCAAGTACCGTATATTCCGGCATATAAGACGACTGGGCGTATAAGACGACCCCTAACTTTTCCAGTTAAAATATAGAGTTTGGTATATACTCGCCGTATAAGACCACCCCTCTTCCATCGCACACCAAATAAAAATAAAAAATAAAAACATCAGATTTGATTTCAAATCCAAGACTATCAAAGCAGTATCCAGCTCTTCGGCTTAGAAATGGAGATGAGCGCCAACCCCCAGAGCCGGACACGACTGGACTTAACGTCAGGAGAAAACCTTTACCTCACCTGTAAACTCCTGTATGTTTATTATTTATTTAACAGTTGTGTTTCCATGGAGCGTAATAAAGTTCTATAAATTTTTACCTTACCTTACCTTACCTAGAGTGAGACCAGGGCTGGGTCCAATGTCCTTTCCCCAACAACAACAACAATAATGGAAATCTAGAATTGGAAGGGACTCCAATGGCCATCCAGTCTAACCCTAATTCTGCCAGACAGGAACACATGTCCAAGCCCTCCCGACAGATGATAACAACAATAATAGCAATAACAACAGCAATAATAATAGAAGGGAGCTCAATGACCATTCAGTCCAACCCCATTCCTACCAGGCAGGAAGACACAATGCAAGCCTTCCTAACAGGTGGCCATACAACTCTGCTTAACAATAACAACAACAGAACGCTAGAGTTCTCCAATGGCCATCCATTCCAACCCACTCACTCCTGCCAGGCAGGAAGACACAATGCAAGCAGCTAGTGGTAAGCTGAGGGGACAGAAGTTGTCATAAAGCCATCTTGTGCAGCTTCCAAAACCCAACATGTGAGAACATTTTGCACTGCAGCCAGATATTTCCAAGGTCATGCCCAAAGGGTTTGATGAATATACCCTTTTTGAGATAGATCTAAATCAGGCATGGGCAAACTGTAGCCCTCCAGGTGTTTTGGACTTCAACTCCCACAATTCCTAACAGTCAGTATTTGAGAACACAGAAATGCTGGACCACTCTCACAACCACCATGTCAGACTCCACAGAGAAGCCATTGAAATCCACAAGAAGCAGGTGGACAATTTCAACAGAAAGGAGGAAACCATGAAAATGAACAAAATCTGGCTACCAGTATTTTAAAAAACTCCTCTAAAATCAGGACAGTAAATAAAAAACAACACTCAAAAGCAGGGGAAATCCAGACAATAAAAAATCAGGACCAACTAACACCTCCCAACAAAAGATTCCCCCAGGCAGGAAGCAGCCAGGCTTTGAAGCTGCAAGGCCATTCAATGCTAATCAAGGTAGCCAATGGCAACACTCCCACTTGCCTCAAGCAGACAAGAGTTCTTTCTCTCAGCCTGGACATTATTCCACAGATATATAAACCCCACTTGCCATGTTTCCAACAGAACTCACAACCTCCAAGGATGCCTGGCATAGATCTGGGCAAAACATCAGGAGAGGACACTTCTGGAACATGGCTATACAGTCTGGAAATCTCACAGCAACCCAGCCAGTAGCTGTTAGGAATTGTGAGAGTTGAAATTCTAAACAATCTGATAGAAAACTGGGACTTGTAGTTTGGTATGGTGCTGGCTCTCTTAAACAGGGAAGGCTAAGGACCTTGTAAAACTACAACTCCTGTGATTCCATGGCACTGAATCTGTGGCAGTTTTTTGGGGGGGGGGGATTCCCCTTTAAGAGTGGATGGCCCTTGCACTGGGACTTCCCCTTTAAGGCTGCCTCCTTCTTCGGATGCAGAAACAAAACCAAACGGGGGAAAGAGACCCTTTTCTTCCTCCCTCTGCAGGCTATTGAAAACTTTGAAAACTTAAGAGCGGCTGTTCTTTCAGAGGGAGCTGAGCACAGAGACAGGAAAGAAACCCCAAAGAGGGGAGGGAGAAAGAAGAAGTTTCTGCAGCAGGACTTTCTCGGAGGAGGTGCCTTTGTTTGGACTCTCCTTGAGTAGCACTGTTTGAGGAAGGAGAGGAGAGGGAGAAAGAGGTCGGGAATGGGAGGCTTGGGGGCAGCCTCTTCTGCCCCTTTTTCCTTCAGGAGGAGGGCGGGGAGGAGGAGGAGCGGCAGTGCTGCCGGGGGTGATGGCCAGCTGGGCTTGTGCAAGGGCAAGAGCAACAGGCTGCGCTGCTTGGGGATGGCGAGGGGGGAGGAGGAGGATCGGCAGGTCTGCCGGGAGTGCTGGCCAGCTGAGCTGCGAGACCAGCAGGCTCCCTTTGGCCTCTAATGGCTGCTCGCGTCCCTCGCTCTCGGCATCCTCAAGTGGTGGAACTTATAGCCGGCACACAAGACGACCCCCCCACTTTTAAGATGACTTTCTTGGCTTAGAAAGTCGTCTAGTATGCCGGTTTTTACGGTACTCAAAACATAATTCCTGGTTCTATATCAAACACGTTTTGTTTCTTTGTTTACAAATGTTTCTACAAGTCATCGGCTGCACCCAGAGTGGTTTAAAACTTAAAATGCTAAAATAATATAAAACAGTGAAACAGCAAATTTCTCTGAAGACTTAGTAAGCAAATCAAAACTTGTTCAGATATTCTTCTTTATGGAGCTTTCTCCAACTGTTACTTGACAGGAGGTCTGTACTCCGATTTCAGTTGTCTTATCACTTTTATGCATTATGAGCACACATATTCAACCATGTTCAGTCTCACGCATATTTCAGAAATTACATTATCCCAACTGTGAGGCAAATACAGATAAAGATGGTTCACTGCTGTTTTTTCTCTTGCCAGTTGACCGCATGGGAAGATTCATTGTTGCTGGAGGCGCTGTTGTTGGTCTTGGAGCCCTCTGCTACTATGGATTGGGGATGTCCGATGAAGTTGGAGCCTTTGAAAAAGCCATGTAAGAATGTCTTAAATGTTTTTTTTTAAGCTTTGTAAGTTAAAACAAAGTAACTAGAACTGTTTTGGTGAAAATCTGTGTAGAAATAGGATTGTTTTAAATCATAAACAAAACTGAGGATTTCTCATTACTACAATCAATTTTAAAATAGCTATCGAAACAAAATTGGAGTAGAGGATTGCTGTCATAAGCTAAATGACAGTGTGAGAAAGTTCTGCTACTGCAGAAATATTGTGTATATTCATGTATAATTGACCTCATCTATACATTGAGGGCAGGTTTGGGGCCCAAAATTATGTGTTTTGATATGATCTTTGGAGAAGTTGATGGTTATTCCACAGAAAGGGTAAAGCACCAGCACTGCCATGGCCATTTTCTCACTTAGACATTTAAAAAGACCTTCTGCTACTCTACTCAAAAAAAGGGGATGGTTCCTTTTTGGATAAGAGTAAAGGTGCAGCATTTACATTGAACCATAGATAAATCAATTTAGGTTTTTGGGGTCAAATTTTGACTAAAATTTCTAGACTTATTGATGCGTATATACAGTTCATACAGTAGACATTGAAGTCTTTCTTGCTGTGCATTAGTATTACTGTTCTGGTTGCATTACAATATTTTATCTATCATAATTCAAGCTGTAGACTTTATTGGTAAATATATCAACTAAAAATTACTTCCCAGTGAGACCAGAAATTTGAAATGATGATCTGCATACTTCTTTTTCTGACAGTTGTTTTGGTGTGTTGTTGTAATATGAAAAGATGTTGGAGGATCTTTCTTTCTAACAGCCACATAGTTTTCTTTATTTAAGTGCAAATCCCCCACCACCACCACCACACACACACACAAAAGGTAGTTATAATGTGGTATAGCATGTAAACATTTCGGTTGAATTGCTTTCAGGACAAATAATATTTAAAAAATATAATTTTAAAATACCAAACTGCTTTGAAAAGGTATGTACTGCTGTGCCTTGCAAAATATGTGTTTCCAAGGAGACTAAGTATTCAAACTTAAAGCCCAATCCAGCCTTACAATACAACCTCCATTTACACAGAGGACATATTTCTGAACTTACCATAGAAATACAAAACAATGGCTAGTGGCAAACCCTATTGAAAGGAACAACTTCTAGTGGAAGCAAACAGTAGACTCATACAAAAGGGCCTAGAAAATACCTAGAGATAACATCTCTCTAGCATTTCTAGATCCAACAGCACAACTCAGAGGTCACCTTCTGGTGGAACTATGCCATAGAAAAGTTCTAGAGAGAAATTATTTTTTCCAATGAGGTAAATCTGTGAGTACAGGTCCTGCCGATATAGGAGTTTACTGTATTTTGGGAGTAGCAAGACCCATTAATTTCAATAGGGATGTTTTAAACCAGTGAGACTTGACCATGATTCACTTGCTTTGTTGACTTAATGGTTGTGTTCTGTGCACAACCGAGTCTGGAGCCAGTCTGTTGTTGTTCTTGATAGTAATCTATTTATTTGCACAGAATTCCCAGATAACACAGGCTATGTTGGGGAGCGGGGAGGTCACCAAGCTAAATTATATCATGTGTCTGCGACATTAGAGACCTTTTTGTTCAATTTGAGGATTGAATTGGTTACCATATTGATTCCATAAAATATGTCACACCTATATTTTCTTTTGTTCCCAGGATTTGGCCACAGTATGTGAAGGACAGAATCCGCTCCACCTACATGTATTTTGCAGGAAGCATTGGCTTGACGGCCATGTCTGCTGTACTAGTCAGTAGATCTCCTGCCCTCATGAGTTTAATGATGAGGGGTTCCTGGTTGGTAAGGTCCTTTTTGTGTGTTACCTATCTACATATAAGAGTCATAGTATGTCTATCTACTTGTCCATTTTTCTGTACCACAAAGCATGTTGCTAGGTGAAGTGGCTCTCTGTATGTTACTGGGAAAGAGAGGAAGGGAGAAAAGAGCCACAAAGAGAGCCATGTTTCCCTGGAGACATTGAGAGTTAGGCCCTCTCAGAGCTGGAGAAGAGAGAAAGGGAAGGAGGTAAAAAGGAAAGTAAAAGAGAAGGAAGAACAGAATAGAAAAGAAAGAGAAAGAGGTGTGAGATAAGGGACAGAAAAAGAGGGAATAAAGGCGGGGATGGGGCGGGGGAGAGAAGTACCCCTGACACCTGGTCAATAACGAATATATACGCCAGTGTAAAATATAGCAGACCAGACATCTCAAGAGCAGTAATCAGCCTATCATGGATTAGAATTACATTTTCTCCTTAGAAGGCAATATTGAGGCAATATTCTTCAAGTGAATTGTGACTTTGACTCAAAGCTCAGGGAATGTAGGCATATTCCAGAGCTTTTTCTATCTCAAATGGAAAATCAATAGGCACATATTTCTCTGTGACTAATTATAGAATGAAGTACTCTCACTGAATAAAAATAGGTTTGCACTAGGGCTGGATAACAACGGAAAAATTTGTTTCTAAACTCGTTTCGTTTTTAGGGGGTCCATTGCGTTTCGTTTTTTAAAAGAATTCCGAATTTTTCTTTAAAAAGATTTCATTATTTAGTTCGAATTGATTCGTTAATGGCAGACGCAATTGTGCAATACGCTAAAAAAACCTCCAAATGGGACAGGGGGAACTTCTGAAGCTTCCCTCTCCCTCTGTTGTTGACTGTTGGTGTGATAATTTATTTATTTTTTATCACTGATAAAACAAACAACTATAAAACTTGCACCAGACATACGGAAATAATAACGAAACGATTTCGAAACGATTTCGAAACAATTACGAAATAAATTGAGAAATTCGTTTCGATTTTTAGTTGTTCCTGCATGGCTCAATATCGGATTGTAAGCTAATTTAAATACGAATCAATAACGAATTATGAAATTAACGAACAAAACTGCCCAGCCCTAGTTTGCACATCTTCAGCTACTTCAACAACAGTGTCAACTATTACAGTATTGTTACCAGGGCCTATGCCCATTCAGAAAGAGGTGTTGTCCTATTATAATTCCAGAAAAAGGGTATTCTATGAATACAGTTTTCCCCAGGTTTAATAGATAACTTTTCTCTGATCTATAGTTTTATTACTTTTTACAGTTATGCCATTAAGATTCATTATAGAAAGGAAAGATGGTGAGAGACAGAAATGGTGGTATCTGTAGTACTACAAATTAAGGTTCACCTTGAAGTATTTGTTCTTAAAGGTTCCACTGCTTTTCACCCTTCATTTTTTAAAAGTTTCTTTGAAGATTATCTTCTTAATGTGCTTATCAGTGGGAAACTGATGAGATGAAGATGAAGTGTTCTGTAGTAGGCCAAACTTGAATTTATCATGTTACTCTAAAAGGGAAGGGCTTTTCCAAGCACATTAACCAGAATGTGCCATCATGCCATATTTTCACTGCCCTAAATTTCAAGCTACAATCGGGCAGTACTGTGACTAAAGATAGAAACTCTAAGAATTAATGAATTAGCCCTTACCAAAAAAATACCATATTTTCCGGCGTAATAGACAACTTTTTAACTGTGGAAAATCTTATGAAAAGTTGCGGGTCGTCTAATACGCCCAGTATAAAATAAAAATAATAAGAATAAAAGAAAAGAATAAAATCCAACTCCCTTAGTGGCACAGCCTGAAGAGGGAGGAGGAGGAGGAGGGGTGCAGGGAGGAGGACTAGCGGGCCACATTGCCATGAAGACCAACTGGGGGTGATGACCCACTGGGCTGTCCCCCCCACTCTACTTTCAAGGTCCTGCTCTGCCCCCACCGCTCTCCTCCAAAGGTCACTGGGCTTGCCTAGGCCCAAGGAAGTGCCTCTGGACTACGACTCCCAGCAGGTCCAGGCGGTGGCAGGAGGAGAGCTGCAATGCGGCCTGTCACCCCCCCCCCCCCCCTGCACTCTTCTTCTCCTCCCTTCCTCACATTGACTAGTTTTGCACTTTGGTTTCTTATAACTAGATGGGCATAGTGTTGGAAGAGGGGTAGTCTTATATGGCAAGTATATCCCTAACTTTGTATTTTATCTTGAAAAGTTGGGGGGTCATATTATATAGTTGTCTTGTATGCCAGAAAATATGGTAAGTTGAGTTGCTAGTCCAAATTGACTAGATCCATTGGTGTCATTGGACCTTTTGCTGTTACACTGCTGTTATCAGAAGAGTTACGAACAGAACAATCTGCCCCCTGGAAAGTAAGAAAGTGTTTTCAGAGGGGGAAAGAGACAGGATTTTCTGTTGTGAACGAACCATTTGTGGAGTAACTTAAACAGCAGTACGGAATGCTTCCTAGGAGAGATAATGGTCAAGAAAGTCTTTTTCATATGAAAAAGAAATCAAATCAGGTTCCTTGTGTCCACTAGAGGGTAGTCTTGATAATTTAGTAGCATGTTGTCTTTAATGTAGAACATAATAGGAATGTAATGTAGTTAAATGAAAATGAAATGCACGAACAACTCTTCAAAGAGACAATGCTGTATATACAGCAGCTTCCATTTACTTTACTTTAAACTATGGTATGCAAAATTGTTTACATAGTTATTTTATAAACTGCTTTGAGTCCTAGCTTTGGGTAAAAGGTGGGATATAAATGAATAAATAAAATGCATAATGCTCAAATAGCTGTAAAAATGATTTAATTGTAATAATAATCTTTTACAGGCAATAGGTGCAACCTTTGCAGCAATGATTGGAGTTGGCATGTTGGTTAGATCAATAGATTATGAGCAAAGTCCTGTCCCTAAACATCTAGCTTGGATGCTGTATTCAGGTATGTAGTTTGCAATTCTCATTATTATTTTCAAATATATATAATTTGTCAACAATATTATCTTGAATGCCTTTCTTAATGCAGTCAGATTTTGAATTTGCATTGGTCAAATGTAACTTTTACAGTCAACACTAATAAAAATCGGACTGAAAATTAACAGTTACTTGCATGATCAAAAACATTCCCAAGAGAGCTTTCTAAAATATTGGGCACCTCCACCCCGTCTTGGCAGATAAAGAACCCTTGGAATTGGGTTGCAGAATTGCAAAAAATAATGGTTCTGAGAGAGGTGGCACCTTTCTTCCCTTTCAGCCAACTATTCAACTATTGATTGAATAGCTTCTTGGTGTAGATCCCCATCAGATTTAAGTAGATGGTTTCACCCCTTTGGCCTGATTTTGGGTAGAATTGCTCTTCCATTCTAATTGGTTGCCTTTACATATTATTCTTGGGATGTTGAAAGAGCTTTTTCTGTTCTGTTACACTGCATTCACAGCAACAGGTTATCTGGACATGATACTGACTTTTACAGTATTTGTATGTTTTAATTATTTTGTAACCCACCTTGAGTCATGAGGAGAGGTGGGTAAGAAATGAAATAATAATAATAATAATAATAATAATAATAATAATAATAGTTTCTTCCTGCACTAGTGTTAAATTTGTGGCCATATATTGTGGACAAACGCGAACTTGGAGACACATGCCATAAGGTGCCAGAAAGTTTAAATATAAAATGGCCAGGGCCCAAAGGGGAAAGGCTTCCCCTTTCCTGTGGTATTTCCTTGGGTCCTCAAAGAAAGCATTTTAAAAGTTGACGGTCACTTGATAATAGCATCCCAAAAGATGATGGACTAGTCCCCGAAGCTATACAATTTTCTGTGCATGATTGTGTAATTGAGTTTAGCATACAGACTACTAATTTGGGTTGATGAAGTATCTGTTTCAAAAGCATTTATCACATTATAAGTGACATATTGTATGAGGTGTGATATAATGAATAATTGTGTGTGCTCTGAATTGAAAATTCCCTTGTTTGATTAGTTCTGATTGCAATATTACTTCAGGCATATTCTTGCTGGAGGATGTAGGAGGATTTTTTCCTCCTCCCTCTGCACTTTTAATAGTTTTTCTGTTTTAACAATTGTCATGGGAGGATAACTGAGATAATACACATGAAGGACTTTGAGAATTAAAAGAAAAAAAACAATCTTACTTAACATGCATGTTTGCAATCTTAGTTTTATGTCTCCTTGGAGATCACTGTTGCACAACTTGGAATTTCAATTTTAAGTATTTTGTCTTAATTCTCCCTAGTTTCATGCCATTTAGCTGTAACTAGCCCATAACGAAGAGTGGCAAAATAATCTGGGATAGTTTAAGAGTGTTTTGATTATCAATAGATGGGAACATGGTTGCATGAAGAAGTTGTCCCAGTTTGCCTAACTTCTAAAGACAGGAACCTGGCACATCCCCATAAAATGCTTTCTGGCACAACCCCATAAAATTTGGACATTATACTGGTTACACACATAAGCAGAGCCTCTCATCTGAAGACAAACATTTCATCAGATTTCCTTTTTGTAGTGCCTCATATGATATAATCTTACTCTGAATGAAAGAAAAGCAAAAAGAGTTGAGAAGAACCTTGTATTTTCTTAAAGTAAGTAAACACCATCTTTTTCTTCACTTAGGTGTTATGGGTGCTGTGGTAGCTCCCATGACTCTTCTGGGGGGTCCCCTGCTCATCCGAGCTGCTTGGTATACAGCAGGAATCGTAGGTGGTTTGTCTACTGTGGCCATGTGTGCACCAAGTGAGAAGTTTCTGAACATGGGAGCACCTTTGGGAGTTGGCTTTGGCTTTGTGCTTGCATCTTCTGTCGGTAAATAGATAATCTGTTAAGAGTTTGCTTTATGTTTATGGTGCATTTGAATGTATACTGTATATGTTCATGTATAAATCAAGTGGCATTTGCACATTCCCTCCTCTGTGGAATGACTCTCAACTTATCCATGGGCCATATCAAAACCCGTAATTTTGGCCCCCATCCTTGACTTATAGAAGAGGTTGACTTCGTGAAACCTTGTGAACCAACTTACAAGTTTTTTGAGATATGAGCTCAATCGATTTTTGCTTTGACATGCGAGCTGAGATTTGAATTAAGAGCTGAACCAGAGCTATTGCAAGAGTACACCCGCCATCTTAAGCAGAGCTTTAAAGGGAACATCCAGGAAAGCTCTTTGCCCTTAGCTGTTATTTCTACAATCCCATGGCTTTGGAGAGATTGTAGGAAAGGTGAGGGGCCATGAATCTATCATCAGTAAACTTATATCCTGATAAAATAGGCGAGTTACACAGATACCTGTCATTTTAAATCAGGGGTCCTCAAACTAAGACCCAGGGGGCGGATGCAGCCCTCCAAGGTAATTTACCCGGCCCTTGCTCAGGGTCAACCTAAGTCCGAAACGACTTGAAAGCACACAACAACAACAACAACCCTATTTCACCAGCCAAAAGCAGGCCCACACTTTCCATTAAAATATTAATAAGTTTATATTTGTTAAAATTGTTCTTCATTTTAATTATTGTATTGTTTTAAAGTGTTTTTTACACTACAAATAAGATATGTGCAGTGTGCATAGGAATTCATTCATGGTTGTTTGTTTTTTTTTCAAATTATAATCCGGCCCTCCAACAGTTTGAGGGACTGTGACCTGGCCCTATGTTTAAAAAGTTTGAGGACCCGTGTTTTAAATTATCATTGCAGAAGAATTTTACCGAAGTTTCCCACTCATAGTAGGAAAAGGAAACTTATAACCTTCCAATCCTCCCCCTCATCCAACTCGAGAGAGCTTTCCTTCACTTATGTACTCTATACTTAATAAATCCAGTTTATTTCTTTATATTCTATTTTATTATGCATAATCTTTATACATTTATTATTCATAAAGTACATTTTTAAAAATTAAAAACATGTAACAAAAATTGGTGTAGTTTTGGGTGGGGGGCTAGAACGAATTAGTAGCATTTAAATTTCATTTCAATGGGAAAATTTGTTTTGACATAAAAACAGAGCAATTTGAGTTAAGAGCTCAGTCACAGGATGAATTAAACTTGTAAGTCAATATATAATTGTATATGGTACATAAGTTTCATGTACTCATACTCTATTATGATTTGAAGTTTCCAGGCATGTAATAAGGTAGATCCACTAGAGCCAGTTGGCTGATTTAAAACTAGAATTGTTTTTTTTAATACAGCCCTTCCTTTTTTTATCCCTTGCATTGATGTATAAAAAGTAGACAAAAGACAAAGTGGAGGTTCATCTAAGTACAGGTGACCCTCGATATCCATGGGATTTTTCTCCAGCACTCACCGCTGATACCAAACCCCACATAACACTCAAGTCCTTTATATGAACTACTGATGACTGAGAATTGCACATCAGCACCTCACAAAAACTCCCCCCTGATGATTGCTCTGGCAACTGTGTGCCAACAAACTATGAATGAGCTAGATCGCAAATCTGTGAGCCACAAATGACACACTTCTGTGCTAATATTTAAATATTTTAAAGATATGGTTGGTTGAATTCACAGATGTTGAATTCCATAGATACAGAAGACTGACTGAAGTTTGTTATAATAAGGAATGCCTTGTGATCTTAGTGCTGATGGTGATAAGTTGTTCAGACACAATGCTGCCCATTGTGATGTATATGTGGCAGTTTAAAACTCAGTGAAAACATGGTATAAGTGTGTATTGATGTAACATATTTGTTCTTGATGGTCCATATATGTGTTTTCCAGGATCCATGTTCCTTCCTCCAACATCTGCCCTTGGTGCAGGCCTTTATTCTGTGGCTGTTTATGGTGGATTGGTTCTTTTTAGTTTGTTCCTGCTCTACGATACTCAGAAAGTTGTGAAGCGTGCAGAAACTCTACCAATGTATGGTGTAGGACTGCAGAAGTATGACCCCATCAACTCGTAAGTGTTTTCTCATGCTAAGCTTAACACAAAAAGATAAGATCGGTTTAAGAGTAAAGTTCATGTTGTGGGCCTCATCCTGCTTCCATCCCCTTTCTGAACTGATTGGTGTTTGCCTCCAAGTTGGCAAGGAGTGAAACCACAGACTTCTAGTAGTAGATCTTAAAGTTGCTTAAAGTTGGGAGGACAATGAGAATAGATAGAATGTTAGAATGTTTTCAGTTAACAATAGTAAAACATTGTGTGTGATTGTTGACAAGCCTGGATTTACTTAAGTGGCTAGGTTGAGTAGGAACAAAATTCAGACATCTAAGCAAGGAGGTTTTGTGAGGGTTGGTAGCTAAAGAAAGACGTGCCCGTGGGCATAATGACTATAAAAAGTTAACCTAAACTAATATTGGGTTGTTGTAGGTTTTTTCAGGCTATATGGTCATGTTCTAGAGGCATTTTCTCCTGACGTTTCGCCTGCATCTATGGCAAGCATCCTCAGAGGTAGTGAGGTCTGTTGGAACTAGGAAAATGGGTTTATATATCTGTGGAATGACCGGGGTGGGACAAAGAACTCTTGTCCGTTGGAGCTAGATGTGAATGTTTCAACTGACCACCTTGATTAGCATTTGATGGCCTGGCAGTTGTTTAGTGTGGCTTGTTGATGCCTGGGGCAATATTTTGTTGAGAGGTGATTAGATGTGCCTGATTGTTTCCTCTCTGTTGTTTTGCTGTTGAGTTTTTTAATACTGGTAGCCAGATTTTGTTCATTTTCATGGTTTCCTCCATTCTGTTGAAATTGTCCACATGCTTGTGGATTTCAATGGCTTCTCTGTGTAGTCTGACATGGTGGTTGTTAGAGTGATCCAGCATTTCTGTGTTCTCAAATAATATGCTGTGTCCAGGTTGGTTCATCAGGTGCTCTGCTATGGTCAACAAGCCACACCAAACAACTGCCAGGCCATCAAATGCTAATCAAGGTGGTCAGTTGAAACATTCAAACCTAGCTCCAACGGACAAGAGTTCTTTGTCCCACCCTGGCCATTCCACAGATATATAAACCCTTTTGCCTAGTTCCAACAGACCTCACTACCTCTGAGGATGCTTGCCATAGATGCAGGCAAAACGTCAGGAGAAAATGCCTCTAGAACATGGCCATATAGCCCCAAAAACCCTACAACAACCCAGTGATTCTGGCCATGAAAGCCTTCTACAATACATTAAACGAATATTGTTTATGAGTTTTACAAGTGTGTTTTAGCTGAACAATGAAAGGACACATTGGTGATTTCACAGCATCATCCTATTCTGTATTGGTCAAATTAATTACACATAGAGTCACAATAAAAGTTACTTGTTGTTATTTTTCTTATTGAACTGTCTTCCTTTTGTGTTTCAGATGTATGGGCATTTATATGGATACTCTCAACATCTTCATCAGGGTGGCCACCATGCTTGCTGGGGGAGGTGGCATGAAGAAGAAGTAGAGGGCAGCATCTTCTGGCAGGCTGTAATGATGGGTCATCAAACACTTTGGCTTGTCTGCTTAGTGCATAATATTGAATAAAACTATGGTTGTGTACAAGCAGCTTTCATGTAGGAGTCAGATGTTTTAAGCACTTCAACATGAGCTTTCAGGTGTTTTCAGTATAATGTGACTTGACTGTTAGTTTCCTGTTTAATTTTTAAAAGAGCTGAGCGGAAACAGGATTGTTGGCATGCGACTCAGTCACTTTTCACCTCCTTGCGCTTTATTTTTAATATGGGAGCAAAGTTCATTTCAATATAATTATGTTTGTAGCAGATGTACATTTTATTCCTTCCTCCAGAAAGGTGAAAGTCTGTGCAATGCTACAACCTACTTCACATAAAGCATCAGTCAGAAAGTGCAAAGCGTCAAAGCCAATGTGAATTCAAGAAGTGGTACACCTAATTAGACCAATTTTTTCATCGTAACTGAATGTAGCACCTCTGTGCTTGATGAAAAATAATGGCTAATAAAGAAGCGCTCTGAAGGGATAATTGCGTAGGGCCTTCTTTGCATGTAAGCAGAAAAATAAGGAGTCAGTCAGCCAGATAGTTTTTCTGCCATGTTGGGTTTGCTACAATCATGCCTGTGCAGCTTGCCTTCCAAAAATTGCATAAACAGTATTTAAGTGCAATAAACTACAGGTGATGGAGCTAATATCACAAATGGCAGAGCAAACGAAAAAAATGAATTCTTTTGGCGCCTCCAGACCTCCCATTTTGGTTCAAATCCACACTGGGAAACAGCTTTGTCTTTGAATGAAGCTTCCCCCTATGTTCCCAATTCCAAATGCTATCAATGAACTTATATTTTTTCTTTGATCCTGGGAAGTAAGCAGCACCATTCCCCAAACAACAGAGCAGCGATTTCCAAAGATGTTTAGTTAGGATCTGCCTGTTATTTAAATATCACACTTTTACAACTGCAGTATTTTTAAAGCTGGGAAAACATGAATTTGTCAGGTCAAATAAAGGTTGTTTGAAAATTGTGGAAGCCTCCTAAATGCTGTGGCATTTATCTGTTTTAATGGCTGCAATTTAATAATTTTTCTTCCATCTCTTAAAGTCTGTACATGGATTGGTTCTTGAACCAATAAAATCTTAGCCCAACAATTTATCAGTCTTGTTTTCTTTGAGATGTTAAAAGCCTAGATAAAATGATACTCTTAATGTTGAGATTAATTTCACAATTCAGCAGCAGATCAGTTGCACAACTTCAGCGCTTTCCAGTAGTTTCTTCCTGCACAGTATTTTCAGTCAACTCTCTCCCACAGCCTGCAGGCACTCTGGAACTCTTTTACAGACACTTGAGCACATGCCCGGCCATTGTCAGTTTTACTATTGTTTTTCCCCAGTCTAGATGACATTACAAACTTACCACAGCACACAGTTATATCTTGTCTTAGCAGACAGGTTCTTTTAATCAATTACATAGAGCTTTCGACGAACAGCATCACAGCAGAAGGAGAGAGTATACACTCTACATGACTTCCTTATATACAATTCTATACAATTACACATAGCAATCTCTGATTGGTTCCCAACTCATTAACTTAACTCAGACCCAGGTATACATCATTCACAATCACCTGGACTAGACCAGAACACATTCCCCAAATGAAGTTCTGTATATTAACTAATGCATGACTCAGCATTTCCAATAGAAGCCTATTAGCAGTGCATGACTCAGCTATATTACATTACAATACATTGTAAAACCTGACGGTAATCCTATGGCAGAGGTGTTCTGAACATTTTCTCTCTTCCAGTTAACTTATCAGGGAGATTAGAGATATGCAACACTATCCAGTTGGGGTGTGCAGTTCGAGTAAACCTTGTGCTGCTTTCGCTGTCCAATTCCCCCCCCCCCCCCCCATTCAGTTCAGGAGCTGCCCGAATTTGGGAGGGCGAAATACAGCTGGAAGATCTGTTTTCACTTCAGGAAGATCCGGCACATTGGCAGCAATGAAGGAACTTCTGAGGCTCTCCTTTCTGTCATTTTTAGGGTTATTGGAACATAAATGATTGCACTTGAAGGATGTATTTACCATGCAAGCTCATCAAGTTTCAGAACATTAGGATCATCAACTGATTTTTAGAAAATTATTAAAGTTTCTAGAAATCAAATCTTTAAAAAAAAAACCAAAATAAAAAACGTATCACCTGAAATTTATCCAGCAGCAAGGCATCATCCCTGCCAGCTGTCATAAAAATCCACACATCTCACAATTGATAGGAAATGTTCAATTTTAATATATTTCTAGTTATTTACATTTTTATATTGGGGGGGGGAGGAATAGGCTTGGTCTTGTGTGAAAGAAGGAGCACACACACATGAGCCAGGTGAATTGGGGCAGGAATACACACAAGCAGGAAGGGAGGGGAGGGGAATAAATGAGCCCGTGAAAGGTGAATGCAAAGAAAGGGCTTTTTGTAATTTATATATCTGTATAAATAAAAAAAGTAATGTTTGTGGGATTAACATAACTCAAAAACCACTGGACAAACTGACACGAAATTTGGACACTATACCCATAACAGACCAATGAGTGACCGTAACACCCACCCACCCCAAAATAAACAGTGGAAAGGACACCCCAAAAAGCTAAATGACGGAAAAGCTAAATGACAATACGGGGGGGGGGGGGGAGGAAGGAAGAGGGAGGAAAAGAGAGAGAAAAATAAGGACAGAGAAAAGGCATGGAAGCAAAGAGTGAAGGAAGGAAGGAAAGAGGTAGAGAAGAAAGGAGAAAAAGAGGGATGAAAAGAAAAAGGGAAGGAAAGAGAAGGAAGGAAGGGAAAGTAAGAAAAAATGAAAGGAAGGAAGGAGGTAGAGAAGGAAGAAAGGAGAGAAAGAGAGAAGAAAAGAGAAATATGGATGGAAGCAAAAAGCGAAGGAAGGAAGGAAGGAAAGGTAGAGAAGAAAGGAAGAGAAAGGGAAGTAAAAGAAAAGGGAAAGGAAAGAGGTAGAGAAGAAAAAAGGGAAGGAAGGAAAGAGGGAGCGAAAGAAAGAGGGAAAGGAGAGAAAGAGGGGGGATGGTTGGCCACAGACAGAGGGGAAGGTGCAGAACGAACTACACATGCAAGAAAATAGATAGGGCTGGATAGAGATTGAATTCTCCCTGTGGCGACTCAAGGGAGTCAGGCTATCCCCACCCCCCACCCCCACCGCACAAAGCCCTGATTGTAAGTTGTCTTGGTGACACTGATTTAAGCTATGGCACAAAGGAGGCTTTTGTTTGGGGTTGTCCCTTCCCTTCTGGTAAAAATCAAAGGTGTGATACATTTGGACATTGTTTAAACATAAAGGCAATAAGATTATGTATTGAGCATTGTGCCTGGACTTTGGTACCACCCTGATGTGACTGCATTCCTTTACTTTTGTTGCTGTTTCCTTCTTCCAAGATCAATTTGCAAAGACTCCCTCCTTCAGGTATGTGCATGTTAATAATAAACTCCAGCTTTATAATACTGTGTTGGAATCCCATGATTTAGCGTCAATAATCCACACATCTAAAGAGCACATTGTATTGTGAGTTGATCTCTGTACTCAGGTTTACTTACACTAAATGAAAAGGGTCCATGTGTCACATGCACACACCCCAAAAAAGTGTATCCTTCAGTTCAAGGAGCATACAATTCCCTTGTTATGCATCTCCACTGGCTACCAGTTTGCTACTGAGCACAATTCAATGTGCTGGCCTTAGCCTATAAAGTCCTAAACAGTTCCGGCCCAGCTTACCTGTCTGAATGTATCTCTCCCTATGAACCATCTAGGAGTTTAAGATCACCTGGGGAGGCCCTGCTCTTGGTCCCGCCTTCTTCGCAGGTGCAACTGGAGGGGATGAGAAACAGGGCCTTCATTGTGGTGGCTCCTCAGATATGGAACTCCCTCCCTAGGGATATTAGATCAGCCCCTTCCCTCCTGACCTTTCACAGAAAAGTGAAAACATGGCTTTTTGAACAAGCCTTTAGAAACCGAGTGCAATAGATAAACACGAAACTATGTGAAACTGAATACTGGAATGGCTTAGATGATGTTTTTGGACGACAAAGCTAATAGTGAAGGTAGTGGTTTTATATGCTTTTAAACGTTTTCATGTATATAATTCTGTTTTAAATGTTCATTGTAATTTTTACATTGTTTTAATGGCATCGAATAGCTGCCTATGTTGTAAAGCCACCTTAAGTCACCTGCGGGTTCAAGAAAGATGGGGTAGAAATAGCGTAAATAAATAAACAAATCTTTAAATTGTGCCTGAGCAAAGTTACTGTGAGATCTGTACAGTTAGATAAACTAACAACAACCTGCTAATAATAAAATATGAAGTATCCCTTATTCAAAATTTCAAAAACTGACATGCTCCAAATACTGAAACTTTTATTGCTGCAGCACGTACAGGCAGTCCCAAAGTCAGGAACCAGATATGTTCTTTAGGGTTGTTTTTTAGTTGAATTTCTTTGTAAGTTGGAATAGGCATATTTTTAAGTGTAACTACAGCCATATATATGAATGCGAGTGTGTGCTTTGGATAGCACAGGGAAGGGTCAACATCATCAGCAATTACAGTGATCCCAGTTTGTGAAAAAAATGGTACAATCAAGCATAAAATTTCCATTTGGCCATTGGTGAGCTTAAAGAAAAAAAGTCTCTAATTCTTAGATCAAGGCAATGGAAACCTCTTCTGAAGAAATCTTGACAGGAAAGCCTTGTTTTTTATTCGTTCAGTCGCTTCTGACTCTTTGTGACCTCATGGACCAGCCCACACCAGATTTCCTGGCTGCAGTCTGCATCTGCAGTAATCTTTGCAACTAGAAATACAAAGTCTGTCACCGCCTCCACGTTTTCTCCCTCTATTTGCGAGTTATCAATCAGACTTGTTGCCATAATCTTGGTTGTTTTTTATGTTTAACTGCAACCCAGCTTTTGCACTTTCTTCTTTCACCTTGGTTAGAAGGCTCCTCAGTTCCTCCTCGCTTTCGGCCATCAAAGTGGTATCATCTGCATATCTAAGGTTGTTAATGTTTCTTCCAGCAATTTTAACCCCAGCCTTGTATTCGTCACATAATGTGTTCTGCATATAAGTTGAATAGGTTGGGTGAGAGTATACAACCCTGCCGTATGCTTTTCCCAATCTTGAACCAGTCTGTTCTTCCATGGTCAATTCTTACTGTTGCTACTTGGTCCTTATACAGATTTCTCAGGAGAGAGATAAGGTGGCTTGGTATCCCCATACCACCAAGAACTTGCCACAATTTATTATGATCCACACAGTCTGTGCCATCGCGCCTGGGGGCTATAGCTCTTAGTGAAAGAGGCATGGATGTGACATCTTTCCCCAGGGGATTGCTTCTTGCCCTCCTTTAGGAAACTGGAACTCCCAAAGACCCAAAACACTGTAAATAACTCAAAATAAGATTTATTGATCACAAAGAGTTATTTCTTCAAAGCAGTAAGCTGGAAGCTTCAGAGTGGTGAATGAAAATATATGTTACAGTCTCAGTTAGTCCTGGATCCAAGGAGTTTGAAGCCTTTCCAAGCTTCCTCTTTCCTCAATGGCTGTGAATGCCGGAGCAGTCCACAGCTCCAGTTCAAATGGCCTATGTTTGAAGACTCAGGATCTTCCTCTGGTGCCAAAAGAACTGGTTTGAAGACACTTGAGACTTCCCAACGTCGTTCAGGTTGGTCTGAACATGAAGCATAAGTCTCAAGGGTAAAAACCCCAGAATTGGTGCTGAGAGGTAATTTAATTAGGGTATTTTAGAGTCAAGTCTCTTACTCACATCCATCTGATAGAAACTCTGATGGCAGAATGAGAGAAGGGAAGCACTCCCCTCCTCCAGGAAGAAGTGTCACCAAACAATTGAGCTGAGAAAGCAACTCAACTGGTGCAAACAACATTGATTGACAGCTATAAATAACCAATCACTCCAACTATACATAAGCAGGGAAAAAAGGCAGGATTAAGCATGATACAACAGTTTAAATCTTGCAACTAACAGTTCTACACATAGGTGGCGCCATTTGCGACGTCACACAGTCAAAGGCTTCACCTTAGGTTCACCATAAGCTGGAAATGACTTAAAGGCACACAGCAACAAATTCCTCCATCTCCAAAATGAGTGAGATGACAGCTGACATTTAACCTGTAGACATGGACAGCTTTTGTTCCATAGGAGACAACTCTTTCGCGAGAGTAAACTAGTTGGACTTGCTCTCTGAATTGAATAAAAGCCTCCAGACAGAACCACAGAGTTAATCTCTGTGTAAATGTTTATATTTTTATGGCATTGAATGTTTGCCTTGTTTGCATTACGTTTGGAAGGTGCCCAGAGTCTGTTCGGGGAGAGAGGTGCGGGTTAGAAGGAAAATTATTATTATTAATCTCGTTTTGCCAATGTCAACCCCTCTTTCCTCACCTTTATTAGAGCTGGATATCAAAACATCAAGCAAGACATAGCAGTTCAAAAATTCCCAGCTTTAAATCTCATAATCCGTCCCTGCCGTCATGTGTCCCCTCTTATGTTTTATGGCAACATATTTGGCAAATGGCCACCATTGAATGTGGGAGTGGCTGTTGCCAGTTTTCTTATCAGTAAGGTTGTATAAAGGAGGAACGGATTCCCATCCGCAATCATAACTCATGTTTGATGTGCTATATAAATAAAAAGGCATTACATTCACTGGTGCTGCACAGGTTTCTTCCGAGATAGTCCATAATCGGGTGGAAACATGAATGTGTTGAAATGGCTCAGTTTGCTGTTCATTCTGATTCTCTGCCTCGGGATGTTTTCAGTCGAGAGTGCAGGTAAACTATTGAATCTACAAGGCATTTTTTCCCCGCAAGGCTTAGTATTTTGTAAGACCAGTAATGCTGGATTGGTTGGTCTAACCCATGCAATTTTTCCAGTGATATCACTAGGTTATCACCCCAGTACAGACCTTAAGATACCATTGCATACTTCGGGAGGGGAGGGGGATTTACAGCAAAATTGCAAACCTGGTTCTTTGAGAGTGCCAACATTTAGAAAGAGTTTTCATAGTGCTGTAAAAAGATTTAAATATTTTGTTTAGATTTAAATTTTGTATATATTTTTGTTGTATATAGATATTAATTATAATGTTGAATGGCCACACTTATTGCTCATCTGATTTATTGTGAACCACTTCCGTTATAATCTTGTGTGGAACCAGCGAAAGAATGAAGAAATAAATTAGGAAATTAATATATTTTAATAATATATCTTGTTGTGGGTACTTTTTACACCTGCTTGATAATATGTCTGCTCTGAGAAGAGCACTTATAGAGGAAGTAGAAGAAGGAATATTATTTCCTTTCTGATAGGAATGTAAACTATAGCAACACATTGTCTTGTTCTCAATGGGAATGATGCATGAATAAATTGAGATAATCCACTAAGGCTGGATTTACACTACCGTATCATCTGATTTCAGATTAACTGCATTGAACTGAATTATGGGGCAGTGTAGACTCATATAATTCAGTTCAAAGCTGTTAATCTGCATTGAGAAACTTTATGACATGGCAGTGTAGATTCAGCCTGAATTTATTTTCCGAGCCCAATTTAAGGTGCAGGTGCTTACCTACAAAGCCCTAAACGGTTTGGGACCATCCTACCTGCGTAACCGCATCTCTGTGTATGAACCTACGCGTTCTCTTCATTCATCCGGAGAGGCCCTGCTCACGATTCCACCTGCGTCACAGGCGCGTCTGGTGGGGACGCGAGACAGGGCCTTTTCTGTGGTAGCTCCCCTGTCAACGTAGCGGCCTGTCTGATATCTTTGGGGAGGGAGTTCCAAAGATATCAGACAGGCCGCTACGTTGACAGTCTTTAGGAAGAACTTGAACCTGGCTGTTCCGATGGGCCTTTCCAGAACAGGAAAACTCCAGTAACATGTCCCAGAAGCACTTTATTAGAGTTTAAGTTTGCCCACACACTGCACTTACCCTAAAATCCGATATACCACCTGTCACATCAGCACTTTTAACCTGTACCCATTACATTTCGCCCGGCCCTAGTTTTATTGTGTTTTGGTGTATTGTTTTATTGTTTTGTTGTTTTATATTGCTTTAATGGTTTTGATTTGCTTTAAGTTGTGTATTTGTTATGTTATGTTTTATTGAGGCCTTGGCCTGTGTAAGCCGCATGGAGTCCTTCAGGAGATGCTAGCAGGGTACAAATAAAGATAATAATGATAATAATAATAATAATAATAATAATAATGGTCTCTTATTGTAAGTTATTTTATATCTCAGGCTTTTCAAAAACACTCCCAAACCCTCTCTTTATAAAAAAAGTCATTTGTACACAGAAAAATATATGCTTTGCACGAAATATATGCCTTTCTTTGAAATACATTTGGATTTTCCACAAAAAACATCTTTCCAGCAAAGCTTTCACAAGTGCCCCCTGGTGGAGCAGCAGGTTAAACCGCTGAGCTGTTGAACTGTTCACATCCAGGGAGCAGGGTGAGTTCCTACTGTTAGCCTCAGCTTCTGACAACCTACCAGTTTGGGCTGAGATGGGTGAGATAGAAATAATGTAAATAAATAATAATAATAATAATAATTAAAAAACATGCAAATGTGAGTAGATCAATAGGTACTGCTTCTGTGGGAATGACCTTGGAGGTGTCTACAGACAATGCTGGCTCTTTGGCTTAAAAATGGAGATGATCATCACCCCTCAAGAGTCAGACACGACTAGATTTAATGTCAGGGGACGCCTCTACCTTTACCTCCCCCCCCCCCCCCCCCCAAGTGTGCAAAATTATGGAAAGTTCAAAATCCTTGTAAAAGTCTTGGAATTATTTGTTCTTGCTTATGAGAATGAGAATGAAATAATGGGAAGTTTCACATCAGAATTAGGCCAGAGGTTTAGCACAGCTGGTAAATCATCAGCAATTATAAGATCTATCAACCAAAAGGTTGCAAGTTCGAAGCCCCGGGTTGGCGTGAGCTGCCAACTGTCAGCCTAGCTCATTGTTTACCTAAGAAATTTGAAAACAGCTTTAGCTGTGATTACAGAAATTAGGTACCGCTAAAAGCGGGGAGGTGTTTTACGAAGATCAGAAAATGCTGGGCGACCAAAAGGAAGGAGGAAGTCCTGACAGGTCTTCGTCATAGAGGATAGAGCAACAGCACCCCCTGGACTCGAGCCCAACCTCCATGGCACCAAAAACAACTGAAATAAGCGACCTCCTTCTGTTCTGCCTGTCTGTGTATTGTCTATACAAAGTGGCATTGAATGTTTGCTGTGTATATGTACTGAGTCCTCTTCAGGATGAGAAGGGCAGAATATAAATAAAGTGTTGTTGTTGTTGTTGTTGTTGTTGTTATTAATTATTATTATTATTATTATTATTATTATTATTATTATTCTCAGTTGTCCTGATCCTACTATTGAATACTAATAATTAGGAATTCATTAATGAATGTGTTAATACTGAGTACTTTACCAATTCCCCCCCCCCCCTTTTTTTTTAACAAAAGTAGTTGTGAGCATTTCAGATCTGCCAACAAACCTAAAGTAAATAGAAAGTAAAAGCACACACACTGTCTGTGTGTTTTTCCAAGTCATCTATCAAACTCTAGTAGACTTCCTGGCAGTTCTTTTCTAAAACTTAATCTGTACCTTGTCAATTTATATTTGTTGATAGATTCCACACATAAGGGGCCTAGACAAAATATTGCAATACTTCTTCACAGCCTAACATTAATCAGATTTTGGCAATAATTTTAAAGTGTACAGTTTTGAAACTAATTGGTTGCAAGTAAATAACCATGTTAATTATTTCTCCAGATATCCTCTCTTCCACTCCAGTATGCTAATACCTCCCTTTGTTTGCCAGGCCCCATCTACACTGCCATATAAAATTCAGATTTTCTGCTTTAAACTGGATTATATGAGTCTACTCTGCCATATAATCCAGTTCAAAGCAAATTATCTGGATTTTACATGGCAGTGTAGATGGGGCAGATAAACAAAGTGATATATTAGCGATCAGTCTTTTAGGAACTCGCCAACATGATTATCCATTTTTACGTCTTACAGATTTTCACTGTTGGCATCTTATCCAATATCTCTACCCTCTTGGTTCCTTGTGGTTCTCATACCTGCCTTTGCTTTTGCATTTACAATTGTGGCAATAATAATACAATCAAGGCTCATAGAGAAACTTAATGCACAGCTTTTAAGGTTTTTCCAATGCCCTTCTGTATTGATTGACATTTTTTCTATCATTCCTTAGGTCTAAAAGTTAGAAGAAAGTGCTGCTGCAAAATGAAGAAATCAGAGAAACTCGGAGTGCACAAAAGTATGCTTATCTCCTATCTTGTCCATAATAAAAGAACAAGAGATATCTCAGATGGGTGCCATTCAGGCCATTCCTTAATGCAGTGTTTCTCAACCTGGGGGTCGGGACCCCTGAGGGGGTCACGAAGGGGTGTCAGAGGGGTCATCAAAGACCATCAGAAAACACAGTATTTTCTGATGGTCATGGGGATTCCATGTGGGAAGTTTGAGCCAATTCTATCATTGGTGGAGTTCAGAATGTTCTTTGATTGTAATGAACTATAAATCCCAGCAACTACAACTCCCAAAAGTCAAGGTCTATTTTCCCCAGACTCTACCAGTGTTCACATTTGCGCATATTGAGTATTTGTGCCAAGTTTGGTCCAGATCCAGCATTGCATGAGTCCACAGTGCTCTCTGGATATAGGTGAACTACATCTCCCAAACTCAAGGTCAATACCCACCAAACCCTTCCAGTGTTTTCCGTTGGTCATGGGAGTTCTGTGTGGCAGATTAGGTTCAAATCCATCGCTGTGGACTTCAGAATGCTCTTTGATTATAGGTGAACTATAAATCCCAGCTACAACTCCCAAATTACAAAATCAATCCTCCCCCAACCCCACTAACATTTACATGTGGGTGCATTGGGTATTTGTTCCCAGTTTGGTCCAGTGAATGAAAATACATCTTGCATATCGGATATTTACATTATGATTTATAACAGTAGTAAAATGACTGTTATGAAGTAGCAACAAAAACAAAGTTATGGTTGGGGGTCACCACAACATGAGGGACTGTATTAAGGGGACACGGCATTAGGAAGGTTGAGAACCACTGCCTTAATGCAAATCATAACAAAGGTCTAAAGACAGAAGTTAGATTTAAAATTTATTCTGTAGGTGATTGGCACTTCAAACTGGAGAAACTTACCACATTCATTCCTTATATTCATGGTGGGAATTATCAGAAAACTTCCTCCTGGCCATGCCAGTTGTGGCTTTTGGCATTTCTTATCCAGCAAAGCAATGTCTCCGTATTCTGTCAATTCCAATGTCAGTGGTGGTATCTGAAAACCTGTTCATGCCAAATTCTTTGAGGAAAAACATGTCCAAACATTCCCCATTTAGATTTTTAAAATCCCCTTAATAATAATGGGCAGACCTAACACAAGATTATTCAAGAAGTTGGACAACACCAAATAAATAATTAAATTTTAATCAAGAAAATTTATGATCCCAGAAGTGACATTTAACTTTAAAGTGAGGTGCATATCTTCATGCATGTTCTTTTCTGTCACAAAGAGGTACGTTTTCTTTAACTTGAATTTAATTTCCAGATACTCTTGGATTCAGTGGACAGAGGTGATGAATTTGGGGCATCTACACTGTAGAATCATAATTTATTTACTATACTTGTATACCGCCTTTCTCAGCCTTATTGACAACTCAAGGTGGTTTACAAGAAGTCAGTACACACAACAACAAAATACAAATTAAACATTAAAACAGTGTAAAACCACAATAGAAGCAATAAAAACAATAAAAACCAACATCATTATCATCAATGTCTCCTAGTTAAATAACGTTGTCCAAGTTCCATTGCTGAGTCATTCCATTTCCTATGTCAGTTACTCTGCATTTGAAAATGCTTGCTCACATAACCATGTCTTAACTTGTCTCTGAAATGTTAAGAGTGAGGGGGCCGATCTAATCTCCTTAGGTAGGGCATTCCATAGCCGAGGGGCCACCACAGAGAAGGCTCTGTCTCTCATCCCCGCCAAACGTACTTGTGATAAAGGCGGGATTGAGAGCAGGGCCTCCCCGGATGATCTTAAAGTTCTAGATGGTTTATAAGAGGAGATACGTTCAGACAGGTAAATTGGGCCAAAACCGTTTAGGGCTTTATAGGGTAAAGCTAGCACTTTGAATTGTGCCTGGTAGCAGACTGGCAGCCAGTGAGCTGGAGCAGCAGAGGAGTTGTGTGCTCCCTGAGTGGCGCTCCTGTTAACAATCTGGCTGCCGTCCATTGGACCATTTGAAGCCTTCCAGGTAGTCTTCAAAGGCAACCCACCTAGAGTGCGTTGCAGTAGTCTATACAGGATGTGACCAGAGCGTGGACTACCGTGGCCAAGTCAGGTCAAGTCATTATAGTTTGACATCACTTTAACTGAGTGTGACACTATGCTATGGAATCCTGGGATTTGTAGTTTGGTGAGAAAACAGTTAAAATGATGTTAAGATGCATTAATTCTACAGTATAGCTGCACCCTTAATTTCTGGCTCTAGGAGACGCTGATGATAATGCTAATGCCTGATGCAAAGAACTCTCCTTCATGAGGTGCCATCAAGTAGGGGTTGAATTAGTACTCAATTTGAGATGCTCTAGTTATGGGTTTCCTGTTTCAAACGTCTACATGTCCTCTTGTTTCATCCCCATCTCCGCATTTGTGTTCTTAGGTGGTAGCTGCTACTATTCTTCTTTCTATAATTGTACCTAGGATCCATTGAAAAATCCATATTAATTGTTTGTCTAATCAGTGAATTAATCGTTCAGCAAGAATTTGAACCTGGGTTTTCTATGCATCATGACAGCTACTGATCCAAATGTTCAGGATACTTTTAACCAAACCACAGATCTTTCCATCATGTCTATTCCACTGAAAGTTTCTTCACTGGGTCCCACAACTCTTATGAGGTCATCCAGTGTCAGCAAAGGACGCATGAGCTTCTCATTCCAACTTGGCAAATAACCTGTTTCTATGGATTCCGGGTACAATGTTCCCTTGCTACTTTGCGGTTCGCTTTTTTGTGGACTCGCTGTTTCGCAGTTTCTTTTTTAAAAATGAATTTATAATAAAGTACTTTATACAAGTAGCGAGGGAACACTGGAGGAAGAAGGAGGGGTGGGTGGATCGATGGATGGATGGATCTCTGCGTAGGCTCAGCCTCTTTGCCCTCTTTACCTTCCTCCTCCTCCTCGGAGCCACCACGCATGTGCCATGAAGCCCAGGCTGGGTGTGAGCTTGAAGTGGAGGGAAAACAGCAACCAGACACAGAGAGAGAGAGATTGATTGAGAGAGAGGCCATCTTCCAGAGGGAGGGCGGATGGAGGACATATGTATATACTGTAATTGTCCCTACTTCGTGGATTTTCACTTATCGCCGGGTTGTACTGGAATGTAACCCCCGCGATAATTGAGGGAACACTGTACAGTTATGCAGAATGAATAATAACAACATTAGCAGTAACTTTCAAACAATCTTAGTTTTAGCTAAGGTGGTTACCTCCCTCAAAAATTCTTAAATATGTTTCTTTAAGGCAATTCAAGAAGAATGCTAGATGACATGGTGCAGAAGACCAAGAGAGAGCCAGCATGGTATAGAGCACTGGTTCTCAACCTCTGGGCCCCCAGGTGTTTTGGCCTACAACTCCCAGAAATCCCAGCCAGTTTACCAGCTGTTAGGATTTCTGGGAGTTGAAGGCCAAAACATCTAGGGACCCACAGGTTGTGAACCACTGGTATAGTGTTTTGAGTGCTAGACTATGATTCTGGGGACCAGAGATCAAATCCCCACTCAGCCATAGAAACCTACAGAGTGAGCTCAGTCAATCCATGGTCTCTGAGGCTCAGAAGAAAGCAAAGGAAAATCCACTCTGAAAAAATCTTACAGTAAGAACAATGATAAGAGAGAGTTGACACAGGTGGACTTATTTTAAAGACAAGAGAGTTACACAGCAACAAGTTAATGTTGATTAAAAAGACAGGATATCAATGTGTTGACTGGGACACATCAGACTTTAAAAATCAACATCCAAAGCATAGGAGAAAATATGATTTGCTAAGGAAAATTGTCCATATAATCTATAGATTGGAAAGCACCCTTATAAGTACAACCGGGTAAAGATTTGGCAGATTTTATCAGTTAAGTGTTCTTTCTTTTTTTCTGGATTACAGAGATTCATGGCCATCCCAAGAAGCACTGCTGCAAGTTCTGCAATGTAATACTACCTCCTGGGCCATTGTCTCAAATCTGAAGAAAATTATTTTGATACTTGGACTGCTTGCCATTTGGAATCTTCCTTTCCAGACAATCTTAATTCAATAATATCGACTAATGCACAGAGTGTTCCTGGTCTGTTTAGTTACTTGACTTCCTAAAAGGGGTTCAAAATTCAGTTTGAATTGGTCCATTGATGGAATCTGTATCTCAATTCATTGCTCATTTATGGCTTATGCATTTCTCCCTATACAACATATGGCTACTCAGTGCACTTCACAATGCAACAGTTAATGAGTATATGGTAGTGGTAGAAAAAAGGAGAAATGAATGGAAATAATTATATGTTTAAGTCATCAATGTGAGTGGTAGCAGGATGATTACTTCAGATCTTTACGTCACAAGAGTCTACAGCTTCTCCTTAAGAAATATGGACTGTTTTGCTGTAAGTATTACAAGAGGCTTTCTTGTTTTCAATGACCTCAAGCAGGTATGGAAAGTGGAAACCAGTTCTAAATGCATAGGACATACTGTGAGCATCATTCCCTTTGAAAATATCTACAGCCCCCCCCCCCCCCCAAATGTCCTTTTTTCAAAAGTGACCAAATCAAGCCTCACATCTTGGTTTAGAGGACAATAATTGTTTATATAAATTTTCTGCAATGTAATTCTTTTAATTTTAAGCAGCATTGTTTCTCTTGTGGTGGCATATGTGAACTGCTTGTTGCCCATATATCTCAGATGTACCAAGCCCAGATTTTTTTAAAAAGTTTGTGCCCTTAATTTTATTAGTATGTAGCCTGTACTAATGGTGCAATATCAGTCAGAATGCTGTATGATTAACTTCCATTTCGGTAAGTGTGCAGATGTGTCTAACTTCCTCCCAGGATCTAAAGCAGTGGTTCTCAAGATGGAGTCCCCAGATTTCTGAGGTTCCAGAAATCCCAGTCAGTTTACCAGCTTTTAGGATTTCTGGGAATTGAAGGCCAAAAATATCTGGGAACCCCAGGTTGAGAACCACTGATCTAAAGCAAGAATAATTGAAATGTTACCAAAAGAGAATGTTCATTCAAGTTACTCAGTGTTAACTTAGGACTGGGAAATCCTCCAGATGCATTGGCCCTGTTGTTCTATCATCTTTTACTCTAAATACAACCTGGTGTGGACATGTCCAAGGAGTTGTATAACCTCATATTTTCCCCTCTTCTTCAGTTCTAGAGAACCCATTTGCCTTGTCACAGCCACCATTTTGAATGACTAGATGTGACATTATTTTTTGTTTCATTTTGAATTGGTTTTTTTGAGGAGGAGTTTGTTGTTTCAAAAGAGGGTGTCACCTGAATCAACATTTTTGATGGAATTGTTTTGGGGGGAGAGGTCATACAAAAAAGGGGTAACACTTGTGGAGATCATACAAAAGGGGGTGTGAGGTTAAAATTTGTTTTAAAACATGCAACCGTTGAGTGGAGATATTAGAGTTTCCAAGGATCAATAGGGACCAAAAATGGACACAAAGGCTACTTCCATACCACTGCTTTAGATAATTATGAAATCTGTACTTGACTATGTATATGCACAACTAGAAAGAAATGTGCCTTTGTGTTTCCTCTCTGAAATATGTAAGAACTGTAGATATTATTGAAATTCTGTTTGCTTTCAGTAAAGTCCTAATCTACACTGTTGTATAAAATTACCTTTTGCTGTTGCTGTCCATGGTGTTTGTCGTCTTCTCCTTCAGGCAGATTCAGCCAAGGAGTATTGAGTATCCAACTGGATTTCCAAACTCTCTATAGGGTTTCTGCCCACTGCCTTTCTTTTTTGTTCCTTTTAAAAGACTGCTAAAACCCAAGGTTAACCAACTACATGCACGTAACATACTGTCAAGTGCCTTGTTTGAATCACCCAACTAGCTCTACAAGGATTAGTGTGAATGGGTGTAATGCAGAGACAGAATGAGTACTGTGGAAATCTCAGAGACTTGAAAATTGCAGATATTCCCAGTGAACATGTGCAAATCATGACTATGCTGAAGTGCTTCCACACAAAGCTATTATTATGCAATTGACCCGCCACAGATGTGAAATTTGATGTGTGAAAGGTGAAGAAAGACGTCTTCATCTCCCATTTTGTAACATTCCTTCATTCCTTGCTATTTCCCTTTTTCTTGCTATAAAATTCAGGATGGAAAGAAAATTCTACAATATTTTGGATTGTTTTATTGTTAATTACCATGTACATTTGATGAAATAATCACCATCATCATAGGAGCCCCCGGTGGCCCAGTTAAACCCCTGTGCCAGCAGGACTGAAGACTAACAGGTCGCATGTTCGAATCCGGGAGAGGCGGATGAGCTCCCTCTATCAGCTCCAGCTCCTCATGCGGGGACATGAGAGAAGCCTCCCACAAGAATGACAAAAACATCAATTCATCCGGGCATCTCCTGGGCAACGTCCTTTCAGGCGGCCAATTTTCTCACACCAGAAACGACTTGCAGTTTCTCAAGTCGCTCCTGACACAACAAAAAAAATCACCATCTAGATCATGATATAAAAATGGTGTGCTGAGATGGTTTTTAAGCAACTGATTTTAATCTGGATATAAGTGATTTTAATGTTTGTATATATTTATGGTTTTATGTCCCGGCATTGTATGTTTACCCTATATATTTTGTGCTCTGCCCTGAGTCCCCTGCAGGGTGAGAAGGGCGGAATATAAATATTTTAAATAATAAACAAATAAATAAAAATATGTCTTGGCAGATCTAGTAGGACTGCAGCTCCATCAGTCATAGGTGTCTTGCCAAATGCAAGGGAGGTTCTGTTTTTAGATTCAGAAGCAACAACAGAGACTAGCTGTGGATGAAAAAGCCTTCTTTATTCATCAGCAAGCAGAGTGCATACTAAGCAAGACACCCGCAGTAATGCTGCTGGGTGACCCAGAGAGAAGCAGAATGGACCACTTCTTTGTAGACTTTGGGTACATGATACCTCAGCTCCAGGTTTGTGTTGAGGCTCTAATTTGCAATCTGACCTAAGCACTTCTATAGGGTATGTGTTTACACCTTAAGATATGCTGGATATTACACCACCCTTGGCTGTCAATCAATGCTTATGCTGCATCTGGCATGTTTAGGTCTGACCTTACGCCAATACTGAACTCCCATTGCACTTCAAGATTATCAGTCACAACACTATAAGTGTCCTCCCAGTAATGTTACTGGTGCATTATCTTAAACATTTGACAAATATGGACATATCTCTAAGCAGCTCAAAGAGACAAAACCAGCATGGAGGAATAACTAGACATCAGGCCACTATCTCTTTGAGATAACAAAAGTCTTCCAATAGTTGCACGTACACTAATAATAATAACAATAATCATCATCATCATCTTTATTTATACCCTGCCACCATCTCCCCAAAGGGGACTCAGAGCGGCTTACATGAAGCCAACATAAAATACAGCAACATAAAATATAAACAACAAAATAAGTAAATGTTGCAGCACTGGTGTTATATGGCATTTCATGGGCATTCTTGTGAGTAACCTGGCTGCCGCATTCTGAACAATACGGAGCTTTCAGGTCATAGACATCGGAAGGCCAACATACAGGGTGTTGCAATAGTCCAGCCTAGACATGACCGTGGCATGGATGACAGTTGCCAGAGCCTCGTCAGATAGGTAGGGTGCCAGTTGCCTCGCTTGTCGTAGATGGAAAAAGGCCTGTTTGCTGGCAGCAGTGACCTGAGCTTCCATTGTCAGCTGCGAATCCAGGACGACACCTAAGCTCTTAACAGTGGTCGATGGAGATAGGGGGGCACCATCGAAGGTGGGCAACGGAGGAGTCAGACCTGCCGGGCGGCCATGCCAGAGAGTCTCAGTCTTCGCCGGGTTCACCTTCAGTCTGCTAGCACGTAGCCAGTTCAACAGAGCTTCCAGACATAGGGTGAAATTGTCTGGAATTGACGTTGCTCCAGGTGCAGAAGGAGTTGGGTATCATCCGCATATTGGTAGCAGTCCAGGCCGAAACTCCGAGCCAAACTAGCAAGGGGTCTAATGTAGATGTTGAAGAGAAGAGGAGAGAGAATTGCACCTTGGGGGACCCCACATAGGGGGGGGGGGATCTATCGGAGACTTGATCCATGTACTCCACGCGTTGACTCCGGTTTCGGAGAAATGAATGTACCTTATTGTGTAGTAAACGGAACTGAATTAATCAGGTTTTACGGCTAAACTAAAATGCATCAGAAATTGTCCAGAACATTCTATGTTTCTCTTTTCAAAAAAGAAATCGACTATTTTCACATTCCTTTAGAATATCCTTCTCCTTGAGGAAATGTAGGAGCCATGTCTAAATCAACAACATTCCCATCATCAGCATCACCATGTGATTTGCCTGAACACTTCTTTGTAATTGAACCATGGCAATCTCGGATAAACCTTAGACTGTTTCTTGTTGCTGTGCACTTTCAAGTACTTTCCATAAGATGTCTATTTTACAGGGCCTGCTTGGAAAAAAATGTTCAGAGGTGGTTTGCAATTGCCTTCCTTTGAGGCCGAGAGAATGTTACTTGCCCAGGGTCATGCTGTGAGTTATCATGGCTGAGCAGTATCTGACCTCGATCTCCCTGAGCCACAGTCTGACACTGCAACATGCTGGCTCTCAAGTGTTTTCTTTAGTGTCTTAATACCCATGTGCTGGCAGGACTGATGATCAACAGGTCGCAAATTTGAATCCAGGGAGAGGCGGATGAGCTCCTTCTATCAGCTCCAGCTCCAGCTCCTTGTATGGGGACATGAGAGAAGCCTCCCACAAGGATGATAAAAACATCAAATCATCCGGGCGTCCCCTGGGCAACGTCCTTGCAGACGGCCAATTCTCTCACACCAGATGCAGCTTGCAGTTTCTCAACATGACAAAAAAAAAACCTGTGGATAAATTATATATATTTTTAAAAAAATATGATAAATGAAATATTGATAAAAGAGTGTGTAAAATGTAGAAATGTTCTTTACTATGGCATGTTGTAAATTACCTGCCTTTATATAAATTGAAGATAACATTTCCAGTCAGTATCTTCAGGTGTGGGAGATTTAGTGTTCACAATTTCCATTTGGCTCATCTTCAGGCTAGGAATGGATAAGGATTTGCTGTGTGATAATCCTCTCCTATACATAATGCCATCTGTCCACCATACCAATGTGTAAATGGAGAAATCAGGTCACCCTGTGCCAGTACAAGCAAGCAGATCACATGTATACTTAGCCACTTGGATAAGTGGGCTTGCAACAGACTGACTCGCAACTTTGTGTGTGTTTGCATGCACATGTGTTCTGAGCTATATGTTAGGTAGATATTAGAAAATTCACATTCTGGACTAATTCCCAGAACTCTTTTTTATAAGCAGAAAATTTTAACTCAGAAAAGAAAAGCATTTTCAAGTCCTATAATAGAACTAAAAGGTATCATTTTCTCCAAAAAGAAAAACATTTCAAGGGCTATAATGAAACAAAAAGACATCATTTTCTACTTATACATGTAAATGAGTGCTTTGAATCATACGTAGATTATCTATTTGTAGCTTATGGGAGTCTATGCTATTTTACTTTATTTATTCCATTCCTTTCCGTCCCTCTTCTGTACAGCAATTCAATGCAGGTTGTAACATTTTAACACTGACACATCATGTGTATGTGTGTTTTAAAGATCAAACTCCATTAAAATGAAATCATTATAAAAGATTGTACTGTTTGTAAAGCCTCTGCCATAGATCTAGAAGCAGAAATAGGGCATTACTGAAATAGCAATATACAGACCTTGTGCTGGTATGGCTGTACCAGGAGCTCCAACTTCATTTTCTTTCTATTAAATGTCTGCATGCATTCCAAGGTTTCAGGCATTCTGCAAAGGTGACTTCCTTTGGTTTGCATTTGTAGGGCCAATGACCCATCAATCATTATTAAGTTTTGGTTCCGCCCCTTTCCCCAGGGCCCTGGGAGGAGAGGGAGCCATTTTTAGTTCAGTTTTGCAGAAGGAAATTAAGCTACAGGATGTGGACCAGCACCACCTGCAGAAAAGCTTCATTTCCTACAGCTTTGGGGAAAACAGCTCCGGGGGAAACAGCTTCTGGGGAGAAATAGTCCCAAATTTCTGGCTGGGAACTTACAGCCTCTCAGCCTTATAGCATTCGGGGGGAAATAGTTTTGCAGACCCAAAGAACTCCAGCTGGAGAATCTACAAAGCCTTGACTGGTAGGTCTACTCGGGACCCAAGACGTAGTTTGGAACCGGTAGTAGGACCCACATCAGCAAAGCCTAGATAGTAGATTGCCTGGGAGAGGTTTAAAAAAGGGTTTTCCTTTCAAAAGAAAAGAAACAGTTCTCAAAGCCAGTTGCCTGTCCCTTGTGGACAAGATAAAGAAAGCCACCAGTCATTTGTATGATTGTCGTTGAAGACTGAAGAAGTATTTGTTTAATTTGTTCAATAATAAAGGACTTTGTTAAACCTTTCAAGCCTTTAAAGACTCTTCCATAGGAAAATCCTTAGGGCCTCTCTACCAAGGCACCCTGGCTTCCCACTGGGCACAAAGTGCACGTCCTGTTCAAAAGACAATTATTACAGGCCCAGAGCGCGACAGCACAACCTTGTTTCATGTCTTACATTAGACTTAATAGCAGCACTGTTAATGACAAAATTTCACACCAGTGGTTTCACAAGTTTGATATGTTTGTCTATTTTTTCTCACAACTAATTCATGAATAAATAATAATAATAATAATAATAATAATAATAATAATAATACGGCTTCTCCTAGTGAAACAAATTGTCGAAGAAGAGAAAGATGCACTGGCAGATTATGTGAAAGGCAGTCAAGAACCAACATTGAGGAAAGTCAATAGTAGTAAACTGCTTAAAGTGCAAAAGACAAAGAGTGAATACCGTAAAAACACAATCCAGAGCAGAAGAGAAAACTGGCGAAAGAAAGCTCTCCATGGACAGTTCCTGGGAAAAATTGAGAGCCAAATTGACAAAGAAAAAACATGGCTGTGGCTTACAAAGGGAACTTTGAAAAAGGAGACGGAGGGCCTGATTCTGGCAGCCCAAGAACAAGCCATTAGAACAAATGCCATCAAAGCCAGAATTGAAAAGTCGACGACAGATCCCAAGTGTAGACTCTGCAAGGAAGCAGATGAAACAATAGATCACATCCTCAGCCGTTGCAAGAAGATCATGCAGACAGACTAAAAGCAGAGGCATAACACCGTTGCTCAGATGATTCATTGGAACCTTTGACACAAATACCATCTGCCTGCGACAAAGAACTGGCCAGAAAAAGTTACAGAGAATGAACACATCAAGCTACTCTGGGACTTCCGGATTCAGACAGACAGAGTTTTCGAACACAATACTCCTGACCTCACGATCATGTTAAAAAACAAAGTATGGATTGGGTTGTTGTAGGTTTTTTCGGGCTATATGGCCATGGTCTAGAGGCATTCTCTCCTGATGTTTCGCCTGCATCTATGGCAAGCATCCACAGAGGTGGTGAGGTATGGATTGTTGGTCTTGCAGTCCCAGGAGACAGCAGGATTGAAGACAAACAACTGGAAAAGCTGACACAATATGAGGATTTAAAGATTGAGCTGCAAAGACTCTGGCACAAGCCAGTCAAAGTGGTCCCAGTGGTGATCGGCACACTGGGTACAATGCCTAAAGACCTTGGCCTGCACTTAAACACAATCGGCGCTGACAAGATTAGCATCTGCCAGCTGCAAAAGGCCACCTTACTGGGATCTGCATGGATTATTTGTCAATACATCACACAGTCCTAGACACTTGGGGAGTGTCTGACGTGTGATCCAATAGAAAAGCCCGCAGAGTGTCTGATGTGGACTCATCTTGTTGTGTTTCAAATAATAATAATAATAATAATAATAATAATAAACAACAACACTTTATGTATATTCTGCCCTTCTCACCCCAAAGGGGACTCAGGGCAGATCACCATACACATACACGGCAAACATTCAGTGCCGCCATACAGCCCAAAAAACCTGCAACAACCCACTGAGTGCAAATCACTTTTGCACTTTAACCTCAGTGTGTGGCAATTGAAATACGCTGAAGATAAAGCAAGAATTTGAGGGGGACAGGAGAAAGTGGAACATTTTAAAAGTAGCTGATGATTAATCAAGACACATGAAAATAGTTGGAGGGTATGAAAGCATAATATTTATTTCTAAATTTATATGCATGCACATAATATGTAAATAGTATACTATGTAAATTGGTGTCCTCATTTTTCCTCTTCTTCGACAATGACTTTCTCCTTTTCAGGCAGTGCATGGGTATCCAGAGACTGAACCTTTGTGCCAGCAAAGCGGCTTCCTGGTTATGTTCCATTTTCCTTTTGGCCGCTGTTACTTATGTGTTAATCCATTTCCTTTTCCCTCCCATTGGACAGCTGCTAGTCTAATGCCTTTTTATGGCTGGCAGGGCGAGTCAATTAGGCTTATACTGACCCCTTGCCTGCTCCACTCACTGAGCCATGGCCCTAACAAAGTGGACATCCATCATCCCTGGCAAAGCCCAAAGGCACTGTAATTTTGTTTCAGTTGGAGCATGAAGACCCAAGTCATGCAGTGCTGAGCTCCAAGTGTCGCAGCCCAAGGGGCAAGAAGATTGCTGTACATTGGGCCTGGTCAGCATTTGCTTATCCTTTGCAGAATGACAAATGAGGATCCAGAGTGAAACTGAAAGGCAGAAATAAAACCAAATAAAATAGACCAAATACAAGAAAACATTAGAGCTGGGCAAGGGGGAAGAGGATGTATCCTTGTTCAACTTGTAAGAGACTTTTAGGACCTTGTCACATGGGGCTTTTTGCTTGTCCTAGGATACTGTTGAGATGCAGCCAGGACAGAGTCCACAGGAGCCCCTCACATGACTCAGGGCTACTTCCATCGGGCTCCGTCCCAGCTCTATGCATACTGCATCTCAGCATCATGCTAAAAGGCAGCCCTGAGAACATCTATGACTACCTGTATTCTTATAGACTAATCCAGAGACAGTGTGTAACCAAGCCATGGACAGATGGAAATGTTAAACATAAGCCAACAATGTGATGTGGCGGTAAAAAAAGCCAATGGGATTTTGGTCTGCATCAATAGGAGCATAGTGTCTAGATCTAGGGAAGTCATGCTACCCCTCTATTTTGCTTTGGTTAGACCACACCTGGAATATTGTCTCCAGTTCTGGGCACCACAATTCAAGAGAGATATTGACAAGCTGGAATATGTCCAGAGGAGGGCGACTAAAATGATCAAGGGTCTTGAGAACAAACCCTATGAGGAGCAGCTTAAGGAACTGGGCATGTTTAGCCTGAAGAAGAGAAGGTTGAGAGGAGATATGATAGCCATGTATAAATATATGAGAGGAAGCCACAGGGAGGAGGGAGCAAGCTTGTTTTCTGCTTCCTTGGAGACTAGGACGCGAAACAATGGCTTCAAACTACAAGAAAGGAGATTCCATCTGAACATGAGGAAGAACTTGCTGACTGTGAGAGCCATTCAGTAGTGGAACTCTCTGCCCTGGAGTGTGGTGGAGGCTCCTTCTTTGGAAGCTTTTAAACAGAGGCTGGATGGCCATCTGTCGGGGTGATTTGACTGCAATATTCCTGCTTCTTGGCAGGGGGTTGGATTGGATGGCCCATGAGGTCTCTTCCAACTCTTTGATTCTATTATTCTATGATGTGGGTTGGTAAGGGGGCAATGTGGGACATTGCCCAATGGTTTTCTGCACTGTCCCATGGATTTGCCTCACTGCCCGATGGATTCTGCCACTGTTCCCTAGCTTATGGACCTCTATGTGATGAGGTCCCTATTTATCTTTTAAGGGACACCTACATTTGATGTGTGTGAGCCTTCAAGTCTCCTGTCAGCTTATGGCAACACATGGAAGTCATTGGTTTTTCTTAAGCAAGGATTACTCAGAGGTGGTTTTGCCAGTTCCTTCCTCTGAAATATAGAGAATCTCCTTCTTTTCTGTTTTTGCATCATTTTTATTATTATTATTAAACTTTATTTATACCCCGCCACCATCTCCCAAACGGAGACTCAGAGCGGATTACATGGGGTCAAGCCCAAACAACAACTTCAATATAAAAATACAAATTTCAATAAAATAAACAACATAACATTAAAGTGTAAAACATCAAAACATATAAAACAATATACAACAACAATTTCTATTGATTAGTCAATTGGCCTTATCAAAAACAAACAATGCAGACATAACATACAACATATGTATGTATATGTATAAAACAATATACACAGAACATAGAAACCAAACATAATGACAGAGAACGGGCCACATGTATCTTCGGGTGAGATAAGGGGGCAGAATTAATTGTAAGGGAGAACTTATAGAGAGACAGGAAAATAAACAAACCTTCGTACATGTTGGGGGGGGGGGAGTCCTGGGACAAGAACGTTGAGGGAGCAATAGCATAAAATTATGTGGCTACTCTCCGAAAGCGCAATGGCAGAGCCTTGTCTTGAGACTCTTTTTAAAGGTTTCTAACGTAGGGGCTTTCCTAATCTCTCCGAGCAATGAGTTCCAGAGTCGGGGGGCCACAGAGGAGAAGTCTCTCTCCCTTGTACCCACAAGGCGAGTCTGAGAGACTGGCAAGTGCGAAAGGAGGGCCTCGCCCAAGGATCAAAGAGGTCGGGCTGGTTCAAGGAGAGAGATATGATCACGAAGGATTTGCCCTCCAGCTGTTTGTAGCTAAGTCATTAGCCCAACTCTTGTATGGTGCTCAACTGGGCCCCTTCCCCAGTTTGCCCCATTAGAGCTGGTTCAGTCAAAGTTTCTGAGATCGGCCTTGCAGGTACCTAAATGCTTTTCTAATGCCACCTTGCGACTAGAGACGGGCTTTATGAGAGTGGAGGCCAGGGTGTGGGTGGCCATATTCAACCTCTGGCTCAGACTATCTCGTGCATCCTTTGGTCTTGCCCCACTAACTATGAAGGATGACTTCCAATCCACATGGAAGCAGGTGGTAGCATCAAAAATCTCCTCATTGGGATTTACTCCAGGTGTACTATTCGCTATGGATTACAATCAAGCCAAAGCTTATTAAACAACATATCACAGACACAGAGCGACAACTAGATCTGGCCTCATTCCTTATCAATGAAGACAGTAGATATCTTGCCTCCCCTATGGCATATTTAACAAACTTAGAGGTTCCTATTCATCGAAGGGCTTTCACCCTGGTTCCTATTCATCGAAGGGCTTTCACCCTGCCACGCTCTCCCATCAGCTGTACTCGAAGGCCGCTACCGGAAGATCCCTTTCCCAGAGAGACTCTGCCCCTGTGACTCGGGTCATGTAGAAACAATAGAACATGTGCTCCTCCAGGGATATCCATGCCAGGCTTATCTTACCTCTGATATACAAGAACCAAGGCATTCAGCACAATTTTATACCTCCATGCTACTTGCAGATATTAATTCAGCTACAACCTACAATGTTGCAAAGTTCTGTGCAGCAGCATACAAAATCCGTTAGGGAATGACTAGTCCCAAAAGTTAACTGTGTGTCCAGTAATCTTCTTCCCTGAATCTACAATGGATCTGGGCATTGTATGTTTTTACCCTGTTTCCACTTCCGCTCCCTCACCCAAATTGTGCTTCAGTAGTTATATTTATATTTAACATACATAACAAGTTTGTATGAAAATGTGACTCTATTTCCTGTGCTGGTCAATGACCGAAATAAATGATTTGATTTGATTTGATCACAAAGGTAGGCAGGTCCCAAACCATTTAGGGCTTTAAACGTAAGATTCTGCACCTTGAATTGGGACCGGAAGATGAACGGAAGCCAATGGAGCACCTTAACCCTATATTGCATCAAGTATCCTACTGACCAACCAACAAAACTTGCTCCTCTTTTTTGGAAAGTAGGGAAATAGTTTCCTGGGCTAAAATCATGGCTGTTTAAAAGTGATTTTTGATCATACTAAAAAGAGGTTTAAAATCTAGTCATAATGACAGAGCATTTTGCATCTGCAAGGGAAGGGAGTGTGCTGCATTTCCAGGTTATGATCAGATAAAGAATATTACTAAGTCTTGGCATAATGGATTTTGTTTCCTGCACAGGCTACAATATTGACTATAAGTCCTTTCAGTTTGTCAGGTTGAGATTGCGCCAACTCGGATTCTGTAGCAAATATTTATTTTGCAATTACATCCAGGTGGCTCATGAGAGCGTATTCTTGATTGGACATGTTTTTGCTGATGGTGAGCTAATTGGAACAACATGGTCCATGTTGTTATGTGTTATGGCTTTTTTTATTTGCTTTTCTCATCACGGTGTAACTGAGAATAATCAACCGATTTTATCACCAGGTAGCTCTGAAGTTTACTTCCTCCTTTAAAAATCTCATCTTGCAAAACGAGGGGGAATTTAAAGACCAGTCAAAAGGGATCCCTCCCATTTTGACAGAGAGCACCTAAGAAAATGATTGTAAGGGCATTTATTGTCAATGTGGTATTCTATGAGACAGACAAAAGATACGTTAGTCCTTCTCGCTGCCAGTTGTGTAATCAGAACATATTTTGCAAATGACACGTGTTTTAAATTTAGACTTTATTGTGGATGTGCAATACAGAAAGGTGGATGGAAGATTCATAGTATTGAATATTCCATTTCTCCCACTGCCACTCTCCCCATGTACTTACTTACTTACTTAGGCGATCCCTCATTTTCCGAGGAGGATTGTCTTCCAGTATTCTTGTGGGTCCGTATGTGGCTGTCGAGCTCTAATCGTGCTCTGCATCTTCTTCCGCAGTGAGGGCATTGGTTTCCAGGTGGAAGGTGGTCTCGGTCGGGGTTGGCTTGACGCACCTTCCTCTTGGCATGCTTCTCCCTTTCGCCCTCCATTCGTGCCTCTTCAAATTCTGCAGCACTGCTAGTCACAGCTGACCTCCAGCTGGAGCGGTCAAGGGCCAGGGCTTCCCAGTTCTCAGTGTCTTTGCTGGAGTTTTTAAGGTTGGTTTTGAGCCCATTTTTAAATCTCTTTTCCTGTCCACCAACATTCCATTTTCCGTTCTTGAGTTCGGAGTAGAGCAACTGCTTTGGGAGACAGTGGTCAGGCATCTGGACAACGTGGCCGGTCCAGCGGAGTTGATGGCAGAGGACCATCGCTTCAATGCTGGTGGTCTTTGTTTCTTCCAGCATGCTGATGTTGTCTGCCTGTCTTCTCCCCATGTATTGATTGATTGATTAATTGATTGAATTTTTATCTTGCCTTTCCCTCAAAATGAGAATCAAGGTGGCTTCCAATAACCTAAGAAAAATGCAACTAAAATATAACTGAAAAAGTTAAAAGGGAATTGAATACCACAATTATAAAAACATGATTAAAGATAGTTAAAATGCTTAAAACAGGATGGAAATAGTTCGAACAGAATGGCACGCAAACACACACCACTATTCCATATTACAAATCATGTAATTAAAACTTATTTTTAAATGTCAAGTGAATTCTCATCCTTTCGATGATGCCAGAAGGAATATTTCTAGATAGGTTGGGAATTGTTCATACAAACTAGGTTTAATAAGACAAATTGGAATTTCTTTACTGCACTATGGTACAGATCTAATCTCACATTCCTTCTTAGATATGGTGTGTATAAGGGAATATGTCCACGCTCAGTTGGATGTCTGAAAGTGGGACTACATTACTCGCACTTTAGAGCTAGCCTAGAGCAAGGTAAAACAGATAATAGCTTTTCTCACAGGGATTAGACGCAATTAGTTAAAATAGTTAGCCTCTTCTAACTATCCTCTTCACTCAGTGAAAAAGTACTAATATATGATGTTATGATCATAACTTAAAGGAATGTGATCAGAGAAAATTAATCCCTTTAGGCCAGACATGAGAAAACTTTCTGGCTTGGGGGCCGCATAGTGGGCTGGAGCTTCTCTCCAAGCCCCCTCCATGACCTTTCCTCCCTCTTCTCTTTCTGAGGCAGAAAGTGAAGGAAAGACAGGAAACGTTTGGATCCCCAAAAGGGTTAGCCTTGGTCAGGATGAGATGATGGATGGGAGAGAAAAATGTATCAATTAGATCCTGTATCGCTTACTCCTGATATAGAATCCTAGAATCCTAACACTGGAAGAGACCCCAAGGGCCATCCAGCCCAACCCCCCTGCCATGCAAGAAGGCACAATCAAAGCACTCCCAATAGACAGCCTCTGCAGGAAAGCCTCCGGAGAGGGATACTCTACCACACTCTGAGGCAGCCTATCTCACTCTCCAACAGCTCTTGCTCTCAGGAAGTTCTTCCTAATCTTTTCTGTTGAATTTCTTTCCCTGCCATTTGAAATCATTGCTCCTTTGTGCTCTGGTCTCTAGAGCAGCAGAAATTCAGCCCGCCGCCCCCCCCCCCCCCCTCCTCAATGGTACACCCTTTCAAATCTTGAAACATGGCTCCTCTCTACCTGGTCTTCTCTCACCTAAACATCCCCCAGGAGGAAAGGAGGGAGGAAAAAGAGAAGGAAGGGGGAATTGAGGGAAGAAAGGGAGGGAGGGAGGGAAGAGAGAAAGAAGGAAAGACAAAGGGAAAGAAGGAAGGAAGGAAGGAAGGAAGGAAGGAAGGAAGGAAGGAGAAAGAGAGAGAGGAAAGGAGGGAGGAAAGAGGGAAGGAAAAAAGGGTGGAAGGGAAGGAAGGAGGGAGGGGAAAAAGGGAGGGATGGAAGGAAGGGAGGGAAGCAGGAAAGGAGGAAGCAAAGAGAGAAGGAAGAAAGGATAGGATGGTGAGAAAGACAGGGGCCTGAGAAAAGAGCCCAAGGGGCCACATCCGGCCCCTAAGCCTGGGTTTGCCCATACCTGCTTTAGGCACTCAACTAGATGGACCCAAACAAACAATTAAACAAATGTTGTAGAATTCTTTACAATATACACAGAGGCATCTATTGAGCAACAATATGAAAAGTTTTGGAAACTTTTCAAACTCTGCACCTCACATTTGTTCTTTGTGTATCAAACTGGTGTTCTAGCTGACATCTTTTATCTTCCAAATGTGTCAAGAGCTTTCAGAACATGGCTCTGAATACTATGTAGATGCATTGTTGTGCAGTAGATTCTCGTTCAACTGGAACTCACAAGCCAAAAAAAAATTAATCAAAATAATACTTGAAATGTAAAAAGCTGTAATAATACAGTAAAACAGTAAAACTATTATTTTCAGTTAGGTCTGTCTTTATTTGCTTTGAATTACTGTATTTCAATATTAAAATCAAGTAAATACAGAGTTAATGGTATGGCGTAATGTGGATTATGGTACTTCTTAGGTCGATTTTTAATACGAGGGGTATTTTTTAAGTAAGGTCCGTTTGAACATAAGTACACAACAAAAGTTTATTTCAAAAAAGTAAATTTATTTTCAGAAAGTGCATACTTCATTCTATTTTTCAACATAGTTGCCAAGTTTGTTCAAACACTTATCATACCTCTGAACCAATTTTCAAATACCCTCTTCATAAAAACTTGCCGCCTGCTCCGATAACCAAGAGTTCACTGTAATCAAAGAAGGTCGACTGGAGTGGTCCTCAACATGGACGTTGTCATGGCCATCTTTGAATTGTCGTACCCACTTATACACTTTGCTTTACTCATAACAGTATCACCGTACACTTCACAAATCTGTCGATGAATTTCTGCAGCAGGCAAGTTCCTTGCTGACAAAAACCGTATCACTGAGCGAACCTCACATGCGGAGGGTGAGTTCATAGTCTTAAACATTTTTAAAGCACAGAACAGAACCATACAGGTTAGCTACAGAGCGGAAACTGAGCACAGTTGTTCCCGAGGCATGCCGGTACACAACGCACGTGCTCGTTGCAATATGCGAATTACTGGTGTCTACAACAAAACGGACCTTACTTTAAAAATACCCCTCGTAGTAACTCCCAAGCTAGGAGAAACTACATTTATCCAGTACCTGCCAATCCCTGTGAGTGCCCATTAACTGAGAATGTGCAAGAGTTGACATCTGTTCCCAAGTTACAACAGTTCTTCACATTTTAATCTTATTTTATGTTTGTTTGGTTTTTTTTTTTTTTAAAAAAAAAAGAAGTTTGGAAATACGTGGATGTAAATCTTGTGCTGGTCCATTTAGTTTTCTTGGCAAGGATACTGGAGTGGTTTGCCATTGCCTTCCCCAGGGATCACGCTTGGTCTGACCTCTCTGCCACAACCGTCCCGTCTTGGGTGGCCCTTCACGGTTTCACTCATGACATCATTGAGGTGCTCAAGCTCCAGCGCCCCGACAAGGCGGTGATCCTTTGCAAAAGCTGGGTTGCAGCTAAACGTCAAAAAAACCAAGATTATGGCAACAAGAATGATTGACAACTGGAAAATAGAGGGAGAAACCGTGGAGGCCGTGACAGACTTTGTATTTCTAGGTGCAAAGATTACTGCAGATGCAGACTGTAGCCAGGAAATCAGAAGACGCTTACTTCTTGGGAGGAGAGCAATGTCCAGTCTCGATAAAATAGTGAAGAGTAGAGACATCAGACTGGCAACAAAGATCCGCCTAGTCAAAGCCATGGTATTCCCTGTAGTAACCTACGGATGTGAGAGCTGGACCTTAGGGAAGGCTGAGCGAAGGAAGATCGATGCTTTTGAGCTGTGGTGTTGGAGGAAAGTGCTGAGAGTGCCTTGGACTGCGAGAAGATCCAACCAGTCCATCCTCCAGGAAATAAAGCCCGACTTCTCACTGGAGGGAAAGATACTAGAGACAAAGTTGAAGTACTTTGGCCACATCATGAGGAGACAGGAAAGCCTAGAGAAGACAATAATGCTGGGGAAAGTAGAAGGCAAAAGGAAGAGGGGCCGACCAAGGGCAAGATGGATGGATGGCATCCTTGAAGTGACTGGACTGACCTTGAGGGAGCTGGGGGTGGTAACGGCCGACAGGGAGCTCTGGCGTAGGCTGGTCCATGAGGTCACGAAGAGTCGGAGACGACTGAACGAATGAACACACACACAAATCTTGTGCTTAAATGTGAAGATAAATAATGACAGCATTTTTCTTCCCACAGTAGGATAAAATAAATATTGCTCTTCAGTGTTCTCCCCATCTTGCCATATTTGAACACTTTGAAGTATTCTGGAGAAAATATTCTGCACAATATTACATTTTTGTACAAAACATATATTTTCTGTACAGAAAAAAGGATTTTGGAACTCTGTACCCACAAAAACACTTTGAGACATTCAAATATTGGAAGAAAATTGTGCATTTTTATTTATTTGTCGTGTCAGGGCAACCAGTCAATTATATTACATTTCTAACGGAACAAAGCAAACAAACAGACAAAATACAAAATTTGTGGGTTTGGTAGTTGATTAAATGTCCTTTGACCAGTATCTGGCCACTTGGAGTGCTTCTGGTGTTGCTGCAAGAAGGTCCTCCATGGTGCATGTGGCAGGGCTCAGGGTGCATTGCAGCAGGTGATCAGTGGTTTGCTCTTCTCCACACTCGCATGTCAAGGATTCCACTTGTAGCCCCATTTCTGAAGGTTGGCTCTGCATCTCATGGTGCCATAGCGCAGTCTGTTCAGCACCTTCCAAGTCACCCAGTCCTCTGTGTGCCCAGGGGGGAGTCTCTCATTTGGTATCAGCCATTGGTTGAGGTTCTGGGTTTGAGCCTGCCACTTTTGAACTCTCGCTTGCTGAGGTGTTCCAGCGAGTGTCTCTGTAGATCTTAGAAAACTATTTCTAGATTTAAGTCGTTGACGTGCTGGCTGATACCCAAACAGGGGATGAGATGGAGATGTCTCTGCCTTGGTCCTTTCACTATTGGTTGCTACTTCCCGTAAAAACTCAATGTGTCTTAGAGAATGTATCATTTCCCATTGCATTGTAGTGGATGGGTAGTGTTTTTTAAAAAAAGCACATCACATAAATGGGAGTGAAGAATCTCCGTTGTCTTGTGGTTGAACTGTGCTTTTAGCTTTGAATCTCTTTCTGTCAATACTTTTTAGTTCTATTTAAACCCACAATGTTGTTAACAAGCGATGTGCTGTAAAATGGAGTTTGCATCCAAGGATGATGGTGAAATGTGTGTTATTATGCTTCCTTCCTGTGCCTTAGCACTTCTCGCTTCAGGTGTGATGCTGCAAGAGAAGCTTGGAATAATGTGATTACAAAAAAAAAAAAGAGGTGTGGGAGAGTTGGCTGCTAGTGAGATGCAATACACAATTTCTCTGATTAAACAACACTGTAAAGTAGACTAAATTCAGGCTGCCTTTCCTTGCCTTGACATGAAAGATGAAGCAATTCTCTTCTTTGTCAAGGGTGTGAGTAATATTCTTGCACCAATCCCTGTGCCACAATAACTCCTTAAAAGTGGGGGAAGAGGAGGGGGCACACACACAATCTAGCACTGCTGCAGAAAATATTTTCTGTGTATGTGACAGACATATGTGATATAGACTTTTCTGGACTTCACCATATCAGATAACTGGAGCTGGATGTGGAATTATAGAGCTCTCTGTGATAGAACGTTTTTCATAGCTTTCAGAAGAGGATGGGATTTAACTGTTTTATAAACTGGGCTTGCATTGATCACGGAGGAATGGAAGTTAGATGAGTGGTTTTGAGATAGGAGGAGGCCTTCTTGAGTGAGTCAACTTCTGTATGGATTAAACAGATTAATTTCTTTGTTTAATTTGTAGCTTAACTTTTTCCTAGTGTGGGACCCAATACCATTTACAGTGTAAGTTGAACAAAATACAGCCAGACAATTTACAATTGAAAAAGATTATGCGAGCAATCCCATTAAAGAAATCTAATTTGGAACTGTTTCTAAACTGATTAAAATAATAATTTAAAAATAAAACTGAATGCAACTCTCTCAAAGATAAAGAATGCAACCCCAAAATATTAGAGAGGTTTTCCCGTTACAGAATTAGATGTGCATATGATCCTGTGGCTCCTCCATGATGACAACAGTCTTGGACAGCAATGGCTCCCAAAGTGACTCATTTAAGGTGGAATCAGGTGTCAAACAGGGATGTGTTATTGCCCCGAACCTTATTTTCCATCTTCATTGCTATGATACTTCATCTTGTTGATGGGAAGCTTCCCACCAGAGTGGAAATCATCAGTTGGTCAGATAGCAAGCTATTTAACCTCAGCAGACTGAAAGCCAAAACCAAGGTCACAACAACTTCTGCTACAGAACTCCAATATGCTGATGACAACATCATCTGTGCGCATTCAGAAGAAGACCTAAAAGCCACTCTAAACACCTTTGCAGAAACATACTTGAAACTCAGCCTGTCACTGAACATCGAGAAAACCAAAGTGCTGTTCCAGCAGTCACCAGCCAATCCCTCTCCAATGCCAGAAATACAGCTTAATGGTGTAACATTAGAAAATGTTGACCATTTCCACTACCTTGGCAGCCATCTCTCCACCAAAGTCAACATCGACACCAAATTACAACACCACCTGAGCTCTGTGAGTACAGCATTTTTCCGAATGAAGCAGAATGATTCCATCAGCGTTGCCTCCGAAAAATCCTGCAAATCTATTAGGAAGACCAGCAGACAAATCTCAGTGTGCTGGAAGAAGCAAAGAGCACCATTGAAGTGATGGTCCTCCACCGTCAACTCCGCTGGATCAGCCACGTTGTCCGGATGCCCAACCACCATCTCCCAAAGCAGTTGCTCTATTCCGAACTCAAGAATGGAAAATGGAATGTTGGAGGACAGAAAAAGAGATTTAAAGATGGGCTCAAAGGAGTCTGTTGTTGCTTTTGATGCTTGTTTATTATTGTTTATGCTGTTTTAATGCTATTTTAATGTTATTGTTCTGTTTTTAATTGTATGTTACCTTGGGCTTGGCCCCATGTAAGCCGTCCTGAGTCCCCTCGGGGAGATGGAGGCGGGGTAGAAAAATAAAGTTGTTGTTGTTGTTCTTCTTCTTCTTCTTCTTCTTCTTCTTCTTCTTCTTCTTCTTCTTCTTCTTCTTTTTCATCTCCTCCTCCTCTATGTACTACTAGCATATATATCCAGTGTTGCACAAGTGTTGTAGGGGCTGCTCTCCTGCTTTCATCCCTTCTTTCTCTATCCCTCTCCTCATATCCATCCCTCTTTCCTTTCCCTCCCTCCCTCCCTCCCTCCCTCCCTCCCTCTCTTTTTTCTTTCATTCCCCTCCCTCACTTCCTTCTCCTTTCCCTTATTTCTCTCTCCCTCTCTCTCTTCCTTTTCTTTCCCTTCCCTAGTTCTGAGAAGGCCTACTCGCAATATATACAAGGCAGTACAGTTCTCTTTGTGGCTCTTCTCTCCCTCCATCCATCCATATGTCACCTTTCTTTCCCTGTAACATCACAGAGGGCCACTTCACATAGCAATAGCCTTTGTTGTACAGACAGATACAGCAACAGACTTACAAACTTTGGGTTTTATATATATATTAAAGGCAGAGCTAGTAGAGGTGTGTGTAGAGGAAGACCCTGAAGAACTGTGAAAACTTTACCTCTGTAACAAAGTAATTTGCATAGAATGGGAACAGCTTTCTGGAAATAGAAGCCTTGTGAAAGAGACATAGGGAGGGTGACCTGATTTTGTATGATAAAGTGTTGACAAATGAAGTGTCTCTTGTTTTCCTAAATTACATTGCTGTCTTTTCTGAAGAATACCTGCCTGGTTTTGCTGCTGGAGTGGGCCACAACGTTGTGTGACAATACTTTAATGTTTCCAGACAGCTATGCATGACAGCTATACACAACAGGACATATGGGTTAATTTGTTTCAGAGTTTGGAAAGTTACTTTTTTGAAAGAACTTTGTTAAAAATTCCTTGCCCAACTTACCGGGCAAAGTAGTTGCAGGGTGGGTGTTCCTCTTTGGCTTGGCAATCAGACTGAACACCTACAATTCAGTCAAATTGGCTGCAAGGGGGCAGACTTGAGGCAGACCTCTTCCCTCTAGTCCTCTAGCTGGGTATGTATCCCAGGTCTAGCTGCTTCTCCAGCTCAGTTGGCTTCAAGCTCTCCCTGCCTGCCCACTCACCCACCCACTTACTTTAGGTAGTTGGTTTGTTTGCTGTTTGAGTTTCGCCTGGTTCTGTATTTTGTTATCCATCATAACTTGTGGACATTTGGCACGGGCTCTGGATCCAGTTTTGCTCTTGTACCCTCTCAGGATATTCAGGGTTTTCCCAATCTTATGCCAGGGGCAGGCTGCAAAGGGAGCCTGGAGTAGTGTCAGACTGATGCCTGCACAGGATCCATCTCAGTAGATTCCAGCCCTGGTTTGCATGATTGTGGCACAGCTGGCTGCAAAGGGAGCCTGGAGTAGTGTCAGACTGATGCCTGCACAGGATCCATCTCAGTAGATTCCAGCCTTGGTTTGCATGATTCTGGCGCAGCTGGCTGAGTGTCAGCTGCATTAAGATCACTCTGACCAAAAGGTCATGAGTTCGAAGCCAGCCCGGGTTGGAGTGGGTTTCCAACCAATTGTGTGTAGCCTGTTGTCGACCTTTGCAATCCGAAAGACAGTTGCATCTGTCAAGTAAGAAAATTAGGTACCACCTTAAAGTGTGGGGAGGCTAAATTAACTGATTTACGAGGCCATAAAGAAGACTCCAGCAAAGCATTCCAGTGGGGAAGCATGCGGGGAATGCGGAAGTGCTTCATCAGTATCGCAGATGGACGATGAAAGCGACAGCTCCCCTGGCGGCCAGAAAACGTTAAATAGCCTCTGTGTATGTCTGTATATGTTTGTATGTCAAAAATTGGCATTGAATTTTTGCCATATATGTGTACACTGTAATCCGCCCTGAGTCCCCTGAGGGGTGAGAAGGGCAGAATATAAAAGCTGTAAATAAATAAATAAATAAATGAGGCAATTGGTACAGTTTGTGTTTACCTCTCCCTCTGGGGTCATTGGCTCAGTGTGCGGACTGGCTGATGTTGAGACCCAGGATCCTTGTGTTGCTGCCAATCCTATTTCAGCTGTAACCAATAGATTCAAGTTGTGGCTTTGGTTACCTCAATCACTCTGTGGCTTGTCTATTTTTGGGTGGAGAGGCGGGGCACATTTCCTTGCACACGCAACTACTCATTGTGGTGTTTTGCTAAACTACATCATTACATTGTTGAAGGCTTTCATGGCTGGAATCACTAGGTTCTTGTGGGTTTTTTCGGGCTATATGGCCATGTTCTAGAGGCATTTTCTCCTGATGTTTCTCCTGCATCTATGGCAAGCATCCTCAGAGGTAGTGAGGTGACTACCTTTACACATTACAGCATTGGGTTAAAGCCTTTGCATTACATTCTATGTTTTTTGATTTTTTAAAAATTTATTTTTAAGTACATTACAGTTTCTGTCAAATACTTTAAAGTGCCTTCAGAAAGTAGAGTAAAATTATTAGGAGTTTCATGTACATCTGTTAAGTAACTTCCTTCCTACTCATTGTTAATGATTCTTCACAGGATCTGGGACACAAAATAATTAACTCATTTCAGAAACTGCATTACTTGTAATTCAGTGTCTCCAATCTCTGAAAGTGTTATTCTTTGAGATGGCCCAATGCTTCATTTGTCCTTCTTCTAGTGGTAGTTATCATTACCTGGTAGAAACTGTGATAATACTTCTAGTTCAGTGGTTCTCAACCTGTGGGTCCCCAGGTGTTTTGACCTACAACACCCAGAAATCCCAGCCAGTCTACCAGCTGTTAGAATTTATGGGAGTTGAAGGCCAAAACATCTGGGGACCCACAGGTTGAGAACCACTGTTCTAGGTACATGGCTATTGATTCCTGCAGCTGTTGGTTCACCATAAAATAGCTCCCCCAGGAAAAAAAGCATACAGAGACAAGAAATTTGAATGACATTTTTAATGCATGTGTTTATTTAGCAATTCAAAGGAAATGGCTACAAATCCGCATGTGGAATTTTAATCTCTGCATTTTTGGGTTATCCCAAAGAGCCATGTTGGAGAGCTCTGCATAGTCTGCAACCCATCTCAGTTCAGCGAGATTTCAAATTATATAATGTGTGGGAAGAGAGAAAAATGATTGGATAAGCATAAGCTGCATACACAAATTCTGGTGGAATATGCTTTCTGGATAGTTTCTCATTTGGTTTAGTGAATACAGTTATTTTAATTAGTGCTTCCAAATTAATTTTTTGTTAAGAACAGCAGTTCTGAGTCTATAAAAAGAAGAGCACTTTTGATTCTATAAAAATGAGATGAAAATATAAAAAGCTCTCTTTAATTACTTAGCGGAGGCATTTTCAAACTATCTGTGTTGCTTATAAAATTAGTTGAATTTCCAACGAAGCATTACAACTTAAGAGAAAGTCACTCTCTAAAACATAACAAAATAATAGTAAAGGTAAAGGTAGTCCCCTGACACTAAGTCCAGTCATGTCTGACTCTGGGGTGTGGTGCTCATCTCCATTTCTAAGCCGAAGAGCCAGCGTTGTCCGTAGATACCTCCAAGGTCATGTGGCCGGCATGACTGCATGGAACGCCGTTACCTTCCCACCGGAGCGGTACCTATTGATCTACTTACATTTGCATGTTTTCGAACTGCTAGGTTGGCAGAAGCTAGGGCTGACAGCGGAAGCTCAGGCCGCTCCCCGGAATCGAACCTGCGACCTTTTGATCAACAAGCTCAGCAGCTCAGTGCTTTAACACACTGCGCCACCGGGGGCTCCAACAAAATAATAAAATGATATAATAAATGATATTTTTCAGAGTTGGGAAAATCAATGCATGAAATATTGAAGCCAAAGTAACGAATTTAAGTCAATCAAACATTCATTTATCAAGAGGGTTCTTTTATTATGTCAACAAAATAATAAAATGACAATAAAAGAACCCTCTTGATAAATGAATGTTTGATTAACTTAAATGAATGTTTGATTAACTCTGGAACTCTCTCCCTCTGGAGGCCAGAACCGCCCCATCCATCCTAACATTTAGGAAACAGGTGAAGACGTGGCTGTGGAGTCAGGCCTTCAAGGAATGAGAGAACACCATAGGACCCTGGATGGAAGTTGATGTAGATCCATCTTAATAGGACGACTGACCACAGTAGTTTTAGACATAGTGTTATTTTAAAGTTTTTGTAATTGTGATATATGATATTTTAATGAATGTATATGTTTTTATGGCTGTAAACTGGGCTGAGTCCCTCAATGAGGTTGAGAAGCTCGGTATACAAAACTGTGAAATAAATAAATAAATAAATTAAATTCATTACTTTGGCTTCAAAATCTCATGCATTGATTTTCCCAACTCAGAAAAATATCACATACTTGTTCAATAAATCAATGCAGAGTTAGTTTACTTTTGAGAATTTATTCCTAAAGTGTTCCGAGAAAGAAGCAAGTGAGAACAGTGTATTTGGAGCAATTAGCATTTCCTTTCACTCCGGGGAAGAAAAAGAGAAAAGTCAAAATAATGAATGGAAAAAAAGGGAAGAGAAGTGCTTTAAATCCTTGGTTACCTTGCTTTTTCCGGATCTGGAGAACATTTTCCAGTTAGGCGATGTGAAGTCTAGCACAAACAATAGCAGCCCCAGCAGAGAATGATGCTGGTTCCTTCAAACGCTGCCTTAGAAATGAGTCCCTCCGCTCTATGCAAAGTAATTGGTCTAATTAGGTGGAAGGAAGGAGCGCCTTTAAATTCCTCAGAAAATTAAGTCGTGTCATCCACTTAACTTCTTAACATCTGTTCCTACCTCTTGCGCAGCTCCCACCATACAGGTCTGAAGGACACTTCTTGCTCTGGATCGGGGGCCGTATTTTCCCCCCTTCCTCAAACTAAGAAGAGCTGGCCTTCATTTTGGTGAAATGAAGCAAGTATGGCGCCTCCACCCATCTTTATTTCTCAATTTGATGCATATTTGCTTGGGTAAGTACAACAAACCTCTTGGCTCCTAAAAGTAGGATGATAGCATATGCTTAAGCTTTGTAGCTATCCTTGGTAATGTTACCTCCTAACTCTTTCATAAATAGAATTTGCTATTCCTCTCCTCGATCCCATGGATCTCCTTTCCTCTTCTCCTGATAATTATATACTCATAGCTTCTAATGGGCTGATTATTATTATTATTATTATTATTATTTAAAAAGCAATTATTCATCTGTCATTAGAATGATCACTAATTATATTTTTATTTTTTTACTTTCTTTGAACTTTGCTGTTCTCTTGCAGCAAGTAAGTAATTATTTCATTATGGCTTCTTGGTAGGCATCCCTGAGAAAGAAAAGGAGAAAAAAAATAAGTCTTAGGATATTGTTTAGCTTATTTAGGGATTGCCTCGAGGTCAAACGCAGTCAAGAAAACACACTGCATTTATGTACCGTTAGGGAGCATTTTGTGAACGTTCACTGAATAGAATACTTTGAAGCATAAACTGAGGTTGTTCTTAATCCCTTTAATTGCATTATCTATATGTATATATATATAATATGCTTCTTAGCTGTCTGTGTTGTTAAAAACATGGCATTGGAGCCTTTTAAGATGCCCATAAACTTTCTAAATGGTAGATGAAATCTATTAACCTAATTGGTTGTGTTATGAAGTCAGATTATTCCGATGGGCTTTGATCTTTGTGTTGTATACAAAAGAGGCAGGGTAGGCAATTCATCCACTTTAAATTTACAGAATGCTTTCCTTCTGGCTTATTTTCACTTTAATTTGCAGCGCAGGCAAATTATGCTCCTTACTTCTTTGACAATGGACCCAGCAGCACCAATGGGAACATGGCCCTTCTCAGCCTTTCAGAAGACACCGAAGTCGGTTAGTAGCAAAATGCAGTGCCAATTTCTAAAATGATGAAATCTGTTTTTATTGTTAAACTAGCTGTCCCCTGCCACGCATTGCTGTGGCCCACTCTAGTGATCTGGTAAATAAAGTAATGAGAAAGTGTTGGTTTCTAATATATGTAATTCCTTTATGCTTGTGAGTAAACAGTATTTGTTGTTTCTTTGTCAGTGTTGATGTGGAGAGTGTCTGGTTTGCCTACTCTGGAATATGCAACATACCCTTCTTTAAGGGTCTCTTTCAAATCTATGATACTATATCTGTGTGTGTGAGAGAGAATCATATCTATCTATATCTATGGTTGGATGGCTCTTTGTGAGGAGGGCTCTTATTACATTTTCTTGCCCTGGTGAAGAGAGTTGGACTGGATGGCCTTAAGTATTTTCTGTTGGTCATGGGGGTTCTGTGTGGGGAGTTTGCCCAATTTCTGTTGTTTGTGGGTTTCAGAATGCTCTTTAATTGTAGTGAACTATAAATCCCAGTAACTACAAATCCCAAATGTCAAGGTCTATTTCCTCCAAACTCCATCTGTGTTCATATTTAGGCATATGGAATTTTTGTGTCAAGTTTGATCCAGATCCATCATTGATTGAGTCCATAGTGCTCTCTGGATGTAGGTGAACTACAACTCCCAAACTCAAAGTCAATGCCCACCAAACCCTTCCAGTGTGTTCTGTTGGTCATGGAAGTCCTGTATGCCATGTTTGGTTCAATTCCATCATTGGTGGAGTTCAGAATGCTCTTTGATTGTAAGTGAACTATAAATCCCAGCAACTACAACTCCCAAATGTCAAGGTTTATTTCCCTTATACTCCATCTGTGTTCATATTTGGGCATATGGAATATTCGTGCCAAGTTTGGTCCAGATCCATCATTGTTTGAGTCCACAGTGTTCTTTGAATGTGGGTGAACTACAATTCCCAAACTCAAGGTCAGTGTCCACCAAACCCTTCCAGTTTTTTCTGTTGGTCATGGGAGCCCTGTATGCTAAGTTTGGCCCAATTCCATCATTGGTGGAGTTCAGAATGCTCTTTGATTGTAGGTAAACTATAAATCCCAGCAACGACAATTCCCAAATGACAAAATCAATTTTTTTGAGTGGAGGACATACATTTGACTGTTAGGTGTCTTGTCTCCAAATTTGGTGTCAATTCCCCCAGTGGTTTTTGAGTTCTGATGGTATCACAAACGAACATTACATTTTTATTTATATAGATAACAAAAAGGACATCACAGGTGTGTTTATAAGGGCTGTAGCCTATGTCTACTTGGTGAGACTTTATCATAAAATGTGTTAACTTAATTGATCATTTTGTGATGATTTTATTTATTTATCTTGTACAGTTATGATGTATTTAAAAACACAAAGTTAAAAACTTGGTATTATGCTAAATGCCATTTGGCCAGAAGCTAGCCACTTGGAGTGCCTCTGGTGTCGCTGTAAGAAGGTCCTCCATTGTGCATGTAGCAGGGCCCAGGCTGCATTGTAGTAGGTGGTCTGTGGTTTGCTCTTCTCCACACTTGCATATTGTGGACTCCACTTTGTAGCCCCATTTCTTAAGGTTGGGTCTGCATCTCATGGTGCCAGACCGCAGTCTTTTCAGCACCTTCCAAGTCGCCCAGTCTTCTGTGTGCCCAGGAGGGAGTTTCTTATCTGCTATCAAGCACTGATTGAGGTTCTGGGTTTTTGCCTGCCACTTTTGGGCTCGCGTTTGCTGTGGTGATCCTGCGAGTATCTCTGTAGATCTTAGGAAGCTATTTCTTGATTTAAGACATTGGTGTGCTGGCTGATATCCAAACAGAGGATGGGCCAGAGATGTCAATGCCTTGGTCCTTTCATTACAGACTGCTACTTCCCAATGGATGTCATGTGGTACAATACTGGCTAAACAATATAATTTCTCCAGCAGTGTTGATATCCAAACAGAGGATGATATCCAAACAGAGGATAGGCCATAGATGTCAATGCCTTGGTCTTTTCATTACAGATTGCTAATTCCCAATGGATATTAGGTGGTGCAATACCGGCTAAACAGTATAATTTCTCCAGCAGTGTTGGGTGTAGGCACCCTGTGATTATGTGGCATGTCTTATTAAGAGCAATATCCACTGTTTTAACATGGTGGGATGTATTCTATACTGGGCATGCGTATTCAGCGGCAGAATAGCAAAGCACAAGGGCAGATGTCTTCACTGTGTCTTGTTGTGATCCCCAGGTTGTGCCAGTCAGCTTTCGTATGATATTATTTCTAGTGTCTACTTTTTGCTTGATAGTCAAGCATTACTTCTTATAAGTCAGCATGGTCCAGGGTAACTCCCAAGTATTTTGATGTGCTGCAGTGCTCCAGTGAGATTTCTTCCCAGGTAATCCTCAGAGCTCAAGATGCTTTGTGATGATAATTTGAGTGCATGTGTAGTCTCTCTCACACACGTGTGTGTGTGTTCTAATCTGTAGTTGTACACAACAAATTGTGCCATCCAGCTAATTAAATAGGGATTCCATTAACAAAAGAAAGCACCCAGATGTGTGTTTTCATCTGCATTTGTTCTGTATACATAATCTTGTTTCCTAGAATGGGGTATTGAGAATGTCTCACCACATCCTACTTATAGGTACCCTATGTTGCTGATACTTGTTTCTTTTTGTTGCTTAACTAGATCAGTAAACCTCTATGCCATTTCATCCATGAGATATTAAGATAGTGAAGGGGCATCAAAACTTAAATGAAATGACAGGCTCAAGGCCCTTTCCGTCCCAAGTCAGGGGACATATCCCACTTTTCCTTTTGCACAGACATTGACAGAGAAGCTTTGGCTAAATGCATACTTGCTTACATATATACAAATTCACCTTCTCACACAGGTTTACTTCTTCTATATCTTGTCTGATTAAATTGCATTGCAAATACCACTAGTACCACCAATCATAAGCTTTCCCTCCCCATAGCTAATATTACTATCAAGGGTCTGGAGAACAAGCCCTATGAGGAGCGGCTTAAGGAGCTGGGCATGTTTAGCCTGAAGAAGAGAAGGCTGAGAGGAGATATGATAGCCATGTATAAATATGTGAGAGGAAGCCACAGAGAGGAGGGAGCAAGCTTGTTTTCTGCTTCCTTGGAGACTAGGACGTGGAACAATGGCTTCAAACTTCAAGAGAGGAGATTCCATCTGAACACGAGGAAGAACTTCCTGACTGTGAGAGCTGTTCAGCAGTGGAACTCTCTGCCCCAGAGTGTGGTGGAGGCTCCTTCTTTGGAAGCTTTTAAACAGAGGCTGGATGGCCATCTGTCAGGGGTGATTTGAATGCAATATTCCTGCTTCTTGGCAGAATGGGGTTGGACTGGATGGCCCATGAGGTCTCTTCCAACTCTTTGATTCTATGATTCTATACTAAACAGCCCCAAAATGCCACATTCTATGCTGCATCTGCACATGCCCCGGTTTGACTCCTAGTAGTCTCTCAAGTGCTATCTAGCCAGCCTAAACATTCTTGCTATTCCAGCTTCCTACTCTTTTGGACACAACAGTGGATTCCACATGGACATATCCAGGCAAAGAGCAAATTCTGCAGCCATCTTTGTTCTAAACCAGTACACCACATCACAACTCACTTCTACTTTTAATCTTCATGCCATATGCAATGCAAAGTTATAAGAATGACTAAAGCTCTAGCAGGCAGCTCTAGTAATGACAGAGTAAATCTCTTTGCTGTACTTATTAAAGTGGGAAGTAGTGGCTTCCATGTCAGGACAGTGGATCTGCTCTGACTTTTAGTATGAACTTTAAAGGTACTGTCTAAGGTTTTCACGGCTCGAATCACTGGAGTGTTGTGTGGTTTTCAGGCTATATGGCTGTGTTTTAGCAGAATTTTCTCCTGAATGTGAGTGTGTGTGTGTGTGTAGTTCAGGGAGGGAGAAAGGACCAATGTCTATTAATCAAGTGTGAAGTGTGTTTAGTGTTTGAGTGGGATCTATGCATTAGCATGCTAATGGATGGATCCCACTCAAATACTCCAACTTTAAGGGTCTTGAGTCCTATGTATAAAATACCTTTTACATAGTCGGCTCAATTGAAGTTAATGAAAACTCAGAGGAGATCCATTGCTCTAGCTGATATAGTAAAGGTAAAGGTTGTCCCTTGACATTAAGTCTAGTTGAGCATGACTCTGGAGGGTAGTCATATCTGACTCTGAGGGGTGGTGCTCATCTCCATTTATAAAGCAAACAGCTGGTGTTGTCCGTAGACATCTCCAAGGTCATGTGGCTGGCATGTCAGCATGGAGCTCCATTACCTTCCCTCCGAGGCAGTACCTATTGATCTACTCACATTTGCATGTTTTCAAACTGCTAGGTTGGCAGAAGCTGGAGCTAACAGCAGGAGCTCACCCCACTCCCCAGATTCTAATAGCCAGCCTTTTGGTCAGCAAGTTCAGCAGCTCAGCGGTTTAACTCGTTGTGCCACCGGGGACTCCTCTAGTTGGCTTATAAGATATCAAATGCCACTGCAGTCAACCTTCTTGCCCTAAAGATAATTAAATTGTTTAAGGGGAGCAGGGGCAGTACTTTTGGTGTGTCCCCAGGTGAATTCCATGCCCCTAAATGCTGCCATAGATTGCAGTGTACTGACAATCTTTTATGGTGTAATAGTAGTAGGCACCAAGAAATTCCACTCCCAGTTTGCCTCCAAATGCATTTTTGCATTAAAATGTAGTCAACAGCTTCAGTCCCATCCCCTGTTCCCTACTACCTCCTGGGGTCTGGGAAAGGTTGTACCTAAGAATATAAATCATATTTGAAAATGTTTGAAAGTGGTCAAAAATGTTTATTTAGTATTGAGAAACACAGATATAAATTGTAATGGACTGATTAGAATCATCACAATTTAGGGCTTTGCACTGGGAGCAATCTACAGTTTACAGAAATGTGACAAAATGGCCTGGGGGCAAAATTCACCTGTATTGCCCAATCTGGTGTGAAGTGTTTGGGCAATTGGCGACTGCATATAGTTCTCTGAGAAGTATTGTGTTTGGAATGGCATCCAAGGATGTAAAAGTGCATGTGGAACATTTGCTGGCAAATGTAATACACAGTGGCAAAAAGTGCACTCTATCATTTGGCCAAGAAAGGTGTGCATTGCCATTGCTTTCTGCTTAGTAGTCTTCACTTTCAAAACAAATGTGTTAGAGCACCAAAGTTTCCAGCAATTGAAAGAAAACCATGGGATGCATCTATGCTATAGAATAAACATACTTTAACTTCTTGGTTCAATGGTATACAAACCTAGGGGCTGTAGTTTGAGAAGGACTTGAGTCTTCTCTGTCAAAGAATGCTGATGCTTCATCAAACTACAAATCCTAGGATTGCACAGCATCAAGCCATGGTCACTAAATGAAAGATGATGTCCCTCAGAAAAGAGCTCCAGGTGCAGCTCCTGAAGCTGCTTCCTCTTTGGCTCAGGACTAAGATCACCGTATGATGCAAATCTAATGTGCACCCTAAGTTTGGAGAGGTCATTTAGCCAAAATGTTGAGCATTAGATTTGAGTAAATGTGCTATTTGTTGAAGGTGGTGGTACAAAAGTGGACCAAGGGTTCAATAAATCTTGACATTCCCTAAGCCACTGAGTGACATTCCTAACTGTTTGTACTGTGTTGCAAGCTATTATAATAAAGTGCAAGAAGGCAGGGAGATTCTCCTGGCAGTGTAAAGAAAGTGGACTCCACAATCCCATCAATTACACTTTATACTGCTATAGGACAATACTTCTACTTAATCCAAAAGGGTTTAAGCAAAGACCATTTGCGTCTATGGATATACTACATTAACAAAAGGTCATTATTTCTTATAATCCTGCTGTAAAAAAACTATTCTTTCTTTTCAACACTACCAATTTATAAATATCTTAAAAATAGTGTTTAAGGGTATATAATGAATATATATAATGCTTTTGAGAGCTAGTAATCTCATATCCCCATATTATGGAATTGTTACTCTTGAAAAGATTACTCTAAAACACTCTTAGAATTTTCCTCCAACACCCTTTTCATATCTGAAGAATATTGACATTTCTCTGTAAAACAAGCTTTGTTTGAATATTGTGGTTTATCATTTGGGATGATATTAAAGGACAGAATAATGATGAGTACAGCCAACATGGCGAATCATATTATCTTGGCACACTTCTGTCCTCTCACAACACATTCCAGAGGAAAATGCTGATTCAACCTTATTGACAAAAGCAATTGAACAACGTGTAAACAATATATGTTTCTTCTTCAAAAACTTGTAATATAACCCACTAATGCTACACACCTGGAAATGTTATTTATTTATTTATTTATTTATTTATTTATTTAGAACTTTTATATACTGGTCTTCTCACCTCCGGAGAGGGACTCAGGCCGGTTTACAAAAAGATTCATTAACATCACACCCCATAACATAATAATACATAAAATACATTAAAAAGCAGTTATATAATTACATAAGGCCAAGTTGTCAAAGAGAAATCACAATTCATTATTCATTACCATCCGTCCGTGTGGTCAAAAGTTATTGACTTACTCATCAAATGCTAAATTCCAGAGCCAGGTTTTCACCAATTTTCTAAAAGTCAGGCGAGAAGGGGCAGTTCTAATCTCCAGTGGGAGAGAGTTCCAGAGCCGAGGTGCCACCACCGAGAAGGCCCTGTCCCTCGTCCCCACCAGACGCACTTGTGAGGGTGGTGGGACTGAAAGCAGGGCCCCTCCAGAAGATCTTAACAACCTTGATGGTTATTCCATATGCTCAGGAGTTTGCATACAGAACCATGAAGTGAAGATAGTGAAGAAGTGGTAGTCTGCACAAGCTCAACGACTCTTCTGCTTCATTGAACCTACACATGTTGGCACAGAACAGATTGTACACTTTTGTCAGACAATAGGCTAAAATCACAGATTAAACTACATAGCAGAAAATTCACTTTCCATTAAAGAAGGTTGCATCCTGGTTGATATGTAGAATTGCCTATGGATCTCCCCACCCCATTATTCTTTGCTTTTATCAGCTGCATAATGTATTATTATTATTATTATTATTACTATTACTATTATTAGAAACACAACAAGATGAGTACTCAGCAGACACTCTGCTGGCTGTTCTATTGGATCACACATCGGACACTTCCCAAGTGTCTAAGACTGTGTGATGTATCGCTGAATAATGTGTGCAGATCCCAGTAAGGTGGCCTTCTGCAGCTGGCAGATTATTATTATCATCATCATCATCATCATCATCATCATCATCATCATCCCTGCTTTATCTCTCCTGCAGGAGACTCAAAGTGGCTTAACATAAAAACATCAGCATACAATTTAAAATATACAAATATCCAAACATTAAAAATACAATTAAATATTAAACAGCATTAAAACATTCCCATTTAAAACCATTAAAACATATTCAAAGTTAAAAATTAATGTAAAGAGTTAGTGCTTTGTATGTTAACACTTTATGCTGTCAGATTGAGTCAGATGGGCCAGACTAAGAGTTCTTCATTCAGATTTTGTCTCTGTCACACAACTATCCTTGGGTAGCTAAATTAGATATTGCATTGGAAATATGTATATTTTTCAGTTAACAGCATTGTGCCTTAAAAGAAGCTCTTACCTTTACTATTTTCCCATTAGAAATTGCTTTTATAAACTGTTATGTGCTGCTAGAATCATATCTAATTTGATCCTTAAGCATGTTATTCTCCTATCCTCACACCTTGACAATAAGGATTTAATAATGCTCACCTTATTTTCAAGATTGTTGTAAGGCAGTGATATGATATCTTTTAGGGTGATGGTTGTTTCAGCTTGTGACAAGCACGATGGAAAGCCACATGCAGGAAATGCATTTCATATGTGTTTTCATGAACACATCTATACAAATCTCCCTTCTTCTCTCAGACACGGAGGTTATTCTTCAGTAATGTCATTCTTGAAAGAAGAAACAAGAAATTTTAGGAATTTATCCTTCCTACAAGAAAAGCTTTCAAAAACTGCACTACAGGGTTTATTCTGTACAAAATTTGTACATGGGTATTTTTGTGCAGAAAACAACACCAAATTCTTTTACACAGAGAACACCATGAAAACAAATATGCTTCCATGCATAAAATGCTGTTCTCAGCATGCACAATGCATGCTACTTTTTTGCAGAATAAGTGTCAAATTATGAATAGTCTCATAATTACTTGTCCAGCTTACTTGTCTGAACGCATCTCCCCCTACATCCCACCTCAAAGCTTACGATCTTCCGGGGAGGCCCTGCTCTTGATCCTGCCTCTGTCACAAATGTGCTTGGTGGAGATGACAGGCAGGGCCTTCTTGGCGGTGACCCCCACCTGTGGAACTCGCTCCCCAGAGAAATTAGGTCAAGTGCTTCCTTCCTGTCCTTCAGGAAAAAGTTGAAATTGTGGCTATGGGACCAGGTATCTATTTATTTATTTATTTATTTATTTACAGCTTTTATATTCCGCCCTTCTCACCCTGCAGGGGACTCAGGGCGGATTACAGTGTACACATATATGGCAAACATTCAATGCCAATTTTGACATACAACATATACAGACATAGACAGAGGCTATTTAACTTTTTCTGGCCGCTAGTGTCCATCTGCAACACTGATGAAGTACTTCCGCATTCCCGCATGCTTTGCTGAAGACTTTATGGCCTCATAAATTAGTTAATTTAGCCTCCCCACACTTTAAGGTGGTACCTAATTTTCCTAATTGACAGATGCAACTGTCTTTCGGGTTGCAAAGGTTGACAACGGGCTACACAATTGGTTTCAAACCCACTCCAACCCGGGCTGGCTTCAAACTCATGACCTTTTGGTCAGAGTGATCTTAATGCAGCTGACACTCAGCCAGCTGCACCACATTTGGATAGAAGGATAGAAGAATGATGACAATGCTATGGTAAATGGACCATGGGCAGGCTTCAGATCAAGTTGTTTATTGTAGAACTCAGATTTAGACTTGGCCAACTAATTGAATTTGCACTATTTTAAATGGTTTTTAATTTATATTAATATTTTATCTATTGTGTAATCACTGTTTTATCTGTATGTATATGGGAGGCATCAAATTGTTGTCAGCTGTAAGCCGTCCTGAGTCCCCCTTCGGGGATAGAGATACAAATATCTGAAATAAAATAAAATAAATCAGCTCAAGTTTGTCTTGGAAAAGTTTTCCCAACTCAAGAAATCTGTTTTTAACATTTTAAAAAGAAAATCCAAATGTTCTTGCAGTACCTACATACTCTCCACTCACTCTTTCACACAAAGAAAGAGTCAGTAAACCTGCAACCTTTTTGGCTGAGAAAGATGACGAGTGATGTAAGCCTTTAGGAACTGTCAGTACAAGATGATGGTAGCATCCTGAAGTGATGATTTAATCTGGTCTTCACTCTTCCTTCATTTCCTTGGCAGGGTTAGTGATATGTAGGCAAATATATAAGGACTAGTTTTTCTCCCCTTTATATAGAGCAAAAAAAATCATCTATATATGCCAATGTATATGTGTAGATGCATGTTTGGATAGAATTACTATAATTCCAGGAGAACAACATTGCATCTCACATAGTGCAGAAGACTGTATCCAGGTGAAATAAAGCTATGACCAACAGGCTTCAATATCTATTTAGTCAGTTGGTAGTCAGAGGCAGCTCGTCCATTACGCGAAGTAAGCGGTCGCAGAACACTTTTTTTGCCAGGGGTGCAGAGGCGCCTCTGTAAATGCCCCTCGACCGCCACTTGAGGAGCACCCCCTCAGCTCACAACAGCCCTAGCAGTCCAGGGGGAGCCTCGGCTTTCTTGCCTCACTGCCGGGCGATCCTTTTCCCAAAGGGGCCGGGCCCTTGAGCCTCGCCTAGCCCCTCTCGTTCCTGCTCCACCCGGCCACCAGGTGCACAAGCAGAGCCTGCGCTCAATCGTTCTCCTCATTTGATCCTTTCCCCATGACCGGCTCCCTTTCCCGATCCCCCGGCTCTCCACCCACCTCCTCTCCTCTCCCCAATCTGTGGGTGGGCCAAGGGGCGGAGCCACCGCGCCTGGCCCGCTTTGGGTCTGGAGGCGTGTCTGAAGACCCCAGCGTACGCACCAAAAGCCGCCTCTTCTCCTGACTTTCTCTTCAGCCATTGGGACCGAGAGAGAGAGAGAGAGCCCCTCTGGCTGGAGGTATCTCCCACCTCTGCTCCCTCCTTTGTTTTTGCGCCTACCTTCAGGAAAGGTGGGCATTTCCACCTCTGTCTCTTTCTCTCTCTCTCTCGGTCCCAATGGCTAAGGAGAAAGTCAGGAGAAGAGGTGATTTTTGGTGCACACGCCGGGGTCTTCAGGCACGCCTCCGGACCCAAAGCGGGCCAGGTAAGGGAGCAAATGCAGCAAGTGTAGTTACTGGGATGTATAGTTCACCTACAATCAAAGAGCATTCTGAACTCCACCAATGATGGAATTGAACCAAATATGGCACACAGAACTCCCACGACAAACAGAAAATATATATCAATGATTGGTTGGGGAGGGGGGGCTGCCAAAATACTGTTTGCTTACCGTTGAAATTTACCTAGGGCCGCCTCTGTTGGTAGTCTAAGTGGGCACCTGAAAACTCCTGCTCTTTTCATGTTTTCTCTGCATTAGAGCATGGACTGGAACAGAACCTATTTAAATAAAATATCTCATTAACTCAAGCATGACCACAGATGACATCTGTTGCTTCAAAGCAATGCTTCTAACTGAGTCCATTTGCCCTCACAATTACCTACAGGCCAAGTTTAGGGTCTGCTGTCCTGCCTCTTCCCAGTTTTTGAGGGCATTGGGACCGAACAGAGGGAATTCGGCAGGGACCTTTGTGGACTGAATAGGGAGAAGTGGTATCAAAACAGGCACATGGATCACCAGTTCCTAATCTCTGTTGTAAAGGTTATAACAGCATAACATGTGTGAAATGTTTCAGTGCTTTTATGGCATTCTAGCTGGTTTTATGAAAAGTATTATCCAGATGATGACTATGAGTATTTCTGTTTGTATGTGTCTTTAATCACCTATCAACATGTGATGGTCCAATATTTTTTTTTTGGGGGGGGGGGGGTTTCCTTGGGCTAGGGATATTCAGAGGTTTTTTGCCAGTATCTTCCACTGAACTATATCCTACAATATGTGGCATTTGTTAGTGGCCATACATTCAAGTAATAACAAGTGCTGACCCTTTTTGGTTTCTGAGATGTTGCTGGCAGCTTTGGGATATATAAGCCGCAACATGCTTTCAAGATCTATTGAAATCCCATGGCATATTGTCTTGGTTTTCAGCAACTTGCTACCAAAACATAGGCAAATTGCTCTTTAGATTTCCACCAGTTTGCATCTGAACTGCAGCGTAGACTTTTCCAGAATCTCTCTTCTTGTACCTCAGCTTCTGTTGGCATACAGAACAGAGAAGTTAACAAGCATAGTGTTTGAGGTTTCCTTGATATCGGGGTCTGAAACAAAGGCTGGATTGAGTCACCTGCCCCACTGACAATTTCTCCCTTTGTTCTGCTCCCTACCTTCCTTCTCATGCAAGCATAAATTCTACCTTTTGTTTATCCACCCAACATTTATTATCCCCATTAAATTTCTGATAAATTGGTTCTTTAGTTGGCTAGATGCCGGGATGAAGTTTCAGAACAATCGGAACCTTACTAATGGCCACAGGGGAAGAGATTGCTGTATTTGCTTTTGTTTGTATTTGGTTGTGCCCATAAAGATAAGACTTTCTTTTAACTCACTTTTGCTTTCAGTAAGAGGAGGCAGGGGTGCCAAAGATAGATTTTTAATTGGTGTTAATTCTGTGCTGGGAAGTGTTCCCAGGGTGTTAATGGTATGGAGAGTTGGTGCTAAGAAAGGTGTAAAAAATATCACTTAGTCATGAGCCTGAGCTGAAAAGAGTAGTCATAAAACCCTCCAGTTATAATTCTTTATTAACATTTTAACAGCCACACAACTAGTGAAGCATCTGTAGATATTTGCAACATCAGTTTGGTAGGAAAACCACAGGAATGATCAGTGGATTTGTTCCATTTTTGGATAATATCCCTGATCTCCAAAAAGCCACGAAGATAAATATTTCATGCTTTCCTTGGTTATTGGTCATTTCTTTTTTAGCTGCCCAAGACTCTCTTGCATTTGGTATTTCTTTTCCATGAAAGAATCAATAGAATGAGCACATAAAATACCAGACTTTGCTTTATATGTGCAAAAGGGAGGGTGAGGGATGTAGCCATTGAGGAATGATTCCTCTGTAAGACGTACCCATAACCTTTCCTAATTTCTGTCTTAAAATCTGGGGAGCACCGGCATTGTCATGGAGATACTCTGGTGTCTTTGAAAGACCAGACCAGAATCCATGCCATGAGCTCAACCCAAGTGGAAGAATGTAAACTATCTGAAGGCTGGAGGCCTAGCATGGGGAAAAAACTGATAAAGCGAATCTAGCTGAGAAGAAACTGGTAATTGTCAGTCAGCTCAAATTGGAACTAGGGCTACCAAAAGGGTTCTCAGGAACTGCGGGGTGGGGTTCAGGGTGGTATTGGATTAAGCATTTGCCTGAGTGTTCTTCAGTCATAGGACTCCACAGTTACCTACAGACCCACCACCAGTACACCAAGCTTGGAAGACAATCCTACTCGGACAACACAATGACTTTGCATTTGTGGCACAGGGGAAATAGAAGACCTAACATACTATTTGCTACGTTGCCCCTTGTACAATGACCCTAGGAAAAATCTCCTAGGATCACTCTCACAATCGCAGCCCAAAAGATCAGAGCCAAAGTAGCAAAATCCATACTGAGGGTCAGAAATGGAAACAGTTTGGAATGACACAAAGCAGACACTGTTATTGTCATGTTTCTGCTTTCATAATTTTAAAGAACTTGTTTTAGTTTTAATTCTTGTTACGTTTTAAGGTTTATATTGGAAAGTGTTTATAAAGTTAGTGTATTACTGATGTCATGGCCTATGGCTAGTACAATAAACAATTCATACTTCATACTTGGACAACAAGGATTGCCTAAGTATATCCCAGTTTAAAGCAGAATATATAACAATAATCAATTGAAAAAAGAGGATAAAGAAGCGATAACAAATTTATTAACAACAGCAAGACTGCTTATAGCAAGGAGTTGGAAAAAAGAAATAAATATACAAATAGAGGAGTGGCGTAAAGAAGTATGGAAACTGGCAATAAATGATAAGCTGACATGTATATTAAAAGTTAAAAGAGGTATATGGAAACAAAGTGATTTTGATGATGTATGGAGAAAATTTATTGTAAAAGGATTTAAAAAATAAAGAAGGAAAGTTACTGACACAAGAAGAATTGAGATTTTGGACAGACGACAAGTAAAAGTTGTGGCTTGAGAGGGGGGGAGGGGAGCACAGCGGTGAGGAATAGAAAATATGTTTAAGCAGAATAATAATACTAGATGTCAAAGTATGTTAGGCGTATTGAATAATATGTAACTGCTGTAAAACAAATGTATAATGCGCTCTACGTAGGGCTGCCCTTGAAAACGGCTCGGAAATTTCAACTGGTCCAATGGGCAGCAGCCAGGATGTTAACCGGGGCTCATTACAGAGAGAGGTCATCCCTCCTGTTTAAGGAGCTCCACTGGCTGCCGTTTATTTTCCGAGCCCAATTTAAGGTGCAGGTGCTTTCCTACAAAACCCTGAACGGTTTGGGACCACCCTACCTGCGTGACCGTATCGCCGTCTACGAACCCACACGCTCACTTCGGTCATCTGGAGAGGCCCTGCTCGTGATCCCGCCTGCATCGCAAGCGCGCTTGATGGGGACGCGAGACAGGGCCTTTTCTGTGGTGCCCCCGACTTTCTGTGGTGGCCCCCCGACTTTGGAACGCCCTCCCAAAAGATCTCAGACAGGCCCCTACATTGGCAGTCTTCAGAAAGAATTTGAAAACCTGGCTGTTCTGATGTGCCTTTTCAGATTAGGAATCTCCAGCACCAAGTCCTAGAAGCACTTTAGTAGAACCAAGATCACTGCACACTGCACACTACACTTATTTTATAATCCTACATTCCTCCCGCCACATCAGCACTTTTAATCCTGTACCCCTACTCTGGCCGGCCCAGTTTTAATAGTGTCTTGTTGTATTGTTACTGTTATTGTTTTCTGCTTAACTGTTTTTAATTTGCTTTAGGTATTGTATTGTTGTATTGTGTTTTGGGGCTTCGGCCTGTGTAAGCCGCATCTAATCCTTCGGGAGATGCTAGCGGGATACAAATAAAGTAATAATAATAATAATAATAATAATAATAATAATAATAATAATAACTATGATAAAATAATAAAAATATTTTAAAAAATAAAGCAGATAATATGGGATTTTACTCAGCTGTGTGGAAGGGGCCTTAGTTTGTTTTATATACTGGTATTTGATATTTCTTTTGTCCCAGTCTATTTTCTGACAATTCCTGGAACATTTTATTTCTATCTTCATATGGGTTTCTTTTTAGTTCTAAGAACAAAAAATAATCTGCTTTTCTTCTCCTTTTTAATTTTTCCCCTATAGAGTTGGAGTGTAATAGTATGTCAGTGCATCAGTAAGATTACACTTTGACACTCTAATATTATAACCCTGAAACATTTTTAAAAGAATTTTGTCCTTTGAACCAGGATGACTCTGCTCCCATTAAAAAAAAAACAAATTCAGAAGAGCAGAGCCCTGGTGCAGAAATAAGAAGTTGCTATAACCAATCCAAAAAATAGAATGAGTGGATATAGAGGTAAAAATAATATGCAAAATCTAGGAGCTGTAATAAAACATTTTTCTTTATTGAAGTATTATCTCTAGATTGTTCTGTAAGAGCCCGTAGCTTAGGAAGCCTATATAAATCCTTTCTTGAAACCCACTTTTACAGAGGCATCTCAAGTAAATCCTCACCTCCTCCTAACCTCCTAACAGGCAGAAGCACAGCATTAAGGTTAATTGACTGATTACTACCTCCATACAAATATAGTACTACTTCCAGAATGTCAGAGTAGTAAGTTCCACATAATTGTGGTTATGATTACATTGTAATAAAATTATGACTACACTACAATGACAACGTGATAAGGAAAATTCACTTTTTTTAGAATGTAAGTGTTATTTGAAGTTACTTTCATCATTGCAGAAGTGTGACCGCACTAACTGAATGTCACATGTTTCATGTACTGATTCTTGATCTCTATTAGGTTGTCTTTGTTTACTTGACAATGAGTTAGGAAAAAAGAATGTCTAGCACTTTGTAGCATTCCTACAAGCTATAGAATAATAATTACGATTAATTTAGGGGGGGGGATTAGGAAAGTAAACTGTCACTTTTAGAAATTGTAATTAAGAATAGAAGAAGAAGAAGAAGAAGAAGAAGAAGAAGAAGAAGAAGAAGAAGAAGAAGAAGAGAAGTACAAGGGGTAGTTTTAAGTAAGGTCTGTTGTGTTGTAGACACTAGTAGTTCACGAGCGAGTCGTGTACCATGTAGCGCATGCCTCGGGAACAACTGTGCTCAGTTTCCGCTCCTTAGCTAACCTGTACGGTTCTGTTCTGTGCTTTAAAAATGTTTAAGACTATCAACTCACCCTCCGCATGTGAGGTTCACTCGCTTCAACTGAAGCCACCAAATTGTCTGTAATCAAAGAAGGGTGACCGGAGTGGTCCTCATCATGGACGTTGTCATGGCCATTTTTGAATTGTCGTACCCACGTACGCATTTCGCTTTCGTATCATTGTACACTTCACAAATCTGTCAATGAATTTCTGCAGCAGGCAGGTTCCTTGCTGACAAAAACCGTATCACTGAGCGAACCTCACATGCGGAGGGTGAGTTGATAGTCTTGCTTTTAAAATGATAGACATTTTTAAAGCACAGAACAGAACCGTACAGGTTAGCTACAGAGCGGAAACTGAGCACAGTTGTTCCCGAGGCATGCTGGTACATGACGCACGTGCTCATTGTGGTATGCGTGCGAACTACTAGTGTCTACAACAAAACGGACTTTACTTAAAAAATACCCCTCATAGTAGTAGTTTAGTTTTCTACCCCGCCTCTATCTCCCCGAAGGGACTCAGGGCAGCTTACATGGGGCCAATCCCAAGGCAGAATACAATTAAAAACAAAATAATAACAATTAAGGTAGCATAAAACAGCATAACAATAATAGCAAGCATCAACAATAACTGCAGACTAATTTTGGAGGGGGGGGGGAGAGGACCACTATGTGAGCTGGCTAAAGGATAAGATGGTTCAATAAGGTGGATAGCAGCGTATAATAGCATAGGAAATATCATAAAAACAGAGCAAATTAACAGGAACAGAATCAATTCAGTTAATGTAATATAGGAAATCAGATTAAGAATTTAATCATAGAATTTTTGGGGGGGGGTTAATTTAAAAAGGAACTTTTCAAGCTCTGCTTGAAATATGTACAATGCCTATAATAGACGCATTTACATGTTAAAAATATACTATTATAAGTAAGGCTTGATTCTTTTCTTTTTAAAATGATATTGCTATTATAAAATAATATTGACATTTAACATGATTTTTTTTTAGTATTGTATTATAGTGCTAAATAGAAGGTTAACGGAAAGATGAGAGAAAAGGGGGAGGGAAAGGGGAAGAGAGAGAAAAAGGGAAGGAAGAAAAAAACCAAAAAAAACAACAACCATAACAACAACGACAATAGTAAACCTCCACCTCTCTGTAGCATGGCCTTTATAGTTACTTTTAAAACAACTCTTCTAGTTTAGTTCTTGTGGGTTTTTTCGGGCTATATGGCCATGTTCTAGAGGCATTTCTCCTGACGTTTCGCCTGCCTCTAGAACATGGCCATATAGCCCGAAAAAACCCCCAAGAACTGAGTGATTCCAGCCATGAAGGCCTTCGACAATACATTGAACATCTTCTAGTTTATTCTTTTTCTAATTTGCAAGCATCAGTAGTTTCACATTTCTTTCCTTTTTTTATTTCTGTTCTTCATTTCTTTCTCGTTCTCTTTTTTATTTTATTTTCGTTTTTCCTATCTTCATCCTTTCTCGTTCTTTTTTTCTCTTTTTTCCCCTCGTCACTAAACTTTTCTTTATTCTTTACTCTCATTTTCCATACTATTTGCTTTATCTTTATAACTTATTATTAATCGTAGTCCTCTTACTGTTTGGTGGTATCATAGTAGCATCTTTATCTTATTTTCCTTCGGCCATTCTTTAACGGGATTCCAGATTGTTACTTTAACGGGTATATTTCGTAAGGATGATTTTTTATTGATGAAATCTCCTAGAACTATTTATAAGTCATTTTCCAAATCTCTTCCTTCCAGGTACTCATGTATATACTCTAAATGGAACTGATCCAGAAGGAGATCCTGTAACATATGGCATGGCGTTTGAAGCTGGGTCAAGAAATTACTTTGCCATCAATGCATATTATGGAAATGTTACGCTCATCGAGGAGCTGGACCGAGAGGTATAATGCAAAACAGCAAAGCCTAGCTATGCCTCAACACCCAATTTTGGTTTTTAATATGCTAGCTGTTGATGGTCTAGTTTTACTGAGATGATAAATTCATATTTGGGTTATATTGCTTCTAGGAGGAAGTCTTGTCATGAATACTTTTTAAACATTAAAAAGGTTATTTGATTCCATTTCCAGTGAAACAGAGAATATCACCGAGCAATACAGAGTAAGATGTAGACCCCCGCAGACTATATAGCTATTTTGGGTACACAACCAAAGGAGTTATTACATTTTACTCAGCATTCACACACATATAAACATTCATTCATTCATCATGCATACATTACTATCTTTTTTTTCTGTCCTGGAGAAGAAAACCGCACGTAGGCTGGATTGCTTTTTCCTGCAGATCTGTCATTCTGCAAATATACCATTTCTCTCTGTCCCTTGGAGAAAGTGACAGGTGAACAGACTCTGTTCCACTGCAGATCTGACACAATTTTGGAAAATAAATTGATCTCTTATATAGCAATTTTCCTGATGATGTTCCAAATTGTTGTAAATGACTGACAGGTTGTTTTGCCAGCTAAAACGTGCTGACTCCATCAGTTCCAGACAGATGTTAATTTTCCTTTTTAACTAAGGAGCATTGTTTGACTTCCTTAACTTAAAAATGTCATTGTCTATGGTAATGTAAACATGTTGTTTTCCACCACAGAGTTAATAATTTGTCTCTGGTCATGTCAGCAGTTTTGCAGTTTTACCCTCATCCGCTTTTTGCAGTTTTCTATAATTTATTCTTATTAGGATGGTATATAGACCTCAACCATACACCTTCATAGAATTTCATTCAAACCACACATCATATTTATCACAGTCTTGTGTGATCAATACACTATCAAGAAACAGCTTCTACATAGAAAAAGAGAGAGCTGTCAAATCTAGAAATCCTCTCCTGACATTAGTATGTTCAGTAGTTTTAAATGTATTTGCATTTGTGATTTCTCCACTTTTTGTCTTAAATGGTATAGCCAGAGATAGGTTTATTACATGCACTGGAAATTTTTCAGTTAGTTGTAAGATTATATTACTCATCCATTGGAGTAGACAAAATGTATTTATGGCAACATTTTAGGTAAGTGGACTATCAGTATGATGAATGCTTATTATTTTAAATAATTGTTATTTTAATATTTATTGCAGTACAATTTGATTTGCTGGTTAATTTCATGCTTATTACTTACTTCCTAAAATTCACATCCAAGTGTACCTCAGGTACAAAGTAGATGTTTTCCTGAGCAAGACCTTTTAACATAAAATTTAGTACCGGAGACAGAAATAACATTGAATTAACAAAAAGAAGAGCAAATTAACTTGTTTCAGAAAATTGTTTATTCAAAACTAATGATGTTTATGTGAAATAAAACAACCAGGTCAGATAAGCCTTGCATAAGTAAGGAAAAAGATTCTGAGCCTTTCAAAGTTCATCCAAATTTTGATTTTCCTCTTTCTTTTACCAACTTCCTTTTTTCTGTTGATGACCAAACTTACAGTTACATACTTTTCAAAAATATGCTAGTAAGTTTTGCTGTTCACACATGATCAATAAGGGATTCTGGAAGCATTTCTAATTTACCTTGACCATCGCTGGTAAGCATGCAAAGTAAGGGCAGAATCAGCCAGAAGACAATTCCTCTTTTCCTCAGCTGAAGAGTTATTGTGTTCAATGTATTGTCGAAGGCTTTCATGGCCGGAATCACTAGGTTCTTGTGGGTTTTTTTCGGGCTATAGGGTCATGTTCTAGAGGCATTTCTCCTGACGTTTCTGAGGATGCTTGCCATAGATGCAGGCAAAACGTCAGGAGAAATGCCTCTAGAACATGGCCCTATAGCCCGAAAAAACCCACAAGAACCTAGTTATTGTGTTGTTTACCTCAAAGATGCTGGTGCAACCCAATTCCAAAAGTTCTTCAGCCTTCTTTCATTATTCTCCAAATGTTGGTGCTGAACCTTTCCAACTAGATAGGGGATGATGAGGAAATTGGGAGATTGGCAAGCATAAAAAGACTTTGTGGAAAAGAGTTTTTTAAATGAGACTTTGCTAATTGATGTATTTATTTACATATGTCAGTGCAAAAAAAAAAAAGACAAGTATTTCCCCTCAAATCTATCAATGCAGGTAGTTTGAATAGACAGGTCCAGTGCATGTTTGAACAGAAATACCATCCTGTCAAATAAGAACTAAATAAGACTTATTTCTGTAGCTTTCTGTAGGCTTGTGTTGTTTAATGTTTCCTGGAAGTTTTCTTCTGGCAAAATGATATACTTATGTAACCAAAGCAATAAAAACCAAGCAAAAGTTGCATAACCAGATTAGTTTTGTAACCGGAAAACTGTGAGGTCTATAGTTCAACAACTATTCTACAACTAATTCTTTGATTTCCATTTTTAGAGAGAAGATGAGATTGAAGTTGTTGTCAGCATTTCAGATGGCTTAAGTACAGTAAGTGTTACCATACAAAAGGGACACTCCTGTTATTGTCAATTGATGATCTACATCAGCGATTCCCAAAGTATGCTCCGTGGAGCCTTTGAAGCTCCACAAAGTATTCCGAGGGCCTCTGCAGTTCCCTCCTTCCCCTCTCCTTCCAAGCTTTCCCCCTCTTTTCTGCTCCTCCCCATTCCCATGCCTCGCACGCTCCTGAAAGCATTTTTCCCTACCTTTTTCCCCCACTCAGACACTTTTCCCCTCACCTTCTTTGCTTCCAAAACCCTATTTTGCACCCACCACTTAGGGGGTTCTTTGATTGTGCTTTTCGTGCATGGCTGAAGGGAGTTGAATTGCATGATCCCTGGGATCTTCCACTGAAATACTGCTAAGTTTATGTTGGTCAGAAAGTTTGTCCATGCCTGTTATATATACATTATCTATATAAATTAAAAAATGTAATGTTCGTTTGTGGGATTAACATAACTAAAAAAACACTGGGTGAATTGACACGAAATTTGGACACTATACCCCTAACAGACCAATGAGACACCATCACTCATTTAAAAAAACCTCAAAATAGCAGAAACGACTTAAAAACCCCAAAAAGCTCATTGACGAAAAGCTAAATGATGACATAGAAAAAGGAAAGGAAGAGGGAGGGAAGGAAGGAGAGAGAGAGAGAGAGAGAGAGAGAGAGAGAGAGAAGGAAAGAGCAAAGGAAGGAATGAATTGCTGCTCCAACACCCTTCGACATATCCAATATGTATGTGAAACAAGGGGTGCATCTACACTGTGGAATTAATGCAGTTTGACCCCACTTTAGTTTCCATGATTGAATTCTGTGGAATCATGGGAGTTGTCATTTTACAAGAGCTTTGGCCTTTTCTGCCAAACAGTGCTAGTGACTCACCAAACTATAACTCCCAAGATCCCAAAGCATTGAACTGTAGGAAATCAAGTGCTGCCAAACTGCATGCATTCCACAGTGTAAATGCACCATAGACAATGGATCTATCAGTATCCATGAACCATGATAGATCAATAGTACTTCCACATACAATCAGCTTGTGGACAAACAATTGAGGAGGTGCCTTCTTGCAATTTTCTATTTGCACCTAGTTAGCTACTTTTGGAAGTAGGATGTTGGCCGAGAAGTTGAAAACATTAGTATTTTGGAGAACAATACAGCACCAGAAACACCCGACTGACATGGAGAGTGGCCATTTTTGAGAGTTTCTGAGAGTATATTCAAAATAAACAAAGCAAACAAGCAAAATATCAAAACAAGCAAGCAAGCAAGCAAACAAAAAACACTTTCCCTAGCTCTACTCTAAATTAGAGCCAGTGGGATTCCTCCTTATCAAAGTTTAAACAGACTTTAAATACCAAGAGAGAACAGCCCATTGGTTTAATCTTCATAAGTAAAAAGAATTCTACTTTATCCTGAGTCTAATGCACCATCGAATCTAATGTCCACCGCAATTTTCAAAACTCTGAAACCAAAAAAAAGTATTTAACAGTATTTTATGATGGTTTTACTTGTTGAGGCATTAAGTGTTGCCAACTGTGAACCGCCCCGAGTCGCCTTCGGACTTAGAAGGGCAGTATACAAATATGATAAATAAATAAATCAATAAATACTTGCTACCAAATGTAATGCTCAGCAGCAAAGTGTATTCTTTGTAATTTGACCCAAAAAGGTATACATCACAGTTACTGAATGCTTAGAATTCCCTTTTGACAAACAAAAATGTTAAAACACCAGAGCTTCCAGCAATGGGAAAGAAAATCTTTGGGTACATCTATGTGTAGAATGAGTCCACTTTAACTGCCCTGGCTCAGTGCTATGGAATCATGGATGTTGTAGCTTTAAAAGGTCTTGAGCCTTATTTGCGAAGGAATGCTGATGCCTCACCAATCTACAGATCCCAGAATTGCATAGCATTGGGCCATGACAATTAAATTACAGATGGCATATCTCAAATAGGAGCTCCAGGTGTTCTTGAAGCTGCTTTCCCTTTTGATTTGGCTCACACTAAGATTACTATACAGCGCGAATCTAAAGCACATCCTAATTTGGGGAAGGTAATTTAGCCAAAAAAAGGTGAGCACTATATTTGAGAAGATAGGATGTTAGTCTGTGGCTAGTGTGGGAACGAGGGACAGGGCCTTCTCTGTGGTAGCCCACCGACTCTGGAACTCTCTCCCCAAGGACATAAGACAAGCCCCAACGTTGGCAGTCTTTAGGAAGAGCTTGAAGATGTGGCTGTTCCAGTGTGCCTTTCCAGAATAGGAAACTCCTAGCATCATGTCCCAAATGCACTTTATTAGAGATTTAAGATTGTCTGCACACCGCACCTACCTCTAAAAAACCTATACATTTTACCTCTCATGTCCAGCACTTTTTAAATTTTATTCATTACATTTGGCTCAGTCTTAGTTTTAAATGCGCCGTGGTATTATTGTTTTAATGTTTATTGTTATTGTTTTAATGTTTATTGTTTTGTTTTATGGGTTTATTGTTGTATTTGTTATGCTGTTGTTTTATTGAGGGCCTTGGCCTTTTGTAAGCCGCACTGAGTCCTCCGGGAGATGTTAGCGGGGTATAAATAAAGTTAATAAATAATAAATAATAAATAATAGTCAAATGGACAATGACTTATATCTCCTCTCTCCATTCTATTAGATAGGGTTCTTTTCTAGCCACATTTGCAGATGGTAGGAATTATTTTCTAAAGTGGCTATATTTTTTACTTAAAGCAAGTGATAAAATAAGAAAATGTACTATAAATAGGCATTTTCTGGCCTGTTTCTTGTCGCATTTAATTTTCTTGGAACAGAGTAGTTCAGAAGAGTGATTGGGGTCACTACCCTGCTAACCGGCTTTCTGCAATATTTTCCATTTTTATGGTTTTCAAAATGATTGTCATTAAGTTATGACAGATGAAACCTAAGGATGCATGGAAATGATCACTTCTGGCTGTTAATTCACTTTACTCAGTTAAAATTTCATTATATTCAATTACAGGTGGCTGAAAAGGTCCGAATACTAGTGACGGATGCTAATGATGAGAGCCCAGAATTTATCAACACACCATATATAGTCCAAGTTCCAGAGGTTGGTGAAGTTTATTCATTCTCTCTAATAACTCTAATTGGGAAGCAGACTTGGCATGATGAACTAGGACCAGCTTTGACCTGTACAAGGTTGCCCACTCATCACAGAAAGTTGCTTCCGTGAGGCACTTTAAGTCCAGACAACTCCATTAAAAATGTGGACTTCTGGTGATGTTCCAAATGGTGATATTCTAAGTGGCCTCACCATTAGAAGTGACACATTTCCAAGAAGCATAAGATTTCATGTTTGTCTCAAAACAAAATAAAGTGTAAAATTTTAAGGACTTTGGAAGAAGCTCCATGGATTTAGAAAGTGGCCACTCATCACTAAAGCTGGGGAACCTCCAGCAACCATAGTCTTTTGAGCTATGTTCATGGATAAAGATATTGCTTTGGATCTGCAAAGTCTGTCAAATCCTCCAGAAGTCAAAAGGTCCTATATAAATCAAGCTACAAAATCTGCATTTATCAATCCAATGGAACACAAAGATTTTGCTTGTATCATAATCTGCTGATGATAATATCTATGGAGACATTGCACATTCTGCAATTTGAGCAAAGTTTCATTACTATGCTTTTTTAAAGCAAAATTGTTGATTTATTTGGTTAACATACAGAACTGCTTGAGGGTCTGCGAGGCACTTTTCTGATGATCTTACAGAACTAACTTAAAAACTAGTGTTCTCTAAGGTCAACTTTTCCTAGATACTGTCAAAATCATTTCTGAAGGAGGTTAAAAAAACAGGAGTGTGCATTGATCACATGGAGAAAACATCTCAACATCCCTACTATCCTACAAATGCCATATTGGTCAAATTGTCTACCAGACTTTTCCTGACCTACTTCTGAGTATATTCTCAGTTATTCTGTGTTTCTTGTTGTCTTGGGAGGGGTATTTGCAATTCTGTAAATTTTATTATCTTTACACCACTCACGTCATGATGTTCCTCCTGTTTTCTCTATAACACACTTTTTCTCATTGTAGCATGTAGTCTTTTTTTTAATGTCACCTAATTGTTCTGTCTTCTCTCTTCTCCATTTTGCTCCATCAATCTTTGTCTTTTTCTTAGTTTTGACTATCTACTCTCTTTCCATTCACAGGACACTCCTTCAGGAAGCAGCATATTCAAGATTGAAGCAGTAGATAAAGACACAGGTTCAGGAGGAAGCATTACCTACTTCTTACAGGTAAACATGGACTAAACGGCCCAGAGTCAATAGAAAGACAAAAACACAAAGAAGAGGGTGGACACTTGAAAGTGGAGTGAGGGGTACTAAAATATCTAACCTATTTACTAGGCTTGTGCATGGATTCAATGTGGCCAGTTCCCTTCAGCTAACTGGCCTGTCTGGTTTGTTTCGGTGGCCATAATGGCAAGGGCTCAACCTCCATGTTTTTTTTGGGGGGGGGGGGGGGGTTGTGACAACAGAACAGTGGCTGTTGAAAACCGGCTGCCATCAGTTACAAGTGGAGTCCAGGAAGGAGGCAGCCTCTAGAAGGAAAAGCATGAGGGGGAAAGGCACAACTCCATGGCCTGCAAATCAAGAGAAAATAGAGGACTATTTAAAGGAAGCCCATGGTAGCATAGCTCCAGGTTGATCCCGCTTCCTTCCCTGGAAGGTGGGGAAACCTCCTAAAAATGCCTTGGAAACCTGCATGCTGCAGGGAGAGAGCGCTGCGCATGCCTGCAGCACCTATCTCCTCTCTATTAGAAACAGCTTTAACTAAGCATTAAACCCGGTCTCCTCTACAGACAGAAGGAAAAGGAATGCAGAAAGAGTGGTATCTTAACTCTGATGCTTTTAATCCAGGTCTTAATGAAGTTTATAAGGACAAACAATGCCTAAAATGATGGGAAGGGGTTTCTGGGAAGTCCCCCCATCCTATAATGGGCCCAATAGAAAATTGATCTTTCAGCTTCCCAGATCGAAAATGGATTCCTGACCTCTCAAATTCAGGAGGCTCATGAAAAATGGATTGGGACTCTCACCAGAAACTATCAAAACTAATAGCAGTTTACCCAGATTGCACATTCCTACTACTTACATGCACTAGAACCTCCATACCTCAGGGTATGAGTGCAATCAGGTATAGCATGAAATAAACATGTTCTCAAAAGATTTCCGTCTGTCTAGAACAGTGATTCCCAACCTTTTTTGGCCATGCTCCACCTAAGCATTTATTAGGCTTGTTTGACCCCCCCCCCCCACAAAAAAATGGGTCAAAACTCATTTTGGATGTAGGGGGTGCTGGTGGTTCAATTCTAAAGTCAATTCCAATTTTCACAGAAAAAAATGTTCAAAACTTTTTGAAACTTCTGAGACTTCCGAATCCTTCCTTAATGGTTTGAAAGTGTTATTTCCTGTTTCATTGGGTGGTCTTTACTTTGAAAGTAGTTGTTTTACTCCAGAAGCTGGGGGGGGGGGGGGGCAAAGGGAGGAAATTCATCCACTCTGCTTTAAAATGCTTCCCAGGCTCCAGGCAGAAGCGAGGGGAGAGGAGAGGAAGGAAATTCATCCACTCTGCTTTAAACCAGCTTCCCAGGCTTGAGCTGAGGCCAGGGACCAGAAGCGGGGAAAGGCTGAATCATTTCCGACTCACTTACTGCTTTGTAACAGAAATGGTGGGAAAAGCTTCAGAAGGGCAAAGGGATTTCTGGTTTCCTTACAAACTTAGAAATCGCTTCAAAAAGCAAATCTTTCCAAATTTATTCTGAATTACGAAGATTCCAACCGAACCTAACCATGCCTAGCATTTATAGCATTTTGATCCCCCCACTCATGACATATAACCCTTATTATTCAAAAAGTAAAATCTTGTTCAAATGAAGGAAGATTAAAAAGCAATTAATTTGGTCTAAACAAGCTTCCGAAGAACACTGCATCCATGAAAGAGAAAAATAAAAGAACAAAAAACGTTGAAGTACTGAGGAAGAAATAACTGAGAAATTCCCTGCTCAGGGAATTCCAGAGTTAGATTGACATCCTTTCTACTCTCTTTCCTTTTTTGTTTCAAGAGGCTGTAGAGGGATGATTGTTTGTCAGGATGGGACTTGTACAATGTGCTGAAATCTATATTAGTGATTTTTGTTTTGACGTTGTGGTTGTTGTGGTCAATGCTTTTACTGGTTTAAATATTTTATTAGTTTTTTATCATTTCACCGTTTATCATTTTTAACTTTTGTATTTTGTGAATTTTATTTTAATCTATTGTAAACTGGGGAAAAGGCAGGATTATTATTATTTTGATGAGGATTGAGGCTTTATGGATATTTGTACTCTGCTTTGTGTGTGTGTGTGTGTTTGTACTTACATTCATTGCTCATTTTACCTTTTATTCTGTTCACAAAGAAGAGTCCTTAAATTACAAGAAAGATCTTCATGTGTGCTTGTCATGTGCACAGCACTTGTTAACTCCTTATACCTAACTGATTATTTCTTTGAGACTACCAAGCTATTCTTTTGTGTCATTTCAAGTGCTTTTTACTGGGTGCATTTTCTTGCAAAGATAAAATTTCACTGCAAACAAAACCTTCTTGTTTCCTGGACTAATACAGCTTGCAATATAAAAATCTCACAGCTGAGTAACTTTGATTTCCACCCAACTAGAGAATTCATGTACACAAATTTATTTTGATGTTTCCTTGGATGCAGGAGATCTCACTAATCAGATAGCTGCTTTTCAAACCACAAATATTTAAATAGGATTAAATTCAATCCTACTTAACAGGAGAAAAAAAATGGAAGGAGAGAAGCTAGAAAAGCAATCACCCTTCTTTACTGGAAGAGATAAGCCCTTCTTCTTCTATATCAATCAGTCTTTCTTTCTCAGCCGATCCATACCTGGCATAAATAAATACCATTTTGTCCAAACTTGTGCCACCTTAGAATTCACCCAGGAAATGAGAAAACTCCAGCAAAGCTCCTAGGAGGGTGATTCCACCTAGCTTTCAACTGCAGTACTCTTTTGTTTTGTTCTTGTCTTCCTGGTCATGAAAGCTTTTGGTTTTATGGTGCCCATTTCTTCATTTTACAGTGAAAAATCTTTTAGGCCCGAGAGCAGTACGTGTGAAAAAGATCTTGGAGTCCTCATGGACAACAAGTTAAACATGAGCCAACAATGTGATGTGGCGGCAAAAAAAGCCAATGGGATTTTGGCCTGCATCAATAGGAGCATAGTGTCTAGATCTAGGGAAGTAATGCTACCCCTCTATTCCGCTTTGGTTAGACCACACCTGGAATATTGTGTCCAATTCTGGGCACCACAATTCAAGAGAGATATTGACAAGCTGGAATGTGTCCAGAGGAGAGCGACTAAAATGATAAAAGGTCTGGAGAACAAGCCCTATGAGGAGCGGCTTAAGGAGTTGGGCATGTTTAGCCTGAAGAAGAGAAGGCTGAGAGGGGATATGATAGCCATGTATAAATATGTGAGAGGAAGCCACAGGGAGGAGGGAGCAAGCTTGTTTTCTGCTTCCCTGGAGACTAGGACGCGGAACAATGGCTTCAAACTACAAGAGAGGAGATTCCATTTGAACATGAGAGCCATTCAGCAGTGGAACTCTCTGCCCCGGAGTGTGGTGGAGGCTCCTTCTTTGGAAGCTTTTAAACAGAGTCTGGATGGCCATCTGTCGGGGGTGATTTGAATGCAATATTCCTGCTTCTTGGCAGGGGGTTGGACTGGATGGCCCATGAGGTCTCTTCCAACTCTTTGATTCTATGATTCTATGAAATCAGGACCAATTGATTGAATGAGTACAATAAAATAAAATAATAAAGTGCCCAAAGCATAGGATGTTTACTGTTGGTATCTCCATACATGAACAGTTATATGGTACTGTGCACCGTTTTCTATTGTAACATATGTTGCCGTTCTTAGTGGCAATACACACACATGGCTAACAAAAAGAATAAACAGTAGAGGCGTGGAATTCAGTAAAATTCCATGCCATTTTTTGGTACTCGGTTTCTGGCTCCCCCGCCATTCCATTTTTAGGGAATTGGGCGGCAGCCAAATTTCTCACTGGAGCGATGTACAGGGAGCGTACGACCCCCCTGTTGTTCAGCTCCACTAGCTACCAGTTAGTTACCAGGCTCAGTTCAAAGTGCTGGCTTTGGCTTATGAAGCCCTAGATCAGTGGTTCTCAACCTGGGGTCCCCAGATGTTTTTGGCCTTCAACTCCCAGAAATCCTAACAGCTGGTAAACTGGCTGGGATTTCTGGGAGTTGTAGGCCAGAAACATCTTGGGACCCGAGGTTGAGAACCACTGCCCTAAATGGTTCTGTTCCAACTTACCTGTCCAAATGTATCTCTCTTTATAAGCCAACTACAGATTTAAGATCTGCTGGGGAGGCCCTGCTCTTAGTCTTAGCTCCTTCACAAGTGCGACTGGTGGGAATGATAGGCAGGGCCTTCTCAGTGGTGTTCCCTTGACTGTGGAACTCCCTTCCCAGTGACACAAGGCTAACCCCATCCCTCCTGGTCTTCAGAAAAAAAGTTAAAGACTTGGCTTTGTACACAGGTATTCAGAGAGTAGGGCAATACGAAATTCAACATCAACAATTTGAATAATGACTATGGAAAAATGAATAAGTATGGAAAATCAAGACTCGGTTTTTCATATGTTTTCAATCTGTTTTATTGTTATGTGTTTTAATTTGTTCATATGTTTTTACTGTTTTACAGTTTGATAGGATGTTTTTTATTGTTATGTCGATGATGCAGCATTGAATTTTTGCCAGAGTTTGTAAGCTGCTTTGAGTCCCCTTTGGGATGAGAAAGGCAGGGTATATATGAAATAAATAAATAAATAAACTTCCAAAATTTGGGAGGTTTCTGTTTTTGTGCCAGAAAGATTCAGCCAATTGGCATCAATGGGGAAATTTTAAAGGTTAATTTCTCTGTCATTTTTAGGCCTATCAGCATGAAACCTGCCTCACATGTAGGCCACATTAACAACTGCAAGCCTGCAATGTTTTAGAACATTCCACCAATCCACTAATTTTGGGGAAATTTTTAAAAGTTTTTACCATAGTGTTTTTTAAAAAAACAAAACAAAAACAATGTATTGTCAAAACAAAACAAAACAAAAACAAATGCAAGAGAACTTCTGGAAATTCCCAAGTGCATGCCACAAGAGGGGAGAAGAATGGACACAGTCAACCAGACCTCTGATTGGCTGAGAAAGAAAGTGAGAAACACAGAAAAAGGAAAAAACTTCAACTCCCATCATGCCCTGGGAGAGAAAACAGATGCCACGAATGCCCGCACCACACAAAGTCCTGCTGGGAAAACAGGTTTCCATTTTCTTTTGAGCAGACATAGGGAAGGCTGCTTTGCTCTGTTTTGACTAAAGTTTCAGTGCCCCCCCTTCAGGTTCATTTCTGCAGATGAATTTATTTATTTACTAGTTATTTATTTATTTACTATATTTGTATACCACTCTTCTCAGCCCTTGGGTAACTCAGAGCAGTTAACAATAGCAAAATTCAATGCTCAAAAACATCATAAAACAGTTAAAAACAATTAAAACAGAAGCATACAGTTAATATAAATCAATAAAAACATCTCATTTACGTCTCATAGTTAAGATCGAAATCCAGTCTCATCATCCAATTGTTCTGTATTCCTATATTCATTACACTGCCTATTCAAATGCCTGCTCGAACAACCAGGTCTTCACTTTCCTCCGAAATGTCAAGGAGGGGGCCGATCTAATATCTCTAGGAAGGGTGTTCCACAGCCGAGGAGCCACCACTTGGAAAGCCCTGTCTCTCGTCCCTGCCAAACGTACTTGTGACGCAAGTGGGACCAAGAGCAGGGCCTCCCCAGACGATCTTAACACCCTAGCTGGTTCATAGGAGGAGATGCATTCGGACAGGTAAGTTGGGCCAGAACCGTTTAGGGCTTTATAGGCTAAAGCCAGCACTTTGAATTGTGCCTAGTAGCAAACCAGCAGCCAGTGGAGTTGGCGCAACTGAGGGGTTATATGCTCCCTGAGCGCCGCTCCCGTTAGTAACCTGGCTGCTGACCATTGGACCATTTGAAGCTTCCAGACAGTCTTCAAAGGCAACCCCATGTAGAGAGTGTTGCAGTAGTCTATATGAATCCCTCAAATTGCTGGAATCTGGACACCAAAATGATATTTTGCACACCTCTAATAAATAGTAAATATCCACATTATCTGAAGTCCTCATACAATTTAAAATGGTTGGGGCAGGGTGAAGGTATGACAAAAACCTTACTTGGAACCACTTAGAAAACTAATCTCACCAGAGAGGAGAGGGTTCTAGTTAGGATTTCTCCCCGAAATGAAGTTCTCCATAAATGTTCAGAGACATTCTTGTTCTGCTTGGAACAGGCTCTCTAATGCAAGAAATGGAAATGTGTCTCATCAAGGATTCCAAACATCTGATGAATGAATATGTTTCTATCCGTTTTCTAATAATCTTTTCTAATCTATTGTGAATGTGTTCTGTGCAGGCATGTAGCCGGGGGGGGGAGGGGGGGGGGCTCGGGGGGCTTCAGCCCCCCCCCCCCAAAATTCTCATGGTGGTTCGCGAAAAGGCCTTACTGGTGCATTATTTAAACTGTTATGTTTATTAATATCATGATTTGATCACCATTCTCAATATATCCCATATGTATGGGGGTATTGGGGTAATGATACAAAAGGTTTGCTAGGTTAGACCCTCTTTCACTCAGACTCAGCCCCCCCCCCCGAAACTCAGCCCCCCCCGAAACTCCCCCTGAAAATTTTTTAGCCCCCCCCCCCCCCCCCCCCCGAAATGAAATCCTGGCTACGGGCCTGGTTCTGTGCCTATTTGGCTTTATTCAGCTCACTTTAGCGTGATAATGGCTAACCATTGATTTTAAAAAAGACAATAGTGTATAGGAAAATATAATTTATTTTATTTGTCTCTTTGCTTTGTCATTCAGCTCATCCTCCTAAAATAAATAACATCTGGTGTCTTACAGCTGGTGTAAAATAAGCAAAATACAATCTCTAAGTTATCTCTTAAAGTCATGTGTAACCTTACTTGATTTCTCTCTTTTTTTCTCGCTTCCTAGAACATCCGTACAAATAAGTTTACTATAGATCGTCACAGTGGTGTCCTTCGTATCAAATCAGGGGTCACTCTTGACTATGAAAAATCAAGAACTTATTTCGTTACTGTGGTGGCAAAGGTATTGTATATTATTCTGACTGCACATCTCCCAACTTTAGGAACAATTGTGTGAAAGCAAGACTGGGCATCCTCGCTGCTGATAAAAATGGTGCAAGACCTAACAGGCCCAGAATAACTTGTGACATCTAATCTTTTATGATTCCTGGATTGACAGTCATTGTGACAGTCTATCAAACTGTTTCTCAAGATGTCTTGCTGTGATTTCTCCTGGGGTTTTCAGTAAAGGGCTTGTAAGCTTCTGTATATTTGTTCCAAGATTATAGTGAAATGGTTTATGCAACAAAATTTCCCTAGGTTTGTTGCAACATGGATGAGGTCCAGCACTGTGATTCACCAATGACCGTGGTGAATCATTGAGGCAGTGGAGCAGCAGCAGGTCAATCCTGGTGCTCCGGCTCTCAGCTGATTCTTTCCCATCCCACATGGGGAAGCATCGCTGCTGCACCAAAGCCCAGTTGTTCCTTATGGAATATGGGGCAGCCTATATGATGGCAATGGCAGCATCCTACCATGCTGCTGTGCCAGTTTGTCCATGGAGCCCCACTAGAAGTTGCTGTGTGTCATTTGATGGGTGAGGTGGAGCACCATGGGCAAACCAGGACAGAGGTGTCCTATGACGTTTCAATTGCCCCATGTGATGTGGCCCTTAGTAATTTTTAATGGAGTGTATAAACATTTAGTATACATTTTGAAAAAGGTGGTAATAATGGATATATCAGCTTTTCTTATGTCAATATAGGGAACTGCTTTATAGTAAATTGTCTATTAATTTCCAGAATATCTAATCTGGCCAACAACTCAGCAAAATCACAGGAAGAGCTCTTTCCCAAATTCCGACCTTTTTAACTGGAGCCAGTATGTATTTAAAACTGATATTTTCACCATGCAAATGATATGTTCTATCACTGAGCTGTGGGGTATGCACAGACAGGATGGAACTGGAGTCTACTAGGCTTGGGTAACCACGGAAAAATTTGGTTCTAAACTCGTTTTGTTCTTAGGGGGCCCTTGTGTTTCATTTTTTTTAATAATTCCGAAATTTTCCTTTAAAAATTTCGAAATTTACGAAATTTCATAAAATTACGAATTGATTCGTTAATGGCGGATGAGATTACACAATATGCTAAAAAAACCTCCAAATGGAACAGGAGGAACTTCTGAAGCTTCCCTCTCCCTCTGTTGTTGACTGTTGGTGTGATAAAACAAACAACTATAAAACTTGCACCAGACATGTGAAAATAATTATGAAATAATTACAAAATAATTACGAAATAATTACAAAATAATTACAAAATAAATTGGAAACATTGTTTTGAATCTTAATTACCCCTCACACTATTCCTGCATGGCTCAATATTGGATCGTAAGCTAATTTAAATACGAATTAATAACGAATTACGAAATTAACGAACGAAACCGCCCAAGCCTAGAGTCTACATTAGACATTGAAACCTTGGTTGATTTCATTCTCAAATTACAGAGTAAGAAAGTTAAGAATGCCTATCCTAATGGACAAAATTACATTTTGGGCATTATTCAGATACTTCAAATGTTAGGGTTTCAAAAATAAACTTGTGAAGTTTTTTGAAGAATGATTTCATACAAAAATTCAGCCTCTTGCAAAAAAAAATACAATGCATTTGCACAAAACACAACATTTTTCACAGCTTGATTAGCATTGTACAATTGCTAGAATATTGGGTTTTATTTATGTCATGTCAGGAGCGACTTGACAAACTGCAAGTTCGCTTCTGGTGTGAGAGAATTGGCCGTCTGCAAGGATATTGCCCAGGGGATGCCCGGATGATTTGATGTTTTTATCATCCTTGTGGGAGGCTTCTCTCATGTCCCCGCATGAGCTGGAGCTGATAGAGGGAGCTCATTTGTCTCTCCCCGGATTTGAACCTGCGACCTGTCGGTCTTCAGTCCAGCCGGCACAGGGGTTTAACCCACTGCACCACCGGGGGCTCCTTAGAATATTGGGTTGGAAGTGAGTAACCTGGAGTTAGAACTTTTTCTCCTGGCATTTTAATTTTCTGAGTTCAGGAAGTATTTATGTAACAGAATGTCCATTCGTGTCAGAAAGTCTGCCTAAAATGATACAAACCCAAACAGGACATCTCATATGCTATTTCTAGTATGTGTTTACAGCCTTAAGACATTAATCTGTCTGGCACTGTATGGAGGACCTTGCAAAAACATTTTTGCCCATCTGTGCAGATTTCTGGTCAGAATCTATTTGTAGGATCTGTTTGTGCAATTTCTTTCTGTATTTCCACTGTTGGCTAAAGTGTATGTCTCAACTGATAAGTCACACAGAGCATGAATGGTGTTGTGTTGGGAATGCCAAGGCTATGTACTGTGAAGTACATAGTAACTATAAGAACAGAGAACTTTATCCCATAATCTGCTCATTAGCATAGATCAACCATGAGGTGGGCATTCCTGCTCAGAAATAAAGCTCATTATTTGAAAATCTCTTGATACTATTATTTCTATTTGTCCAAATTATTTGTAGTTATATAGTTATGGTTATATAAATTGTAGTTATATAAATTATACATAAATGATCAAGAGATATTCGGGAAAATTATCTGGGTTTATGTGCAGCTCAGTTCTTTTACAGTCCCTACTGTTGGTCTGTTTTCTTCCCTTTGTTTCTGTGTTATTGATCATCACAAGGAAATCTGAAGAAGTTTCTTATTATGTGACTTTGCCTTGGTAGAAAAACATTGCCAAAAATAGGACTGTATTCATTCATTGATCCTAGTAAAGGATTCTTGGTAAATTTGATTGTAGCCTTTAAATAAAATGTATTTCTATATTGAAAAGCATACTTTATGGAGGGAATCTCTCCTTTCACCAGTAGAATCTTAAATTTACAAATATTTTATGGCTCTACACTTAGTTCCTTAGTTCAGGAATGAAAAAAGTAACAAAACACTTCCCAACAAAGATAATACAAGGACCTATAAAGATCTGAGAAAACCTGAACTTTCCAGATATTATTCAACTATTACATTCATCATCATTCAGTTTGGGCTATGCTGTTTGGAAGAGACTGAGTTTTCTATTTCTATTTTTCTATATATTCCTAAAAACATACTTCACATTTGAAAAAATCAAGAAGTTAGAACAATGAAAAAACATGGATGAAATTGGGTTGTTGTAGGTTTTTTCGGGCTATATGGCCATGGTCTAGAGGCATTCTCTCCTGATGTTTTGCCTGCATCTATGACAAGCATCCTCAGAGGTAGTGAGGTCTGTTGGAACTAGGAAAAAGGGTTTATATATCTGTGGAATGACCAGGGTGTGACAAAGGACTCTTGTCTGCTGGAGCTAGGTGGGAATGTTTCAACTGACCACCTTGATTAACAGACAAAAGTCCTTTGTCCCACCCTGGTCATTCCACAGATATATAAACCCCTTTTCCTAGTTCCAACAGACCTCACTACCTCTGAGGAGGCTTGCCATAGATGCAGGCGAAACATCAGGAGAGAATGCCTCTAGACCATGGCCATATAGCCCGAAAAAACCTACAACAACCCAGTGATTCTGGCCATGAAAGCCTTTGACAATACATGGATGAAATTGTTAGGTCTCAAAGGCTTCAATGAAGAACCAAGGCTTAACTTCACATCTAGTAACATCTAGAGTAGTGATGGATATCAGGTGGTGCTTCAGACATTGTTAGGCTGATTGCCACTTCCCAGAATCCTATGCCCACATAATCAATGGTATTTTGGCCATTCAGATAGCCAATGAAATTTCTCAGCAAGACGAGGGAAAAATAGAGAATGAAAGACCATAAACTTCATCTTAATGATATTGAAACTGTTTTGTACTCATAGGATGGTGGAGGTAAGCTCCGTGGTCACAACAAGGTGTTTTCAGCCACAACCACAGTCACTATCAATGTGGAAGATGTGCAGGATACACCACCAATGTTCATTGGCACTCCCTATTATGGATATGTCTATGAAGACACTCTGGCGGTGAGTATCGCTAGGATCATGCATGTCTTAATCAAAATAAGGTGAATTTCTTGAATACTGAACTTAAAACACTATTTCTAGGATCACTCAGACCTCTCTGTGTGTGCAAAATCTTCCTGCACTTTACAGAAGGTGACTGTCTGGTTCCTTCTGAGGGAATGATACTAGTACAATATGGAGAATGATATCACTTGTCTATTAGAAATAGGTAGACTTGGCTTGACCTTGAAGGAGCTGGGGGTGGTGACGGTTGACAGGGAGCTCTGGGCTGGTTGATGAGGTCATGAAGAGTCGGAAGTGACTGAACAAATGAACAAGACTTGGGACACTATGGCTAGAAGGGGTTATTGCCATGGTAGGACTTAGGACAAATTTCTTTCCAGTGCTTAAATCTAATGTTCAAACTTCATCATGAGTGATGGGGAATGAAGAACGCCCATGAAATGCCATATAACACCAGTGCTGCAACATTTACATTGGCTGAGTACCGTGGCCTGTATAAGATGTTAGGTCTGACCTTTAAAATTCTTTACGGCCAGGGTCCATCGTATCTTAGGGACCGCCTCTCCTTCTCCCATCATCGGAGGTCGCAACGACCAGCCCAACGCAACTTACTCTATATACCGGGTCGTAGAGAAGTGCACTTGGAGAGTACCAGACGCAGGGCTTTTTCTATTTCTGCCCCTGCCTTATGGAATTCCTTGCCACCCTATATGAGAGCCATGCATGATTTAGGGCCTTTTACTCTAGCACTTAAGAACTGGCTTTTTACTAGAGAATTCGATCTCTGTTAATTTTTAAATTCTGTATGTATGTATTTTATCTTTTACAATTTAGCTGTAAATCGCCTAGAGCATTCTCGGATGGAGGGTGATTAATAAGTAATTAAATATGATGATGATGATGATGATGAATGGGTGGCAGGATTTGGGAGATCTGTGAAGGGCTTTGTGAGCTGCAAAAGTGAGCTCCAGAAGCTCTGTAAGGGATTAACATTAAGGAAAGATAAGACATCAGAGTAATACAGGAGATGGGAATAGGCTAAAGCAGCATAAACAGTTTGACGGGAAAATTGTTAAAGAAGCTTATGTCCAAGGAATTTATGTCACTCAACTACAGAGGTGGCCTTAGGTAATTTTCAATGGTAAGCAAACAGTATTTTGGCACACACACTCCCCCCAACCAATCACTGATATATATTTTCTGTTTGTCGTGGGAGTTCTGTGTGCCATATTTGGTTCAATTCCATCATTGGTGAAGTTCAGAATGCTCTTTGATTCTGGGTGAACTATACATCCCAGTAACTACAACTCGCATATATCAAGGTCTATTTTCCCCCAAGAGCACCTCAAGAGCGCCACTGGGCAAAATCAACTATACTGCAAATGCTTACTTTGCGTAATGGGTTGAACCGCCCCTGCTCAAGTATAACATGAATTGACAACAAACTGATAATTATTTATTTTGTCATTACTGCGTTTTTTTTTCCTGCCAGGGATAGGGAGAGGTTCTTGTGGGACTTTTCTGCCTTGTGTTCCAAAAATAACTTGTTTAGATTGAGATATAATGCTCTTTGATGGGAGAAAGAGATTTCCTGCTCCACCTCAAGGTATCAAATTGGCCAAAATCCAATGAGGATGAAGCTATTTCTGTCTGTGAAAATGGAAGGGTGTGAACGCCTTTCTTCGCTTCAGCCCCCAATGAACTGCTACAGACTCATCCATTCTGAGTTGGATTGTCTGTGTAACTAAGAGCTGCAATAGGAAGGGTGGAAATTTCAGTATTTCTGGCGTTGATGTACAAGACTGACATTGGATTTCACCCAGTGTTTTGGGTCTGCCCTGTTGCTTTAAGTCATAATCCAACTGCTCAGCACAGTACAGCTAACGGCAAGCTTTAACCTTGGCAGAGATTCATGTTCAGCCTCCAGCAGCGTATAAGATTTAGTTAATCCTGGTTTAGCTTGTTGGACTACAAACAGATATAAAGCTATCCAGAGGTGAGGCCAATGCCTCATTTATCTCTCAGGCTCTGCAGCTCATGTTTACAGAACTTCTTCTTCCGCCACCTTTTGTCCTATACTGAAGAGTTTCCTCCCTTAATAATCTTCTGCCATATTTCGCTGCAGAAATTGTTGCAGCCCGCTGAGTGAGAGGGCAGGAGAAAATGATTTCTGAGAACATTGGAGGTGTTTTTCATGCACTTTGTAATCCTTGGCAATAAAAAATGCCATAAAATTGTGAAACATCATAATTTACCTTGGGCTGCTATTAACTAACGATCTGGAAATGCCCATAATTATTCAGTATGTTGTATTTTTATGGGATCCAGTGAGGAAATCAAGGGTAATTAGGCATTAATTACTTTTATACAGAGACCCATAACAAAAACATATCATATTATAATGATGGAAATGCAGACATCTTTCCTAATTTACTTATATCAGGAAATTCCACATCGTAAAAAGCATTTGCTAGGTCTAGGAATATTTATAGACCCGATGTTGTCCATTATAAGCAGGGGAGAGGTATTGTACATTTTCAGATCTAACATTTTAACTGCATTGCTTTTTTAGATCACATTCTTAGGCAGTGAAATGCATTTCTTGTAGTTCTTTTCAATACTTTGCACATTCACATTTTTGGAAAAAAAACTGAACTTGAGAGCAATTAACAACAAGAAAAAAATTCAGAGTAGTAGGCGACAGGGACTGTCATCCCCCCCCCCCCCCCCCCCCAACATAGATCTCTCCATTTAATGGTAGGAACAGGTCTATTATTTTCTATATTTTTTACTCTTTAACTGTCCAAAGTGAAACGTATGTGCATATTGAGTTGAACGATCTCTTCTAAACAAGTCCAAGATCAGTCTGCCCATCTTTTTCTCAATCTCACCAAGTGCAGATATGCTAAATCAATTATTCTTTTCAGTTCCATTATCTGATATCTTTGTTCAAATGAAAGAAACACCCTTACAAAAACTTGTATTGCTGGCTCTGACAACTAGTTCAAGGCAATGTTTCATGTGGCCATCTTCCACTGGGCATTTCCACCACTGATTTCTGAATTATTTTGCTATTTATTTATTTAGTAAGCATTTCAAGTTCAATATAGCCATGCACCCACCAAAACTGTAAGCTGTTTACATTTCATTTGTTTTTCCCAAAAAAGTAGTTCTGTCATAAGAACTACAAATTTATAACTCCACTAGCTGTCCCCTGCCACGTGTTGCTGTGGCCCACGTGAGGGTTTCTGTGTGGGAGGTTTGGCCCATTTCTATCATTGGTGGGGTTCAGAATGCTCTGTGATTGTAGGTGAACTATAAATCCCAGCAACTACAACTCCCAAATGTCAAGATTCTATTTCCCCCAAACTCCACCAGTGTTCACATTTGGGCATATTGAGTCTTTGTGTAGAGTTTGGTCCAGATCCATTATTGTTTGAGTCCACAGTGATCTCTGGATGTAGGTGAACCACAACTCCAAAACCAAAGGACACTGCCCACCAAACCCTTCCAGTGTTTTCTGTTGGTCATGGGAGTCCTGTGTGCCAAGTTTGGTTCAATTCCATCATTGGTGGAGGTCGGAATGCTCTTTGATTGTAGGTGAACTATAAATCCCAGCAACTACAACTCCCAAATGACAAAATCAACTTTTTTGAGTGAAGGACATACATTGAGTTGTTAGGTGTATTGTGTCCAAATTTGGTGTCAATTCATCCAGTGGTTTTTGAGTTCTGCTAATCCCACAAACGAACATTACATTTTTATTTATATAGATTGCCCATGTCTGCTACTGAAATACTGGACTTTTCTTGTGCTATGCAAGTGGAGTGTTTTTTTTTATATATTATGTACAAAGATCATATCCAACTGAGACTGTCACAAGCAAAGTTGTGCATGTGAGGCTATCAATGCATTAAACTAAACAGATTAGTATATGAATGAGTAATGCTTCAATACATTGCCTTTGAATGTTGGGTGTTGCAATGTACAATGGGTTGTCAACCATGTGCATTGAACATTGTCTCATATATGCCACTTGTATTGAACTATATAAATAAAAATGTAATGTTCGTTTGTCGGATTAACATAACTCAAAAACCACTGGACGAATTGACACCAAGTTTGGCCACAAGACCACCTACTAACCCAAGGAGTAACCATCATTTCAAAAAAAAATGATTTTGTCATTTGGGAGTTGTAGTTGCTGGGATTTATAGTACACCTACAATCAAAGAGCATTCTGTTCTCCACCAATGATGGAATTGAACCAAATGCGGCACACAAAACTCCCATGACCAGCAGAAAACAATAGAAGGGTTTGGTGGGCATTGATCTTGAGTTTGGGAGTTGTAGTTCACCTACATCCAGAGAGCCCTGTGGACTCAAACAATGATGAATCTGGACCAAACTTGGCATGAATATTCCATATGCCCAAATATGAACACAGATGGGGTTTGGGGAAAATAGACCTTGACATTTGGGAGTTGTAGTTGCTGAGATTTGTAGTTCACCTACAATCAAAGAGCATTCTGAACCCCACCATTGACAGAATTTGGGCAAACATCCCACATGACCAACAGAAAATACTTAAGACCATCCAGTCCACCTCCCTTCACAAGGGCAAGAAAATGTAATCAAAGCCCTCCTGACAAAGAGCCATCCAGCCGTAGATATAGATAGATAGATATGATTCACACAGAGAGATATAGTATCATAGATTTGAAAGGGGCCCCTAAAGAAGGACAATGATATGTTGCATGTTCCAGAGTAGGCAAACCAGACAATTTCCACATCAACACTGACAAAGAAACAGCAAGAAATACTGTTTAGCCAAAAGCATAGACATTACGTATATTAGAAATCAACACTTTCTCATTATTTTCCAGATCTCCAGGCTGGACCACAGCAATGTGTGGCAGGGGATGGCTAGTATTCAATAAGGAGATTATATAATTAAAATCCACTTGTGGATATTTATGATGCACTGAAGTGATGTAGGGTCTCAGATTCTATGTGCCATTTTGGAGTATCTGGTTTCAGGGAGGAAGGTTTCTGCATGCAGTTGACTTGATGTGCATTTTGCAACAGTTTTATACCACAGAACTGTCTGTATAAAACCTTTCCCTTTTTTCTCTTTAGGGTTCTGAGGTAATAACAGTGGTTGCTATTGATGGTGATCGAGGAAAACCTAATGATATTCATTACCATATTATCAACGGTAAGTAGATTGGTAGAAGAATCTAAGAATAGTACAGCCATTTGTGGTGCAACATAACAGGCAGCCTGGTTGTAGTTTGATATATCTAGTTAGTTAATTTAAAATTGTGTTGATCTTCTATATAGCTTATCTATTCACACTGTGAAAGAGGTAAATGTCACGATTTTTTCACATTTGATACTTTTTAAAAGTACAAATTCACATGCAGCAAAAATCTATGGGGATTTCGCACACATGAACATATTTTTAATGTGTCCATGCTAATTCCAGCAATTTCTTCATAAAATCATTTAAAAAAACAATTTTGCAAAAATTATTATTATTATTATTATTGTGTGTCAGGAGAGACGTGAGAAACTGCAAGTCACTTCTGGTGTGAGAGAATTGGCTGTCTACAAGGACATTGCCCAGGGGACACCCAGATGTTTGATGTTTTACCATCCTTGTGGGAGGCTACTCTCATGTCACCGCATGGGGAGCTGGAGCTGTTAGAGAGAGCTCATCCATGCTCTCCCTGGATTCGAACTTGCAACCTGTCGGTCTTCAGTCCGGCCGGCACAGAGGTTTAACCCATCATGTCACCGGGCACTCCACTGGTTATGCTGATGCTTTTCTGTCAAGCCGCTTTGAGTCCTCTTTGGGGATATAAAGTGGGGCAGGGGATGCTCAGATGTTTGATGTTTTACCATCCTTGTGAGAGGCTTCTCTCATGTCACCGCTTGGGGAGCTGGAGCTGACAGAGGGAGCTCAACCTACTCTTCCTGGAATTGATCTACTGACCTGTCAGTCAGCAGTCCTGCCAGCAAAAGAATAATAAAATGCAAAATGCATTATTTGCAAAAGAATAATAGAATGCAAAATGCATTAAAATGCCCGTTGCTGTTTTCAGCAGGGAGAAAACATTATAACAAAATAAGCAAAGATTGGCATGCTTTGTCTGGGATGACACTGTAAAATGTATTTATTTATTTATTTATTTATTTATTTATGTATTTACAGCATTTATATTCCGCCCTTCTCACCTCGGGGACTCAGGGCGGATTACAGTGTACACATATATGACAAACATTCAATGCCAATTTTTGACATACAAACATATACAGACATACACAGAGGTTATTTTAACTTTTTCTGGCCACCAGGGGAGCTGTCGCTTTCATCGTCCATCTGTGACGCTGATGAAGCACTTCCTCATTCCCCTCATGCTTCCCCGCTGGAATGCTTAGCTGGAGTCTTCTTTATGGCCTCATAAATCAGTTAATTTAGCCTCCCCACACTTTAAGGTGGTACCTAATTTTCCTACTTGACAGATACAACTGTCTTTCGGGTTGCAAAGGTCGACAACAGGCTACACACAATTGGTTGGAAACCCACTCCAACCGGGCTGGCTTTGAACTTATGACCTTTTAGTCAGAGTGATCTTAATGCAGCTGACACTCAGCCAGCTGCACCACAATCCCGGTGCACTGTAGAAAGAAAACTTCTCCTCTGATTTTTTATTCTTCATGGCTTTTTAAATATACCTTCCTTTGAATGGACCAAGAAGCCACAGCATTAATTTCGAATCAAGAAAGTGTTGTTTTCCACCATCTCTAGACAGAAAGAACTTAATGCAGCAATGTATGCCGATGGGGAGAAACATTAAAAATGCAACCCTTCCCCAATATATCAAAAATAATTGCAAAAATATATAGAAATACCATTGTGTTCCAGACCTAAAAGTACATCGAATGGGTGGATGGAAGATTGTTTCCCCTTATATTGTTCTTGGAATTGCATGCCTTTGTTTCTAACTTATGATGACACTAAGGTGAACCTATCACTGCTGGTTTTCTGAGGCTAAGGGCCCTTTGACACAGACCTCTAATATGGGTCTGATCCAACATTCCCAATGCCAGATCAGGTCTGCTGGGAGTTCTCACTGGAACTCCCTCAGCCACCTCAGAGACAGTTTGGCACTGCTAGGTAGTCATCCTAGTGTTCCCCTGCCCCTGTCTGTGGCAGTACCCAGCTGTGATATGACATCTACCTTTTCCCTGGTACTCTGCAGTGTGCCAGCATGCCAATCGAGGAGGAAGCAGGGAAAGGAGGAAAGCCATCCCATCTCCCTCTTCCATTCTCCCTTAGCATGGCAGCACTCTGCCTGAACCTGGGCAAAACACCAGGAAGCAGTAACACAGGGAGAAGGGACAGAGGGGTCTGTCACCCAAGCCCAGAATACACAGGATGGCCAATTGGGAACTGGGCCAACTGTCTTGACAGCCAAGAAGTCATGAGGAAATCAAATGTGGGCTTTCCCCCAACTTAAATTAACCTGAGGGCAAACCCATGTTAAGGTGGCCCACATAGCATTTAGCTGCAGTGGAATTGATCCATATCCAAACTGACTTAAGAAATCAGTGGTGTCTCCCAAGAGTGTGTGGCTTTTCCAAGATCACCCAATGGGTTTTCAATGAGTTCAAACCCACTGCGCTACTGGGGGTTCCTGGGTTACAACTGGAAATTAGCCACACCCTCAGAATGTACAAGTTCAATTGTAATTTCAGTTGTAGTTTAGACCAGGAAAACAATGATTTAGAAGCGTGAGGGGCCTTCCCCTTGGAAGTTCAAAGAACAAATTATATCAGTGTACCTTGTTTGTTTAAACTTAGGTCTGCTCCAGTCACATACATATCGAAGAGAGAATGATATAGATAAAAAGGCATGCGACAAAGGAGGTTGAACAGCCCTTATTTCCCCAGGTTATTTTTTATAACCTTTTCTTGGGCATATCCAGTTTTATAGTAGCATAGTACAGCTTGGAGGAATGTGTAATGTGATGAGGAAGATTAAACTCCTTTCATCAGTACTCGTCTCATACTTAGTTTAAGCAAATACTTAGTTTAAACTTCTTCTAAATAATGCCTTCAAATATGGAAAACAGCAGAACTACATAATAAAGAGGACTAAATCAGCAAATATCTTGGCAAGGAAGCAGGATGGCAAATCAAGATTGATAAGGATGTGTAATCATTTAGTTGACCTGAATGAGTCCATATCTGTAGGGCAAGATGTACTGCATCTCAGAGTATTGACATGCTCACAGAACCACTTGCCATAATTTTTTAGAAATCTTGGGGAATAGGGTTAGGTGATAGGACTGGAGAAGAACAAACATTGTTCTCATTAAAAAGGAAAATTTGATTAACTTAGAAGGAAAGGCACAGGTACAGGATAGGACAGGCATGTAGCCAGGGGGGGGGGGGCTCGGGGGGCTTCAGCCCCCCCCCCCCAAATTTTCATGGTGGTTCGCGAAAAGGCCTTAATGGTGTATTATTTAAACTGTTATGTTTATTCATATCATGATCTGATCACCATACTCAATATATCCCATATGCATGGGGGTATTGGGGTAATGATACGATAGGTTTGCTAGGGCAGACCCTCTTTCACTCAGACTCAGCCCCCCCCAAAACTCAGCCCCCCCCAAACCCCCCCCTGAAAAAAATTCAGCCCCCCCCCCCCCGAAACGAAATCCTGGCTACGGGCCTGGGATAGGAGATTTGGGAGAGGGGGTGTTGGCAGTAAATGTCTCAGTGCTACAAAGTCCTTGGGATTATTGTTGATCATAAATTGGACATGGACATGAGTCAATAATGTGATGCTGGAGCAAAATGATGAATGCAATTCCAGTTTGCATTAATAGGGACAAAGTTTCCAAGTTGAGGGCAATAATCAGGCCTGTAGCCGGGGGGGGGGGGGGGGGATTAGGGGTTCAACCCCCCCCCCCCCAAATATTCAGGTTAAAAAATATCCTGGTTTACTCATGAATTTCAACTAGTTAACCAAATCTCCATGCTAAGTCTATGGGACACAAAAAATTGGGGGGGGGGGTGAAACCCTCCAATATATCTCAAGCATATATTGACAATTTATTCACACTGTCATTACTTGCAGCAATAGCCAATGTAGAGAAGCAACCAAGTTTGGTGTGTGTGTGTTGAATGCTCTCATTAAGGAGGCCAGACTTGGTGGAGGTGGTTGACAGGGGCGGAGCTGCAGGCTATTGAAGGCTGCACTGCCCCCTGCTGAGCTCTTTGTTTCAGCATGAGCTAGGAGGCAGGTTTCACCCCCCCCAATTTTCACCCCCCCCCCCCAAATTTTCACACCACCCCCCCCCCCCCGGAAATTTTCGACCCTCCCCAAAATTTCTTTCTGGCTACGACCCTGGCAATAATAGTCTATATTCTGCACTCATCAGGCATCACCTGTAGTACTGCATTTGAGTGACTAATTTTAAGAAGCATATAAACAAGTTAAAGAGCCAGTGTGGTGTGTTAGGTTCACCTTAAAGTCACCATAAAATGGAAAGGACTTGAAAGCACACAAAACAAAATATAAATTGGAGTGGGTCCAAGAAAAGACAACAAAGATGACAAGAGGTATGGAGAACAGTACATGTTGAATGATTTGGACATGTCCAGGCTGCTGAAGAGAAGACCGAGGAGATGACATGACTGCACTTTATAAAATAGTTGAAGGGTTGTCACAGAGAGAAGAGGACTAGTATGTTTTCTGTCGAACTGGAGAGTAGAGCAAATTTTAATGGTTTAAGGTGCAAGATATATTTTGATTGAATGTTAAAAGAAACTTTTAAAAGTAAGATCAGTTTGGCAATTGATCCAATTTCCTAGAGCAGTGATTCAGAGACTCTGCTCTTATAGGTGTTTTGGACTTCAGGTCCCAGAAATTCTAGCCAGCTTACCAGCTGTTATTTATTATTTATTATTTATTTATTTACAGCTTTTATATTCCGCCCTTCTCACCCCGCAGGTGACTCAGGGCGGATTACAGTGTACACATATATGGCAAACATTCAATGCCAATTTTTGACATACAAACATATACAGACATACACAGAGGCTATTTAACTTTTTCTGGCCACCAGGGGAGCTGCCGCTTTCATCGTCCATCTGCGACACTGATGAAGAACTTCCGCATTCCCCACATGCTTTTTGCTGGAGTGCTTTGCTGGAGTCTTTTTTATGGCCTCCCCACACTTTAAGGTGGTACCTAATTTTCCTACTTGACAGATGCAACTGTCTTTCGGGTTGCAAAGGTCGACAACAGGCTACACAATTGGTTGGAAGCCCACTCCAGCCCGGTCTGGCTTCGAACTCATGACTTTTTGGTCAGAGTGATCTTAATGCAGCTGACACTCAGCCAGCTGTGCCACAATCCCGGTTTGGGGGGGGGGTGTTGGCAGTAAATGTCTCAGTGCTGCAAAGTCCTTGGGATTATTGTTTATCATAAATTGGACATGGACATGAGCCAATTATGTGATGCTGGAGCAAAATGATGAATGCAATTCCAGTTTGCATTAATAGGGACAAAGTTTTCAAGTTGAGGGCAATCATAGTCTATATTACTCACTCATCAGGCATCACCTGTAGTACTGCATTCGGGTGACTAATTTTAAGAAGCATATAAACAAGTTAAAGAGCCAGTGTGGTGTAGTGATTTGAATGTTGGACTAGTATCCTGGAGACCAGGAAATGAATTCCTGTGACACCTTGGAATCTCACTGGATTTTTTTTTCTCAGCCTCAAAGGAAGGCAATTGAACAATCCCCTTTGAACAAATAGTGTACAAAAAAACCCCAAATGTGTTAGGTTCACCTTAAAGTCACCATAAAATGGAAAGGACTTGAAAGCACACAAAAACAAATATAAGTTGGAGTGGGTCCAAGAAAAGACAACAAAGATGATAAGAGGTATGGAGAACGGTACATGTGAAGGGAAGTTGAATGATTTGGACATGTTCAGGCTGCTGAAGAGAAGACCGAGGAGATGACATGACTGCACTTTATAAAATAGTTGAAGGGTTGTCACAGAGAGAAGGGGACAGGTATGCTTTCTGTCGAACTGGAGAGTAGAGCAAATTTTAATGGTTTAAGGTGCAAGGTAGATTTTGATTGAATCTTACTTTTAAAAGTAAGATCAGTTTGGTAATTGAGCCAATTACCTAGAGCAGTGATTCAGAGACTCTCCTCTTATAGGTGTTTTGGACTTCAACGCCCCAGAAATTCCAGCCAACTTTCCAGCTGTTAGGAATTATGGTAGTAATGGTAGTAATTTTATTCATTAGCCCTTAGGCCATATCACAATAAGAAACAGAACAACATGTTAGGAATTATGGAAACTGAAGTCCAAAACGTCTGGAGGAGCAAAGCTTGAGAACCACTGATCTACATGATACACAAGGAAAGTGATAGCTACAGAAGCAAAAGCCAGTCAAAGCTATCCCCATGCCTGTCCCAAAATGTTCAACAACAAAATAATCTAAACACTTTACTGCAAACAATAGTATACACTAGGGCATTGAAAGATTGTTGTTCATTTTTGTAAGTTGTATCAAATTTGTTAAATTTTTTACATACAGCACATGGGCATGGCCCACACCAAAAGAATCGAAACTTACCTAATACTTTTTTTTAATTTTGTAAACCTCGGATGACTTCAAAAGTCAGTTTTATTTTCAGTGCAAGCAAGCAAAGCCAAGCCAAAAAGGCTGCCATTCCTCTTTAATGGCCTCCCACCATTAAGAGAGGGAAGCAGCAGGGAGAAAACAGAGTTCACTGGGAAAGAGACTGAGAAAAGCACAGAATTCTGGGAAACATAGTTTGGGAAAGTGAGGAGCCCTATGCCAGAACACTTGAAAGTCCCTGCCCTAAACTAGATTTCCCAGAATTCTGCTTAACATCAGAGATGTGTCTCTTTGTAGCACCAGCCAGCCAGAGTTCCAATAAATTGTTGAATCTGCAAAGAGATGACTGGTTGATACTTCTAGTAAGTAAATCTCTGTGCTGGGCTTATCAAGAAATCCCTAAATGGAACTTCTATTGGTGAAAATGAGAGACATTCAATGAAATAGCTGTTGAGGCTTTAAAAAAAACAATTTGGTTAAAACTTTTTAAAAATCTCTAAAGTCAGTAGATGTGTAAATATTTCTGAAAGTTGTGGGGAATTATCTCCTGTTATCTTGTGTCATTGTATAGAAAATTCAAGGCGATAGGTCTTGTAGTTGTTCTTTAAAAATGTTTATAATTTTTTTTTAAATTCCCCCAAAATCAGTGGATAAACAAAATATTTTGTAACTTGATGGGCTAACATTGGTAAATGTGTTCTACCATTAGGCCCGTAGCCAGGATTTTGATTCGGGAGGGGCTGAGTTTGATTCGGGGGGGGGGGCTGAGTCTGAGTGAAAGAGGGTCTACCCTAGAATTTCAGGGGGGGGGCTGAAGCCCCTCAAGCCCCCCCCCCCTGGCTACGTGCCTGTCTACCATGGTAGCAAGTTTCACCCAATAGATGTAAAAGTGAGGGAGAAAGGAGTCCCTGAAGTTTTCCTACTTGCGCAATTACTTACTATAATGAGAAAGTAACAATTTTTTTAGAATAATGAAACTTTCACTAATGATACTTTAGAAACACTTTAGAAATGAAATGCTGGCACCCCCTAATTTGTAATGACTTTTGAAACATTTTTTTTCATAGATCACACAGCTATAGGTACACTAATATTCAGTTTTGGATATGTTGTTCTTTATAATATTTTGAGATGAATAAACTTGTATTATTTTAATTTTTGATGGTAGATTATTTTGGGTTGTTGTAGGTTTTTCCGGGCTATATGGCCATGTTCTAGAGAACATGGCCATATAGCCCGGAAAAACCTACAACAACCCAGTGATTCTGGCCATGAAAGCCTTCTGCAATACGTAGATTATTTTCATTAATAAGCTTTCTATGTTCCTGCATTATTTAAAATAAATAACACTTACAGTAAAAACAATATCATACATCCCACATCAAGAGAGACAAAGCATAATTTTATTGTCATGGAATTCATGAAGTTTGCACAACATTGCCTCATTAGTGAATTGTAATCTGTTGCAAGTAAATGTGCAGGCAAAGGTGTCTGCATGTATTATAGACATGTATAATGACTAATACAATTATTAAAAAGTGTTTTGTTCATAATTTATATTTTAATATCAAGCTAATCCTTCCAAATCTCTGCAGCATTGAAAGCTCACAATTGACCTTGTTCTAAATTACCAATTTCCACACAGCAATTAGAAATATCATGATGTATGAGTACTAGAAACTGCTATTGACTTCATTTCCATTGTAGTCAAGATTTACTTTTTTGGTCTATGCATCTTGGTAATGGCCCTCCAGATAAGTCAATATGTACTCAGTGTGGCGTCTAATGCCCTCTAATGAAGTCATGCTTATTGCAGATATTAGCAAAATGGGACATTATTCGGCAGTTTTAAAAAATGAGCATTGATATCAAATTAGAGAAACGAAGGCAGAGAGAATAATGATTTCGATGTTTTCTTTAGCTGGCTTTGCTACAAATCTATTTTCTAGCAAGGCTCAAGAACATGTTTCATCCCTAGTATATGAAAACACCAACTGAGGAATATGCACTCTTGTTATAATGAGTAGATTGAATAAACATGTAGTATCTAGGACCACCTACATGGGGGCATGGTTAGACACTTGGTAACAGCATTGGCAATATCTGTGGGGACAGAAAGAGAGGAGGTAGACAGGGAGAAAGGGACATTCATTTTCCCTTCCTGCATGATGGTGTCCCCCAATGTTCCATCATTTAGATGTGACTTGAATAAAATCACAGGCAAATGAAAGACTAAGGCAGTGGGTCTCAACCTGTGGGTCCTCAAGTGTTTTGGCCTACAACTCCCAGAAATCCCAGGCACTACCAGCTTCTAGGATTTCTGGGAGTTTAAGGCCAAAACATCTGGGGACCAACAGTTTGAGAAACACTGGCCTGGGTTGAGATGATTGTGGATCAGACCAGACAATATATTACCATATATTCTGGTGTATAAGACTACTCTTTAACCCAAGAAAATCTTCTCAAAAGTCAGGGGTCGTCTTATATGTGGGGTCGTCTTATACGCGGGAGTAGTCTTATACACTGGAGTAGTCTTATACACAGGAGTAGCCCTATAGAGCAGGTGCTGAAACTTCAAATCGGATTGGAGAATCTGTGGTTGTCGCATATGGTGGGGGGAGCTCAAAAATGGCAGTGTCCGCGTCCCTGCCATATATAGTGACTGTATGAAAGCATTAAGGGTGACACTGTACAGGTATGGTAGAAGAAAATCCATTCATCAGGATTCGTGGACTTAATGCGGTCCCAATGGTGAGGTGAAGGGGCGCCTCACCGGGAAGGTGTAAGTGAAGGGCATTGCAAGCTGCAGGCATCCGGGGCGTCCGAGGTATAGAAAAAAGAGATAGAGTGGCTCTGGGCCCAGAAAACCACAACTCTTTTACCTGTCTGACCCACCCTTGTATCTTATTACCATACCTCCTCCTCTGCCTCTCAGATCTCACTCCTGAAGACTGCAGTGAAGCGGTGCAGGTGCGCAGGTGCGAGATCTGAGAGGCAGAGAAGGAGGTACAGTAATAGGAAAATTACCATATTGAAATCAAATCTGATGCTTTAAAAAATTTTATTTGGTGTGCATTGGAAGAGGGATAGTCTTATATGGCGAATATATCCCAAACTCTATATTTTAAGTGGAAAAGTTGGGATCATCTTATACGCCCAGTCGTCTTATATGCAGTATATTGTTTTTAGTGTTGTTCGCCACTTTGGGTCTCTTTTTAAAATAACATTCCCCCCTACTTCCCCCTTTCCCTCTATTCACATCCCACACACCCCGATCCCCTCCACTACCCCCTCATCATTACCCTCCCCTTAAACTCTCCTTATTTCTTTATTTTCTTCTTTTTTAATATATTTTCACAGATAAACCTTTTAATAAAGATTATTAAATAAAAAAAGTGAGAAAGCAGGATAGAAATAAATATAATACAACAACAACAACAGTTTTACCTTGCTTTTAGATAAAGCTATTTTTGGTACACCAGATGCAGAATGAATATTAATAAACATTCACATCTCCCATGAAGAGACCTCTGAACTAATGAGAATGTTCATCATTCAGGACTTATTCTGCACGAAGAACAGAAGTGGGTTTTGCATAGAAAGCAGACTTTTCAAAACAGAAATGTTATTTTATGCGCAGAAGGCAAATTTTCTGCTCAAAGAACATGATTTTCTGCCAATTTCTATGTACAAAATGTGAACGCAGGTTTCTTCACAAAATTCATAAATTATGAATAGTCCTCAAACATTATAGAAGCTTTGGACAAGTTTCTCACAGGGAGCAGAAAATGTTTCAATTGTGTGTTATATGTCCATGAGCGAAAAAATATATAAATATTTACATGCATTCACCTTGCTGTTTTGTATATATCCCCATGGAGGGCCACTAGCTTTTAATATAAGTAATTGTTCATGATTATAAGTAAATTGAGAATTTTCTTATTTTCGAGGAGTGATGGAAAACTTAATGTGCATAACCATATCTGTCTTTGTATTGTGACAGGAAGTGAAAGTTCATTTGAAATAAATAATACAACTGGTGCCATTTCTGTTGTTAAACCTCCAAATCAGCTGAAGAAAGAAGTATATGAACTAAAAATTGAGGTATTTTTCTCATTCTTTTGTCATAAAAGCCATGCTTTGATCTCTTGTGAAGGAGTTATACTTCCCAGAATTTTGGTTTGGATGTCAGCAGGTCTCACACAGTGTCATCTTTGGACTTTAAGCAGCTAAGTCAGGGTCCTCCATCATCATCATCATCATCATCATCATTATTATCCCATAGCACTTTGTCCTTTACGTTTCTTTAGGTCTGCTCATATGCCCTTCCACAAACACCAGTATCACCTTTCGTCCATGTCCCAGCATTATTTCCAATTTTAACACTACATTTGGCCTTCCCACTGTTTTTAATTGTGTGTTGTCTTTTGATAATGTTGTGTATTTTATTGTTTATGTTTTTTAATTGCTTGTATTGTTGTTGTTATTGCTTGTATTGTTGTGTTTGGGCTCGGCCTCATGTAAGCCACACTGAGTCCCTTGGAGAGATGGTAGTGGAGTACAAATAAAGTTGTTGTTGTTGTTGTTGTTGTTGTTGTTGTTGTTGTTGTTATTATTATTACTACCCTGGGGACCTATACTAACACTTCTTCTATAAGAAGATATTTGTCATCTCAGTGCAAGACCCCTCTGACTTTCCAAGGAAGTTTGTTAGTTACACAGCCAAGCAAGCAATATATGATCAACAGGTGAAAGGTGGAACTGGAAAAGATTGGAAGATATGGCTCCACACATTTTCAGAGTGGAGACTCAGACCTAAATGATCAGATTCCTAGAATCCTTGTATCCTTTTTCTTTTTCCAGAGTACAACATTTAAAAGGTGTTGAGAGTTAAACTTGGTATTTCATGGAGTTTCCTAATACCTGAAATGCCATGCTTGCCTGGCATTTCTACTTCATTCTACCATTCTACTTCACACCAGAGAATTGTGCAGTTACACAAAGTTGTCCAAATATAACAGCCCAGTTAATAAAACTGGGAATTGCAGCAAGCACTTAACAGCTCATTGCCATGGTTATTTTTGTGTGAAGGATTTCTATATAACATTTTTGAAATGTATTGACCACTTTTCCTTTTAAAAGCTTATAAGAATGTAAAAACACATAGAAAATGCTATATAAACACATGCAATAGCCTAAAAATATTACATAAGATCACTAAATCAGTTTAGTTTCAGAAGAAAGTTTTAGCTGCAAATAATAATCTCTAAACAGAGTGTCCCTTGATTGTTAAATCTATGGCTGTTAGAGGGGATTATTACCAAATCTATAACTATTGGTTAGTTTGCCATTACCAACATTGATATTCAATGTTGAAGAAGTGGCCTGAAGATTTCCCTTTGCTATACATACTGGATTGTGGGATTAAAACAACTCCATGAAAGGAGTTTTTTAAGAGGAAGAAAAGGTAAAATCAGTTCCAGCTTTCAGAACTGCAATTTTTTTTACCTACCTGAGATCTCTCTCTTTTATTACACTTGAAATTGTACATGAACTCTGTCTTTGTTTCCTAAAGGTCAATGTGCATGTCTGTCTGTTCTTACTGGAAGCATTGAGGGAAAAGTGTGTCAAATAAGATAGCATTTGATATTCCTTGAAACATGACAAAATGTCACATACAGTAACACATTCTGAGTGGATCGTATGCTACAAACAACTTTCTCTCAGCCTCAAAGAAGCTACAATATCTATTTGCATACTTATAGTGACTGAGACTATGCCTTTTAATACCATGCCTGTTAAGTTAAAGTTGGGTTTTCATCTAATATATGGCAGTATTTAGACCAGGGGTCCTCAAACTCTTTAAACAGAGGGCCAGGTCACAGTCCCTCAAACTGTTGGAGGGCCAGATTATAATTTGAAAAAAAAATGAATCTATTTCTATGCACATTGCACATAACTTATCTGTAGTGCAAAAAACACTTAAAAACAATAAAATGATTAAAATGAAGAATAATTTTAACAAATATAAAATTATTAGTATTTCAATGGGAAGTGTGGACCTGCTTTTGGATTATTTTATTGGGTCGTGTCAGGAGCAACTTGAGAAACTGCAAGTCACTTCTGGTGTGAGAGAATTGGCCGTCTGCAAGGACGTTGCCCAGGGGACGCCTGGATGTTTTGATGTTTTATCATCCTTGTGGGAGGCTTCTCTCATGTCCCCGTATGGGGAGTTGGAGCTGATAGAGGGAGCTCATCCACGCTCTCCCTGGATTTGAACCTGCAACCTGTCAGTCTTCACTCCTGCGGCACAGGGGTTTAACCCACTGCGCCACCGGGTGCTCCTGCTTTTGGATGATGAGATAGAATTGTTGTTCTTTTTGTTGTGTGCTTTCAAGTCATTTCAGACTTAGGTTGACCCTGAGCAAGGACCGGATAAATGACCTTGGAGAGCCGTATCCGGCCCTCGGGCCTTAGTTTGAGGACCCCTGATTTAGACAGTCAGCATGATGTAGTGCTTTATATGTTAGACTAGTATTTTATGAGGCTAGGGATCAAGTCCTTCTTCAGTCATAGAAATCCACTGGGGTGACCTCAGGCAAGTTACATTCTTCATTAAAAGGAGTAAATTGTTTTACTTAAAGCTTTTGTTCTATATTTAAGAAAAAAAATCATTTATTTATTTATCTTTGAAGTTGGTTGGTTTCTCCCAGTCCCTTATTGTCTCTTCCTTTAGTCTTAAAGGAAATAGCTTGAAAACTCTGAAGAACTGAGAACATTAGAAAATATCTACAATATTAGATTTTGTTTTTTATTTTTATTTATTTATTTGACTTGTATACCGCTACTCCCAATTTAGGAGCCCCCGGTGGCGTAGTGGGTTAAAGCACTGAGCTGCTGAGCTTGTTGATCGAAAGGTCACAGGTTCGATTCTGGGGAGCGGCATGAGCTTCCGCTGTCAGCCCTAGCTTCTGCCAACCTAGCAGTTCGAAAACATGCAAATGTGAGTAGATCAATAGGTACCGCTCCGGCGGGAAGGTAACGGCGCTCCATGCAGTCATGCCGGCCACATGACCTTGGAGGTGTCTACGGACAACGCTGGCTCTTCGGCTTAGAAATGGAGATGAGCACCACACCCCAGAGTCAGACATGACCTTACTCCCAATTTGGCTCGGAGCGGTTTATAGCAGTAGATTAAAATAATACAATTAACTTTAAAATACAATAAAAACAAGAACAGACATAGTCCCGAGTTAAACACCCATCGAAAGCTTGTTGGAAGAGAAAGGTTTTACAGGCTTTCCAAAAAGCAAGTAGGTCTCGGATAGATCGGGTTTCAACTGGCAAGGCATTCCATAAATAAGGGGCTACAATCAAGAAGGCTCTCTGCCTCGTAGAGGACATATGATAAGTCCGGATGTTAGGGACTTCAAGCAAATTTTGGTCTTTGACCGAAGTAATCTCTGGGGTTGGTAGAGGGATAAGCGGGCCCTCAGGTATGCCGGCCCCAGACCATATAAGGCCTTTTGTCATGTCAGGAGCGACTTGAGAAACTGCAAGTCATGTCTGGTGTGAGAGAATTGGCCATTTGCAAGGATGTTTTTCCCCAGGGGATGCCCGGATGTTTTGATGTCTTACCATCCTTGTGGGAGGCTTCTCTCATGTCCCCGCATAAGGAGCTAAGGCTGATAGAGGGATCTCATCCGTGATCTCCCTGGATTCGAACCTGCGACCTGTCAGTCTTCAGTCCTGCTGGCACAGGGGTTTAACCCACTGTGCCACTGGGTGCTCCTATAATATAAAATCATAGGAACTGAGAGCGGGAAGAGACCCAGCCATGCAATTCAACTTGCCAGTCTGCAGAAATACACAATTGCGTACATATTAAAGAGGTGGGGTGGAGAAAGGGCAAAGAGTTGGGAAAGAAAGACAGGAATTTATGCTTATCTTGAGAAGGGGGAAAACCTCTGTTCTTTTGTCTCTTGCTTTTTTCAGGCCTCAGAAATCAGCCCTGAAAATGAAGAACCTACATATGCCTTCGCCGTAGTAACCATAAGAATTGTTGACCTCAACAATCACCCACCAACATTCTACGGAGAAAATGGGATACAGAATAGATTTGAACTCACAATGTATGAGCATCCGCCAGAGGGTGAGATCCTGAGAGGTCTCAAAATTACAGTAAATGACTCTGATCAGGTCAGTGCCTTATAACCAATGTGTCTTTGTATATATTCTACTTTCCATTATCAGTTAAAGTATTACTGAAACAGTGTTGTTATTGCCAAGGACAGTTTTAAGGTTATTGATCCATGGTTGAGTCCTCTTCAAATGGTCTAAAATTAGGTGGTGTTGGGTTTTTTGCCCTTTTGTCACGGAAGCCACCAGCTCCCAACACATTCAGTAAAAATTAATTCCGGGCAGCTCTGTGATGGAACTGGCACAAAACCCCTGGAGGCTGAGATTGGGAGGCTCCCCATCTTTCCATTGGGAAGATGGGTTGAACCAGCTTAAACAGGCTTCCCACCATGTGATGAGGTAGGGAGGAAGCTAGGATGGTATGGAGCATTAGGTCCCTGAAATGCACATGCCTACGAGATGCCGGTAAAAATCTTCAGGTGGGGGGGACCTTTACTTTATCATCCCACCTTGCCTTCAATTGCATAAAAGATGAGGCTTTGTTTATTTGAGAGTGGGGTTTATGTGAGAGAGAGATAATTCTAGGACTCCTGTTTATGTTACTTTAATATGTATAATCCAATGCAACAAATTTATCTTTGGCTCCACAAGATCTTCAACTTCTTATCTTCTAGAAAATCTTTAATAAGTAGTCATAAACACTCAGTATTTTGAACTGAATAGAAACATTTATTTGAATATTTCTCAGGTTCACATATGCTTTGCAGTTACACAGTCTCTCCTTATTAACGTACACTTAACTCCTTGTTCTTCCAGAAATATGACATTGTTAGTAATAAACTTTTAACATCAGGTTATCTTCTGTCAGTTTAGTATCTGTGGTTTCCTTTCCTTTAAGACTTATATTCTACTAGCTGTCCCTTGCCACGCATTTCTGTGGCCCAGTCTGGTGATCTGGAAAATAAAGTAATGGTTTCTAATCTATGTAATGTCTTTATTCTTGTGGGTAAACAGTATTCCTTGTTGTTTCTATGTCAGTGTTGTTGTGGAGATTGTCTGGTTTGCCTCCTCTGGAGCATGCAACATATAATTGTCCTTCCTTAGGGGTCCCTTTCAAATCGATGATACTATATATCTCTCTCTGTGTGAATCATATCTATCTATCTATATCTATGGCTGGATGGCTCTTTGTCAGGAGGGCTTTGATTACATTTTCTTGCCCTGGTGAAGGGAGTTGGATTGGATGGCCGTAAGTATAGATGGCCTTAATTGTTTTAACTGCTGTTTTGTACGTATGTGTAATTTGTGTAGGCATCAAATTGTGCCTTTTTGTAAGCCGCCCTGAGTCCCCCCTCGGGGGTTGAGAATGGCGGGGTAGAAGTACTCGAAATAAATAAATAAATATGGTGGTTCTGTGTGGGAAGTTTGCCCCAATTCTGTCGTTGGTGGGGTTCAGAATGCTCTTTGATTGTAGGTGACTATAAATCCCAGAAACTGCAACTCCAATATGTCATGGTCTATTTCCCCCAACTCCACCAATATTCACATTTGGGCAAATTGAGGATTTGTGCCAAGTGTGGTCCAGATCCATCATTGTTTGAGTCCACAGTGCTGTCTGCAGGCCCGTAGCCAGGATTTCGTTTCGAGGGGGGGGGGCTAAAAAAATTTCAGGGGGGGGGTTCGGGGGGGCTGAGCTTTGGGGGGGGCTGAGTCTGAGTGAAAGAGGGTCTAGCCTAGCAAACCTTTTGTATCATTACCCCAATACACCCATGCATATGGGATATATTGAGTATGGTGACCAGACCATGATATGAATAAACATAACAGTTTGGTCAATGCCCACCAGACCCTTACAGTATTTTCTGTTGGTCATGGGAGTTCTCTGTCCCAAGATTGGTTCAATTCCATCATTGGTGGAGTTCAGAAGGCTCTTTGATTGTAGGTGAACTATAAATCCCAGCAACTACAACTCCCAAATGACAAAATCAGAATTTTTTGAGTGAAGGACAACAAACGTTTGCTATAGGCACTGTGAGGCCATTATATGCTAATCAAGGTAGTCAGTTGAAACATTCACACCTAGCTCCAGCAGACAAGAGTCCTTTGTCTCACCCTGGTCATTCCACAGATATATAAACCCCTTTTTCCTAGTTCCAACAGACCTCACTACCTCTGAAGATGCTTGCCATAGATGCAGGCGAAACGTCCGGAGAGAATGCCTCGAGACCATGGCCATATAGCCCGAGAAAACCTACAACAACCCAAATAAATAAATGGACTGTCAACTTACGCTCTTTGTCACTGTTACCACTCCCAGTCAGCCACAGAGCACTGTGCAAGCTCCTGTTCCTCATAGGCCCTGAATTCTAACATAGACAGACATGCTTGCACAACTACGAAGAAAGGTTTGCTTGATCTACCCTCCTTCATTCTGGTCACACGGGATGTCAGAATGGGATTCATCCCCCTTCCCCTGCAGTCATCAGCTCAGGGGAAAGTTGATGTTGGCAGTGTCTCATCTGAACTGGTCTGGATTGGATCCAATCTAGCTGTCCATACTGCTCCAAAGCTGCAATTTTTAAATCTGTGCTACTGGAACACTATCGACAAATGTTAACCAAAAAGGAGCAGGGTTCCTTTCACGTTTACCGAAGACCTTCTAATGCAGTATAATTCATACGGAAACTATGACAAAGGTTGCTATAGAAACACCAGAACTGGCTTGCACCTGAGCTAACCTAAGAGGAAAAGTTGAGACCCGAGGGCTTAATACACATGAAAGGGTTGCAATTATTGAAAAGAAAATCTAGCCCATCAACATGTAGCATATCTTCAGTATTGTGTTCCCAATGCCATGCTATAGAAAAGGCAACTGCTTCCCTGCAAGCCTGTTTTAAAGAGATGAGAATCAGTGTTTGCAGCAGCCAAACCTTGTAAGGACTGTTATTATGGTCACAGAAGGTGGTAGAACTAACATGTAAACAGTTAATAACATAAAATAACCAGAGGCCTATGGAGGGTGTATATCATTTGTAATGCAGCTGGCTAGTGTATTTTATTGACACAAGGGTTATAAAGAGTACATAACTTTTCTATTGAAAGAGTTTCAGTGGTTACTGTTTCCACCCCTATAAAACCTAATACATGTCAAATCAGGATTGTCTTAATATGTGTCTAAAATCTTGTGGAGGGTTTTATCTCACTGTTGCAATCCAGAGCAGGGAACGAGGCCTTAAGATAACTATCCACCACACTTGACTGTGAAAAACAATCCTTTTTTATTGAAGAAAAATGGTTACAAAATAAAGGAAAAATGCAAGTCAAAAGTCACAGCAAAATCAGCAAACATGAATTTAAATGGACAAAACAAAACCCAAAGCCACACTGTAAAATACTGGAACCTGTTAGCAATCCACTAACCGTGCTTGATATCCTAGAAATCTTTCAAGACCATGGCCAGGGAAACCGGGAGAACTGCCAAGGTCTTCATCAATCTGAAACGATGCCTGAACTGAGAAAGTCAGCCCAGCGGAAGGCACTTAAAGCCAAAGAATTGGTTCCGTGAACCGCCCCTCTGCTTTGAAGCCATTGTTTGTATTTCTCTTAATCGGGAAGACCTACACAAGCTGAGTGATTTACTTCTGTCTTGCCAAATCTGGCCCCTTCTGTTCTCATTAAAGTTACCAGGTGCAGAAGGGAGTGAAAGGTCATGGCTTCCCTCTGAAACATTCTCATGAACACTGGTACTTTCATTTTCCAAATCTACAGAAGTTCCTTCCTTACTAATTTCAGGAACATTGGCATTTTCCAAACCTACAGAAGTTTCTTCCTCACTAATTTCAGGAGCATTGGCATCAAGAGGTACATTTTCATTAGCATCAGTAAATATATTTTCATTAGCATCAGGAGGAACAAACAGAGAATCAGGTTCAAGTTCAAACTCAGGCTGAACCCCAACACTCACTCCCATCATCTTCACAGGTCCATCACAGGAAAGCGCCGTCTCAGATTCTGGATATTTGGGAATTAAATGACTGTACAGAAGGGCTATTTTTATTGTTTACTAGCTGTATCCACCACGCGTTGCTGTGGCCAGCCTTCCTTCCCTCTTTCTCTTCTTTCTTTCTCTCCTTCTTTCCTTTCTCTCCTTCTTCCCTTCCATCCCCCCAGTTTCTTTCCCTTCCTCGTTCTCCCCTTTCTTCCTTCTCTACTTATTCTTGGACTGCAACTCCCAGCAGTCCTCCTCATCCATCTATCTATCTACCTACCTAGCTACCTTTCTATATATAATCTATCTATCTGGAGGATAGCTGCAAGTTGCAGTCCAGGAATAGGAAATTGGAAATATGCAGGGACTTAGATGCTCTCAAAAAAATCCAAGAAGAAAGCTTGCAGCTTGGAAGCAGTGCATTTGGATCATCCTCCTCTCCTAAAAGGCCTGGCCTAGGGATGCTGAGAGCTGTAGTCTGGAAGAGAGTGTGGATATGCTATTGTGTGTTTTGTTTGCCAGGAGAGTCATTTTTGTTCATGTGCTGTAGTGTCTTTTTGCTTTTTTGGCCTTTTAAGTCCCTTAAGTTGTGTTTTTCAGTGTTTTTATGAGTGATGGTCAATCGTTGGCTTGATAGGTGTACTGTGTCCAAATTTGGTGTCAATTCATCCAGTGGTTTTTGAGTTATGCTGATCCCACAAACGAACAATACATTTTTATTTACCTGTACCTGCCTTTACTCCCTCTTTCTCTACTTTCTTTCTCTCCTTCCTTCCCTCCCTCCCTCTTTCCTTCCTTCCATCTTTTTCTTTCCTTTCCTGTTTCTTCCTTCTCTACCTGTTTCTTTTCTCGCTTCCTTTGCTCTTTGGTTCCATCCTTCCTTGTCTCTTTCCTTCCTTCCCTATTTCCCTCTTTCGTTCATTCTCTCCTTCCATTCCTCTTTCACTTTTTTATTTCCTTCTCTTCTTCCTTCCTTCTCTGCCTTTCTTTCTTTCCTTCTCTCTTTCCCTCCTTCTTTCCCTCTTTCTCTCTCCTCTCCTTCCTTCCTTCCCCCTTTCTGTGTATGTGTTTTGTGTGTGCATATATGTGTGCATATATATCTGTATATATTTGTGTATATATATGTGTTTGTGTACATATGTGGTTTTGCACATGCATTGTAATGTATTTTTTGGCTTTTTTGGCTTTTTCAGTCTCTTCTGCTGTATTTTTCAGTGTTTTTATGAGTGATGGTAACTGGTTGGCCTTATAGGTGTATTGTGTCCAAATTTTGTGACAATTTGTCCAGTGGTTTTTGAGTTATGTTAATCTCACAAATGAACATTACATTTTTATTTATATAGATTCCTATTGCTATGTATTTAAAAACATACTGATTTAGATGTATGGATGTGAAGGAAGCATTTCAAGGCAGCCAATTGCAGCTCAACAGGCTGTGTAGATGAGGCTACAGGGGAACAGAATATATCAGAAGGCAGAAGCTTGCCTCAGAGAATACAGTCAGGATGTGGTATTGAAGGTTTAAGAGAGAGAGAGAGAGAGAGAGAGAGAGAGAGAGAGAGATATTCTGCAATTTTGCCTGAGCTGTGAACAATTTAAAGCTAAAGAAATATCCTTCCTGAAATCACTCTGGCAATCTCAACTGAATTTCTCTCCCCTGCCTTCCACAACTTATCTGAGTAGAGCATTTTTTTTTTTGTGCATGTATATTCTACACAAACTTCTCTTCTGTTGCCTGTCCATGTCATAAGTACTAGGATAGATTAATGAGACTGGGCTGTACAGTAGGCTTGTTTGATTTAAAAAAATGGTTCAAAACTCATTTTGGATGTAGGGGGTGCTGGTGGTTCAGATCTAAAGTCAATTCCGATTTTCACAGAAAAAAAGTTCAAAACTTTGCGAAACTTCCGAGACTTCTGAATCCTTCATTAATGGTCTCAAAGTGTTATTTCCAATTTAATTGGGTGGTCTTTACTTTGAAAGTAGTTGCTTTACTCCAGAAAAGGGTGGGGGAGAAGCAAAGGGAAGAAATCCATCCACTCTGGTTAAAACCGCTTCTCTCGCTTAAGACTGATGCAGGAAGGAAAGGAAATGAAGGGGATCCATCCACACTGGTTTAAACTGATGCGGATCCATCCACGCTGGTCTGCTTCTCTTGCGAGAGGGAAAAGAAAGGAAGGGAATCCATCCACACTGGTTTAAAATGATGTGGGAGGGAAAGGAAAGGAAGGAAATCCATCCACACTAGTTTAAACTGACGGGTTAAAACTGCTTCTCTCGCAGGAGGGAAAGGAAAGGAAGGGAATCCATCTGCACTGGTTTAAACTGACACAGGAGGGAAAGGAAAGGAATCCATCCAACTGATGCAGGAGGGAAAGGAAAGGAAGAGAATCCACCCGCACTGGTTTAAACTGAAGCAGGAGGGAAAGGAAAGGAAGGGAATCCATCTGCACTGGTTTAAACTGACGAGGGAGGGAAGAGAAAAGAAGGGAATCCATCCACACTGGTTTAGAACGCTTCTCTGGCTTGAACCGAGGCCAGGGAACACAACAGAAGGGGGGGGGGAAGCTGAATTATTTCCGACTCACTTATTGATTCGTAAGAGAAATAGCAGAAAAAGCTTCGGAAGGGACTTCCGGTTTCCTTAAAAACTTCGAAATCGCTTCAAAAAGGAAATCTTTCCTAATTTATTCCGAATTACGAAGATTCCGACCAAACCTAACCATGCCTACTGTACAGACCAGTGGCTTGACTCAGTAGGCCATGTTTTTAAGGTATTGTTTGAAGTGAGATTTTCTCTTTGCTATGAAATGACACTGCAAAAGTGAGACTGTGTTTTGTTCAAGGTCAACCTGATATATTTATTTATTTATTTATTTGCTACATTTTTATACCACCCCTCTCAGCCCACAGGCAACTCGAGGCGGTTCACAAGGCAACAATTCAATGCCAACAATATCATAAAAAACATTTAAAACATTTAAAAGCATTTACATATCAATTAATACCATAACACATTATGGTCTTAACACCCTGTGACACTCCCCTTCAGAGGAAAAAACAGAACAGTAAATAACTGTATAATTTGAAACTCGCTTTTAGCAGAGTGTAGTGACAAAATCCATATTCATTTTCATGGCAAAACTGTAAGAAGAGGCTAGCAAAAAGACACAGTTACATGTATTTCTTGCCAGGAGTAGATAAAGGGGATAATGTTCAAATATGTTCCTGGTCACAGAATAATGAAATACATTTCCATTTAAACTGATAGGCAGATTTTTAGATAGATACATCGATAGATAGATAGATAGATAGATAGATAGATAGATAGATAGTGCTGGCGTTGGCCTTTAAAGCCCTAAACGGTTCCGGCCCAAGCTACCTATCTGACCGCATCTCCGCCTATGAAACCACCAGGACTTTGAGATCTTCCGGGGAGACCCTGCTCTCGATCCCGCCTGCTTCTCAGGCTCGGCTGGCGGGGACGAGAGATAGGGCCTTCTCGGTGGTGGCTCCTCGGCTGTGGAACGCCCTTCCTGCGGACATTAGACTGGCACCATCTCTAATGGTATTCCGCAAAAAGGTGAAGACCTGGATGTTTGTGCAGGCGTTTGAGTAATTTAGTGCAATCTGGTAATGGAACATAGGAATGGAACAATGGACGACGAACCTGGACTACGCTTGGATGATGAGAAGATTGGGTACGGTTGTTTTTTGTAATAATTGTGCATTGTAATTGCTTATCGGTAATTTATGGATAATGTGTTAAGTCAATTGTTATATGTTGTATGGAACCACTGCTGTTTCTACTGTTTTTACTGTTTGTGAACCGCTGTGAGTCGCCTTCGGGCTTGAGATACAGCGGTATATAAGCAAAGTAAATAAATAAATAAATAAATAAATAATAGATAGATTGATTTTTTAGATAGCAACTTCTTTCTGAAGTTAGCACCAAAGTCTGCCTTCCAGATGATTCCACACTTAACCAGTGGATATAGCAATTCTTCCATTGTGATTAGATAAATAGGCAAACAGCCAAATCTATTTATGTAAAAGCTTTATCTATCTTGTCAGCTGGGTAGATTACTTAAGAAAGCTTCTTAGTTTCCTCTCCACCAATATCTGTGACCCAAGGATTCAAAACAGTCCTTCTGGCCCTCTTTGTGTACTCCTTTCCACAAATGAAATAGAAAAGTCTGAGTATAAGGACAGACCTTTTATGTAACTAGGAACAAATGTCACAGCACTGTTCCTAAATATGATTGCAGGCTGTACACGTATTCAGTTACATGCAGAGAGCCCCCATTCTTGCATTCTATTCCATGCACAGAAATGGAGTAGAGTTGGCAAACAAAAAACAGTCTAGAGGGACAGACTGTTTTCTGTTTATATGAAAACTGAATAGTGTGTAAAAAGTGAGTTTCTTTACAAAAATACATACATACTAGCAAACTTGTCAATAAGAAATGCAGCAATACTATTATGTGCTGTCTTAAGTTACTATTTCTTTTTCCATATCAATTCTTTTTTCCACAGGGAGCAAATGCTAAATTCAATCTCCGTCTTGTTGGGCCTGGTGGTATTTTCCGGGTTGTCCCTCAAACGGTCCTTAATGAAGCACAAGTCACAATAATAGTAGAAGACTCTGGTGCCATAGATTATGAAAAGTTCCAAGTTTTCACCTTCAAGGTATTGTATCTACATTTTCCTTCTTTAGTTAAAGCATGGCCAAAACACATGTGTGAAGGAGTGTGGTTCTTGTTTTCAGCTGGCTGGAATGCAACACAATATTGTGACTGTACTTTTATTTATCATGTCAGGAACAAACCAAACAGTTGTATTGCATTTTTTAACAAACAAACTGTACTGAGGACACACATATAGTTCAAGACTCCAAACTTGTTATAGAAATGACAACATCCTTTGCAGATCTTTAAAGTACCCAGATAGAACAACCAGGTCCCTAGGTGTGTAAACAGTAATAAGAAGGCAACATTTCTCCCACTTTGTTCTGTACCATTTTCTCCATTAGACATCTCTGATTCCTTATGTTCCCCCAAGCTGCCCAAATAATGACTGTCCTTTTGATGTTAATTCATCACTCTCAAGAGTTTGTATTTGGTATGGTTTGGTTACATGAACAAGAAATATTTGTGCACTTCCTCAGCCATAAAGGGTGCTATTTCATATTAACTTCATGTTTTTATATAAGTTGTTGGGTTTTGTTTTTTTTGTTTTTTTCCAAAATGAGGCTGACTATGATTGCCATCTGAATGTGTATGTGCCTTCATATCACTTTCTGAGCCTACCTATGTTACAATAATCTTACTGTGATTACGCCATATACTACTGTAGATAAGTCTAGAAATTTTAGTTCAAAAATATAGCCAAAAACTCTGAGTCAACATATTTGTGGGCCAGTGTGAGTACTATACTTAATTATAATTAAATAGGAACAATTCCCTTCTCTGAATAAAGTGAGGAAAGACAAAAGTGTAGTCCATTCTAGGAGAACCTAAAAGAAGCACCAAGTGCCAGTACTCTCCCTGCCATGACCTATAAGACAGCATTGGTACTTTCCCTTCCTTGCAGAATGATTTTGACTTATCAACAAGTCATATAAAATCCATAATTTTAGCCCTCAAAACTACCCTCACCTTATACATGAGTATACACAATTCTTCTTTTTGTGAGTAGTTCCCTGTGCTGCATTGCAATGGTTAATCAATTGGGAATAGGCCACTGAGATGATTACAGATCTGAAACCAAGCCTTATGAGGAATTACCTTGGAAGCTGAGTATGTTAAACTTGGAGAAGAAAAGACTGAGAGGTGACATGACTGCTATGTTTAAATATCTGAAGGGGCATCGGGTAGAAGATGAAGCAAGCCTGGTTTTTTTTCTGCTTCAGAGAGTAAGAACCTTCTTACAGTAAGGTCAGGCTTCACTATGCATCATGGCGAATCAATGGGGTCCTGGTGAGGGGCATGGAGTATCTGTGCCCTACAACCTGCATCGCCCAAATTACCACTGGCCCCATCCCACAGGAGGAAATGCTCACCACGTGGCTTTCCCCCACTGTTGTAGAGGCAACATGGGAAGTGTCCCATGTTTCTGCAGAGGTAGTGTACACCACTTGCTCTCCCCTTTCGCCATGGAGCCCTGCTGGAAGTAGATGTATGTCATGTAACAGGCTCCGTGGCAAAAGGGGAGAGCGAACAGCATACGAAGGACAAATTAGCCTATATGATGAGATCTTATGGCTCACATTAATAGCTTGAAATTACAAGAGAAGAGATTCCACCTAAACATTAGGGAATATTTGCATACTGTAAGAATGGTTCAATAGTAGAATAGACTTCCTCAGAGGGTAGTGGATGCTCTTTCTTCAGAAAACTTTAAATCAAGGTTGGATGGGCTCTCTTTCAGGAGAGCTTTGGTTGTGTATTCCTGCATGGCAGAGAGTTGTACTAGATGGTTTTTCTGATCCCTTCCAGCTTAAAGCTTCTGTGTTTCTATGATTTTTATGAATATTTCAGTCTAGTGTTAAAGGACTGGAATTGACAATTCCAGACTCCTTTTGAACCCGTCATGACCTTTGCTTCATAAATTCATTGGTTTAGATTAAGCAGGTGTAACCAGAATGAAAGATATAATTATTCATACTAAAACTAGAACCATCACAGAAGGTTATGAAACCTTGCCCAAGTATTCATGGTAAAGAAATTACATGGTGTGGACTCATGAATACTAATAGAATTCAGCATGATTAACAGGGCTGCTGTAAACACTGAAGGAAGTAATTAAAAAGAGAAAAGAGTGTGTTTCTTTTTACTTATGAAATTGCACACTCTGTCTCAGGCAAAACTGTTATTACTAGGTATTATTATCTGAATACAATCTCCAAAGGGCTTTGTTAGAAACTATACAGCTATTTTCCAGATTCAAAATATTTTAGCAAGAAAGGAGTCAAAGGGAAAGTCACTTTTTCACAGATGCAAATAATGAAATTCTCACTGGCTTCATTTAGGGGACCAGATTTTCAAATGTAATTTTATATTAATATATAAGGGGAGGGACTTTTAGCTATTTGTCAGCTGGTTTCTAGTTCTCAGCTGAGGTACACATCATGCAAAGATAATTTTAGATTTCCTTTTTAAAGCCTATCTCTAATATCTGACTAGTTTAAATCACAGGAACAGTTAACAGCTTTTTTTTCTAGTGGTTTCTCATAAGCAAATCACATTCCTGTTTGATTTGAGCCAAAAGCATTATTTCAGCCTTGACTTTAGGGGTGTAGATTTTAAATGCTGATGGTCAATTCTGCTCATATCTACCCACATGTTGCTGTGGCCCACATGGGGGATCTGTGTGGGATGTTTGGCCCAATTCTATCATTTGTGGAGTTCGGAATGCTCTGTGATTGTAGGTGAACTATAAATCCCAGCAATGACAACTCCCAAATGTCAAGATTCTATTTCTCCCAAACTCCACCAGTGTTCACATTTGGGCATATTGAGTTTTTGTGTAGAGTTTGGTCCAGATCCATCATTGTTTGAGTCCACAGTGATCTCTGGATGTAGGTGAACTACAACTCCAAAACCAAAGGACACTGCCCACCAAACCCTTCCAGTATTTTCTGTTGGTCATGGGAGAACTGTGTGCCATGATTGGTTCAATTCCATCATTGGTGGAATTCAGAACGATCTTTGATTTTAGGTGAACTATAAATCCCAGCAGCTACAACTCCGAAATGACAAAATCATTTTTTTGAGTGAAGGACATACCTTGGGTTGTTAGGCGTCTTGTGTCCAAATTTGGTGTCAATTCGTCCAGTTGTTTTTTAGTTCTCTTAATCCCACAAACGAACATTACATTTTTATTTATATAGATTCAGTTAGCAGTTTCTGGCCATCCTTCAGATTAATTGATAACCCCCACTACACAACACTGCCACTATTATCCTTTGATTATCTCTGTTCTTACTCATTTTTTAAGCAGAGTAAGGGGAAAAAATCAGATTACAATTCCCTGAATCCTCCTGACTGAATACGTTGTAGGTCAAGCCAAAACTGTTGCCCAAGCAAGTTAATGTTTTAAAGTTTACCTTTACATCCTAGTTTTTGAGCCTTCAGAAGGTTTTAAAGAACTGTGAGATCAACACTACAATGACACTGTATAAGTGGCAGAACATACCTGGAAGCAGCCATAGCTATCAGGAACAGGGCAATCCATAACTTTTGAACTGTTTTTGAAAGCAGTGTCCAACTGTCCATGCACATGTGGTGGACTTGTAAAATTAGCAAATTAACTACTGGAAAAATATACAAGAAAGAATTCAGAAAATATATATAAATAAAAATTCAATTGAAACTGGAATATTTCCCTATTGGGCATAATGGACATGGACATAGATAAAAACAAGGATATATTGTTCAATTACCTTGTGACGGCAGCTAGAATAATTTATGCCAGTCAGTCAGTAGCCTTTATTTCGGTCAACAAACCTTCGGCTAAGTCAAGTGAAAGTAAAATAATGAAATACAACATTTAAGTAATTAATAACATCACATTTGGCTTATGATTAATGAAAACAGTAGGCCTGGGTAACAACGCAAAAATTTGTTTATAAAATCGATTTGTATTTGGGGGGTTTTTGCGTTTCAATATTTAAAATAATTACAAAACTTTCCTTTAAAAAAGTTCAGTATTTACGAAATTTCGTTAATATTAACGAATCGATTCATTAAGATGGCGGACCCCCCGCGCATGCGCAAATCACCTCTGAAACTTCGTTATGAAGACGGGGGTCGATTCGTTAAGGTGGCAACGAATCGATTCGTTAAAAAAGAAATATTTATCAGAAATATTTAAAAATGGAAAATTAACAATGCTTGCCCTGCTGTGGAGTGAACACATCCACAGGACAGGGACAAACTCACACACACAGGCACACAAGGGTCTTTTCTTTTTTTAGAATATTTTTTGAATTTTTTTAAGAATAAAAGAAAGATATTTTTCAGAAATATTTAAAAATGGAAAATTAACAATGCTTGCCCTGTTGTGGAGCGAACACAGCCACAGGACAGGGACAAACTCACACACACAGGCACACAAGGGTCTTTTCTTTCTTTAGAATATTTTTTGAATTTTTTTAAGAATAAAAGAAAGATATTTTTCAGAAATATTTAAAAATGCTTGCCCTGTTGTGGAGCGAACGGCAAAGCCTCCCCGCTGCTCCCAGCCCAGGGAATGAATGAATGCAAGCAATGAATGAATGCAAGCCAAGCCTCCCTCCCGAACCTCCCGTCTCCTCACCTTCGCCAGCAATGAGCAATGCGGCCACGCGGAGCCGCTTTTAAAGGGCAGCCCGCCCAATCACAATCAGCCATGGTGCTTGGGAGCACAGGATTGGCTCCCAGCGCACCCAGCATCCTCCATCCCTAAAATGTCATTTCCGAAATGGGCGGAAGCCCGTAAAAAAAATGGAGGATGCCGTTTCGATATTTAAAAACACTTCTGGGTTTGAAAATATGTTTTGTAATCGTTTTGTAATTGCTAAAAATAACGAATATTTAACGAATTACAAAATTAACGAACGAAACCGCCCAGGCCTAGAAAACAGGTATCACCATTCGCTATCGAAATAAAGGCAGGGTCATCAAGTTTGCAGACAACACCAAATTGGGAGGGATAGCCAATACTCCAGAGGACAGGAGCAGGATTCAAAACGATCTTGACAGATTAGAGAGATGGGCCAAAACTAACAAAATGAGGTTCAACAGGGACAAATGCAAGATACTCCACTTAGGCAGGAAAAACAAAATGCCAAGATACAGAATGGGGAGTGCCTGGCTTGAGAGCAGTACGTGTGAAAAAGATCTTGGAGTCCTCGTGGACAACAAGTTAAACATGAGCCAATAATGTGATGTGGCGGAAAAAAAAGGCAATGGGATTTTGGCCTGCATCAATAGGAGCATAGTGTCTAGATCTAGGGAAGTTATGCTACCCCTCTATTCTGCTTTGGTTAGACCACACCTGGAATACTGTGTCCAATTCTGGGCACCACAATTCAAAAGAGATATTGACAAGCTGGAATATGTCCAGAGGAGGGCAACTAAAATGATCAAGGGTCTGGAGAACAAGCCCTATGAGGAGCGGCTTAAGGAGCTGGGCCTGTTTAGCCTGAAGAAGAGAAGGCTGAGAGGGGACATGATAGCCATGTATAAATATGTGAGAGGAAGCCACAGGGAGGAGGGAGGAAGCTTGTTTTCTGCTTCCCTGGAGACTAGGATGCGGAACAATGGCTTCAAACTACAAGAGAGGAGATTCCATCTGAACATGAGGAAGAACTTCCTGACTGTGAGAGCCGTTCAGCAGTGGAACTCTCTGCCCCGGAGTGTGGTGGAGGCTCCTTCTTTGGAAGCTTTTAAACAGAGGCTGGATGGCCATCTGTCAGGGGTGATTTGAATGCAATATTCCTGCTTCTTGGCAGGGGGTTGGACTGGATGGCCCATGAGGTCTCTTCCAACTCTTTGATTCTATGATTCTATGATTCTATCGGTTGAATGGCTGTCTTTATAATCTAAAAACTGATCACCAATTAATAAGTCTCCTGAGTACTCTTTGTTACACTCTTAGCGTTTACAGGTTATTCATTAAGCACTTGCGGCTTTTTGCAGCTGCAAAGAGAAATTTGGCCACCTGTTCCGTTACCCTTTTGTCAAGATCAGACAGTAAATAAGTACAGTACCAACTTAGGGTTCTTCCTGGCCACTTGGTGAGTAGAGGGGATATTAACCTTAGTCTATCATTCTTGCAAACTGTGCAAATAAAAAGTACATGTATTACAGTTTCGATTTTACCCTCCCCGCAAGGGCAGACTCTGTGTTCGTAATCCATCCCTTTGTATCTGATTTGAGGGCATTAAATCAGGCCCAACTGAAAGCAAGACGAAATTTTGGCACCTCCCAAAGAATTAAATGTTAGGCGTAAACTCAATGGAGAATAATTTATGCAAGAAATTGAAGAAAGAAAGAAGTTTCATCAGTGGATGAATGGCTTATGAAAATAGCCAAAATAATGAGTATGGACAGCCTGACTCAGCTACTAACTAACCACCAATGTAGGACCAAAAGAACAATATACTGGCCACCATTCAAAGACTATTTGAAACAAGAGAAAATGAAAATGATAATATAGTATAACAAAGGGAAATAGAAAAACTGTTTACACTTGGGGAAAAGACAAGTAGGGAAGCAGAAATCAACAAGAGATGAAAAAAAGACTTTTTAACCATTATGAAGAAGATTGAAGGTCAACAAACTCCCCCTTTTTTTCTTCCTTTCCTCATATTCTTTGTCATTCCCTGTATTCCTAGAAATAGTCCCTCCATAGGCGATAGTTGTTCCCTACTTCTATCCTAAAAGCCCACTCTCCTGCCCTTACTATCCCTATTTTATGATATTGTATTAAATATTTATTCTAATAAAAATAGAGAGAATGAGAGAGAATATGAAATCTGAATGGCTTAGGATGGTGAGTTATGTTATACATTATAAAAGAAACAAAGCATCCCAGAATGAACTTCTAATCCCTACCGTGATCAAGAAGAATTTCTTTCCTGAACTAGAAAGGGGAACAATAGGACAACCAAAGTTAAGGATGTGCTTTCTCAACCCAAATATCTTCATAATTATTATCCTTTATATCCTACATTAGATTTACCACCTTACCTAAATTCACAGTTGGAGATGAATATGAAAGTTTCTGTATGTTGTCCTCTTAAGAATCCTGTTGCTTAATATTAAGTGCCCCAAGAATATTCATTAATCCTAATGACTAAACAAACAATCTCATAAAGTCTTACATTCAAACCACTGTAGAATGATCAAATATTCAAATGGTAAGGGAGTGAGACAGCTTGGCATAGTAAGGGATCAAATAACTGAACACAAGGATAAACTCATAATTCTCATAAAATTTCTGCAATTCTCCCTCTAGCTTAATATATCTGAATATCACATAATCTGTTCTGGTATAGTGTGTAACATAATCAACTCCTTGCCTTCTCTTCCTTCATTTCCTCCTCTTTTAATGCTGTGCCCAGTTATCACATAATATCCTTATTTGGCAAAACCTTCTGATGATGCAACCGTTGCATCACAATCTGGTGGCATCCAGTCGTTTGTGACTATAGCTATCAGAAGCTTGACTAACCAATGGTTAGAAATGTGCGAGTTGTCTAATTTCCCCTATAGATTTTGAATGAGTTGAAACTTTTGAGAAGCTAATAATCACCAAGAGGGTCAACTCAAAAAATATACAACAGGAATGTGGCTAAGATGTTTATTCGTAGATTTTAGCAGATTGACTTCCTTTTTCTTATCAGCTTTGCTAACCTTTTGAAGGTCACCACTTTATTTGATTCTATGTGAAGTGTGTTGAGCTTTCTCTTGTTTTTCTTCATAACGCTTTTGTAAATTTCATATAAAATTCCAGTGATCTAAAAAAATAAGATACTATGTGGTTTTCTCAATTTTTTCTAACTCTAATAATGGTATTTCTCCCATTACCTCCCTAGCTTCTTGCAATAGAAGTCAACACACCTGAGAAGTTTAGTTCCACAGCGGATATTGTGATCCGTCTTTTGGATACTAATGATAATGTCCCCAAATTTTCCTCTGATTACTACATTGCTAGAATTCCAGAGAATTCTCCTGGTGGCTCCAATGTAGTGGCTGTAACAGTAAGTTTTATTCCATGAGATTCATGTTCTGTTTAAATTTACTGAATTCATTATTATCTCAATATCTGTAGTTATGAGGGGTAGAAAAAATGAAAATATTAAAAGAATGTTTGAAAAATAGATATTTCAAAAGTCAGGAAATTATGAAGACTCCTAGAAAGATGAAAATTCAAATTTTGAGACTTATTGTAATGTTATATTGTTATTGTATTCATATGTTTTTTTATGTGATTATGATGCTGTTGCTTGTTGCCTATGTTTTTGGTTTTGTTTTGCTGTAATATGTTGTCTGAGCTTGGCCTGAGTCCCCGTTGGGGAGATGGTGGTGGGGTATAAATAATAATAATAATAATAATAATAGTGATAATAATAATGATAATAATCTACACACAAAAATAATGTTTTTTCCAGCACAGGAAGTAATAATAATAATAATAATAATAATAATAATAATTTATGTATTTATTTCTAACCCACTCTCTCTCCCTGAAGTGACTTAGGGCGGTTGTAATTTACAGAAATGTACACAAAAAATGTACACACAAAAAAATGAATTTTCTGCACAAAATCCCACATGAATGTTTTTGCAGAGAGCAATTCCCAGATTGCAAATAGTCTTTGAAACTGGTGCCATTTTCAACATCTTTCTTGTAGCAAAGAGAAAAGGGGTCAACTTATTCATTCTTGCTTTCAAGAACAAAATTTAAAAAGATGTACGTTCCCAGTAGTTATTTTCTAAATTGGTTTATGTACATCCCAGTAAGTTCCTCTGAAAAATCACAAAACACTAGGTTATCATGCATTGACAGTAGGATCTCACTTTATTTTAAATACAGAACATTAGGAAGAACTTCCGAACTGTGAGAGCCGTTCAGCAGTGGAACTCTCTGCCCCGGAGTGTGGTGGAGGCTCATTCTTTGGAAGCTTTTAAACAGAGGCTGGATGGCCATCTGTCAGGGGTGATTTGAATGCAATATTCCTGCTTCTTGGCAGGGGGTTGGACTGGATGGCCCATGAGGTCTCTTCCAACTCTAGGATTCTATGTTTCTATGATTCTATGAAAATCAAATTAAAATGAATTTTCAGACTAAATTTGAATTCATCAGGAGGTCTACTGTGGTGAAGTGAAATCTGGAACTTATGTGACAAGTTGAAATGCATTGGTTAAATGGCTACACTATACATCTGATCTGTAATAGAGTCACCCTGAGAAAATAGTATAACAGAACTTCCACTTGAAATGGTGCAGGACACTGAATTTCCTCCAGCATTTTTCCCTACATTCTGAAACAAGAATTGCACAGGAAGAATAACAGATATGTAGAATATTTTCCACAAAATATTTCCCACATAATTATCTTAAAGTGGAAATTCTTTTATACAGTCCCGATCGCAGAGCATATTCAGTATGACAGTTAGGAGCAGAGTAGTTTGACTTTATGACAGTATGGCTGAGTGGCACATCAAATTACTGCTATTCTGTGACCTTTTTAGTAATGTCTGGGTTATCAAAAGCATATCTGCAATATGGATTTTCAGCTGCCATTGTTTGCCTTTTTGTGGTTTGATGGTACTAATGCACCCTAATAACAGTGGCTCAAATCCAATTGTTAGTCCCAACTAGAGTACAGCTTTCAATCAATTGGATTGATTTGTGTTGACTCATCACTCCAACATTGATTCATTTGGTCTGCTCTAGCTGTTACTAACCAATAACATTCAAACCATTTTAAAGGGTCTTTGTACTTCACCAAATTGCAGTTCCCAGAATTCTTTGCCTGCGGTCATCTAAATTCAGTATATGCAAATACAATGTATCTATTTACTATAGATTTGCCCTTTCCTGCACTGCATGCTTCCTCTCTTTCATATATTGTTAAACTGGAATATCATACAACAATTGAAAACAGTGGCTGTACGTAGATGGCAAAGAGCAAAAGCATGATTTTCAGAAATAGACTTTATTTTCTAATTTCCCAATCTCCATAATGCCAAGATATTTTGTTAATAGACAGTATAAATGGATCAAGGAACATTTCCTATGTTTGCTGTCCTTAGCCTAAAGTCAGCAGCATCTCTCCTAAGTGTAGAGAGCCATCATGTGGTCAGACAAGTTTATGCTGCCGGTTCAGAGAGTTTGGGTGGAAATTTTCATCTATTTCTTTGTATGGTTTGTCTTGAGTCCAAGTTAATGGTTACTGGAACCTGATCTTGAGACATATTTTAGTGTTTTACACATCTCAGAAGTGTTTTACACATCTCAGAAGTGCCATCTATGTACAGCTACTGTTTTCAATATTTCAGATTCCCAAAGCTGCTTCCATCCTGCAAAACTCTGGTCCCATCTACACATCTGCAATTTGAAACTGCTTTGTATGATCAACGTAGAATCATTATCATGCAGTTTATATGAATCTGTTGTTGTTGTTCATTCGTTCAGTCCTCTCCAACTCTTCATGACCTCATGGACCAGCCCACGCCAGAGCTCCTTGTCGGCCATCACCACCCCCAGCTCTTTCAAGGTCAGTCCAGTCACTTCAAGGATGCCATCCATCCATCTTGCCCTTGGTTGGCCCCTCTTCCTTTTGCCTTCCACTTTCCCCAGCATCATTGTCTTCTCTAGGCTTTGCTGTCTCCTCATGATGTGGCCAAAGTACTTCAACTTTGTCTCTAGTATCCTTCCCTCCAATGAGCAGTCAGGCTTTATTTCCTGGAGGATGGACTGGTTGGATCTTCTCGCAGTCCAAGGCACTCTCAGAAATACACTCACCAAATAATGCTTTTTCAAACAGAAAGCGAACCTAGTCCTTTTCCCAATCTCCTTTCACTGACAAGATCCTTTTTGTTCAACTAGCTTTGAATGTGTAACTGCCTGCAGGGGAGACTTTTATGTTGCACTATTTTTAACTTTTGAAAAATAATGTTATTAAAATAAAATTGATAAAATTGATTAAAACTATGTAAAGTTCAATGTATATAGCAGGGGTCTTCAAACTTTTTAAGCAGAGGACCAGGTCACAATCCCTCAAACTGTTGGAGGGCCCGTTTTATAATTTGAAAAAAAAAACATGAATGAATTCCTATGCACACTCCACATATCTTATTTGTAGTGCAAAAAAACACTTAAAAATAATACAACAATTAAAATGAAGAACAATTTTAACAAATATAAACTTAATAGTATTTCAATGGGAAGTGTGGGCCTGCTTTTGGCTGGTGAGATAGGATTGTTGTTGTTGTTGTTGTTGTTGTTGTTGTTGTGTGCTTTCAAGTCATTTCAGACTTAGGTTGACCCTGAGCAAGGGTCGGGTAAATGCTATCTTAAAAGCCAATCAGCCATTCTTGAAAGATGGAGTTCTGTGACATTGGAGGAGGCACTATATGAAGATCTATGTAGCATTCCACAACTCTCTCCTACCAGCAGGCGATGATGTGAGGAGCAGAAGTAGGATTCCCTACCAAGTCCTGTCTCAACTCCGAATTGCACTGTTGTCACATCTTGCTCACCAGTGCCACAAAACAGATCAGTGAATGAATGTCCCTAACGTGGGCTCTCAGGCAGTGCTTTTAGCTTTGTCAGCCACATTGGATCCTAAGCTGGAGAAAAGGGTGACATATCCGTGGACTTAGTAAATGACCATAAGAATGTCCCCCCCCCCCCCCCGGGAGATGCCCCTGTTATTTATACATTGTAGTTCCATCCTCAGTGCAGCTACTTCAGTATTCAATGTGAAAGTTGAATCATTTCCATTTTTATCAGATCCCTTCTTCCTTTCTGTGTTTAAGGCTACAGACCCGGATTCAGGACTTTGGGGTGAAACAAAATACTCTATATACGGAACAGGAGCAGATCTGTAAGTATTGCAGACAGACAGACAGATAGATGGATAGATGGATAGATAGATAGATAGATAGATAGATAGCTTAATGATTTTTTTATAGAACAAGTTTGGATATTATTGAGAGGTCGTGGGTAAAGTACAAGAATAAAGGTAGTTCTGTGATGAATCCAATTCAAGCACAGTATTTATTTCTTAAAGATGATGTATGCTAGTTAACAGGGCTCTATTTTAAACACTACTTTTTATTTGCTGTTTTTGAATTCCCTTAGTAACTTCATATTATTTAGATGCCTAAACTGTATTTTAAAATGTTTGATTGATATTTTAAGTTCTTCCAATGCTAGAAATGCAAGGACTGAAGGCAAATGCTGTATGTGTGTTTGTGTGTGTGTGTGCCTTCAAGTCACCTGTTCACTTATGGGACCCCAAGAACTTTGCAGAATTTTCTTAGATGGGGAATGCTCAGAGGCAGTTTGCCAATTCCTTCCTCTGAAATATCCTTTTACAACCTGGTATTCATTGGTAGTCTCCCATCCAAGTACTAGCCAAAGATGGCCCTGCTTAGCTATCAGATAGGGTATGGTGCCTTTAGGTTATCTAGGCCCCCATAGAAGGCAGAATTCATATTGGAAGGGCAATGCCCCTCAGTTTTCTCCTGCTCTCAAATATCATTTCTCCCGTTTGCTTTTGCAAACAAGTAATTAGGGATACTGCTATAATCAGGACCATGAACCAGTTGTGGCCATTGACAAATAAAAAAGTGAGAACAGTGACTCATTATCTTCCCCTCTTTAACTGAAATTATTGACAAGAATTTTTTTGCTCAGCATGAATTGTACATCCCTAGATGTTTGTTATTGTTACTGTAGAAGAAGAACGGGAAGAATCCAATATTTTGCCATTACTATTCATGGTCATGCCAAAACAATTTTCCCACTACTCCAAATTATTTAATGTGATTTATTAGCTAGTTTTTCTTTGACTGTATTTTAAACTTCCCCATTGTGCTATCACAACAACCCTGTGGTATAAGTCAGGCTAAGAGATGATGGCGGTTCATTCTTAACTATAATCTGTTTCTTCTCTCCAAGTTTGAACAATGCACCACTCTCTCCCTTTTAATCAGAGTTTATCTGGTACCTTTCAAATGTATCTAACTGGGTTAATGTTTAACGCAAACAGTCATAGAGAGCTACTTGTCATTTAAGATTACACTGGGTTTAAACTGACCTAGGACCTCATAACATTGAGGTCACTGATCTGGAGTGCGGATTCATCATGGATTGTGGCAAATGCAGTGGAGGTTGCAGGGAAACCCTACCCTACTTTGCCCAAATTACCACTACCTCATCCCATGGGGGAAAGCATCACTGCCCAGCTTTGTTGTTCTCTGTGCAACGCAGGAACCCACTCGTGTTGCTGGCACTGCTTTTTATGATAGTTCACCCTCACTTCAAGCAAAAAGTGGGTGCTAGAAACAATATCATACAAAAGCTGACTGGCACAACCTGGGGATCACAACCAGACACAGTGAAGACATCTGCCCTTGCGCTATGCTACTCTGCTGCTGAGTATGCATGCCCAGTGTGGAACACATCTCACCACGCTAAAACAGTGGATGTGGCTCTTAATGATACATGCCGCATTATTACGGGGTGTCTGCGCCCTACACCACTGGAGAAATTACACTGTTTAGCTGGTATTGCACCACCTGACATCCACCGGGAAGTAGCAGCCAATAGTAAAAGGACCAAGGCAGAGACATCTCCAGCCCACTCCCTGTTCGGGTATCAGCCAGTACGTCAATGACTTAAATCTAGAAATAGTTTTCTAAGATCTACAGAGACACTCGCTGGAACACCTCAGCAAGCGAGAGTCCAAAAGTAGCAGGCTCAAACCCAGAACCTCAACCAATGGCTGATACCAAATGAGAGACTCCCCCATGGGCACACAGAAGACTGGGCGACTTGGAAGGCGCTGAATAGACTGTGCTCTGGCACCACGAGATGCAGAGCCAACCTTAAGAAATGGGGCTACAAAGTGGAATCTATAACATGCGAGTATGGAGAAGAGCAAACCACTGACCACCTGCTGCAATGTAACCTGAGCCCTGCTACATGCACAATGGAAGACCTTCTCACAGCAACACCAGAGGCACTCCAAGTAGCCAGATACTGGTCAAGGGACATTTAATCACCTACCAAGCTTGCAAACTTTGTGGGTTTTTTTATCTGTTTGTTTGTTTTGTTCTGTTAGAAATGTAATACAATTGTCCGGTTGCCTCTGACACTATAAAAAATAATTTAAAAAACCCTCACTTTAGGCACAGAGCCCCATCGGAAGCAGGTTGACATCACCTGATGGGATCTGGCAGGCTCCATGCCTGAAGTGAGGGTGAACTGTTGTAGGATGGGCAATTTTGCCTATCTGATGAGGTCCCTAGAGATTGGGAAAAATCCTTAGCTATGCAGGGGATTAATTTCAGAATTCTTTGCAATGAGGAAAACATTGCAAAATAAAATCAGTTTGTACAGGAACAAAAACTGGAACTCTCACAGACTTTCTTTTCTTCTCTGGAGAGGCACAGACTCACCCTGTGATTGCCGCATGATATCTACATCATGTACAGTTGGAGCTTCCAAGAAGCTTTGGAGTGATCCTAGTTTTTTTGAAGTGTAAACAGTTGGATCTGGCTGGATCCAGCCCGATACAGTGTCCAACAGACCTACTACTGTGTAGCTGGCCAGAAGCTGGTCCTTACAGATGCTTGCTGGTGACATAATTTCCGATGAGGTGTGAGAGAGAGCTGCTTTTGGCCAGTGCACAGTTAATGGTGGCAGCCACAATGCACTCTCAGCTGGGCCAACCATCGGGACACCAAAAGGATTCCAGGAGCTCTTTCCTGTTGCTTTGGGGCAGCTCCGGGCCACAGAACTTTGGATTATTTGGGTAAGTGTAGATGCCATCCCTCCAGCTGTATTTGTTTGGGAAGGATAACAATGCTTTGGATTATTTGAGTAAGTGTAAATGCATTCTACCCTTTCTCCATTAGCATGTATTAGAAAGGGTAAGGATTCAATATTACAAGCATTTAACTTTAAAATTTCCAGCATATCTAGTACAGGACATTCCAAACATACCAGACAATTACTGTTTTGCATTAGCTTGAGCATTAGAAGAAAATAAAGTCTTCTCCCCTTGAAGTTCTAAATGAGGGCTGATAAAACTAACAAAACTGCCAAATATTGTGTGTATCATGTTTGCTATGCTGGTATTCTGAATGTCTCGGTCTTATCTTATTTAGAGCATGACTGAATCTCTCTCTCTCTCTCTCTCTCTGTGTATGTGTGTATACACACAAACAGAAAATAGATAGATACACACCACCACCACCACCACAACTGTGCAGTGCTGTTTTCTTTCAGTGCAGTGAAAGGAAAACTATTAGATTGTGCCACCCACTTACAAAAAATGGTTAACAGGAAATATAACCAAAGTGGATTAGAAATACGCAATTTGAAATGACAGGCAATAAATCTTTCCCACTCACATTTCTTTGCCAGACAAAGAGGCCCAAGAGAACTTGTATAATACTTAGCATTACAGCTAAACATATCAATGTTGTACTGATTTTTGCAGTATTGACTAGCATGGATTTGGATTTAAAGCCATTATTGACTTTAGATACAACACCGCGCATCCTTTAAGCCAATGGTTCTCAACCTTTGGACCTCCTGATATTTTCCAGAATCCCTGACCATTGGGCATGATAGATGAAACTTCTGGGAGTTATTCTAAGACATACGGAGGTTGAGAACTACTGCCTTAAGCAATTGGTAATCGGGCTGTGGATAAATGCTAGGTTTTCTATTACAGTGAGTTAGATGGACAGGGACTTTGGAGCAGTTTTTAAGAAAGTTGAGAAATGCAGGTTGTTGAGGATTTTACTTACTTGTATTTTAATAAAACAACACAAAATACATTGTGTTGGTATAACAACAGCAACAACATACCCAGCAAATTCAGAAGGGCCGAAGATATGCAATTCTAAATCCTGGTATTGCTTCTGCTTAGCTTGTTTTCCAAAGAATTAATTGTGCAATGTGCATTTTAACCTGAAATTTTAATGTATTCTGAATAGTTTCTGAAAATGCTGGATGGTTGAGTTCAGCTTGATTCTAAAACAAGTATTTTATTGCTATCAATATCAAATGTTGTTTTGAACAGATGCATTCCAGTAATTAATTCTGTTTTACTGTGTGTTTTATAGAGAATGGTCTAATGGAATTTGTAAATAAACCAATTAACAAATACTTTCCAACTATTCATGCATTATTGGGAATAGAGCCAATGTAGCAGTAAGTGGGAGAATTTGCTCTGAAAATTATCCATCTGGACAAAGAATTTGTCCTTCCTTCTACTCTTTTCTTTGTAGTTGATGAACTTTCTACGAGGGGTACTTTTTAAGTAAGGTCCGTTTTGTTGTAGACACTAGTAGTTCGCGTGCATACCGCAACAAGTGCATGCGTCGTGTACTGGCATGCCTCGGGAACAACTGTGCGCAGTTTTCGCTCTGTAGCTAACCTGTACGGTTCTGTTCTGTGCTTTAAAAATGTTTAAGACTATCAACTCACCCTCCGCATGTGAGGTTCGCTCAGTGATACGGTTTTTGTCAGCAAGGAACCTGCCTGCTGCAGAAATTCATCGACAGATTTGTGAAGTGTACGGTGATACTGTTATGAGTGAAAGCAAAGTGCGTAAGTGGGTACAACAATTCAAAGATGACTGTGACAACGTCCATGATGAGGACCGCTCCGGTCGCCCTTCTTTGATTACAGACGATTTGGTGGCTTCAGTTGAAGCGAGGATTTATGAAGAGGGTATTTTAAAATTGGTTCAGAGGTATGATAAGTGTTTGAACAAACTTGGCAACTATGTCGAAAAATAGAGTGAAGTATGTACTTTCTGAAAATAAATTTACTTTTTTGAAATAAACTTTCGTTGTGTACTTATGTTCAAACGAACCTTACTTAAAAAATACCCCTCGTATATTGTTTTCTAGATTCCTGATCCATCCATCCACTGGAATTATCTACACCCAGCCATGGGCTACATTAGATGCAGAAGTCATTTCCAAATATAACTTTTATGTGAAGGCAGAAGATACTGAAGGAAAGTACAGCTTAGCAGAAGTCTTTATTACTGTGCTTGATGTCAATGACCACTCCCCAGAGTTCAATGAGAACATCCAGGAAAAAACAATGATTATTGGATCGCCGGTGAAAGTAGAGGTGAGTCATGATCCATGATACTTATATTCATGAGTATATGTGCTGGCATGTATCATTATGATCATTTCATTGTAAAGTCATGTTTCATAATAATATGTTTTCATTAACATCCAGTTATATGTGAACTTATCCGTATGGTTATTAACTCCTTTAATTATTTTATTCTGCCTTAGAGAAACCAAGGAGCAAAAGTCGTGATAGGGCTTCTGTATATTTTTGTGGAAATATTAAGGGAAAATGTCTATAGAAACACTGAAACCTGCATTTGGGGAGGAAGAAAGGGAGAGAAAAAGGGCACCAGTGGACAAAGAGAACAAACCTTGAAATGGAAAGACAGAGCTAGACAGAGAGTCCTTCAAGTCCTCCAATTCAGACAAATGTATTGAGGCATGCCATATTTTTATCATAATTCTTCGGGGGTTTTAAAATATCCAAACAATGTAGCTATGTTTGGATTTTTGGCAACTCCTAACATAGGGTGCAACATTTTATTCTCACTGTCTGGGGGGTGGTGGTGGTATTTGTAGTTCCAATACCAACTAGAACAAAAAACATTCACACCTAGCTCCAGCAGACAAGAGTCCTTTGTCTCACCCTGGTCATTCCACAGATATATAAACCCTTTTTCCTAGTTACAACAGACCTCACTACCTCTAAGGATGCTCGCCATAGATGCAGGCGAAACATCAGGAGAGAATGCCTCTAGACCATGGCCATAAAAACCTTACAACAACCCAGTAATTCCGGCCATGAAAGCCTTCAACAATACATAGAACAAAAAAGTTCTGTGACTTCCTTTCTTTTAACTTTTTCTTTGAGTTATAGTACTATACTTACTATAGTGAAATGGCACTTCTATACTATAACTTTTCCATTTTTTAAAAAAAGAACTTAGGAGAAATCTTGCCCTTCAAACCATAGAGTCACCTCAACAAACCATGTCATAGTTTTAAAAGCCCTTGAAAAGCTCTAGGGCCAATACATGAAATAGCCAGAAATAGCCCCTCAGAAGACAGGGCAGGTAAATGAAGAGGTGATAAAAGCAGGCAGAAAATAGCAAAACTCAAGGAGCTTTATCATGAGAACTCACACTTCTTTAACTGTAAAAGCCCAAAGGCAGAGCAGTGTTTTAAGGAAAACAGAGAGATCTTAGGGGACATTGGAGTAAGAGAAAAACAGAGCCAGTGAAATATTTTCAGGGAGGTATATATAGTTCAAAGAAATTGAATGAAGATTTGGAGGACAGAGAAAGTCTTCTTACCACCTGATGTCTTCTGCAATTCTGTTTATTTGCTTTATTGTTTCTGGCTTTTCTGACAATTACTGACTCATGAAGTCATTCAGGTTAAGTAAGCGAGAAGTATGCTTGTGCATGGAATCGGCTTGGTCTGTTCCCTTCAGCCAATCCGACTTGTTCAGACAACCGTAATGATAAAGGCTCAGCCACCATGTGTTTTTTTTCCTGAAACAGCCCACATGGCTGCTGGGCACAACTTCTTCCTTTCTATTCAGGAGCTTGTAGTGCATGCTTCCTTAACCCTATTCCTCAAACCCAGGCTCCCTCAAAATGAAGGAAGAAAAGGAGCCCAGGAAGGGTGCTTCTTTAACCCCATTGCTCAAACCCAGACACCTTTGAAAGGAAGAAAGAAAAAGGTCCCAGGAGGGGTGCTTCCTTATCCCCATTCTTCCAACCCAGGCTCCCTTGAAAGGAAAAGAGGAAAAGGTACTGAGAAGGATGCTTTCTTAACACCATTGCTCAAGGAGCCCATGGTGGCGCAGTGGGTTAAACCCCTGTGCTGCCAGGACTGAAGACCGACAGGTTGCAGGTTCGAATCCGAGGAGAGGCAGATGAGTTCCCTCTATCGACTCCAGTTCCTCATGCAGGGACATGAGAGAAGCCTCCCACAAGGATGATAAAAACATCAAATCATCCGGGCATCCCCGGAGCAATGTCCTTGCAGACGGCCAATTCTCTCACACCAGAAGTGACTTGCAGTTTCTCAAGTTGCTCCTAACATGACAAAAAAAAAAAAACATTGCTCAAACCCGGACTCCCTTGAAAGGAAGAAAGGAAATCATCCCAGGAAAGGAAAGGGTAGCCTCATAAGTTCCCCATTCCCACCAATGGGCCGAATTTTCCCGGATCTTTCCCCATTAGCCAATTTTCAGGAGGCTCCCAAAAATGGATCTGGATATCCAACAAAATTTGGATACCAAAAATGGATTGCCCTCCAGCTAAATTGCACAAGCCTTGTGGGAAGGATAGTAGAAATGCGGGATTAGGAGAAAAAACTTTAATATTGTGCATTCCATTACTTATTATTATTATTATTATTATTATTAACTTTATTTGTACCCCGCTACCATCTCCCCAAGGGACTCAGTGCGGCTTATATGACGCCGAGCCCAATGCAACAACAAAAGCAATAAAACATTGATACAAGCAATTAAAAAACATAGACAATACAATACACAACATTATTAAAAGCATATTAATCAGAAATGCTATTTTGGCTATGTTGATGTTGATATGGTAATGTGGAAAATGATAGATTTGCATAAAGCCCAAAGGAGTGGATTGATGATAAATTGGATAGGATAGGATAGGTTGGTTATGTGGATTGGTGAGAATCAATCTTTAATTGGTGGCTTTAGCTTTTCAAAATGAGATCTCTTATTCCTTTCCCCTTCTTTATAAAAACAAATCTAATGATAGCTGGCTCCATTTCTTCAGTGTGTGTATATATGGCGGGGACGAGGGACAGGGCCTTCTCTGTGGTGGCCCCTCGGCTGTGGAATTCCCTGCCTAGGGATATTAGATCAGCCCCCTCCCTCCTGACTTTTCAGAAGAGAGTAAAAACCTGGCTCTTCGAGCAAACTTTCGGAACCACTGAATAGATAGTCAAGCTTGAGATGGAGAATGACTCCGGAATGGCCAAGACGATGAAACGGATGAGGACTGGAATGAGAGGATATAGCTCTTTTTAAACTGTTATTGCACTGTCTTTTTTGTCTAAATGCACTTAATTGTTTTTACTTTTTGAATGTATGTATTGATGGCATCGAATTTTGCTGATATGTAGACCGCCCTGAGTCGCCTGCGGGCTGATATGGGCGGGATATAAATAATGTAAATAAATGAATGAATAAATAAATAAATAAATGTGTGTGTGTAAATCAGTACTGCACAATTTTTCATTTTTTTAAAAAAATGTTAGTTTAACCTAGGGAAATATTAAGATATGCCTCTATTTCCCCACCACCACCAAATTCTCAAAAACCATTTTAGAAATGGAAAAAAAAATTAAATCCAGAACATAAACTAGGTGAATTCTTTTGCTTTCCATAACTATCAGCTGAATTATTTTGCTTCCTCTTGTTAAAATAAATTGACATTCAATAACATTTTCTCTTTGTTTCCTCTCATTCCTCACAAAAATATAGGCAATAGACCAAGATGCAGAAGAACCCAATAACATAGTCGATTATTCCATTATGCAAGCAGATCCAGCCAATGTGTTTGATATAGACCAAAACACTGGGGAAATAAAGCTGAAATCCTACATAAGATCCTTGGACATCATTCATAACATCACCAATAACAAAGATTGCATATGGTCAGTGGTAGTTCAAGCCAAAGATCGCGGCTCTCCTTCATTTAGCACCACAGCTGTCCTGAAGATTGATATCACAGAAGAGGTAAGCAGACAGCACACTAGGGGAAAATGTGAGAGCAAGTTTTTTGCCTGAAAAACGAAATGCAGTTAGTAATGCACCAAAGAAAATATATTAAGTATATTGATTCTTGGTTGAAAGGAAGAAGGGAATATTTTCAACTGGGAAGCTGATAGTGTCCCCCTTCCCTTTACAGTGATGCAATATTAATAGGATTTAATAATTAGATTTACCTCTGGTTTGAGGATTCACAATGCCTTGGTCACCGTGGTTAATGATCTGCAACAAGAACTAGATAGGTTGTATCCTCTTGGTTCTTTCCAATAGTATTTAGTTTCTCCTAGTACCATTATGGTATGTTTCTGAATCAGCTGGACATATTGCAAGTGGTTTTTCTTTTTTGCTGATTTTGGTCTTCCTTGAAGGATAGATTCCCGAAAGTAGTGCTTATATATATATATATATATATATATATATATATATATATATATATCTGTATGTATCTGGATGAAATCCCCGAGAAACGCTGTTCATAGGCTGGGAGAGTGGTGTAGGGTGACAATAGAACTCTATCTATATTTGTCAACTGAATCCTGGAAGGGAGTGGAGATAACCGGTGCCTTTAATAGCCCACAAAATGGGTTGGCAAGCCACCTGGACAAGATGGGAATGATGTTGGTCAGTAAGAAAACTGATCTCAGATTAGAGATGACTTCTTGGGAAAGAAGAGAGGTACCTGCTATAGAAGCAGATTCTCAATTTTAGGATGCTTCTGGATCTACTTCCATTTCTGGTGGTTATGGTGACTACAACATCCCTTTGCTTAGCATTCTTGTAAAAGGCAGGTTTGACTACCATTTCCTTTGAACTATAATAACATGGTAAAATTTGTAAAATTTTGTATGTTTTTGTAAAATTGCTTAGAAATCGCTTAAGTGATTGCAGAATGCTGCTGTTGATGGAGGTCTCTTAGAAAATGCTCTGGCTTTCTTGTTACTTAGCAGTCTATAAAATATATAAAGAATGAATTGTGTCAAGATGGTAGGTGAAGAGCAAAATGTCCACCCCATGTGTTATCCCTGCCTATAAAACATTATTGTTCTGGGGTTTGGTGGAGGGAGGAATAAACTAGAATAAACTGTGTAACAAGATCTGTGAGGTTACAATTTCAAACGTCATGAGATATTTCTAATCAATCAACCTTTCTTTCATATATGATTATAGTGAGACCCTCAATTTTCTTGGCCTACACTCTCCCCCCTCCCCCCACAAGAAGTTGAAAACTGTCAATATCTCTGGGGAGGGAGAAATGAGGTGATGTAACTTTGGTCTTTGGAGACGGGGAGGAGCTACCTCCTGTGATCCCAGGAAAAATAGGAGGGAGAACAGACCCCATGCACTGCCACCACTTCACATATCCTGTAGATCAGTGGTTCTCAACCTGGGGTCCCCAGATGTTTTTGGCCTTCCGCTCCCAGAAATCCTAACAGCTGGTAAACTGGCTGGGATTTCTGGGAGTTGTAGGCCAAAATAATTGGGGACCCCAGGTTGAGAACCACTGCTGTAGATCTTGCTCCTCTCCTTTTCCTGTGTATGTTTTGCCCAGGGAAATGAAGCAAGGTACTGAATGAAACACACATGGCACACCCTGCTCCCAAAGATGGGACTGCCCTGTGAACTTTCATATGGCAGTCTGATCTTCAGGAGGCAGGCCCGTAGCCAGGATTTCGTTTCAGGGGGGGGGGTAAAAAATTTTCAGGGGGTTTTTTTGGGGGGGGGGCTGAGTTTCGGGGGGGCTGAGTCTGAGTGAAAGAGGGTCTACCCTAGCAAACCTTTTGTATCATTACCCCAATACCCCCATGCATATGGGATATATTGAGTATGGTGATCAGATCATGATATGAATAAACATAAAAGTTTAAATAATGCACCAGTAAGGCCTTTTCGCGAACCACCATGAGAATTTCGGGGGGGGGCTGAAGCCCCTCAAGCCCCCCCCCCGGCTACATGCCTGTCAGGAGGTAAGTTAGGGGGCTAGTCATCACTCCCCCCACCATGCCCACCTTCTAAATAGCACCTCTCCAATTACTTCCTGAGGACAGAGCTGCCATGTTCACATGGCATCATCCCCAATTTCAGGAACCAGACATGGTGGTACAATTTGACAAATGAAACTCATGTTCATGAAAGCCCACCCCACAAAATGTTATCTCATTGCTGTTAATAGCAGCCACCAGGGCTCCATCAAGCAATCTACTTTAAATACTGATTTGTATTAATTAAAACTTATAACAACAACAACAACAACAACAATAATAATAATAATAATAATACTTTATTTATACCCCACTACCATCTCCCCAAGGGATTCGGTGCGGCTAACATGAGGCCGAGCCCAAAATACAACAATACAAGCAATAACAACAACAATACAAGCAATTTAAAAACAACAAAACAATGAAACAATACTTGCAAATGAATAATGAAAGAGATTAAAATTTTCCCCAACCCAAGCTTTATTATCCCTAGAACTTAAAATCTTCAGGGCTTCGCATGATGTTCCTACACCCTAGCTTTCAATATATTGCTTGTAATTTCCTCAGCAGTCACTTGAAAATATGTATTGTTGAAGGCTTTCATGGCTGGAATCACTGGGTTGTTGTCAGGAGAGAATGTTTCTAGAACATGGCCATACAACCAGAAAAACCTACAACAACCCAGCTTGAAAAATTGATTGTAAATCTTCAGTCTCTTGACTTTCTAGATGAGGTCCTGTTGCTTTTTGCCTTCTTATTGTACCTTCATGGCAACTGCATTTACCCTTGTAACAATGGGGCATGAATGTTTCCGTGACCTCTCTCTTTAAGGCTGAGTTAAACATTTTCAGAAGCAAAAAAAAAGATCAGCATATGTCATTGGAGAATCATTTCAGATGGAAATAGCATGATCAAAACCAACAGCATGCAAATGAGGCCTCTTCTTTGAATTATGTACTCAGGCTGTCACTGAATGCATCTGTTCCTCTTTCATTGTATGTGACCCACCCCTCTGCTGCCTACAGACCGAGCCACTGTTTTTTCCTTTTGAAGCAAAAGCTTCTTTGACAACATAACTAGAGGTGCCCAGCAGTGTTAATCACGTTGAGTAATTAAACAGCCATATTTTTGATTAACATTTACCACCACAATTAGCATGAGGCTGCTCCCTTTGAGATGGATGCCTTGAGGCTAGGCGTGGTGCCGTCATCCTTCTAAAGATCTGTTGCTTTTGGAACAATGCAGTGATTTTTTAAAAAAAATCCCCAGGTATTTTAATTTAATGGATTCATTATTGGAAAATGCCATCGATTACAAAACAAAATTTTGGGAGGAGGGAGCAAGCTTGTTTTCGGCTTCCTTGGAGACTAGGACGCGGAACAATGGCTTCAAACTACAAGAGAGGAGATTCCATCTGAACATTAGGAAGAACTTCCTGACTGTGAGAGCCGTTCAGCAGTGGAACTCTCTGCCCCGGAGTGTGGTGGAGGCTCCTTCTTTGGAAGCTTATAAGCAGAGGCTGGATGGCCATCTGTCGGGGGTGATTTGAATGCAATATTCCTGCTTCTTGGCAGGGGGTTGGACTGGATGGCCCATGAGGTCTCTTCCAACTCTTTGATTCTATGATTCTATGATTCTATGTGCCAAAGAACATAGGCTATTTAATTCCATCTGACCATGAATACAGATATTTTTATGACAGGATTGTTCTGTAGCCTGGAACCAGTAGAGTGGTTCCTGATACCCTGCAAGAACTATTCTACTTGACTATGTAAAAAGCCATATGTAAAAAGCCATTACAATTGGAATTAGTAAGGTTGACAGTCATGAACAGACCAAAAGTAGGGACTCTGGCCTACCAAATGCTGGCAGACACCAGATCCCATCAGTTCCACCCAGCACAGTAAGTGGGTCATGTGAAGATCATTGCATTCCCAAAATAGCTAGAGAGCTACATATTTCCCACCTCTGAGTCTCAATCCTGAACAAGACAAAATATTAAAGGAATACTGTTTCCCCAAAACCATTTGGTCACCTGAGGCAGTGGCCACACACTACCTCATAGAGATATTATTTTGTCTGCAGGTATGGTAATAACTTGGTTCAATTCTTGGTTCAATTAACTTAATAAGTTTCCTTCCTTTATTTGTTTGTTCATCAGTTCATTATATATTCAAGAAATATTTTGAGAATGATTAAAAAATAAACAAAAATATCTAAAACAAAATGCACCAATAAAAGAGTATTATGTAATGCAGCTGCATAAAATATCTCATGTTATAAAAAGACTAGGAAAATAGAGAATTGTTGATAGTTAAAACTGCAACACTCTGGAAGGAGAATTATATAATATGTATCTCACAAATGAGAAGCACTTACATACAGTTGCTATTGACCTCACATCCGATGGTGGGAGAAGCCAGAGGAGGATTTACACCAGTGATGTGGGGTCAACTCATCCTTCATATCATATTATGTATTAAAGGAGGGCATCAAAACTTTGTATTGTGCCAGTACAGTTATTCAAGCACTGTCAGATAGGGTCTCAGTTATTAGACATGCAATTGCATTTTGTACTAAGTTTAGATTCTAGACAATCTTCAGAGGCAGTCCCACATTCACTTGATGTTCAAAGATGGAGGTTTTCACAATAGATTGTGTCTATCTAGGAAATACTATGATTTCAAAATATTTTCATGTATATTATAATAATAATAATAATAATAATAATAATAATAATAATAATCTTTATTGATACCCCGCTACCATCTCCCCAAGGGACTCGGTGTGGCTTACATGAGGCTGAGCCCACAATACATCAGTAATACAAACAATAACAACAATAATACAGCAATAAAATAAAACTCATAACAAAAAATAACCAATAAACATTAACAGTAACACAATGACATTAAAAAACCTATGGCTGGGCCAAATGTAATAATTAAATTTTAAAGATAATGCTGTGCATGAACAGGTGAAATATGGCTAGGATATAGTTTTCGGAGAGGGATGGGACGTGCAGACAATCCTAGATCATTAATAAAGTGCCTTTAAGGACATATTGCTGGGAGATTCCTTATCCTGGGAAGGCACACTGGAATATAGATATTCAAAACCATGGGGTGAGAGGGGAATTTTTCCCCAAACTCTAAGCATAAATGCCACTCAGCCAGATCTGCACTTACAATCAAAATGACTGTATCAGTACACTTTAGATTCTGACAGACAATCTATCCAAAAAGATGCTGAAGCCTCTGGGAAACCTGGGAGATATAGCTTAGCCAAACCAATCCCTACTCTTTTCGTAGCACAAGTCCATGTCAGGTAGAAAATGGCATGAATGGTAATGGGGTTTTTGGTTTTTTTTCAATCCATCTAAAATAGACCTTCATGTCACCTTGTGGTGGTGAAGTGGGATTTTTTAGGATGTGGCAAAGTGGGTAAAAATAATCCACTTTGGTGCAGGCTCTAGTTTACACCCACCCACCCAAACTCTGGGCTTTCCCTAGGGGGAGGGGGTGGTTAAAATTGGGATGGAATGAAGCCAACTCGGTCCCCCATTTTCCCTGTAAAACTGACTAAAAAAGGTCCCTTGCAGCTCTTCGCATTCTCCTGGTATGAGAAAATGACACCAGAGGAGATGGTAGGGATGAGGAAGAAAATCTTTCTCTCCCCCAACCCACTAGTCTCCTCAGTCATCATTTTTTCATACCAGGGGGGTGCAAGGAGAGGCTTTATGACATCAAGGGACCTTTTTAGTAAGTTTTAGGGGAAAATCAGGAGCTGGAGAGAAGGAGTGAACCCAAAATGTGCAGGATGGCTGTGGAGTCTGACCCCCAGTGTTGTGGTCTGCAACCCCGAAAGTGTCCCCACAGACCGAATACTTTATTAGACCTGGGCCTTTCAGAAAGGCCCAAATCTAATAAGGTATTTAATTCAGAATAAATTCTAAATTAATTCATTTATACCAAAAGAGTTGTTTGGACACCTTCGGTAAAAACTGAGACAGGTCCCGCATTTTGTGCCCGCCAGGATGGGCCCTTAGATGGCATTCAGATGACATATTTTTAAGGCTCTTAACTTTATGCCCAAGCAATACAGACAGAAAAGAGATTTCAAATGAAATGGCTGCTGTAGCAACAACACACCTGCATAAGTATGTTATATACAGTCCCATCTAATTTTATTGGTCAATAGAATTCTTATAATGCTCCTTGGATTCAAAGCAACTGAAGAAACAATTCTGGTCATTCATATATATATATATATATATATATATATATATATATATATATATGGTGCTTTTCTGTGCATAGACTTCTTTGTATGCAGAATGTAAAGCTCATCAGGGATAATCTTATTCAAAGTCCCTATATAGTAATTGTACTCCAGCTACCAGTTAATCTCAGAAACCTTGATGATCAGTGGGAAAACACTCCCATTGACTTGGACTTGGTTATGTTCTAAGGCAGTGGTTCTCAACCTGGGATCCCCAGATGTTTTTGGCCTTCAACTCCCAGAAATCCTAACAGTAGGTAAACTGGCTGGAATTTCTGGGAATTGTAGGCCAAAAACATCTGGGGACCCCAGGTTGAGAACCACTGTTCTAAGGCTTCAATCCTTTGTGCTGCTGTAATTACTTACTGCTACCAGGACCAGTCCTACAATTAAGCAAAGTGAGGTAGCTACTACCTCAGGTGGCAAATGCTGGGAGATAGCAGCAAGGGGTTGAGAAAAGAATGTTGTCTTCTCACTACCTCTGAGGATGCTTGCCATAGATGCAGGCAAAACGTCATGAGAAAATGCCTCTAGAACATAGCCATATTGCCCAAAGAAACCTACAACAACCCAGTGATTCCAGCCATGAAAGCCTTCGACAATACAATGTTGTCTCACATCCCTACATTAAGCTATCACTCTTGTGTGTGATAGGAGATGATCTTCCATTAGCAGTGTTGAAGAAAATCAACAGCCAGTATACTCACCCATTATATACAATACCATCATCTTGTTCTTTCACTCAGGGAGCAAAACATATTGGGCATCCCCCCCCCCCCCCATTATGCTTCCACCATTGTAGCACCTAATAGGAAGTAAGAAAGGACACACAGATGTTAAAAATGAGTGGTGCATGTAAGCCGCTCTGAGTTCCCCTCGGAGCAAGAAGGGCACAGTATAAATACAGTAAATAAGTAAATACTGCAGAGATGTGCTATGTGATTTGATGTAGGCTTTATATTAATAACCTTTTCAACAAGAAACTTCTGGTTTTCCCAAATGCAATATCAATAACAGAAGCCTGTTTTTTATTGTTTTGCTGGTCAAGTAATGAATACTATCTGCCTATTAGAGTTCACACTCCATTTCCAGCTCTGTCTCGAGGCTCAGGAATCCCCAGGTGAAAAAAAAAAGTTTCATATATCAGGTCTGGGTGTACCCAAAAATGCACCATTCCTGCACATGCTGTGCTGCAAGGATAATAACTTTAACAATAGCTTTATTTACAATATATCCCACCCCCTCTCTCCAAAAAGACTCAGGGATAGGCAAATGGTGGCCTGCAAACAATATGTAGCCCTTGTGTGATTCCTGAAGCCTCCCAGAAGCCTGCAAAATCCAACCTCCACATTAAGAAAAAGTCGCACATCCTCAAACACCCCAAAACCATCAGTGAACGTGTGAGTTAGGACTTCATCACATGGACTTACAGATTTGTAGAGAAGCGTGGGGGTCTGTCCCTATAGCAATGGCAATAATGCTTTTCAATTGCAAATCGTTCAGTGAAACATTTACTTCTTCCTATACCACTGTTTTCTTGAAGCATTCTTGACCCCTTATTGCCCGCCTTCACATTTATCACATGGAGGAAGGCTTGTCAAGTCCTCTCTGCTTTTCTTCCTTCTCTATCAGCCAAAAAACCTCTCTTTTTCTCTTTTTTCTTTGCTGCCTTTGCTACTGCCTCCCCAAACTGTTCTCCCCAAACTGTTCTCCCTGTCTGCAGCAGCTCTTTCTGGCTTTGCAGCAACAAAATGGGACGAGGAAGGATCCTTCCCATCCCACATGTTTTTAGCTTTAAAGAGAGGATCAAATTGCAGTAGCAGCTCACAAGGCAATTACTCACCAGTAGTGGGAGCTCCTTCCTTTAGGTTCATTTCAATGATGGATGGGAACACATGATGGTGGGAAGTACTTCAACATCATGTGATGGGCTTTGTGCCTTTCCATCATTGAAATGAGCCTGAAGTGGACTGGAAAATAGGTCAATGGGGTGAGGTACTTAGTTTTCAACCACCACCCTCCAAAAAGTCAAATAAAAGAAAATGGCAACAGGAGTTGATGATTTATCACTTTCAGTTTCCTGAAACACAACAGTTTAGCCCACCAAAGGGTAGGGGTGGGGGAGAGATGAACCCCCTGCAATTGCCCACCCTTGCTATACAATATACCCACAAAGCCATAATTAGGAAGATTGTAGCTCTTCTTATCTTCTGTATTTCCCTCTTTCATTCTGTATTTCCTTCCTTTAGTCATCTAATCATTCTGTTTATTTTATTATGAACAACCTCAGACATTCAATCAGTATTCCAAAGGTAGTTTATAAGTTTGTAATACAAATAATTCCCCTTTCTCCCATCAATTTTCTCATGAAGGGTTAGACATATCAATTAGCTCCTCAGCAGCAAAACTACACTGAAAAGAGGGTGGGGAATACAACTTTAGTTTGTGGGCTGTTTGATTATAATTATTATTTTTGACATTTTCAGATCAAATCAAGGGTAAGATCCTATGTCTTGGGCCTCAAGAGACGTCCATGGACAATATTTGGGATTTGCATGAGTGGCATCGCTTCCACCATTTCTTTAACCATGATGATCTCCACCATCATGTATTGGAAAAGTGTGAAAAAATCCAGACTTCATCCTCTGGCTAAAATCAGGAAAATTAAACGGGGACCACCACGGCATACTGTGTGCTAAACTGCTAAATGAACTGTTTATTCATTTGTCCTCAATATGCCATATATAAAAACTTACATTACCTCTTATTTAACTCTTGGAATTTTTTAGAAAACAATTTTTTAATTCAAATCTGTTTCTTTACCTCAGAATGATGGAACAGTTTGTTTTATTTTTGTAATGTCTGTAAAAGAGTACTAGAAAGCATGCTCAGTTTCTGCCCCTCAAAACTGATTGAACACTCTCAAAATTGAAAATTGAAAACTTACTCTATTGAATATTCAGCTGAGAGAAGTCTGCTGCTAATATTTGCTCTGAGAATGCTGTGTTACTTTGGGGGAATTCTAAAATGCACCTCAAAGAAATAACGACCACCTTTGGTATATCGGGTCCTCTAAAATTATCTCAGAGAGATGGCTTCTCTTAAAATAATCCCAGGAATTATAGTTTATCTTTGTGTTTAGCATTTTTAACTGTTTGTGAGAAGTTCCCTTTTCACAAAACAGCAGCTCCCAGGTTGCCATGGGAAGAGGAAGTAATTGTTAAACCAATTTGTAGTATAGATACTGTATTCCCTTGGCTGTACACTACAGGGGCTCCAGTGGTTTTTCTTCCACTTGCAAAGAACAGATTATAAACTCTTGCATATGAATGCTTCAAAACTATTGCAACATCCTGGGTGAAAGGCTCCACTCTTTAATTTCTACAATTCAATACTGTGGGAGCATTGCCTTTAGCCTTTTGATATTAAACCTGAATTACAAATGCCAAATTGGAGACAGTGTGTGGGTATGGTGGTCAACCCTGGTTGTCACATATTTTGGACAAATGAAAATGCTGTCTCTGTCTTTGCCCCAGAGTAAGTCACATGTTCTCTTTGTACTCTTTTACAGACTCTCCACAAAGGGCCTATGGCCGCCTTTTTGATGCAAACAAAAGATAACCCCATGAAAGCCTTAGGAGTGCTAGCTGGTGTCATGGGGGTGATGGTGGTGATCACCATCTTGATCTCCACTGCCATGTTCTGGCGCAATAAAAGGTCCAACAAAGTCATGCCTGTGCGACGGATCATTAAAAAGAGGCAGAACTATCAACCCAGGACAATCAGGATGGAGTGGCTGAAATTCAAGAGGTCCAGCAGTGCTGCAGAAAAGTTTACAGTACAAGAGGATGCCAAGAGCCTGCACAATGAGAACAGCAATAACAACTTCCAGGTGCCACCACCTCCACCACCACCTACTGCTCCGGCCCTGCCTCCGGCCTCAGCTTTCAAGACTCATGCCTCTGAATGGAGAGTGCCCACAGTATCAGGATCATTGAGCCCTGACAAGGTTGTAAGCAAGCTGAAGAAGAAAGCAGGCACCACTTGCATGTCACACAACGCCCTGGTGTCAGAGCTCAAGCAGAAGTTTGAATTGAGAAATGCAGTATCTGATCAACTCCAGGTTTAATGCGTATTCCTGCTCCAAAAGCTGCATGTCAAGTATGTGGGTGTATCTCCGGGGACATGATGTGGTCTGTTCTTTTGTATTTTGTACCAATGTCTCATCATCTCACAAGCTACACATGCTCTCTATTTCATACCAGTATTTCACAGTCATTTGCTTGTACTGCATGACGAGACATATCCTATTTCACTAAGGAATTGTTTCATCTATAGCGCTGTGACAATGCATGATGTAAATTTGTTAACTTCTATCCATATTATTGGTACAAAGTCAGTTTTCTGTGATATGCCAAGATGATTTTGTTCTGATTTTGAGCAACATTTGTTTTAAGAAATTTCAGTTCTTAAAAATCCAATCTGAAATATTTTAAAATCTTGACTTTTCTGCCACAAAACTCCAGATATAACAAAGAAGTATCAAAGAGACCATGGCTAACAGTCTCAAAATGTGGACCATTGAAATTTGGTCAGTCCTGGATCTATTTCAGAAATTGAACTGCCCCAACTAGCATATGGGGATCTAGCCTCAAATACAGCCCAGGGAGAGAGAAAAAATTGATACCATGCAGACTTTTAAGCAAATTGATTGATATGACCCAAGTGAAACATGACTGCTGTAATTTGGGCAGATCTTGGATGTTTGGATGCAGTATAAAGTTATGTTGAGGACATGAGCAAAAAGACAAGAAAAGCTAAAAAGAGCTGGAAGGTATGCCTTCATTTCAAAGGGACATTTAAGTAAGCACATTTAGGATTGCAGTAGATCATTGTATCTTTTTCAACAACTTGTGAAACAACATGTCCAAAATTTTAAGCTTCTCCCAATGTGAGCATGCTGGCTTGGCCAGCAATCTTTCCTTCTACAGAGATTTGGTTGAGCTGAAACATGCTTACAAGAATGTTATTAAAGAAAATGAAATAGAATGAAAATATAGGGGTACCACTCCCAAAAAAATGACTGAAAATTTTAATAAAATTTAATAAATGTCATTGTTGTTCACCACCTTGATCCATGGGGAGAGGCTGGTAAGAAATAAATGTTGCTGTTGTTGTTGTCGTCGTCATTGCTATTCATTTCAGCATACAAATATTGAAATGCCTCAATATTTTGATAGTGATGTGAATGACAATTTGATCAAATTGACTGCATTTTCTTGATATTCCATTGAATGAAAATGTTATTATTCCCAGTTGGATCTACTTGCTATTTATTCTAAACATTTTAAAGTGGTTAGACATACATTGGTCAGCTGTACCAAGGGATCTGGTAGCTGCCTCCTGGTTATTTTCCTTTTGTGATCATCATTCAGGACATTTTGGAGAGAAAATAGTAGCCTGCACACAACACACATACATATATAAACAAGGGTGCTGCCATTGAAACTGTCTCCTTTGAGCAAATAAGCTTGTCACCCTTTGCTCTCACTGACAGATTGGCATTTCTTTGCTATACAAATTTGTTTCTTGGAAAGTTGTAGCTTTCATGTGAGATGAATGAAAATACTTTAAAAATAATATAAGATAATATGCCAGACAACATTCATCTGCCCTCTGTCAAGGAACAGGCAGCATAGCAGAATTTATACTGAATTTATACGTGGGAGATATATACATTGTCTTCATAGAAGTGCCAGCAGTTTTTATTGGGATGATGTTTCTAGAGAAGAAGACCATTCTTGGTAGAATGAGAGGTGTTGAGACTCAACCATTATTTAAGGTCACACCCTCTGACCTGAAAATCTCATTTCTCATCCTACAAAGAATCTAGTTATAGGTAGTCCCCGTGTTGAAAACATTCAACTTACAAATGAATCCTTACAACTTACATATTAAGTACTGGGGTGAGACAACAGGAAGTTAGAGAAATCTAACCCTAAGAAAGGAAATTCACTCCTGAAAGAGTTATCATGGGGAAAGGGTATCTCCACTGAGACTTTCTCACTGATCCTTGTTTCCACAACAAGCAATTTTTTTCAAAATGCAGGTACAGAAAGTCAGGTGAAATCTTCTGAACTGGAGCACAGACAGAAAAATAAATACTACAGGGGTGTTAGCCCTTCTCTGTGCTATCCAAAATTTATAGATGGTTTCACTTAAAATGTACCTGTTCTAGTAGATACAAATTCAACTTGAGAACAAACCTCTTGCTCATAACTTGTGAACTGCCTGTACTCATTGCATTGTCTGAAGTACTCCCAGTTTTATTATGACTTCACTTGGACCTGTGTTACCTCTTAACATTCTAAATCCAAACCCTTTGTGGTGGCAATGGAGGCCTGACTATATCTAGGGCAGCTCTTTTTCCTGTTAAGCCCTCCAGAAAATACCAGATAGTATTCTTGTCATAGAGAACAATTCATTGACTCACACACTCAATGTTATTCAGGATTGATTTGTGAATCTATTAGGAGACTTCATGCTCCAGATCAGTGGCATAAAACTCTTTCAAACAAGTGGGAAGTCAAGTTCTCTTTATATTGAAAGATAGAACTGCTCCCTATGCACTGCAAAGTTGTTGTTTACAGCATTTATGAGTATTTTAACCACTGAATGTTTCCATTTGTTGGATTTGTGGGAATTTCAAGTAGGAGAAGAAAGCAATGTCTTACACAGAAAGAATGTGAAAAATTCTATTATATCAAATTATTGGGATATTTATTTATCGTGTCATCAGCAACCATACAATTGTATTACATTTCTAACAGAACAAAACAAACAAACAGATAAAAATAACACAGATTTTGCAAACTTGGTAGTTGATTAAATGTCCTTTGACCAGTATCTGGCCACTTGGAGTGCCTCTGGTGTTGCCACAAGAAGGTCCTCCATTGTGCATGTGGCAGGGCTCAGGGTGCATTGCAGCAGGTGGTCTGTGGTTTGCTCTTCTCCGCACTCGCATGCCGTGGATTCCACCCTGTAGCCCCATTTCTTAAGATTGGCTCTGCATCTCGTGGTGCCAGAGCACAGTCTGTTCAGCGCCTTCCAAGTTGCCCAGTCTTCTGTGTGCCCAAGGGGGAGTCACCCACGGATTGAGGTTCTGGGTTTGGGCCTGCCACTTTTGGACTCTCACTCGCTGAGGTGTTCCAGCGAGTGTCTCTGTAGATCTAAGAAAACTATTTCTTGATTTAAGTCGTTGACGTGCTGGCTGATACCCAAACAAGGGATGAGCTGGAGATGTCACTGCCTTGGTCCTTTCACTATTGGTTGCTACTTCCTGGCGGATGTCAGGTGGTGCAATACCGGCTAAGCAATGTAATTTCTCCAGTGGTGTAGGGCGCAAATACCCTGTGATAATGCGGCATGTCTCATTAAGAGCCACAACCACTGTTTTAGTGTGGTGAGATGTGTTCCACACTGGGCATGCATACTCAGCAGCAGAGTAGCATAGTGCAAGGGCAGATGTCTTCACTGTGTCTGGTTGTGATCCCCAGGTTGTGCCAGTCAGCTTTTCTATGTTGTTTCTAGCGCCCACTTTTTGCTTGATGTTCAGGCAGTGCCTCTTGTAGGTAAGAGCATGGTCCAGAGTGACTCCCAGGTATTTGGGTGTGCTGCAATGCTCCAGTGGGATTCCTTCCCAGGTAATCCTCAGAGCTCGGGATGCTTGTCTGTTCTTAAGGTGAAAGGCACATGTCTGTGTTTTAGCTGGATTAGGGATCAGTTGGTTTTCCCTGTATTGGGAAAGTTGAAGAGGAAATATGGTATCAAAAATGTATGTTGGTATAGAACCAAGGAAAGAAAGTATGTGGACAAGATATTTTTAAAAAGCAAGCTTACAAGCAATCTTGTGTGTTGAAGTATAGTATAATTTAGTCGAACCTCTATTCTGGTGTTATTGGTAACCATCGTAGTTAATACATCAGACCCTGGCATGTGTAGTATACATAGAAGATATAAAATGTTGTGCACTGTGACTTACTTACCAAAAGTGGTGTGAGAAGAGAGACTTACTTTTTTTGTTTGCTTGCTTATTTAACTGTTCTACATATCAAGACACATAAATATATGTGCATGAAATGAAACTACCTGTGACCCACAGATGGGTCAGCACAAGACAATACTGACTAGAAGGGAGAGGATTGTGATTAGAAAGGATCCAAAAATGTCTGAGAAAGTCAATAATAGTTTTGATCAGGGAACAGATTCTCAATTTCAGTCCAGAACACCTATAACACCATTTCAATTTCTTTCTAAAACATCCATAACACAGTATGATCCTTGTATCATTGAGACCAACACCTGCAGTTTCACATATCCGCTTCTAACAAAATATTATCTAAGACCTTCAGCACAACTGGCAATCCTTCATTACAATAGGATTCACTATTATCAATGGTTATATAGATCCATACGAAGCTTGCAAATGTATCCTTCCCAGATACGAAGGTCATACTCTATATATTTGCATTGTTCTTCTATTAGATTACACTATTTTCCCAAATGTGCAGCCGGTGTCCTCATGATCACCTCTACTGTGGAAGTTTATCAAATCTGGCTGCATAAGATATTCAGATTCTAGGAACTGTATACAAGCAATTCTGAACTCTAAGGAGGAAAACTTACAACAAAGTGCCATAAATAACTAGGAGAAAAGAAGTCCATTATACCATCTAGAGGTCCACATTAAATCCAGCTGAAGTAATGGTTTCTAAATAATACAATGCCAATCTCTTATTTCTAAATCGACTGAAATACTTAACCAAAAGTTCCTAACGATTGTACTGCTCTTTTCTTTTCACAATGACATATTGCCATAAGGAACAATGTTTATGCGGCAACGATCAAACGGCTCTAGCATTACCACTGCTTGTAATTTATATGGATTGTTCATATTTTTGAAACACTGTCCAAATAGCAGTTAGAAAGCTTATTATAGTCACAGAATGTGGCCATATTTTTGTGAAATCAGATTTTTATGCTGAAAGTTTAATCCATTATCCATTTCATTTTTAAATGATGCTTTTAAAGTAGAAAAGTAACGCTGCTGGAAGCTGAAAAAGGCTACAGCAGGTCATACATTTAAGAAATGCAAATGTGTTTTTTCATATTTCTTTCTGGAATTTTCACCCAAAACAGTGAGTGGGGAACATGTAGTCCTTGATCTGGCATCTTTCACAATTCCTTGACATTTGATAGAGTTGATGGGAATTGCAATCCAAGGACATCTAGATAGCCACATGTTCCAGTTCCATGAGCCAGGTGTTATTGTGTCCATTGGTTTGTATTCTTGACCTCTTTTCCAATGTACTACTTCATCACTTGAAAAAAAAATCCAACAAACATGCAAAATACTTTTTTCCTGCTCAGAACAAGCCTATTTGTCATTCTGTGGTTGTTTAGTATATGCAATCTTTTATTTCTCATTTTTCTTCCTGTAATAAGAGGCCCACCTGCATGTCAAATGGTAGGACTGGAAGGTTAAATCATAGTAACCCTCTGTAAGTAAAGTGTTTAAGAAAAACATTAGAGTATAGGTTGAAAAATTGTTTTTATTGTACAACATGCAGTTTTTTTCACTGAATACAGTGTTTTTGATAATAAAACTTGCAAAATGCACCCATTACCTACCATAATTCCGATTTTTTTAGTGTATTCTTTTCATAATTGGTTCTTTGTAATATTGTGATTATGCTGTGCCAGAAAAACATTGTTTCAACGTAATCCAGATGCTGCCAGAACTGGTTACTTGCTGCAATACTGGTTACTTACTGCAATACAATATAGGAAGTGAAATCATTTTCCCATACAGGGCTGGTCCTGCTGTCAAGCAGAGTATGATAGCTGCTGAACTCAGCAGATACAGAAGTACTCGGGAGGATGGTATACTTTTTGCTTTTTCATACAAATTATGTGTTAGTATCATTATTATTATTATTATTATTATTATTATTATTATTAACTTCATTTGTACCCTGCTAACATCTCCCGAAGGACTCGATGTGGCTCACAAAGGCCAAGGCCTCAATAAAAACAGCAGCATAACAATACACATAGCATTATAAAGCAAATCAAAACGTTAAGCAATAACAGTAAACAGTACAAACAATACACCATAACCCAGTAAAACTAGGGCCAGGCCGAATGTAATGGGTACAGATTAAAAAGTGCTGAATATGACAGGTGAAATGTAGGATTTTAAGGTAAGTACAATGTGCAGACAATCTTAAATCTCTGATAAAGTGCTTCTGGGACATATTGCTGGAGTTCCTATTCTGGAAAGGCACACCGGAACAGCCAGGTTTTCAAACTCTTCCTAAAGACTGCCAGTGTAGGGGCTTGTCTGATGTCCTTGGGGAGGGTATTCCAAAGTCGAGGGGCCACCACAGAAAAGGCCCTGTCCCTCATCCCCACCAGGCACGCCTGCGACGCAGGTGGGATCACGAGCAGGGCCTCTCCAGATGAACGAAGAGAACACGTGGGTTCATAAACGGAGATGCGGTCATGCAGGTAGGCAGGTCCCAAACCATTTAGGGCTTTGTAGGTGAGCACCTGCACCTTGAATTGGGACCGGAAAATGAACATCAGCCAATGGAACTCCTTGAACAAGAGGGTTGACCTCTCTCTGTAAGGAGCACCAGTTAACATCCTGGCCGCTGCCCGTTGGACTAACTGACATTTCCGAGCCATTTTCAAGGGCAGCCCCACATAGAGCGCATTACAGTAGTCCAATCTAGAGGTGACCAAGGCATGGACCACCCCACCCCCACCCCACCACCACAGTTGTGCAGAGTTGTGAAACCTGCTGTCTTCTTATATGCACTTTCAAAAAATACTGTTGAAGGATCAGGTAGGGTTTTTTTTTTTTTGCAATTTTTCATTGATTAGTCAGTCTACCTATATGTGTTCCTCATGTTTTTGTTTCAAAGAGGGGGAAAATACTAGTTTTACACAGAGACATTTTGTTCAAATTGTGAAAACCTCTTCTGAAAAGGGCTCCTCCCATTCTCAAGAGGCAAGAACCGGGGATTTTCTTGGCATATCATTTCAATATGTCTGTCAAACGGGGGGGGGGGGGGGGGGGGGGGGGAGGGTGGATGAAAATATATTGCCTCTAAGGGTTTTGAATGAAAATATAGCCTCTTCCAATCTACAGATCTCTCTGGCGAAGGGAATCATACCTTTCAATCCTCAATCATTGTGTTTCCTGTCTCCCCATCACTGTCTTCCCATTATTATTTATTATTATTTATTTACTTCATTTATATACTGCTTTTCTCAGCCCTTGGGTGACTCAAAGCCCTTGGGCGACTCATCATTCATGTTTATCACTTCCGTTTCCCCCTGGTTGTTGCCCACATTCGAACCATCACATCGAGAATCCTTTCCTCCTTCCTCTCCATATTACTTTATTTAATCAGGGAAAACTTCAATATCAAAAGCCAAAATTACTATGGACTTCATTCCATCTTGGAGGAAATTTTAACCCCTTTGGCATGGTAAGGTTTTTCCTATGCCTTCCCGCCCTCCATTATAGCAATATAATTATAAGCAACTTTGCTCTTATTCCCTATTGCAAGATTGTGTTTTCCTTCATTAGACTAGTGTAATTATAAACCACTTTGCCACGATTCCCTCCTGCTAGGCTGTGCTTCTCTCCAGTAGATCAGTGTTATGTTAAAAACTAGCAAGAGCACAATTTCAAGCCTAGATTATATTAAGAAGAAAATACAGTCAAAGCCAAGTGGTGAGGAACACCCATTCCTCCACATCAGTGAAATGATTAAACACAAGCAAACCTGTCAAATCCCATCACATGTTTTTCGGCATTAACCAAGGGCTCAGAACATGATTATTCACTCATGTTCTGATCTACCTCCTTCCAGCACATTTCACCTCCATTTCAAGGATGGAGGTCAATGGATTCATCCAGAAGTAGCCCGGATAAAGTGCTCTATAATGAGGGAAACACTCCAAGTGATGCGGTTCCTAGAATACTGTGTCCAGTTCTGGACATCATCATTCAGAAAAGATATTGACAAACTGTGTCCAGAGGAGGATGACTGAAATAATCAATGGTCTGGAAGCCAAGACGAGTGAGGAACTGCTGGTGATCTGGGTATGTTTAGACTGGAGAAGAGAAGGCAAATAAGTGATATGACAGCCATTCGTAAATATTTGAAAGACTGTCACATTGAAGATGGAACAGGCTTATTTTCTGCTGCTCTGGAGATTAGGACATGGTGCAATATTTCAAACTACAGGTAAAGAGATGCCACCTAAACATTAGGAACAATGTTTTGATGATAAGAGCTTTTTCTACAGTAGAATAAGCAGCCCAGGAGTGTGGAAAAGTCTTCTTTGGGTTTTTTTTTAAAACAGAGGCTGCTGGATGGAGTGCTTTGATTTTATGTTCTTGCAGCTCTGTGATGCAAGGGGTAAGTGTAACAGAGTGAGGCGGAGAAACAGAAGTTACACAGAGAGGCAGAAATCACTGCAGGGGAACTTAGTCACATTATTTGGTCATAAGGAACATTTCTGAAAAGTTGGAGGAGGCTCCCCTTGAGGAGCCAATGTAGTCCTCCAGTCCTGAATAGTTACCATGAGGGGATGAGAAGGTGACACAAATATTGGGAAGGAGGGGGAGCTCTGTAAGCCAATTGCAGGCTGTACTTTGTTTACACTATCTTGTTGCCCTCAACTGCAGCAGAGGATATTTTCTTGTCACCACTGTTCAAGCATATTTTGAGTGATGTTTGCATATAAACAAGGGATGGCATTTTATCTTCTTCTTCAGGAGACAAAATGTGTTGGTCCATCTGCAGTTCCACAAGAGGAAAAAAGTAGGTCCTACACTGACTTTTAATGGCAATAGTCAGATTGTTAGAGGTGTGCAACTCAGCTAAAACCCATCCTATTTTAGTTTCTGTTTTCTCTCTGTTCCCCCTTTTTCTTTACCAGGAATTTCCCAAAACCAACAGGGGGATTCTGTTTTCATACCAGTAATATTTGATCCATTGGCGCCAATGGGGAAATTTTTGACGCTAATTTATCCATCATTTTTAGGCCTATTGGCATGAAACTCACATCACTAATAGGGGATATTTATTACTGCAAGCCTGCCAAGTTTCAGAACATTTCACTAATCCACTGATGTTTGGAAAACTGTTAAAATTTTACTATAACATTTAAAAAAACACATACACAGGAGGGGGTTCTTGGAATTGAAGCCCCAAGTGTATGTCACAAGAGGGGAGGAGAATGGACGCAGTCAACCAGGACTCTGACTGGCTGAGAAAGAAAGTGAGAAACACACAGAGAGGAAAACCACAACTCCCATCATACCCTGGAAGCAGGTATGTAGCCAGGGGGGGGGGCTTGGGGGGCTTCAGCCCCCCCCCCCGAAATTTTCATGGTGGTTCGCGAAAAGGCCTTATTGGTGCATTATTTAAACTGTTATGTTTATTCATATCATGATCTGATCACCATACTCAATATATCCCATATGCATGGGGGTATTGGGGTAATGATACAAAAGGTTGCTAGGCTAGACCCTCTTTCACTCAGACTCAGCCCCCCCCCCCGAAACTCAGCCCCCCCCGAAACCCCCCCCCCCCTGAAAAAAATTCAGCCCCCCCCCCCCCCAAAACGAAATCCTGGCTACGGGCCTGCCTGGAAGGGAGCACAGAGGCTCCATCAATGCCTGCACCACACAAAGAGCTGTTGGGAAAGTGCTGGGGGGGGGTTACTTCAGGAAGGGATTGAGGGGGCTGCTGGGAAAGAAATGAGGAGGAGCCACAGCTTGCTTGATTTGTGAGGCTGCCCATACACTACCTTTGCCTCAGGTAGAGTGCTGCTCAGTCTCATTGACCCCATTAGCCCCCGTTAGCCGAGAATTTAGCTGTAAATCGCCTAGAGCATTCTCAGATAGAAGCAATTAATAAGTAATTAAAGATGATGATGATGATGATGATGATGATGATGATGATGATGAAAGAGAATGAATGGCAAAGCACTGTGAAGCCATCATGCAAGGATTCTATATTCCCAACAGTGCTTTGTGACTGGAGCACTTCAATTCTACAACTATAGGCAGAGTTTTCCACACTTCCAAATTCCACCCACTATGGCTATAAAATAAGCAGGACTGGCCCTACCATCAAACAGGCTGAAGAAGGCGTGCCTATCAGCAGCTTCAATATGTCATGAAAGGGCAGTGTGTTCTTAGTTATTTAATTTAACATGTTTGTGTTTTTGTTGCCATAGCACAGGGACAAGTGCATTTCCAACATTCTGCCTCAGGTGACAAAATGATCTGTCTGTTCTTAAGCACTAAGCAGGTTCATGTAGCATTCAGGTGATGTATGCTTCTCTGCCTTGGGCAGAATTGCACCTTGCACTGGCCCTGTAAATGAAGTCTCTGAATGCATGAAATTGCACGCACACACACACACACCCTCCCCCCCCCCCCCCCCGTCCACACACACACTCCACAACAACAGTCATTCACCAATAGATTGCCTTTGTATCATTTGAAGCATTATGGCTCAGGAATTTTCATTTTACTGTGTGCTTTTAATAAATACAATTCCCAAGTCAATTTCCATGTGTAGGCATAAAACATATAAAAGCGCAACAAAACAAAATAAGAACAGGAACATTTCCAACATTTGGAAAATTATGTATTTAATTTTAAAGCATGGATTTACAACTAATACGAGTTTTCTGCTACATTGCATATTCTTGTTATCGTAAAGATAACATGTGATGAAACAATCCTATGTACGGATCAGGATAATAAGATATAGTAATGGCTGTCATTAGATGAGCTAAGAAAGGTCCTAAGGGAACTATTCTGATTAGAAGCTCTGAGATGTGAGTCACAGGAAAACTTATATTACTGTGATGTAATAGAAAAGGATGCATTTGGGCAAGGGGAAACCCAAATTTGCATACCTTCTCAGAGTTAAATCTATTGGATGCAGGGACGGCTCAACCCATTACGCAAAGTAAGCATTTGCAGTATAGTTGATTTTGCCCAGGGGCGCTCTTGGGGGAAAATAGACTTTGGCATATGCAAGTTGTTGTTAATGGAATGTATAGTTCACCTACAACCAAAGAGCATTCTGAACTCCACCAATGATGGAATTGAACCAGATATGGCACACAGAACTCCGACGAACAGAAAATATATATCAGTGATGGTTGGGGGGGGGGGGGCAAAATACTGTTTGCTTACCGTTGAAAATTACCTAGGGCCGCCTCTGATTGGATGATATGGCATTAGCATTCTGTGAGGCATGTTCTGATGTGATCATTAGATAGGTTTATTTTGAATGCTAGATCAGACAAAACTATCTTCCAAAACTATTTTCACAAAGTTCCTCCAGGAGAAAACATTGCGCTCCGAACTATTTGCAGAAAGAGTAAATACACATCCATTAAAAAGAAATAAACCAGTATTTCAACTTGATTTTTTGTGTCGGGAGCGACTTGCGAATATACTTGAAAAAAAACAGAAACAAAGTAACAAAACTCCACATTCAATCATTTCAGATTTAATTGCATCCTTCAATTGTAAAGATACATTTTTAATATGCAGGTGTGTACAGTAGATCCCCTGGTAGCACACCAGGTTAAACTGCTGAGCTGCTGAACTTGCTGACCGAAAAGTTGATGGTTTGAATCCAAGTAGCGGGGTGAGCTCCCACTGTTAGCCCCAGCTTCTGACAACCTAGTAGTTTGAAAACATGCAAATGTGAGTAAATCAATAGATATTGCTTCTGTGGGAAGGTAACGGCACTCCATGCAGTCATGCTGGCCACATGATCTTGGAGGCATCTATGGACAATGCCAGCTCTTCGACATAGAAATGGAAGTGAGCACCACTTCCCTAGGCTTAATGTCACGACTAGGCTTAATGTCAAGGGGAAACCTTTACCTTTACTTTTTACAAAACATCCTCCACTTTCTCAGGGGTTAACGGGTCAGGATCTCCACAAAAGTGGGAAAACATCAATTAAAAAAAAAACACCTCTCTAGGATTCTCTAAGCCAGTGGTTCTCAACCTTCCTAATGCTGTGACCCCTTAATATAGTCCCTCATGTTGTGGTGACCCACAACCATAACATTGTTTTTGTTGCTACTTCATAACAGTCATTTTACTACTGTTATAAATCATAATGTAAATATCAGATATGCAAGATGTATTTTCATTCACTGGACCAAACTGGGCACAAATACCCAATGCACCTACATGTAAATGCTAGTGGGGTTGGGGGAGGATTGATTTTGTAATTTGGGAGTTATAGTTGCTATAGTTGTTCACCTATAATCAAAGAGCATTCTGAACTCCACCAGCGATGGATTTGAACCTAATTTGCCACAGAACTCCCATGACCAATGGAAAACACTGGAAGGGTTTGGTGGGTATTGATCTTGAGTTTGGGAGTTGTAGTTCACCTATATCCAGAGAGCACTGTAGATTCATGCAATGGTGGATCTGGACCAAACTTGGCACAAATACTCAATATGTGCAAATGTGAACACTGGTGGAGCCTGGGGAAAACATACCTTGACTTTTGGGAGTTGTAGTTGCTGGGATTTATAGTTCATGACAATCAAAGAACATTCTGAACTCCACCAACGATAAAATTGGCTCAAACTTCCTATATGGAATCCCCATGACCATCAGAAAATACTGTGTTTTCTGATGGTCTTTGGCGACCCCTCTGACACCCCTCAGGGGTCCCCAACCCCCAGGTTGAGAAACACTGCTCTAAGCCCTCCAATATAGCTCTATGGGGTCAACTTCTATTGGAATTTGATCAAAGAATCATGTTGGAAGATCTAAAGATTCCTATAAGTATGTTCTCTTTAAAAAATCTCTAGGGCCTCGTATATGACTCTATGTCAACATTCAGTTGTGCTGCTGGAAGTAACAAATTCATATAGAGAACATATTAATTAAATCCACAAATAACATGTTTACAAAAGGTAAACCCTTATATGTAGAGAACCAACTCAATTGATGTTGCAGCACATTTAGAGAGTTGCAACACACTCAAAAAAAATTACTTCCACAATCATATTGACAAAAATGTTTCATTTTTTTTCTGTTTAGGTACTGTGCTATCACCAATCATTTCTTACATTTTGGTTGTTATTTCTTTGTCTTTTAATTTTTTAAATTGTAAATTCCCTTTGTTCTATGAAGAGAAATTGATTAATAAATATTTCAAAAAGAGAGAGAGGGGAGATTGCATTTCCCCTCAATGCCACTGAAGATCTGTAAAATATTTATCATTTCTTTATTATTTTAGTGCAGGTTGGGATGAGAGAAGTGCCGAACGTGACAGTATCTTTTGTGGAGGCAAAGGCTCTACCACTTTCTGTGCAAGGAATTTCAGTAAAAGAATGCCCTTGCTTGCCTTTTTTCATACCAAGAAATCAAAATGTGAATCTGCCTCTTTTCGTCACATGTACGGGATTGTGATCTGTATGGACACATCAAGTGAAGAATCCTCACTACTTCTGAGGATGCTTGCCATAGATGCAGGCGAAACGTCAGCAGAGAATGCCTCTAGATCATGGCCATATAGCCCGAAAAAATCTACAACAACCCAATCCTCATAATTATACATTTATTTCCAAATAATATGTACTTTGTGCTACATATGCACATGTGCACACATTTCAAAACAACAACACAATTCTATATGTTTCAGCATGTTTCAGACAAGCATCCCGAGCTCTGAGGATTACCTGGGAAGGAATCCCACTGGAGCATTGCAGCGCACCCAAATACCTGGGAGTCACTTTGGACCGTGCTCTGACCTACAAGAAGCACTGCCTGAACACCAAACAAAAAGTGGGCGCTAGAAACAACATCATACGAAAGCTGACTGGCACAACCTGGGGATCACAACCAGACACAGTGAAGACATCTGCCCTTGCGCTATGCTACTCTGCTGCTGAGTATGCATGCCCAGTGTGGAACACATCTCATCACACTAAAACAGTGGATGTGGCTCTTAATGAGACATGCCGCATTATCACGGGGTGTCTGCGACCCACACCACTGGAGAAATTACACTGCTTAGCCGGTATTGCACCACCTGACATCCGCCGGGAAGTAGCAGCCAATAGTGAAAGGACCAAGGCAGAGACATCTCCAGCTCATCCCCTGTTTGGGTATCAGCCAGCACGTCAACGACTTAAATCAAGACATAGTTTTCTTAGAACTACAGAGACACTCGCTGGAACACCCCAGCAAGCGAGAGTCCAAAAGTGGCAGGCCCAAACCCAGCACCTCAATTCATGGGTGATACCAGATGAGAGACTCCCCCCTGGGCACTCAGAAGACTGGGCGACTTGGAAGGCGCTGAACAGATTGCGCTCTGGCACCACGAGATGCAGAGCCAATCTTAAGAAATGGGGCTACAGGGTGGAATCCTCGGTATGCGAGTGCGGAGAAGAACAAACCACTGACCACCTGCTGCAATGCACCCTGAGCCCTGCCACATGCACGATGGAGGACCTTCTTGCGGCAACCCCAGAGGCACTCCAAGTGGCCAGATACTGGTCAAAGGACATTTAACCAAATACCAAATTTACAAAATCTGTGTGGTTTTTTTTTCTTTTTCTTTTTAATCTCTGTGTTTGTTTTGCTCTGTTAGAATTGTAAAACAATGGTTGCCGATGACACGATAAATAAGCAACATAAATATATTTTATTTTCAGCTCCATCTTTTAATTTGGCCCTTAACTAAATCCGAGTGTTTTTTGGTTTTGATTTTTTACTGTTTTTTTATGCTACTACTGCAGACTCAACAGAATAGCTAAACCCAGTTATACTTTGATCTAGCAAGGAACTTCTTTTAGAATCTATGAAGATCTTTTCTGGTTCACACCAAGCTGAATATCCTTTTTTTCAGCAGTTGCCTGGCATAACATGTACCAAGAGGTACATCGGCAAGATAAGAAACTATTATCCTTCTATCACGTCTATCCTAAGCAACTAATATTCAAAGCAAAACATGGCAAATTTAATTTTGGGACTATAGCTCCCCAAATTTCTTGGCCAGCATTCCCATGTCAGCTGGATTGTTCTGGGAATTGTTGTTATTTATTCATTCAGTCGCATCCAACTCTTCGTGACCTCATGGACCAGCCCACGCCAGAGCTCCCTGTTGGCCGTCACCACCCCCAGCTCCTTCAGAGTCAAGCCAGTCACTTCAAGGATACCATCCATCCATCTTGCCCTTGATCGACCCCTCTTTCTTTTTTCCTTCTATATTATTCCAAAATATTATTTTTCTAAACTATGTTAAAAAGTGCCCTGCATCTGGATAAGATTTAGTTATCCTGGCTAGTAACCATAGGTAAACTCATTGTCCATGATTTCTACCCTTCCCCTTTAGAAACTGTCTATGATATCATTGAAAGGAAGTTAAGATTATTCCTGTGACGCCAGTGTGAATATATTCTACACTAAATATATCCCACTAGAATAATAGAATCATAGAATCAAAGAGTTGGAAGAGACCCCATGGGCCATCCAGTCCAACCCCCTGCCAAGAAGCAGGAATATTGCATTCAAATCACAATGGCCATCCAGCCTCTGTTTGAAAACTTCCAAAGAAGGAGCCTCCACCACACTCCAGGGCAGAGAGTTCCACTGCTGAACAGCTCTCACAGTCAGGAAGTTCTTCCTCGTGTTCAGATGGAATCTCCTCTCTTGCAGTTTGAAGCCATTGTTCCGCGTCCTAGTCTCCAAGGAAACAGAAAACGAGTTTGCTCCCTCCTCCCTGTGGCTTCCTCTCACATATTTATACATAGCTATCATATCTCCTCTCAGCCTTCTCTTCTTCAGGCTAAACATGCCCAGCTCCTTAAGCCACTCCTCATAGGGCTTGTTCTCCAGACCCTTGATCATTTTAGTCGCCCTCCTCTGGACATATTCCAGCTTGTCAATATCTCTCTTGAATTGTGGTGCCCAGAATTGGACACAATATTCCAGGTGTGGTCTAACTAAAGCAGAATAGAGGGGTAGCATTACTTCCCTAGATCTAGACACTATGCTCCTATTGATGCAGGCCAAAATCCCATTGGCTTTTTTTTGCCGCTACATCACATTGTTGGCTCATGTTTAACTTGTTGTCCACGAGGACTCCAAGATCTTTTTCACACGTACTGCTCTCAAGCCAGGCATCCCCTATTATGTATCTTTGAATTTCATTTTTTTCTGCCTAAGTGGAGTATCTTCCATTTGTCCCTGTTGAACTTCATTTTGTTAGTTTTGGCCCATCTCTCTAATCTGTCAAGATCGTTTTGAATCCTGCTCCTGTCCTCTGGAGTACTGGCTATCCCACTAAAATGGAATGATGCCTTTTCTAATGCTGATGTTTAGTTTCAGAGCCACTTATTAGTTTCAAGTTTCAAGTGACTACATACGGATTGGAAGAAATGTTACAAAACATATTTCTTCCTCACCTCGCCCAGCACAACTTACCAGAACATTGTTAAGAAACTGTTTGCTTCTGGGTTTGATTTGTTTGCTTATATTATTTCAGTTTCACATTTGAGCCAAAGCTATATGAAATTGTTCTTCATATAAATGAGACATTTCGCTATTTGCTTGGGTTAAATACGGTTGAGCAAACTGTTCTTAGCTTTGCCAGTGCAATTGTAGTCAGTAAAGTCAGGAGGATTTTCTAAAGTTCATCAAACAACAAAAGCAAACAGTTACAATGGGAACAGTAATGTTGACGAAATGACCAAACAGCCTAGCAATCTAAAATGTAGACCGGCCTACATAAAAGTCCTCTAGGCACATTATGACAGTTCAAACTGGTACAATTGTTCTATAAGAAACATAATCTATTCTCTACTTTGTACACAGTAAATCACAGCTTGATGTCTGAAAGAGGCATGGTGTTCCCATTGGAATCAGTATGAATTGTGCATTATCTGCCTATCTGCCCATTGCAAGGATTGGCAGCTCTATAATCATTTGAAAAGAAAAAAAATCAGTTTTCTATACTAGCCCCTCATTGACTCTGTTGCAACTCAAAGGTCTACTGTCCACACATGTGGGATACTTCTGCCCACCTTCCTATATGTATTTTTCTCTCTCTCTTATCTAATGCAAAATTGTGCTTATAGACAGGTTAATAGAGATCAGCACTGTTTCTGTGCTCAGGTTTCTGCTTGTTGGCCTTCTCTTTGTCTTCACTGGTTTTCAGCTTTTTCTTGTCATCACTAGATTCTCGTCGGCAGAGCCCCTCTTCACTGCCTGTGGGTAAGCTGTCAAATGTGCTCTCTTTATTCACTGCTTTCAGGTTTTGCCCTCTCCGGTTCTTGCGGCAGAGTTCGGTACATTTCTCCATGCAATTGAACCTGGTCTCGGTGGTACAAGCATACATCCCTGCAGGGACAGCCAAGACCATGGCACACACAATGATAATGATGTGGATGAGCTTCTCCCTTTGTTCCAGTCCACTGATGTCACTTCCTGTCACAAACACAATACATTGCCCCTTTTGAGGCATCTGGTTCCTCAAAGTGACACAGACTTCATACTTGGTGGCAGGGATCAAATCATTGACTGAATAGCTATTGATGCCAGGTCCAATATAAATCATGTCCTTCTTAATGTCATCATATTTTCCAAAATGAAGGGTATACCAGGTTTCTTCTGGATTCTCCGTCATGCTATACCACTCAAGAGTGATCCCATAGACAGTCTGCTTGGCAATTCTCACATCAATGTATGAATTCTCCTCTGGGATGGAAGAAGAGAAGGAAGAAGCCACCATTCGAGGGGCCTGGATCTTCAGAATCATTGTGGCTGAGCTGTTACCAAGGAAGTTGGCCGCTATGCAGGTATAATTGCCTTCATCTACACGGTGGGCTGAAGGAATAACCAGTTCTGACTTAATTGTGTCCTCACTGATATAAGTGGTGGAAACTAGAGAGAGAAAACAGATAAAAATGCAAATACATTAAAAATTTCCTTTCAGCAACAGTAGCAACCTAAATGCCCTATAATATTGTTTCCCTTAATAGCCCCATCCAAACCATGGGAAAGCATTTTCTTCTTAGCATAGATGTACAACCTCGTCATATGCCCTGAACGGTTTGGGACCGCCTACCTGCATGACTGCATCTCTGTATACGAACCCACACGATCTCTTCGTTCATCTGGAGAGGCCTGCTCTCGATTCCGCCAGCATCACAGGCACGATTGGTGGGGACAAGAGAGAGGGCCTTTTCAGTGGTGGCCTCTCGACTCCCTAAGGACATCAGGCAGGCCCCAACCCTGGCAGTTTTCAGGAGGAGCTTGAAGACGTGGTTGTACCACTGTGCCTTCCCGGATTAACGCTCCCATAGCACTTTGTCCCTCTAAGCACTGTATATTTTTTAGGTCTGCTCGTATGTCCTTCCACAAACATTACTATCACCTTTCATCCACGTTCAGCACTATTTCCCATTTTAATTTTACATTTGGCCTTCCCACAGTATTTAATTGTGTGTTGTCTTATTGATAATGTTATATGTTTACTGTTTATGTTTTTTTATTTAATTACTTGTATTGTTGTGATTATTGCTTGTATTGTTGTGTTCGGGCTCGGCCTCATGTAAGCCGCACCGAGTCCCTTGGGGAGATGGTAGCGGGGTACAAATAAAGTATTATTATTATTATTATTATTATTATTATTATTATTATTATATGTGCTGCCGGAATCCCTACAGATCATGGCGAATCCAGTTGTGCCGGGGGAACCAATCACCCCATGCTCCCATTGATCCAAGGCAACATGGGAAGCCTCCCATGTTGTCACTGCAATGACATATGCTGGTTCCTCATCAGTCTTGCATTGGAACCCCAACAAAAGTAGTTCTGTGTTGTGAGATGGGAGCTCGTGGGCTCTGTTGCAAAACTGCTGAAGAACTAGTGTATGCCACCAAAAACAACCCCGTCTGATGAGGTCATTACAATACTTTATCACACCCCCAACATACTAGACAAGAAGTTGCAAACAATGTAGAAATATTGTCGAAGGCTTTCATGGCCGGGATCACTGGGTTGTTGTAGGTTTTTCCGGGCAATATGGCCATGTTCTGGAGGCAATTTTTCTCCTGACGTTTCGCCTGCATCTATGGCAAGCATCCTCAGAGGTAGTGAGGTCTGTTGGAAGTAGGCGAAACGTCAGAAGAAAAATTGCCTCCAGAACATGGCCATATAGCCCGGAAAAACCTACAACAACCCAATGTAGAAATACTTACATAACTCTAGAACTGGGCAGAGATGTAGGGAAACTGGATTTAAAAGAGTGCTAGGAGTTCATATTGCTTATGTAGCAGCTTATTCCCCCCCCCCCCCCCACTTTCATTTCATTTTAATGCTTGGCTTGGAGGCATAGGTTCTTGAATGTAATTTTCTCATGACTTCATTAGTGATAGGAACTTGCCCTGAGCAGCAAAGTAATTAATGGAACGTTGAGGGGGAAATGACATGACTTCATTTCAGGAGTATAGGTTCTTACATGAACTAATGGGGACATCAAGACCTCCTTACAGTAGAAGGCCTCTGGTCTTGAATAAGACTTCCTCACCATCATTAAATCTCATTATACCACTTCATCACATGGTCTTCGGGAAGCATCTTGGTATGCTTCCAGGATGCTTCCTCAATGGTGTCCACTGGATGTAATCACATGACATAAGTCTATTTTAGGTGGGGATCCATAGAAGAAGTGTCCTAGCAGTGCTAGGATGTTTCCAGAGAACACGGGAAGCTTCCTGTGCTCTCATTCAAAAGACTGGGGGGAATCTGGGCAGCAACACTTCCTCTGCAGGAAGTTTTTAAAAAATTAATCAATATGTCTGACCCTACCCACGGTGTTTTTAAATTCTCTCTGTGTCATAGCTTATTTGTTATTTTTAGTAATTGTGCTGTGTTTTATTTGCTTGTTTACTGTGTTGTTTTTACTGATGTATTTTGTTGGGCTTGGCCTCATGTAAGCTACCCCGAGTACCCTTGAGGAGATGGTGGCGGAGTATAAATAAAGTATTTGTATACTGCCTTTCTCAGCCTATCAGCGACTCAAGGTGGTTTCCAACAAAACAGTATACATAGTATCACAATACAATTTTAAAACATTACAATTACATAAACCACAGCAACAATAAAAACAACATCATTGGCGTCTCCTTATTATCAAGCATTGTCCGATTCCATTGTCAATCATCAATTTCCTATATCATTTATCCATATCCGTTACTCTGTGTTTGTGAACGCTTGCTCAAACAACCACGTTTTGACTTGCTTCCAAAACGTTAAGAGGGAAGGAGCAGATCTAATCTCTCTAGGGAGGGCATTCCATAGCTGGGGGGGCCACTGCTGAAAAGGCCCTGTCTCTCGTCCCCACCAAGCGTACCTGTGATGAAGGTGGGATCAAGAGCAGAGCCTCTCTGGACGATCTCAAGGTTCTAGATGGTTCATAAGAGGAGGTACGTTCGGACAGGTAAGTTAGGCCAGAACCTTTTAGGGCTTTAAAGGTTAAAACCAGCACTTTGAATTGTGCCCGGTAGCAAACTGGCAGCCAGTGGAGCTGGCGCAACAGGGGGGTTGTATGCTCCCTGAGAGCCGCTCCAGTTAGCAATCTGGCTGCTGTCCGTTGGACCAGTTTAAGCTTCCGGACAGTTTTCAGAGGCAACCCCAGGTAGAGAGCGTTGCAGTAGTCTATACGGAATGTAATGAGAGCGTGGACTACCGTGGCCAAGTCAGACTTCCCAAGGTACAGGCGCAGCTGGCACACAAGCTTTAATTGTGCAAATGCTCCCCTGGTCGTCGCCGAGACCTGGGGTTCTAGGCTCAGCAATGAGTCCAGGATCACACCCAGAGTGCGAACCTGTGTCTTCAGGGGGAGTGTGACCCCGTCCAACACAGGATGTAACCCAATGCCCTGTTTGGCCTTACGACTGACCAGGAGTACCTCTGTCTTTTCTGGATTCAGTTTCAATTTGTTAGCCCTCATCCAGATCGTCACAGCTGCCAAACACCGGTTCAGGACCTGAACAGCCTCCTTAGTAGCAGGTGGGAAGGAGTGACAGAGTTGGACGTCATCCGCGTACAGTTGTCACTGTACCCCGAAACTCCGGATGATCTCCCCCAGCGGCTTCATGTATATGTTGAACAACATGGGGGACAGTATGGAACCCTGAGGAACTCCACAAGACAACGGTTGTGGAGTTGAACAGGTGTCCCCCAGTAACACCATTATTATTATTATTATTATTATTATTATTATTATTAAGGTTGCAGCAGACAATGCAGGGTGCGGGACAACCATTTCACCCACTGTCCACTGCATAGTGAATCCTGATGCTGACACCCAGCTTATTGACCTCAGTGTGATGAGGTCCAAAATCTGTGTGAATGAGAAGGCAATGATGGCATAGGGCTTTATGATGTGCATATCAGTAAACAGTGCGTTGGTCAGCTGCTGAGCTGAAGAACAGCAACCTTTGTAAATTCCAAATTCCTAAGAGCATTTTGTTATAAAGAAATCACAGCTTTACTGGTGTCTTTTAAAAACTGTATTGTAATTTTGGGCCCCAGACTAGAGAAAGGTCAGATATGATTCGAACAAACAAAAATCTTAGATACAAATTGTCCATCATTATCTTGGGCAGGGTTGGACAGCTGCAGGAGGCTGCTTGCAAAAACTGAAAATGAAATGCTCCAAATACTCTCTGGACATTTTCACTTTCCACCCCACCTAAATGATAGGCTTTAAAAACACACAAAGGGTTTGGAAGGACAAAGCTTTCTTTTTACCCTTAACTAGGGACCACAAAAATGACCGCGAGGGAAACATTTGCCCACCCCAGCCTAGAGATAACTAAGCAGTGACAATAGTGTCTAAAGTTATTAAGAATTGTTCTAAATCTATTTTAAAATATCTTAATATCTTAAAATTTTCTGTGCACACTGGCACAGCGACACTGGCAGGTTAAATAAATAAAAGAAACCTTCTCTTAAGATAGGATGTCTTTTCTCTTTATGATTCAATCGGGACTTAAACAAGAAATGTAGTTAAATCTGTAACAGCAGAATATTTTCCTTTTGATTTTTTTTTTGTGTGTGAAAGGATTGGAGGCTCAGGCTCCTATAATATTTTAGCTATATGACTTTCCCTTTTTTGTTCTATTTTTCTGTTTCTATATTTTTAATGTATATTACTTTGATTGCAAAAATAATCAACCAATCAATAAATTGGAAATAACTTTAAATCAAGCAAACAGCAATCCATACACATCTGTGATGAAGTCTCCTGAATAAAATTGAAATAGTATGGCACTCTTCCCATGACCCTTCAACCTTCCTAAGGCAGGACTGGGAATCATTCTCCAGATGATTCTAAATCACAGTACCCATCATCCTTCACTATTGGCTGGCTAGAGTTGTATTTTTTTGTCATGTCAGAAGTTGCTTCTGGTGTGAGAGAATTGGCCGTCTGCAAGGACGTTGCCCAGGGGACGCCCGGATGATTTTTTGATGTCATCCTTGTGGGAGGCTTCTCTCATGTCCCCGCATGAGGAGCTGGAGCTTATAAAGGGAGCTCATCCGCCTCTCCCCGGATTTGAACCTGCAACCTGTCCGTCTTCAGTCCTGCCAACACAGGGGTTTATCCCACTGTGCCACCGGGGGCTCCTAGGGTTGTATTAAGTCCATTATATGCAAATGTTACAAACAAAGAAAGCAAGTAGTACCACTAAGGTACAGACAAAATGGCTTTCCAGATATAAATGAAGTACAGCTTCCATAACTCTTAGCCAGCATCATCAGTAGGACATGCAGGTCAACAATATCCACAAGGCCGCATGTTCCCCAGCCCTGCTACATAACTCATAAATCAAATCAAGTTTACTGTTCCTAGCAGCAACCATTTGAGTGAACTGCAAGAAAATTGCAAGAAAATCCTATGGGAAAATATGGTATACACTATTTGTTGAGTTTAAATATTTATCTTAGGTTTTTTGTCTGCAGATAAATTTGGAAATAGCTGAACCAATTTGGTCTGAGCTGTCAAGAACAATGTACTACAGGGCTGAGACTAGTTGAAAAAAATGTAAACCCCTCTAGGAATCTGTCTGAGAAAGTTATGAGCAATTTTGCCAATGTGCTAAGGCTGCAAAATGATAATTGAGTCTTAATTTTGTTGACAATGATATCCATTTTATGCTCAGTTCTAACATGTACAATGACAGTAAATCTGCAGCATGAGAGAGCAACTGAAAAAGCCAAGGATCAGTAATACTGTAAAGAGAACGGGCACAACTCACTACAACAGTGGTTCTCAACCTGGGGTCCCCAGATGTTTTTGGCCTTCAACTCCCAGAAATCCTAACAGCTGGTAAACCGGCTGGGATTTCTGGGAATTGTAGGCCAAAAACATCTGGGGACCCCAGGTTGAGAACCACTGCACTACAAGGTAGTCATAACTATATTCAATTGAAAGCAATGGAAACATTCTCAATTGTGAGTAACCTGGATCCCATTGATTTCCATTAAAATAGTTATGGCTCATTTGTGTTGGATCATACTTAGCTGTCACATTGCAGCTGAGTGTTAAAGATGATAGCTGGAATTTGGTATAGTGGACTGATATTATTGTAAGTGGACTTACATGTATAGGAAATAGAATGGATCCATTTGGCAATGTTCATAATCATCTAGGGATATTCTGACATTACTACTTGTGAGCATCCATTGTACAATAGTGAATGACTGATGTGCTATGGTTCAATCTGCAGTGGATGCCAATATGCATTGGGGTGCTCCTCAATTAGTACCCCATTCTGATCAACGTCCTGTATTCCCTAATGTGCAGCTAGAAAGTACTGGAGCAAAACCAGAGTACTGGATTTGTACCAGATGTTCTCAGTCTGCATCAGAAGTGCCCAGCATACATCAGAAGAGGCCCATGTGTATCTGAAAAGCTCAATGAATGTCAGAAGTGTCCAATGTGCACCAGAGGTGGCTCATGTGCACCAGGAGAGCTCAATGAGCTGTCCCAATATGCATCTTCATTATTTACTAATAGGAGTATTTACAGGGGCGGATCAACCCATTACGCAAAGTAAGCATTTGCAGTATAGTTGATTTTGCCCAGGGGCATTCTTGAGGTGCTCTTGGGGGAAAATAGACCTTGACATATGCGAGTTGTAGTTACTGGGATGTATAGTTCACCTACAATCAAAAAGCATTCTGAACTACATCAATGATTGAATTGAACCAAATATGGCACACAGAACTCCCATGATGAACAGAAAATATATATCAGTGATTGGTTGGGGGGGGGGGGTCGCCAAAATACTGTTTGCTTACCGTTCAAAATTACCTAGGGCCGCCTCTGAGTATTTATCTTCACTATTTACTAATAGGAGTTCATTTTGAAGGATACAAAAAGTTATGCAAGGCAAGCCATTATGAAGAGTCTTGGCTATTGAGACACAGCAGTTTCAACTCAATACTGTATGACAACAAAGCAAGCAGATAGTACCCCAGGGCTGGAGATCATGGATCGACTAATCAGCCCTATCCAATACAGGCTGATGTAGACTGATGGGCATCATAGGTTTACAACATCCACAAGGGGATGTGTTATCCACATCCTATGGTATAGCAGTTATAGACTTATAACTTCCTTGCTTCTGCAACACTAGTTGCAGCTCAGCTTCCAGGCACAATTCAAGGTGCCAGTTATGGCCTATAAATCCCTATATAGTTCATGTCCAGTCTTTCACACAAATTGTATCATACCATATGAGCCTATTCTTGCCCTCAAAAGGTCATGGGAAGCCCTTCTCTTACTCCAATCATTGTCAGAGGAACAGCTGCTGGGGATGTGAGATAGAGTCAAGCACTGAATCCACCTTCCTAGATAGGTGAGAAAGTCCTTGCTATCCTTTCATCAGCAGGCAAATGGTTTTTTCTCCCTCTGACACAGTTTTGATAACTGGAGGTTTTTAAAGAAAGCACTGATGAGAAGTGTGGTTTTTAACCTTGTGTTTTGAACACCAAGGACAGATTAATTACATTTGAATGTTGATTTTTTGGGTATGATTAAACTATATTGTTTTTATTTTAGAGCAGGGGTCTACAAACTTTTTAAACAGAGGGCCAGGTCATAGTCCTTCAAACTGTTGGAGGGCTGGATTATAATTTTAAAAAAATGAATGAATTCCTATGCACACTGCACGTATATTATTTGTAGTGCAAAAAAACACTTTAGAACAATACAATAATTAAAATGAAGAACAATTTTAACAAATATAAATTTATTAGTATTTCCTTGAGAAGTGTGGGCCTGTTTTGGCTGATGAGATAGGATTGTTGTTGTTGTTGTTATTGTGTGCTTTCAAGTCGTTTCAAACTTAGGTTGACCCTGAGTGAGGCCGGGTAAATGACCTTGGAGGGCTGTATTCGGCCCCAGGGCCGTAGTTTGAGGACCCCTGAACTAGAGTCATAGATTTAGAGAAGCTGGGACACAAGTGAAGATAATAACATTATTAAAAGAATGCTATGAAAACAGCACTCTTCTGGGTGTCAGAAGGGTGGGCGAACCCCATGCCTGGATAATCTCATTAAGGCATGATCCTGTTGTCTGGTATAAGTATACCAGCAGTCACAGCTCGAGTAAATGCAATGCCAGTAGAGACAACAGGGGAAAAAAACTTTCCTTGTTAGGGAGGAAATGTGTCCTGTCAGTTGCCAAAATATATAGGAACTGTCAAGGCAGTTTCCTCTGAAAAAGGAGATGTTTTTCTCTGCTGTTCACCCTCCCTCCTGCTCCTTGCTGCTCTATTGCTGCGTGAGAGAGCTTCAAGATGCTTGCTGACTCATGGCAACTTCATGAACTTTATAGGGTGTTCTTAGGTAAGCAATACACAAAACCAATTTTCCTATCTCCTCCTCTGAAATATACCCTACAGCACCAAGTATTTATTTACCATTGGTCTGAGTCTTAACCAGGGATGATTCTACTTCATTTTCAAGATCGGACAGGATTTGGTGTCTTTAGGCACCAGGTTTAGGTCCTTATACTGCTCTCAACATGTATTGTCATACACTGTTATCAACAGGATTCCACCCTATGGCCTTAAAAAACACAAAGCAGATTAACCAACAAAACTGGAATTGAAATCTGTGTGAATAGATTGAGTTAGTAACTTAGGAACTCCTACTCCAGACTAGAAACTTTTAGCCCAGTGGTGGTCTACTTGGAGCATTTTAGGAAAACAAAGACAAGATATTAATTTAAGAAATAAAAATGGAAATGTTGGTCAGGAAGGCATCTTGTGGTTTTGTATTCCTCAATCAACATAGATAAACTATGCTTGAGGCCTTCCCAACCTTTATTTTCAATACTGGCAACCCAGTCAACAAAACAGGTAAAATATTTGGTCTTATCACAGTTCACACCCACTGAACTCAATGGACTTTATCAATTTAGCAGATATAGGGTCAAGCCTCCAATTCGTAGTTCAGGGGCAGGAGAATCTTTTTGAAACAGGGACTACTGCTAGAGACTTACGACATCATCACATGCAGGGAGAGAAGTATCTTATCTCTGCTTTTCTCAGATTCTGACATGGAGTCCCCCAGAGCCCATCATATGACACAGGGCTTCTTCCAGCGAAATTCTGTGGAGCTCCATGCTGGCAGCATTGCAGGAGTGGAGCCAAGAGGAGTCAGGTGGACACCCAACCCCTCATATAAAAAAAGGTAGAGGAGCCAAAGAGGAAATGGGGGACAGTGGAAACATTGTGGAAAGGTCGCAGGCTTTCATGGCTGGAGTCACTAGGTTCTTGTGGGTATTTTCGGACTATATGGCCATGTTCTAGAGGCATTTTTCCTGACGTTTCGCCTGCATCTATGGCAAGCATCCTCAGAGGTAGTGAGGTCTGTTGGAAGTAGGAAAATTGGTTTATATATCTGTGGAATGACTGGGGTGGGGCAAAGAGCTCTCTGCTGCAGCTAGGTGTGAATGTTTCAGCTGACCACCTTCATTAGCATTTGAAGGCCGGACCACTCCAACAACCACCATGTCAGACTACACAGAGAGGCCATTGAAATCCATAAGCATGTGGACAATTTCAACAGAAAGGAGGAGACCATGAAAATGAACAAAATCTGGCTACCAGTATTAAAAAAACTCTAAAATTACAAAACAGCAGAGAGGAAACAAACAACCAGGCACATCTTAACACCTCTCAACAAACATTTTCCCAGGCTCAGCCAGGCCTTCAAATGCTAATGAAGGTGGTCAGCTGAAACATTCACACCTAGCTGCAGCAGAGAGCTCTTTGCCCCACCCCAGTCATTCCACAGATATATAAACCCATTTTCCTACTTCCAACAGACCTCACTACCTCTGAGGATGCTTGCCATAGATGCAGGCGAAACGTCAGGAAAAAATGCCTCTAGAACATGGCCATATAGCCCAAAAAAACCCACAAGAACCTATTGTGGAAAGGGATACCACGGACCCCGACCATAGGGAACACAGCAAGATGGTTCCCTATGCTGCCCCATGATTTCCCCTATTGTCCTCTGTTTTATATAGAGCCATCTGATGAGGTCATTAATAGCTTTCCAAGACATTGTGCTTACCATTAAATCCTCGTAGGTGTTTTAGTGTATAAATCCACCAGACTACTGGGAAGGGGCTGGCCTGCACCAAACAGGTCAAGGTAGTATTGAGCCCAACAAGCACAGTCACATTTGATTCAAGAGGTGATACCAAGGGCTTCGTGCAGCTGTTCAGCTCCACTTCATGGAAGTACTTGCCTGCCCTAAATTTGGGACCTGAACAAGTTAAATAGGAATTCATCAGAATGACTGGTGGGCTAATAGATTTGATGAACTGGACAAATCCACGAAGACGGCAGTCACATATCCAAGGGTTGTCATGCAAGGCCAAGACTGCATTGGAAATAGCCTCCACCTTCTTCTCCAGCTGCTGGGCCTTTTGGTACACAGGCCAATTATAGAAAACATCCTTGGAGATGACAGTAAGCTGATTGGAAGATAAGTCTAAATAGGTCAGACTAGGCAGATAGCGGAGGGCATGTTCCGGAAGGACATCGAGCTTGTTGTGTTTTAGATCCAGTATTTTTAAAGCTGGGGTGTCTTGGAATGCTGTCCATGGTACTGAACTCAACTTGTTCCCCTGTAGTCTCAGCTCAGTCAAATCTTTCAGGTACTCAAGGCTTTTTAGATGCATGACGGTGATGTTATTAAAGTTAAGCCAAAGATACTGCAAGGCACTAACATTCGAGAATGACCCACGAGGCAATTCTGTTAGGTGGGAGTTTTCTATTCTAATTTTTTTGATATCTTGTGGGATGCCCGCTGGAATCTTTTTCAGAGATGTTGACATGCAAAGCAAACTCCTAGAATGGAAATCAGCAAAGTTAGCACATTATTTGTATGGATTGTCCATACAATATTAATTCATTGAATTGACTGCAAGGCAGACTTTGTTTTTTTGCAAAGGGCCTTTTCATTTCACAGGAAAAAAAGGGTGTGATTTGGCATTTTCATGGTCTGGAGTCTGCAAAATCTTATGCTAAATAAAATGTATTCATTTTCAGTGTGCCAAAAAAACCTTCATTCTTTTTCTACAACAGACAAACACAGGTGTGCTGTGGATTTGTGGGGGAGTAGGGGTTTTTTTACAGGTTTATTGGCACTGTAACAGTAAATGTATTTATTTTCATCTTACTGGTCATAAAATTGGTAACATGTGCAAAAACACATTAAAATGGTTATTAACATAAAATCCTAATGCTAAATAGGAAAGTCACAATACCTTAACATTAAAAATCCACTTGAAATCAAACAGCATTTTTTCAAACTCCAGCTACTAACAATCCAGCTATTAATCAGTTAGTTGACGCTAAGTTCAACTGAAAATAATGAAATATGCTGCTCAGTCCTACACCTATTCATTCAAAAGTGCATCTCACTCTTTTATGCATCTTTTATCCCCATAAATCTGCATGTAACTCACTTGGAGAGCTCATCTATTTTCCATTTATTGCAAGCTTACAGTTTGCTGAATTGTGCTTGTTGCCACCATTTCCATATATGATAGTACTCCGCATAATCAATCTGCTAGCTAACAGAACCCTCCCCACACATTTTTCTCTCATGTTTGCAATATTCTTACCTTCCAAAGTTATCATTGGAACAGGAGCATCCTGTGACACAAGATGAAATTGCCACTTTTGTTCCATAAAGGAAGAGAAGAAGAAAGAACGGAAACGTGTGATGCACGAGGTCCATATTCTTCTGTGAGTAAACACAGTGCAGATCTTGCAAGAGACATACCAACAGCTTCCAAGTAGCAAATCCTATTAAGAGTAATTGTCCTTGATGCAAAGGTATGTGCTTCTGAAGGCAGGACCTGATTTCAATGAACTGTGGGACATGTTTTACCAAATGATGCCACACCAAGAAGTAAAGGTTTTATTTGGGCATCTATGAGCCTGTCCCTAAGCAATAGTTAGCTTTGAATCAACCAATGTAATCAAAACATACTGAAGAAAATCAGAATATATCTCTAGCCAGTACATCATTGCTTCAAATCAGATCTTTTACTAACTCACTACAGGTTGAATATCCTTTTTTTGAAATTCCAAAATCTGATATACCTCAAATCCGAAAATTGTCCATATGGATGGCTAAGACAATGATGCCTTTGCTTCCTAATGCTCCAATGTATGCCACACTTGTTTCTTATTGAAAGTTATTTAAAAAGTTGTATGAAATATCTTTCAGTAGGGCTGGGCGGTTTCGTGTCGTTAATTCGTAATTCGTTAATAATTCGTTAATTTTTTCAATTACAAAACGATAACGAACCATTCTGGAGCAATTATTAAAAAAAGAATTTTCAAAAACGTTTTGTAAATGCTTCGTATTTCGATATTGTATTCGTTTCGTTATTGTTTTGAGGTCGTTTCGTTATTATTTCCTCATGTCTGGGCCAGTTTTATGGTTTAATTAGTGAAAAAAATTATAATATCATACCAACAGTCAACAACAGAGGGAAAGGGAAGCTTCAGAAGGTTTTGGAGGTTTTTTAGCGTATTTCGCAGTCGCGTCCGCCATTAACGAATCGATTCGTTATTGTTTTGGAAATCGATTCGTTAATTTTTTACCATTTACGAAATTTCGTAAATATCGAACTTTTTTAAAGGAACATTTTGTAATTATTTTAAATGTCGAAACAAAAAAACCCCCCAAATACAAATCGATTTTAGAAACAAATTTTTCCGTTGTTATCCAGGCCTATCTTTCAGACCATAGAATCATAGAATCATAGAATCAAAGAGTTGGAAGAGACCTCAGGGGCCATCCAGTCCAACCCCCTGCCAAGAAGCAGGAATATTGCATTCAAATCACCCCTGACAGATGGCCATCCAGCCTCTGTTTAAAAGCTTCCAAAGAAGGAGCTTCCACCACACTCCGGGGCAGAGAGTTCCACTGCTGAATGGTTCTCACAGTCAGGAAGTTCTTCCTCATGTTCAGATGGAATCTCCTTTCTTGCAGTTTGAAGCCATTGTTTCGCGTCCTAGTCTCCAGGGAAGCAGAAAACAAGCTTGCTCCCTCCTCCCTGTGGCTTCCTCTCACATATTTATACATGGCTATCATATCTCCTCTCAGCCTTCTCTTCTTCAGGCTAAACATGCCCAGCTCCTTAAGCCACTCCTCATAGGCAGGCCTGTAGCGAGGGGGTGGTTTTAGGGGTTCAACCCCCCCCCGAAATGTTTCAGATTTTTTTTAAAAAAACCTGGTTTACTCATGAATTTTAACTGGTTAACCAAATCCCCATGCTAAGTCTATGAGATGCAAAAAAATTAAGTCCCTCCAGAACTGTAAGCACTATCTCAAGCAAATCTTGACAATTTATTCACACTTGCAGCAATAGCCGATGTAATGAAGCAACCAAGTTGGGGGGGGGGGGAGTGTGTGTTGAATGCTCTCATTAAGCAGGCCAGACTTGGTGGACGTGGTTGACAGGGGTGGAGCTGCAGGCTATTGAAGGCTGCTCTGCCCCCTGTTGTGCTCTTTGCTTCAGCGTGAGCTAGGAAGCAGGTTTCAACCCCCCCCCTCTGAAATTGTCAACCCCCCCCCCCCCCGAAATTGTCAACCCTCCCCGAAATTTTTTTCTGGCTATGGCCCTGCTCATAGGGCTTGGTCTCCAGACCCTTGATCATTTTAGTCGCCCTTCTCTGGACACATTCCAGCTTATCAATATCTCTCTTGAATTGTGGTGCCCAGAATTGGACACAATATTCCAGGTGTGGTCTAACCAAAGCAGAATAAAGCATGGGTAGCATGACTTCCCTGGATCTAGGCACTATGCTCCTACTGATGCAGGCCAAAATCCCATTGGCTTTTTTTGCCGCCACATCACATTGTTGGCTCATGTTTAACTTGTTGTCCACGAAGACTCCAAGATCTTTTTCACACGTACTGCTCTCGAGCGAGGTGTATAGAAAATAAATGTATTTTGTGTTTGGACTTGGATCTCATCTCTTTATGTTTATATAAGGATTCTAAAATCCAAAAATGTCAAAAATGCAAAATACTTCTGATCCCAAGCATGTGGAATAAGGGATATTCAACCTGTACAAATTCATTTGGCAAACTACTCTTTCCCTCATTCTCAGTACCTTCACACTGTGGAATAAATAATATATTATAGAAGTGTGCCCATGTAAGAAACAACAACACTGAAGCGATGGCAGAACAAGAATAAAGCAAAAAATTTAAATTCTGATCACTATTTAGTTGTCAGTGTGGGTACAAATAATAATCTGTCTAGAGCACATGGGAAGCTCTGGCATCGGCTGGTCCATGAGGTCACGAAGAATCAGAAATGACTGAACAAATAAACAACAAAAGCACATGTTTTTATATTTAGTTTAGAAGATTAGCTTGCATGAAATTAAACAGAACTATTGAACTATTTGACAAAAAGACTGTAAAGACCACAATTTAAAACTAGGTTTTAAAGAGTAAAAAATAATCTGATTTCCAAATGACTGGGAACAACAGCAAAAAGTTGTTTGCCTGCCTATGGAAAAAAAAAAGACCAATAGAGAATGCCAGAATTTTAGGGAAGCACATAACTCCAGTAAATTTCCAGAAGGAGTTCTGTTCTTGGTGGGAAATTGGAATTGTTCCCTTTTGTGACCTAAAACTCCAGGATCCCATGGCAAGTACAGTCAGTAGCCATACTGTTTGAGAATGGGAATTGTTGTCCCAATCAGTAATCCTTCCCAGCTTTGGTCATAATAAAGGAGCATCTCAGCTCCCCACAACAAGGATCTGGAAGGGTCATTGCCAGACCTTACAATCCAGGTTTCCATGCACTGTTCAGAAACACATTTAAGGCCAAACCAGTGCTGGCTCCACAACAAAACTGTAACCAACACTGATTTTCTCTCAACAGCAGCTCTCATCAGTGTGTGTTAGGGTAGATTCTGTAGCAGCCATAGTTTACATACTGATTCCAAGGGCTGGCTTACTTATATTGCATTTTAGGTGTCTAATATGGAAGTTTAGACACCTAAAATAAAGTTATTTATTATTTATTTATTTATTTACAGCTTTTATATTCCACCCTTCTCACCCCGTAGAGGACTCAGGGCAGATTACAGTGTACACATATATGGCAAACATTCAATGCCAATTTTATCATACAACATATACAGACATACACAGAGGCTATTGAACTTTTTCTGGCCGTCAGGGAAGCTGTCGCTTTAATTGTCCATCTGCGACGCTGATGAAGCACTTCCGCATTCCCGAATGCTTCCTCGCTGGAATGCTTTGCTGGAGTCTTCTTTATGGCCTCATAAATCAGTTAATTTACCCTCCCCACACTTTTAAGGTGGTACCTAATTTTCCTACTTGACAGATGCAACTGTCTTTCGGGTTGCAAAGGTCGACAACAGGCTACACAAAATTGGTTGGAAACCCACTCCAACCCGGGCTGACTTTGAACTCATGACCTTTTGGTCAGAGTGATCTTTAATGCAGCTGACACTCAGCCAGCTGCGCCACAATCCCAGTAGCAAACTTTCTATGCTATGAAGGGAAGGCATCTCTCCATCATTAGCTCAGTTTCATCTTTACTCCTTTGCCATCACTAGCTCTGTTTAATTTTTATACATATAACTCAGGACTTCCACACGCAGATGAGGTGCTGCAGGGTGATTCACCAGCCTCCGTGGTGAATTGACGGGGCAGTAGGGTAATCCCAGCACTCCACCTCACCAACAGTAACATCTCCCATCACACATGGGGAGGCATTGCAGCATCACTTCCCCTCATGCTGGCCCTGCAGTCTCCAATGGAACACGGGAAGCCTCCCATGTTCTGGGTGCAGCATTGTAGGATTCTTGTGCCCCAGTTCATCAATAGAGCCCAATAGAAGTGAGCCTACATCATGTGAAGAGCAGCTTGGGAGTCTGTCAATCAGCTGTTCTGCAAGCATACTAGGACACTTGCAGCCCATCATATGATGAAGTCCTGAGTTCCTCTGGCAAGGAAGTTCCTTTTTTACAAAGTCTTTTTATGCCCACCCAGCTCCTCATCTTCTTCTTCATTCTGTGTCCAGCTAGACATCTTGGCAGCACCAACACTTGGAGGATGGTGAATGAAGGCTTTAAAAAATCCAGATTTTCAGTGCCATATTGAAGCAGTGTGTCTGGAGAAAATAACTGAATAAAGCTTTAGCTGAGTAGAATGGGATCTTACCTTAACTAATTTTACAGGAGGAACACAGATCTTAACCAGTCCCACGATAACTCTGTGAACAGCATCTGCCTCCAGAATCCCTTATTGAACCTATGTTAACACTTAGACACAGTGTGGAACATGAGTCTGCCTCACCATTTACACCCAGTATGTCCGAATGCATCTCCTTCTATGTCCCACCTTGGAGTTTAAGATCCTCTGGGGAGACCCTGCTCTTGGCCCCACCTTTATCACAAGTGAGACTGGCGGGGACGAGGAGCAGGGCCTTCTTGGTGGTGGCCCCTCACCTGTGGAATTCACTCCCTGGGGAAATTAGGTCATCGACATCCCTCCTCTCGTTCAGAAGGAAACTAAAAACATGGATATGGGACCAGGCCTTTGGGTAATCTGGCAGACAGATAAAGGACAATGACAACTAGATTTTGATAAGATTATGACAATGCAGAATGAATTTACGGATTTTGAACTTGGCGAACGTTGGTCATTAGATCGGTTTTTATTAACTGTTATTGTATAACTGGATTGTTTTAACTGTTTATAATTGTTGCTGCTCTGTATTTTATTTTATTATGTGTATTGCTGGCATTGAATTGTACCTTTTTGTAAGCCGCCCTGAGTCCCCCTTCGGGGATTGAGAAGAGCGGGGTAGAAGGGCTCAAAATAAATAAATAAATAAATAAATTATATATATATATATATATATATATATATATATATATATATATATATATGACCTTATCCCACTAGACCTCCCCCTCCTCCCATATTGTGGTTTGCACACCAAAATAGAAATCATATGAAATGTAAAGTGGTGGAAGGGGAGGGGGGTGGATTGGAATATTTCAAGTGGTTTCCAGAAGGTTAAAAACATTCACATTTCACATCTATTATGTGATCTAAAGTATTCTTGTACTAGTTTATATTTATTCCAGGACAATTACAAAACTGAATAAACGATTTAGAAAATTATCTTTTCTATTTCTCTCACTCTCTTTCTCTTTTCTGCCTTATAGCTCTTATGTGACACCCACCATGCTTCACCATCTCATGGGCAACTATATTCCATAGATAAACATTCAGGGGGGAAAGGATAACCCCCAAATTAAATCTGTGCCCATACCAATCAATGCCTAAAACTCTGTGGATACAAAAAGCGTAGTAGTAATATCTGCTGTAGTCTTTCAGTCTTATAGACAATATGGTATATTGAATAAGGTTGCTTGTGATGGAAGATGATACAAGGCACATTTCATACATGACATCACTCCCCATGAGATCACCAAGGCTGACTTGACAGCCTTGTCAAGTCTTGTCAACATTGTCAACACTGGCTTGACAATGTGTGCACAGAGGCACCATCTTTATTGGCCAACATTTCCATCACTGGAATATCAACCATAACATGGATGCCTCACTTAGGATACTTCACCATCAGGCATGTAGCCGGGGGGGGGGGGGGCTCAGGGGGCTTCAGCCCCCCCCCCAAATTCTCATGGTGGTTCGCGAAAAGGCCTTACTGGTGCATTACTTAAACTGTTATGTTTATTAATATCATTATCTGATCACCATGCTCAATATATCCCATATGCATGGGGGTATTGGGGTAATGATACAAAAGGTTTGCTAGGGTAGACCCTCTTTCACTCAGACTCAGCCCCCCCCCCCCGAAACTCAGCCCCCCCGAACCCCCCCCCCTGAAAAAAATTAACCCCCCCCCCCCAAAAACGAAATCCTGGCTACGGGCCTGTTCACCATGGTTCGATTTTAACTACCATCGCTTCATCCTATGAAATTCTGGGATTTGTAGTCTGATGAGAGACTAGAGCTGTCTGGAAATTCAAAATGCCCTTTACCTATACTGCAAATCCAAGGATTCCATAGAATGTTGCCATGGCAGTTAAAGCAGTCTTGAACCTTGCATAAGCAGTGCCTCTAGTCAATCTGATTTGACTGCACATCAACAGGTACAGCAATGCTCTTCAAAGGAAGTTTGATGTTGTTGCCTCTTTTTTTTCTAAAAACCTGTAAGATTGTGGGCATGAATAATTTGGCAAGCAACAATCCATTCAGCCTATTACAGAACTAACATAGTGATTGCAGACTTTATTACAACACAGCTGGAGCCTTCAACCACTTACCGTGCTATGAAAATCCAAGCTTAATTGTTATCATGTCATTTTTTGCCATATTTGATAGAGATTATCAAATGTATTGCTACATTATTTTTTGAATGGTCAAGACAGGGCTGACACAGTTTGGAAAGAAATCTGTACTCTTTTGGTGACATCTAGTGTCAGTAGTTGATATTCCATTTTCCAGCAAAACATTTTTCAGTCACCCTTTTTTATTATGTGAGAAAGATAAGGGGGGAAAAGCAAACCTAGAAATGACAGCAACAAAGGTCAAAAAATCTGTCTGTTCATAACAGAGGCAGATAACATAATCAGTTGCATGATGATGGGGTGTCACTCTATATCTAGCTTGATAACAGTGATTGGTTTGTCTCAGTGTAACCACCATAAAAATGAGTGAACATAACTAGCACATTTTAGGGTGAAAAAAAATATACACGCTTTTTCAGTCTTTTATTTCCGATTTCTAATACTACTGTTTCCCACAGACTTGGTGTTGATGGAAAAATGATTAGCCACATCCTTCCAAAGCTAGGTCGAAAACAGGGATTAGCTTGAACCTGCTTAACCTGTCACCTTAGAAGACCAGGATAGAAAAGTATTTATAGATTCCCAGTAACAGATTAGATTTATCTATATTTGAAAAATAATAATTAAAGAGTTATTTTGCATTTGCTATAATGATTGATCCATATGCTGTATCCCCTTACATAGGATGTCCCTTTGAACTAATAGTTGAAGAAGCTGACACTGATATAACAACATGGCAAATACATTCTTGTTCTTGGGCACATCCTAATCTACAGTATAAAGAGTGACCGCATGACACCTCCAATGCACATTTGGGCTATGTGTCATCAGCTAATTATAACAAAGCCCATTAAGTTGGGTACTCAATTGCTCTTAAAATAGGCTACTTAATTACATGGTGTTTTGGAGCATAATCATTTCCTCCAGCTATACCAGCTCAATAAGATAGAGTCACTACAAAGATCTATTAATGTCACAGTACGGTGTTAAGATGTTGTTGTATAGTGTAGCTAACATTATTATCACTAAAACATGGGCACATCTACATGGACCACTTAGTGAGAAGGCACCCATGAATTGCCTCTATGACAGCTAAACAATGCACAAAGCTGATCCGGGTTAACACAGGCCAAAGCTGCTTAATCAGCTTCGAAGCGTGTTAACCAAAGCCAGAGTTTGCTCTGAATTCTTCCCCCAAAATCTAGAAAACAACAAGCTTAGTGGGGAGAGAGGGAGAGAACAACCCCACTCCCCATGTCACTTAACTCCAAGTCATTTTCAATGGTAAGCAAACAGTATTTTGGCGCCACCCCCCCCCCCCCAACCAATCATTGATATATATTTTCTGTTCGTCGTGGGAGTTCTGTGTGCCATATTTGGTTCAATTCCATCATTGGTGGAGTTCAGAATGCTCTTCGATTGTAGGTGAACTATACATCCCAGTAACTACAATTCACATATGTCAAGGTCTATTTTTCCCCAAGAGCACCTCAAGAGCGCCCCTGGGAAAAATCAACTATACTGCAAATGCTTACTTTGCATAATGGGTTGAGCCACCCCTGCTCCAGACATATAATCAGAAAGTTCACACTGAATAAAAGTAGATGTTGGGAACAATGCGGGACTGGGAACTATATATGAATTTTACCTATTAATATCTAGGGACAGGAGAATCATAGAAGGGAAGCAGATCAGCAACGGGATATACATAGTGTGATACAATGTCAATTTGTCTTCCTCCAATAGTAACAGATGCCATCTTCCTCTCTTAACCACCTTCCATACTGAAATTGTTGCTGGGTTAGTTGGAGGAGGCAGAGAGGAACATGCATACTTCCTTGAACTAATTGGAGTAAAGGAGGAATTTAAAATAATTAATCAACAATAAAAACCACTACCGTGCTACTGTATATTGGAGCCACAACTCTACCCATTTGCCCCTATAATTTTCAATTGTAAAATGTGGATCCTGATACTTATGGAGTCAAAATCACATAGTACAATACGTTAAAACTGTTCTACAACCACAACAGAACCACAACAGACAGTGGAAGAATTGGTGGCATGCTCCACTTCGCTACCCCTTTAAGCACGGAGCCCACAGGCTCCTATTACACAACACTCAACTACTTCAACTACTGGTCTAGGGCAAGAAAAGATAGATCTGTATTTATAATACTTCTGTTTATTTCTTGGTGTGATGATGTCTTCAAATGACATCATAAAAGAGTGAATTCATTGTTGCTAGGCAAGGTGTTGCTATTCTTCCAGTTTCTCTTCCAAGCTTCTCTTGTCTGTAGAGCCTTCATATTCCATGACAGTTTGAGGAGAAGCCAAAGAGGCATTAGCAACTGCACAACTTCAAATTAAGTATATTTTTTTCTGTCATATTTCATACAGATAATAATGTAGATCAAGTTGGGAAATCTTGGACCCTCCAGATATTTTTAATTTTAGCTTCCATAATCTTTTACCATTGCCCATGCTTTTGGATGGAAAGCTAAATGTTCTTCAACCTAGAAACTTATAGTCACCACTTTGTCAACAATTTATCAGTCAACAGGATAGGCAGATAAATAATAGGTCTATGCTGTGCAACTATAGCAGTTTGCTCCCACTTTAGTTCCATGGTCCTATCAAACTGAATTCTGGGGTACATAGTTTGAAGGGGAAATTAGAATTTTCTGTTAGAGAATTTAGGGGCTTTAGTTCATTAGAGGACACTGGGATAGATCTGTAAGTCCCTCACCAAACTGCAGATCACAGGATTATATTGAATAAAAGTGGTATTGAGCTATTATAACACTGCATGATAGATAGGAATCTTGCTGGTGTAGCTGCATTGAGCTATTATAACACTGCATGATAGACGGAATCTTGCTGGTGTAGCTGAAGCAGCTTATGGAAGTAGGAGAACTAGAGCAGTGGTTCTCAACCTTGCTAATGCCGTGACCCCTTAATGCCGTTCCATATATTGTGGTGACTGCCAACCACAATATTGTTTTCGTTGCTACTTGATACCTGTCATTTTAGTACGGTTATAAATCGTAATGTAAATATCGGATATGCAGGATATATTTTCATTCACTGGACTAAATTGAGCACAAATACCCAATGTGCCCAAATGTGAATGCTAGTTTAGTTGGGGGGGGGGCAGGATTGATTTTGTAATTTGGGAGTTGTAGTTGCTGGGATTCTGAACTCCACCAGCGATGGATTTAAACTGAACTTGGCACAAAGAACTCCCATGACCAACAGAAAACACTGGAAGGGTTTTGTGGGCATTGACCTTGAGTTTGGGAGTTGTAGTTCACCTATATCCAGAGGAGCACTGTGGACTCAAACAAGGATGGATCTGGACCAAACTTGGCACAAATACTCAGTATGCCCAAATGTGAACACTGGTAGAGTCTGGGGAAAATAGACATTGACCTTTGGGCATTGTAGTTGCTGGGATTTATAGTTCACCTACAATCAAAGAGCAGTCTGAACTCAACCAACAATAGAATTGGGTCAAACTTCCCACACAGAATCCCAATGACCACCAGAAAATATTATGTTTTTGATGGTCTTTGGTGACCCCTTTGACACCCCCTCACGACCCCCTCAGGGGTTCCGACCCCCAGGTTGAGAAACACTGAACTAGAGCATTACACTAGAAAATAGTCATATATTAAGATTATATCTTCCCTTTTATAGACATGTCCCCAATTCCATATTGATCGGTTCTTCCAAAATTCATGTGAGGGATGCAGATACCAAAAGTATATCACAAATTTATGACACACTAATATTTTCAATCTGGCTGGACCGAATATTCTCTCATCTTGATATTCACTATTACTGTAGTATGCTCAGATAACGAAACATATTGCACAGCTGTCTGCTCTCACCTATCTCAACTGATCAAAATATTCATGACTTCAATTCAGAATGGCATAGCTTAGATTTCCATAGTTGCTGCCACTTCTCAATCCCATTTCCCTTCTTTCCCCACACTGCCATTGAATCAAATTGGCTGCAGCAGCCCAAACAGGATGCAAACCCTGGCTTGATTCATTCTCACATAGTAAATGAGACAACCCTTTTAAAAAGTCTCCTTGATGTGAATGCTTGTGAGACAATGAGCTTTTTTCATGGTGTTGTTCCTCTCTGATACAATCTGCAGCATTTTCATTTGTGTAATTATTTCTGTAGAATCAACAGTACTGGAAAATGTGACATCCTTGTGTTTCTTTATTTCCCCAGGAAAAAGCACGACCAGGAGGAAAAGCAAGAGAGCAAAACAAAGAAATAAACACTGACTGGGTCACGTGAGGCTCTCCTGGTCTTAGATTCTCTGTTTTGCCAGGACAGGATCAGAACTGGTGGGACAGTAGAGACAACAGTGGCACATTAGACTTGTTCTTCTTCCTCTTCCTATCATACACAGAGTTGAGGTGGCATCCATGGTGGAGCAACAGCAGGACGAACCCTTGCCCTCTGCCACTACTCGACCCAGTGGCACTGTTTGCAGGAGACTTGTGGTGGAGGACAAAGTGGCATGTCACTTTTCAGGAGAGAGTAGTTAAATTATCAGTTTAACATTTCCCACCAGCAGCACAGAGCATAAAAGAAAATAACAATTTATTTAATAATGCATTTTTTCTCCCAGTAACAAAGTCTAATTACATAACACTATTCGTGAACTTCATAAGGGATTACTTCATTTCTTTTACAGCTTGAGGTACCTTCTTAATTACAGAGATATAGCTTCATTACTATCATGTCCCACTGCCTTATGTTCTGCTTTCATTGATGAAATTATAACAGAAGCATGTAGAAAGAAAGTATTAAGTGCTCAAGGATTTTCGAGCAAAACTTTCTGCACCCTCGTGGTACTTATAGGGTCTCTCTTCTATGTGGAGTTTGTCATGATCAGCATCTATCAGTGCCAATACTGTGGCAAGTAATTGTTGTTCAATATGGTCCTCAGATCTGTGATTTAACTTGGAAAAAAAATGTTCTCTAGCTATGCAAGGAAGCTCCCCAGATCCTGGACCAGTGCCTGGCAGCTGTGATGGAGTGGATGAGGGCTATCAAGCTGAAGCTTAATCCAGACAAAACAGAGGTCCTCCTGGTCAAGGTTGAATGGGATATAGGTTGGTTACCCCATTACAGTCCCCATGAATCAACTTACGCATAGATCCGTGAGTATTCTACCTAAACTCTTATCAATAAATGAATTCCCTCTTCTCTGGGTCTTATCCAGTGTAGAGATTTGCCAGCCCCCATTATGAATTTGGGTGTTTTCAAGGCTGCAGTGGGACAATCCCAGTGCCCTGGACAGCAGCTGATGTCTCCCCATCATATGTGGGGAAGCATCATCATGTTGCTGATGTCTGCAGAAGCCTTGCTGTTCCATATAGAACATGAGGAAGCTTCTGGGTTGACAGCAGCAGTGTCCTTCCACACTGCCACCCTAGTTCACCCACAGAGCCCCACCAGAAGTCACCTTACATCATCTAATGGCTAATGTGGAGCTCCGTGGGTGAACTGGGGCAAAAGCATCCTAGGACTTTTTTGCACCATATGATAAGGTTGTCTGAGTAGAGTACTGAAAGGCAAGAGCTTAGTCTATCCTGTGAGAACCTAAAAGAAGCACTGACCTCTCTACTCTTTCTGCTAAGGCTTCTGACCAGGCCCATAGCCAGGATTTCGATTCGGGGGGGGGGGGGCTGAGTTTGTTTCGGAGGGGGGGCCCGAGTCTGAGTGAAAGAGGGTCTACCCTAGCAAACCTTTTGTATCGTTACCCCAATACCCACATAAATATGGGATATATTGAGTATGGTGATCAGATCATGATATGAATAAACATAACAGTTTAAATAATGCAGCAGTAAGGCCTTTTCACGAACCACCATGAGAATTTCGGGGGGGGGGATGAAGCCCCTTAACCCCCCCCCCCCCCCCCGGCTACATGCCTGCTTCTGACTATCTTGAATGCCTGGTCAGGAAATGATGGTGATGAGGCTGCTGACTCCCTGAGGTGGCCCTGGTGCTTTCTACTTGTGTTATCACCCTCAACTAATCCACAGGTCAAATCTGCCATTGATTTATGCATGAAGTCAAACTATACATGGCTATTTTTGGTAGGTCTATCCAGCAATAACAACCACAAAACATAAAACTCATGCAATGCTGCAGCAGAAACTTGCTTTGTAAAATAGGCTGCTTGAGAAAACATGATAAATGGCTTCCTCAATGACAAATGCAACTGAGTAGGCTGAAAAGGAGGAGCACCAGATATAGCGACTTGTTTTCCTCTTTTTCTGAGACTACAAAACAATAAAGTAGCTGAGTCTCAAAGTCTATCCTTTGTTCCAGATCAAAGGCAATGACTGTGAATCCTGACAGTAATTTCATTCACTTTATTATTATCAAAAGTCATTTCTCTTTGCATCATTCTAACAGGAGTTTATCACACTTCATTTTACATTATGCAATGAATTTCAAAACAGGGAATTGACAAGAAGATTGCTATAATGTGCTTTTGAAAATATGAGATATATGTACATATATTCACTGAACAGACGCATTTGTTCAGGGTGTATGAATGACAATATGGGACACTCTGACTACCAACAGTGTTTCCTTCCCCCTGCTTTCAAGATATGGGGTGAAGACTTGTTTAAGAAACCCAAGTATGTCATAAGAAGGAATCATATTCTCATTCTGATATTGTTGAACTGCATTTCCCAGCATTTTTCACTATTGGCTTTTTTGGCTAGAGCTGCTGGAAGGTGCAGTCCAACAAGATCTGGAAGGCCACACAACTCGCACCTTTTGTATATAGTATTATCAGAATCCTTTAATTTTTTCTGTTCTGGTCTAGAAGATGCTTCACAAATACCCATATTTCTCCATGCTCATCTGGATGGATAAGTGAGTGTAGAGATGGATGTATCCATACCTGTACTATCTGACTGACCTGACCTTGAAGCAAGACAAGGCAGCCACCATAGGCAACAGTTGGTAGAGAGCAGCAAGAGGAGGAGTTTTGCTGGTTCTCCCTGATCAACTGACCATCTTTCATTCTTTTGGGATACATATTTGTTTGTGTTTGCCACATAAGCTATCCTATTCCACTAAACTTGCCTGGTGCTCTCAACTGTGACGGAGGGTGCAATTCTAACTATTCAATTGGCAGCTCAATCATCTGTTGACTGCGGCATTGGAGGAGGATGTCACTATCTTGCTCTTCACTTAAGGAAGCAAAAAAGTCTTATCTTTTGTTAGCTGCCCTCAATCTGACTAGTGGCAGCCCTCAGAATGAGTGACCTCTAAGTCCCCAACAGCCCAACTCAAGTCTTACATAGTCAGCAACCTCTTGACTGAGTCCATCCATCTGGAATACACTTACACAGCTTCTACCCTCTCTAGCATTTAGTTCCCTGTAAACCATAACTGAACAGATCCATGACTTTGCCCTCTATCTTCCTGCCCTACAACCTCATGCTTCCATACTGAGAGATTCCACACATTACACAAAATGTTAAAAATTGTATCTTTCAGTCACAGATGAATTTTTACATGTTGGTGGTGGAGGGGGAAAGTTCCACTGAATTCTCATATAGCTTTTTCATCATTGAATCCAAGAATGTGAAAAAAAAGTCTCAGTCAAGATACACACTGTTTTTTTCCCAACATATGAGAGATAATAGTTGTGACATGAAAGGCTCAGATGTCATGCAATGTGAGAATTGCTAAATGCAATCTATATGTTAGGTTGGCCAGATTACTGATTTAGCATCAGCAAAAGTATTCATTTGGCTGTCCTTCTGCTTTTGGTATTGCTTCTGAGTCCACACTGGACCTGGCTGACAGCAACCTATTGGATTCATCTGGCGTGTGTCTTGTTAAATACTCCCCTTCTGTTCCTTTCACTTTGGCCCCTGGAGAGAGGCTTTCAAAGGTGACATAAGAGTCTTGGATTTCTTTGGGTTTCCGTGTGAAACATTTTTTGCAGCGCCTTTTCAGGGCCCCACAACAGACCACTAATGTCAGTGGGACAGCGATGACACAAGCCACACTGATGACTACCACGTTGATAAGTTTTTGGGTTCCACCAGCACTGGCCACTTCATCTGTGGAAAATATGATGCACTGCTCCTTCCTTGGAATCAATCCTTTTACGCAGACACAGACTATATATTTGGTTTTTGGCATCAAATCATTAATGGTTATCTTGGTCTTACCAGGATCCACATTGATTCGACGCATATCTCTTTCTCCAAAGATAGCATACAGGACACTGAAGATAGTTGTATTCTTGGCCTGAGGAGCTTTCCACGCTAATGTGACACTACGATCTGTATCTCCTATCACTCTGACCGACCTGACTATGCGTTCAGGCTCTTGTTGGGCAGGCGGTGGACTTGCTATGAGATTCCTTGGATTGTTGATCATATTAGGTGCCTCATCTTGAAGTACTGGATTCCCTTCTGTGTTGGCCCGAATTGACCTGGCACCCAAGGTTGGAGAAGTTGAAGTTGTGATAACATATCTTGCAACTAAATTGTCATTGTAAGCTGCTGCTTCCATCCCACCCACCTTTCCATTCCAGGTTCCTTTAGAATTTGCACTGGGGACATCTGTGCTTTCATTCTCAGTGATTATGAGGGAGATGAAAGCTTCTGTTGCTCCAAGGAAATTTTTGGCTTTGCATATATATTCTCCAGAATCAAGGTAAGACACCACAGGCAAGCCTAAAATAGACCAGCTCATTCCATCACTGGAAATTTCTTGATGAACTGAAAGACAAAAGGCAATAAAAGAAATTATTTTTATTTCTTTAGCACAACAATTTAATTTAAATACAAATGGCTGTTGGATTTTTTACTTAATGTGCCAAGTTGTCACATCATAAGAGTTAAGATGAATTTGTTAAACCCACAAACATAAAAATAATGCTCTGCTATATTGGATCATAGAATCATAGAGTTGGAAGAGACCACATTGGCCATCCAGTCCAACCCCTGCCATGAAGGATCACTTTTCATGTACTCCATTATGAACCTTTGTGGGAACTTGAAAATCAGATGTATGCAAATTGCATCTCTACAGGTTTTGTTGGACTGCACCACAAGTTCAATTTGCCTTAACTAACATGGCCAATAGTAATGCAGAAAACTTTCTTTGCGGCCACTATTGCGTCTGCAAAGAACCGTCCGGCGGAGTTGTTCCGGGTTGTCAGAGGTCTTTTAACTCCCCCTACTGGTGGGAGCCCTGACAACTCGACAACGCGCTGTGAAGCATTTGCTCGGTTCTTTGCAGACAAAGTCGCTTTGATCCGTTCCGGGCTGGACACCACATTAGATGCAGTCTCTGTGGATGTGACACAAGCACCTGCTTGTCAGATTTTGTTGGATTCTTTTCAGTTTGTGAAACCCGAGGATGTGGACAAGGTACTTGGAGGAATGAGACCCACCACGTCCATCCTAGACCCCTGCCCATCCTGGCTTCTTAAGGAGGCCAGAGGGGGATTGGCCGAGTGGGTAACGGTGGTGGTTAATGCCTCCCTTCGGGAAGGCAAGATTCCAGCGAGCCTAAAACAGGCTGTTATAAAGCCGCTGTTGAAGAAACCATCACTTGACCCCACTAAATTGGACAACTTTCGGCCTGTTTCCAATCTTCCCTTCTTGGGCAAAGTCATGGAAAGCGTGGTGGCCTCACAACTCCAGGTATTCTTGAGAGACACGGATTATCTGGATCCGGCACAGTCTGGTTTCAGACCGGGACATGGTACCGAGACGGTCTTGGTCGCCTTAGTGGATGATCTGCGCCGGGAGCTAGACAGGGGGAGTGTGTCCCTGTTGGTGCTCCTGGACCTCTCAGCGGCCTTCGATACCGTCGACCACGGTATTCTTCTGGGGCGCCTTGCAGGGATGGGCCTTGGGGGCACTGCATTGCAGTGGCTCCGGTCATTCCTGGAGGGTCGTACCCAGAAGGTGTTACTGGGGGACTCCTGTTCAACGCCACAGCCGTTGACCTGTGGCGTTCCTCAGGGTTCCATCCTGTCCCCCTTGTTGTTTAACATCTACATGAAGCCGCTGGGTGAGATCATCCGGAGTTTCGGGGTGCGGTGTCACCTGTACGCAGATGACGTCCAACTCTCTCACTCCTTCCCACCTGCTACTAAGGAGGCCGTCGAAGTCCTGAACCGGTGCCTGGCCGCTGTAATGGTCTGGATGAGGGCGAACAAACTGAAATTAAATCCAGACAAGACAGAGGTACTCCTGGTCAGTCGCAAGGCCGAACAGGGTATAGGGTTACAGCCTGTGCTAGACGGGGTCGCACTCCCCTTGAAGGCGCAGGTTCGCAGCTTGGGTGTGACCCTGGACTCATCGCTGAGCCTGGAGCCCCAGGTTTCAGCGGTGACCAGGGGAGCATTTGCACAGCTTCGGCTCGTGCGCCAGCTGCGCCCGTATCTTGGGAAGTCTGACTTGGCCACGGTGGTACACGCTTTGGTCACATCCCGCCTCGACTACTGCAACGCTCTCTACGTGGGGCTGCCCTTGAAGACGGTCCGGAAGCTACAGCTAGTCCAGTGCGCGGCAGCCATGTTATTAACGGGAGCTGGACGCAGAGAGCATACAACGCCCCTGCTGTCCCAGCTCCACTGGCTGCCGATTTGCTACCGGGCCCAATTTAAGGTGCTGGTGTTATCCTACAAAGCCCTAAACGGTTCCGGCCCAAAATACCTTGCAGACCGCATCTCGGCCTATGAGCCCACGAGGGCCTTGAGATCATCCGGGGAGGCCCTTCTCTCGGTCCCGCCTGCCTCACAGGCTCGTCTGGCGGGGACGAGAGAGCGGGCCTTCTCGGTGGTGGCCCCCCGGCTGTGGAACACCCTCCCTGCTGAAGTTAGACAGGCGCCCTCACTGATGGCCTTTCGTAGGGGCCTGAAAACATGGCTCTTCGAGCAGGCCTTCGGCTGAGTGTTGAATGACAATGGAACGAACTAAGACTACGAATTTTTGGCTATGACCCCAGGACTTGGCGAAGCGGATTTTTAGTATAAGTATATGTTATGTTGTATTTGTCTGGTTTGTATCGTCATGTTTACTGTACACTGTCTTCTTGTTGTTGTTCACCGCCCCGAGTCGCCTTCGGGCTGAGAGGGGCGGTCAATAAATGCAATAAATAATAATAATAATAATAATAATAATAATAATAATAATAATAATAATGCAGTCCAAAAGGGTCTGGAGCAGGCATGGACAAACTTTTTTGCCTTGGAGCCACATTGTGGGCCCAGTTGCAAGGGCTGGGCTGGGAGGGAATGTAGGTGGGCAAGAAGAGGTGGGGTCGTGGGCTGGAAGGGATTGGGGCTGGAAGGCTCAAAAGGGGTGGAGCTTGGCTGGTAGGGGTAGAGCTGGGAAGGAAAGGTTTGGCTGGAGCCTTGGAGAGGCTGGGACTGGGAGAGGGAAGGGGTAGATATTTCTCCAGGAAGACAAACACTCTGCTGCTGTTTTCACCCCTTTCCTTGGGCCCAGAGAAGGGAGAGAAACATTGCATTGTCAAGCACACTTGGCAGTGGCATGTTTCTCTCTCTTGCTCTTCTCTGGGCCCTGGGAAGGCAGTCATCCACCTTTCTAAGGCCCAGAGAAGGGAGAGAAACATGTCTCTGTCAAGCTCAGTTGGCAACGGCATATTTTCCCGGTTCTTCTCTGGGCGCTGGGAAGGCAGTGGCCTGCCTTCCTCGGGACCAGAGGAGGGAGAGAAACATACCACTGTTAAACATGCTTGGCAGTGGTGTGTTTCTCACCCCAGCTCTTCCCTAGGCCTTGTGAAGGCAGTAGCACACCTTCCTTGGGCCAAGAGGAGGGAAGGAAACATACCACTATCAAGCACGCTTGGCAATGGTGTGTTTCTTTCCTTGGCTCTTCTCTGGCCCCCAGAAAGGCAGCAGCTCAATTTACTTTGGCCAGAGAAGGGAGGCAAACATGCTGATATTAGAGGCAAAGATGAAGTATTTTGGCCACATCATGAGAAGACAGGAAAGCTTAGATAAGACCATTATGCTGGGGAAAATGGAAGGAAAAAGGAAGAGGGGCCAACCAAGGGCAAGATGGGTGGATGGCATCCTTGAAGTGACTGGCTTGACCTTGAAGGAGCTGGGGGTGGTAATGGCTGACAGGCTGGTCCAGGAGGTCACGAAGAGTCAGAATCGACTGAATGGATGAACAACAATGGCCAAGAATAGATGAAAATCTGGCAGAATGGAAAACTCTTTCAATGTTTTTACTCAGAAGTAAAGCTTATCAAAAAGCGAAGATGGGGGCAACAAATCTAGGGGAAGTATAAGCATTCTTGTCAATGATGGAAATGGTTGCAAATATTTTTTACATCGGTGTTTACTGTACTCATTGCTATGTCTTTTGAGAAACATGATTGCTTTGTTCTTGACAAAGAGATGCAATGGTGTCATTCTTTATAAAGCTCAATAACACTGCAGGCAAGGAAGGAGGAAATCCCACCTGTTCCGTTGAGGGGGTTTCCATCAGCTCTCCTCCAGCTCAGCTCAGGAATAGGCACCCCTGTGGTCCCACATCGCAACAGGACTGTGCTTCCTAGGATGGTCTTCACTTTGGCGACAGACGTATGCACAACAGGGCTCTGGCACTTTCTCAGTTCGACTTGGGTGAAGAAAATACCTGCCAGACTCCTGGGTGCAAAGCACTTCAGTCTTGGTTCAACAAACGCTATGTTGGGGGACTGAAAATTGAGAAAGTGGACCATTTCATAGAGGCTGCAGTCACATGTCCAAGGATTGTCCTGTAAACCTGGGAAGAGGAATGGTTAAGAAAGTGAATCATTGTATCACTAGTATATTAAAGAAATAAATATATAGATAGGTTCTTGTGGGTTTTTTCGGGCTATAGGGCCATGTTCTAGAGGCATTTCTCCTGATGTTTCGCCTGCATCTATGGCAAGCATCCTCAGAGGTAGTGAGGTGAGGATGCTTGCCATAGATGCAGGCGAAACGTCAGGAGAAATGCCACTAGAACATGGCCCTATAGCCCGAAAAAACCCACAAGAACCTAGTGATTCCAGCCATGAAAGCCTTCGACAATACATTAAATATATAGATGATAACTTGTTGTGTGTCTGTTTCATATCTTCACTCTTCTTTACAGTCACAGCCATGCTCATATGTGAGATGAAAGCATACCAAAGAAGTAATTATTCATACAGAGGGAATCCTTGACACTGAAAATGCACAGTTCTTCAAAAAGGCTGAATTCTTTCTTTCTTTCTGATTTTTTATTTATACTCTGCTTTTTTTCTCTAAAAAAGTGATTCAAAGCAGCTTCAGAATTATACCTTCAGAATTCTTTTCCATCAGTATTATTATTTTTTATTTCATATACTTGCACCCTGCCCTTCTCACCCACGAGGGGGACTCAGGGCGGCCTCACAGCAAACACCATTTGGTGCCGTCATAATGATAAGAACAATCAACAAATTCATTAAAACAAAACATTAAATAAAGACCATTAAGATCGTCTGGAGGGGCCCTGCTCTCGGTCCCACCGCCTGCACAATCACGGCTGGTGGGGACGAGGGACAGGGCCTTCTCGATGGTGTCTCCCCGGTTTTGGAACTCCCTCCCATTAGAGATCAGAACTGCCCCCTCCCTCATGACATTCAGGAAATTAACAAAGACCTGGTTGTGGAACGTGGCATTTGACAACTGATTTAATTCTTTGCCCACATGAAAGGAGGATGATGAACGGTAGTTTGGGATTGCGATTGTGTGGACGATTTGGCTCTTATAACTGTGATGATAATGTTTTTAATGTTTATGGTGCTTATATTTTAATCGTGTAATGATGTTGCATTGTGTTTTATTGTATATTTTTGTATGTTAACACATGTTGTGAACCGGTCTGAAACCCTCTTTGAAGGTGAGAGGGTCGGTATATAAAACCTCGAAATAAATAAATAAATAAATAAATAAACAGTTGTTAAAACATGTCAATTAAAATCCAGGTCCAGGTCAATTCATTGTCACTTCGAAATTGCTTATGTCTTCTTCATACAAGCCGCTGACTTTCCTTCTTAAGGACAGGAGGGAGGTGGCCAGTCTGATGTCTTTGGGGAGGGAATTCCACAGACGGGGAGCCACTGTTGAGAAGACCCTGTCTCTCTTCTCCCCCAATTACACAACCTATTTGTCCTTACTACATACTGAACATGCAGAACTACAGGTAATGCCTATATTATGACATATTAAGTTGAATTTGTATGTAAGTCAGAACAGGTACATTTTAAAGTGTGATGCCAACCAATTTTAAAAAAAGTTTTGCATAGCATATGGGGTTAACATTCCTGTGGTGTTTGTTTTGCTATCTATAACCCTATTCAGAAGATTTCACCTCATTTTCTGTCCCTGTGATAGTTAGACTTTGAAAAATTTGGGTCATCAGGGAAACAAGCATTGGCGAGAAAGCTTCAGTTGAGACACTTTCCCCCATGATAACTCTTCCAGGAGTGGATTCCCCTTCTGAGGGGTAGATTTCTTCTCACTTCCTATTGTTTCACACACACACACACCCCTCCCATCCCTCTTTTTAACTAGGAGTCCATGTAAGTTGAATTTTGTAAGTTAGGAACTGTCTGTACAGAGTAGCTTGATCATTTGGGGACAAACTAACAAAATAGGATTTATTTTTGCATTTTGCCTCTCTATTGTGAATTGATCAATTTGTGGTGCTCCAAATGTTGGTGAACTGCAATTCTTCTCACTCTTAACCAGCATATATCTGGAGAGGAAAGAATTCTCCATCATTGTATAACCTTGATATGTGCCCTAAAATGTGGTCCAAAACTTAACTTTGCAAACAGGTATAATATAAATTGAGATGCAGCATGGTGTAGTAGTTTGAAACTCTGAGAACAGAGTTTGAATTTGTGCTCAGCCACTGAAATCCACTGGGTGACCTTGGGCAAGTCTTACTCTTCCAGCCTCAAAGGAAAGCAAAAGCTTTCTGAAGTAATCCGGTCCTCTTTAAGTCATATGGTCACTATAAGTCAGAACTGACTTAAGATACACAGCAGTAGCAGCAACATAACTCAAGTTTAGATTTTTTTCCAAAAAATTTTTTTAGAAAGTTTGCAATGCCCATATATGCCATAGGTATGAATTCCATGGGCAACAAGCATTCTCTTGATATTCAAAATCCTGGTGGCCCAAAGTCTAAAGGAGGGTCCTGTTCCATAGTGGTGACACCATACTTTGTGCATGGCTCCCATCTGGCCTCCCCCCAGATTAGTTTAGAAATAAGAGTGGTTACAGATAGTGGTCTGATGTCTTGGGCAACTGATGTGGCATCAAAAAAGGAAACACAATGTTAGTTGATGGTTTCATCTACTTATAGTGAATTGGACTGCCAATGAGGCAAAGATCTGAATTGCCAGAAGCATTTGACCAGCTTTGTCTCCTGTGCTCCTGGATGGCTTGGGAGAGCAAATAGTTCTTCACCTTCTAAAAACAAAATGTCCTGGCCTGGATCTGATAAAGAAAATCCCATCAAGGAGAGATTAATTTCTGATACTATCTTTTGAATGCCAAGTACAATTTCCTTTTCCCTATCCTGTTACTGATGGTTGTGCTTCTGCTGTACAAAATCCACCACTGGCCAGCCACCAAGCCAAAAGTATACCAAAGAAACATAGTTTGGAGGTGTTGCAATATCACAATTTCTGTTTCTTGACAATTTCAGAAGAGACATAACCCAGGACAATCAACATCAAAACTTCAATGTGCAATAATAATAATAATAATTATTATTATTATTATTAATTATTTATTTATACCCCGCCACCCATCTCCCCAAGGCGACTCGGGGCGGCTTAGATGAGATCACACCCAGCAATACAGTAAAACAATATAACACAAGAACACAACAGAAAATAAAAAATAACATAAAATACAAAAACCAATATAAATAACAGCACAACAATATAAAATCAGAACATTAAAACACTGAAAATAATCACAGTGGGCAGAGCCAATTGCAAAGATTAAAAATACAAGTTCATTACAAAAGCTGGTGGTTCTATGTCTGTTCTCCTTTCTCTTTCCAGTCTCTTAACAATTTCCAGTGAGAGAGAGAGAGAGAGAGAGAGAGAACGTGCCTCAAGGACAGGAACTACCTTTAGAGCACCCGACAAATATCTTCTTGAAGCTGCAGAGGCTGAAGTCTTCATTGACTATGGAGTAATTTAATTTGCATCCCATTAACTAATTAATCTGTTCCTGCATTCTGATGATTTTCAGTAGTCAGTAGATGCAGTACTCTTCTCCATAGTCTCTGCTGACTGCTCTAAATCTAACATGGATGGGGTCACACTCCCCCTGAAGACACAAGTTCGCAGTTTGGGGATCCTCCTGGACTTGGCACTGAAACTGGAGACCCAAGCATTGACAGTGGCTGGGAGGGCCTTTGACAATTAAAACTTGCACATCAACTGTGCCCATTCCTTGAGAAGCCAGATCTGACCATGGTGCTAGATACCTTAGTTTCATCCCATCTGGATTACTGTCATGCACTCTACGTGGGACTGCCTCTGAAGAGTGCAAACTTCAGCTGGTCCAAAAAGCTGCAGCCAGGTAGCTCACTGGGGCTGGCTACAATTAGTGGACAACCCCCTTGTTGCAGCAGCTCCACTAGCTGCCAGTGTTTCCAGGCACAATGCAGAGTGCTGGCTATGACCTTTAAAGTCCTAGATGGTTCAGATCCAGGCTATTTGGCTGACTACATCCCCTGGTACAAACCTGCCTGGGTCCTGAGATCTTCAGGAGAGGCCCTTCTCTCAGTCCCACCTCAAGCCCGGTTGGTGGGGATGAAAGAGAGGACCTTTTTGGTAGCTGCCCTTCAACTCTGGAACTCCCTGCCCAGGGAAGCCAGAATGGTCCCCTCACTGTTATCCTTCCAGTGACTGACTATTTTTTTTATTCTTCTTTTAAAGAAGAAGGTTTTAAAGATCAAGTTGGTTATAATATGGTTTAACTTCAATACTGTTTTAATGTTTCCATATTTGTATATTTTAAATTGTGTGCAAATGCTTTTATGTTAAGCCACTCTGAATCCCCTTCAGGAGTGAAAAGCAGGGTATAAAGGAAGTAAATAAATAAACAAACAACAGGATCTAAGGATTGTAATGGGCCTTCAGCATTAATCCCTTCCTCTCTTTTTCTATTCATTGATTCTGGTTCTAATTGCCCCCTAAACACTCATTCCTTTTTTGTGACCCTCCCAGATTAGTGCCGAATATAGCAGACCCACTTTCTGTAGCTACACTTATTCCTTATGTGAGAACTAAATGGTTCTCTCACAATCTCATCACATGGGTTAAATTTACCCATCCTATAACATTTTCACCTCAGTTTAAGGACAGAAGCTACCAGTTCCCATTGAATGATGTACATCTACTTCTGGTGGGGCTCCATCCCTGAACTGAGGTGTAAGAGGAAGCAACAAAAACATGAGAAGTTTCCTGTGTTCATGTTGTCTACAACGGGGCAAGCACAGAGGGAAGCTGGGTGGTGATGCTTGCTTCTGTGGGATAGGTAAGGGGCAATGTGGGGCATGAAGTGCTGGGTTTCCCATGCTGGCCGAGGGTTTCCCACCATGATGCATGGCAAATCACCCCGCTATGTGGACCTCAATGTGACGAGACCCTTGATGTGTTCAGCTGGAGGAGCAAGGATGGCAAGGTCACTACAAAGAACTCTGACTTAAATTAATAAACCTTAGGTAGAATTGGGGGGCCCCGGTGGCGCAGTGGGTTAAAGCACTGAGCTGCTGAGCTTGTTGATCGAAAGGTCGCAGGTTCGATTCCGGGGAGCGGCGTGAGCTTCCGCTGTCAGCCCTAGCTTCTGCCAACCTAGCAGTTTGAAAACATGCAAATGTGAGTAGATCAATAGGTACCGCTCTGGCAGGAAGGTAACGGCGCTCCATGCAGTCATGCCGGCCACATGACCTTGGAGGTGTCTACGGACAACGCTGTCTCTTCGGCTTAGAAATGGAGATGAGCACCACACCCCAGAGTCAGACATGACTGGACTTAATGTCAGGGGACTACCTTTACCTTTACCTAGGTAGAATTAATGCATTTTGAAAATTCTTGAACTACCATGGCTCAATGCTATGGAATCATAGGAGTTGTAGTTTGACAAGGTCTTTATCCTTCTCTGCCAAAGACCTTGCCAAACTATAACTCCTTCTCTCCCTTACCAGACAACAAGTGCTCAAATTCCATAACAATGAGCCATGGTAGTTAAAGTGGTATAGAACTTCATTCATTTTACAGTGTAGATGCATCCCCTTTTCAGCTAGTGTAAGCCAGAGGTCTGTAATTCAGAAGTTCTTGGATTTGTGGTATCCCATCAGCCTTGGCCAACACAGGCAATCATTAGACATGATGGGGTTTGTAATCCATACAGAGTTTCAATCGTTGATGTAGACTTAGAGAATAAAAGTATATAATAATTATAATAATAATAATAACAACAACAACAACTACTACTACAACTACTTTCATTATATTCTATGTATTTTCCAATAATGAGAATCAAGGCCATAAAAAGAGTACAGATTAAAAACCATACAAAAACACCTGGGGGGGGGGGGGATCTAAATGTAAAGGTTATTTAAACACAATTAAATAATCAATATACTTAAACCACTTAAAATTAATTAAAAGACAATAAAAATCAAGATGAAAGTGACAGCATGGGGGTTCTGTCTGAAGATAATTTCCAACTCCGTTTTTTCTCTCTCTGAAATGGAGGGTGGGGAAATATGAAGTGATGGCACACAAAGATCTGAGATGAGGCATTGAGAAACTGGATTTTACTCTTTCCATACCAAAAGATGGGATGCTTCTACACGTCAGAATCAATGCAGTTTGTCACCACTAACTGTCTTTGCTTACTGCAGCTGCAGTTGAAATATATTGAAGAAAGAGAGTGAGGAGATAAACTGATTATTATAATAAAGTCTTGTGCATTATGCTTCATTGTGCTATACTCATGTATAGGTATAATCAAGAAATCCTAGTTTAAAAAATCAACTCAATAATCTGTCTTGACTTATCCATGGGTCAATGTAAGTACCGTACCATAATTTTATTTTTTTAAAAAAACAAACCACTTCTATGAGTGCAGAAATAAAAGGGCCTCATCACAAAGGCCAAGCATTGTAGCAAAAGTGAGGGGCAGCAGGCAAATCTGTCACCCCCCACACAGCTCCCTCTTGGTGGTGCTTTCCCCATTACACGGGAAAGGTCAGTTGTCCTCAGACTTTGACCTTCCAGTTTTGTGGAGCTTTTTGTAGTCCATCTCCAAGAATCCCTGGATGTTGACTATGTGGGTGAATCTTCAAGAAGCTGAAGTCCAAAATGATTAATGGTTAAACCTCTGTAATAGACGATGCATGTGTTTAGGGGTATATTTCTGGAAGGTTTGATATGTTGGTGGATCACAAAATCTTTTGTGTAAGAGTTATTCTCCAAAACAAACAGTATTCAAAAATCTTATGTTGTTTCTCAGAATAGCAAAGTTTGGGTATAACATAATTTGAAATCCATTCTATTTTTCCTGTAACATCTCAGCAACAGCTGTTCATCTATGAAGGACAGGTTGTGACAAAGGATCTGGAGAATACTGAATTATAGGCCTGTGTATGGATTTGGAGTGGTTGGTTCCCTTTGGCCAATCGAACTTGTTTGGCTTGGCCGGACGGCTGTAATGGCAAGGACCCAGCCATCATGTTTTCCTGTCCATAATGGGACCATGTGACAGCTGATCTCGCGTCCTGCTCCCCTATTCGGCATCACAGTAGCTACCAAGCGTCAGTGTATTTTTGGCTTGGCTTCTGGCTTGACCTCTCCTTTGAATCTGTTTTATTTCCTTTATTTTCTTCATTCTCTTTATTTAATGGGACTGACTGGGAGTTGGGAATATGTAGAACAGGTGGATGGGGTGAGCATGCATTCTCAGAAAACTACTACCACCTCACTTCTAAACTAGAAAGTAGAACAGCTTTAAGGAAGCTTTATCCTGAAGCAGAAATGCATGAGAGGGGGGAGGGGGGGAGGCACAACTCCAGGCAGGGCCTCTAGTGCAAATCAAGAGAAAAGAGGGCTTTTTAAAGGGTAGGAGAGCTCCCGGTCATTCCTCTTCCTTCCCTGGGAAGTCAGAATCCTCCTCAAAATGCCTTGGAAAACTGTGCGCAGGGAAAGAGCACACACGCGTACAACACCTGTAATCCCTGCCTCCTCTAGAGTAGAAACAACTTTAACGAAGCATTAAATCCAGGTCTCCTCTACAGACCAAAAAGAAGGATCACAGAAAGAGTGGCATCCGCCAATGGGCCTCATCTAGCCATATTTCTGGCTGCGGTATGAAAACGGCTATCTGTCTACCCACCCATTTTCAGGAGGCGTGCAAAAATGGATACCGGAGTCTACTGGTATCTGGCCAGCAGAAACAGATCAGTGTTCAGCCAAAATGCACAAGTCTACTGAATTACATAATATTCATTACCTTTTCATTTGAGTCTTTTAAGAGAAAAATCCTCATTCTTGGTAGCACTTACAAAATCAAGGCCATTGAAGAGTTCTGATCAACAGAGTGGCAGAGGTTGCCAAGGTGACACGCAACAAAGGAATGTGTCACTTTGTCACCTTGACAACCTCATCCACAGTGGGGAAACCTGAGGATTGCCGTAACCAATTCCTGAAGAAGCCAGTTGGGAAAATATTAGGGCAAACCAAGACAAGATGGGACTCTGAATTCCAAACCAACCCCTGCAAAGTGATGGAGGAGCAATTTTTTTAAAGGAATGATGCAGCAATCAAGGAGGACATCATCTTCTTCTCCATCAGCACATTTCCCCTTGTAGCCCAATCTTTCTTGATTTCCATTTGGGTTTCCAGATTTGAGTATCGTATCACTAACTTATTCAAATAACTGGAAGGTACAACCTATTTCAGATTGCTTTCTTGGACAATCTGGAAATCACTGTTAAACATGAGCCAACAATGTGATGTGGCGGCAAAAAAAGCCAATGGGATTTTGGCCTGCATCAATAGGAGCATAGTGTCTAGATCTAAGGAAGTAATGCTACCCCTCTATTCTGCTTTGGTTAGACCAAATCTGGAATATTGTGTCCAATTCTGGGCACCACAATTCAAGAGAGATATTGACAAGTTGGAATGTGTCCAGAGGAGGGCGACTAAAATGATAAAGGGTCTGGAGGTGTGGAGAACAAGCCCTATGAGGAGCGGCTTGGGGAACTGGGCATGTTTAGCCTGAAGAAGAGAAGGCTGAGAGGAGATATGATAGCCATGTATAAATATGTGAGAGGAAGCCACAGGGAGGAGGGAGCAAGCTTGTTTTCTGCTTCCTTGGAGACTAGGACGCGGAACAATGGCTTCAAACTACAAGAGAGGAGATTCCATCTGAACATTAGGAAGAACTTCCTGACCGTGAGAGCCGTTCAGCAGTGGAACTCTCTGCCCCGGAGTGTGGTGGAGGCTCCTTCTTTGGAAGCTTTTAAGCAGAGGCTGGATGGCCATTTGTCAGGGGTGATTTGAATGCAATATTCCTGCTTCTTGGCAGGGGGTTGGACTGGATGGCCCATGAGGTCTCTTCCAACTCTTTGATTCTATGATTCTATGATTCTATGACTGTACTGGGAACTTCTTTGCATGGTGTGAATGTACCAGAAGAAAGCTCCTTCTTCTTTTAAGGACAGTGAAAATGCCACTACATTTACTGAGAATGGACAACCTTTAGAAAAATTCAACATTGGCAAGGTGATTCCCTATTAATTTAAGGTAGGAAATATTTCACTCTTGATGAGTCCTAGTTAGTACTTGGATGGGAGATCACCAATGTATTGATTTCATCTAATATCGCTATTTTCTTGTTGTTTGCCATCAGGTAGATTTTATTTTAAGATGACCTTAAGAATTAGCACCTTTCAAGACCTCCAGTCAACAAGTATCCTGCTCAGTTCCTGTAAACTATCAATCCATTTTTGGTGTGGTCTCCCTCTTTTCCTATTGCTTTCTCCTTTATCAACCATTACTGTTTTTTTCCCCAATGAACCATGTTGTCTCACAGTATATTCAAAATGTGGCAAACTCGGTTTAGTTATGCTGGGTTGAGGGTTCAAGCATCATTTACTTTCATTTGTGTTTTTAGCAGTCCATGGTATTGATTTGACCACTTCTATACTATTTTAAGATTTGGTTCTTTTGAATTTTGGAAAAAATCTCAATGACAATACTATTTTGCCATTCTAAAATATATAACCTTACTAACTTTATGACCTTTGTTTGAAACAAGTTTTTATGTCTGTTATTGTTTTGTGCCTTCAAGTTGTTTCCATTATATGGAAACCCTAACACGAACCTATCACAGAGTTTGCTTGGCAAGATTGGTTCAGAGCAGGTTTGCCTTTGGCTTCCTCTGATGCTAAAAGAGTGTACCTTGTCCAAGGTCACCCAGTGAGTTTCCATGGCCAAGTGTGGATTCAAACCCTGCTCTCCAGAGCCGTAGTCCAATGCTCAAACCATTACACCACATTGTCTCTCTTATATTGGTTAAGAGTTTGAACTCTAAACCAGAAAGTCTATCTTTTGAATAAGCATGTGCTGTGAATTTAGCAAGTAATTTCATCTCAGCCACTCATCTTCTGACTTCCTGCCTGACTGCTTGATGATGGATAATAATGTTAGTCACAGATAGTAATACATATGTTTTTGGTTTGCAATAGATTTGAATGTTTTGCTAGTTCTTGAAAGCATTATGGAAATGTTAAGTATTATAGCATAAAAGAGAAAACCCAGCTCATATAAGTTGATCCTATCATTCTACAGATTGGGAAAATCTGCCTCAGCAAGAAAACTTCAAATAACCATTAGCAAATACCATACTAATACTGGCTTAATATGTTCTTATATTTTAATCACCATATGTGTGACCATCTTTTCTATGGAATTGTTTCTCAGAGCTAATATATGACATTAGACTGCAGTGATGCCTTTCTACTGTCTACCAGAACTGATATAAAACAGTTTGCTGTCCCAAACAGTTGCATTGCTTGTCAGGCCTTGGTGGTAAATCCTAGAGGACCTTACAAGGTTTCTAAGGATGCTGCTTGTAACTATTTGTCATCCAAGCAATGGTAGCTAGTGATTCTGATGTCTGCTCTGTGTTTTACCATCTCTTCACATGGTCCCTGGGGCCGTTTCACTGGCACTCACATGGGTTCCTCATGGCACCCCACGTACCCTCCCTCCTTCCCCATCATATAGTGGGGACTGGACAATGCACATTGGTGCCCTGTCCCCATCATATGGGTGAAAGGGTAGCAACATGCATTGCTGTGTTGCCCTTTCTCTCATCATGTGGATGAAAGGGCAAATAAATTTAGGTAGGTCCATCGGAGCTACCCAAAACACACTTTACTCTCTATCGTAGAGGAGGAAGCATCTTGGGATGCTTCCCCTCCATTTCATGAGGAATGGGGGGCAGGGCCAAGCCAGTATTGTTTGATGGTGTTCAGCAGACCCCTGTCTCAAAGAGGGAAAAGGAGCTGTTTAAAAAAAAACATGTTAAGAGATCCTTAAACTGATGTTTAAAGAAGTTATCCTAGGTATTGAATCTATTGGGGCATAAGGAGTTAAGGTTAAATGCCTTGAACATTTGGATGAAAATCAAGTGAAGATCTATTGCTAAGTTCACTAAACTAGCAGCCCACACTGAGTACAAGAATTCAAAACCAACAAATGTGGAAATGTATTGTCGAAGGCTTTCATGGCCAGGATCACTGGGTTGTTGTAGCTTTTTCCGGGCTATATGGCCATATTCTGGAGGCAATTTTTCTCCTGATGTTTCGCCTGCATCTATGGCAAGCATCCTCAGAGGTAGTGAGGTCTGTTGGAAGTATATATATATCCACAGATATATAAACCCATTTTTCCTACTTCCAACAGACCTCACTACCTCTGAGGATGCTTGCCATAGATGCAGGCGAAACGTCAGGAGAAAAATTGCCTCCAGAACATGGCCATATAGCTCGGAAAAACCTACAACAACCCAAATGTGGAAATGTCTCCTAGCTCAGAGGGCTTTTTAAAAAAAAAATAGCCAGGAGGCTAAATAATCAGCTATCAATTGTGATAACTAAATAGCATGCACCATGTACTGGATACAATCAATAGGCAGGTGATGCCATAGAGTGACTGAAAAACAAGACTTGGAATATTGAGTTGGAAAGATGGATAGAGATGAGAACAAAGGGATCTAAAGATATTTTAAGTTTTAATCTCTAACAAAACTTACAAAATGATATATAAATGGTTCCAGACTCCAACAAAACATCAGAAATGTATAAAGAAGTGAAGAATTTATACTGAAAATGTGAAAACACCCAAGGACTTTTCAATCACATGTGACGGCTGTGTCACAAAGCAAAAAAAAAAATAACCTTCAGAAATTTGTTCTCCAAATTTTCAAAACCAAAATAGAACTTGATCCAGCTTTATTTTTATTGGGTCTACCAATAAAAGGAAGAGGAAGTCGGCTTGTTTTCTGCTACTCTTGGAAACATCTTGAGCAATGGGTTCAAATGAGAGGAAAGGACATTCCACCTGTACTTTAGGCAGAACCTCCTGACTGTGGGAGCTATTCAGCAGTGGAACTCTGACCCAGAGTGTGGTGGAGGCTCCTTCCTTGGAAAATTTTTAACAAAAGCTCTTGATGAGTCCTAGTTATTACTTGGATGGGAGATCACCAATGTATTGATTTCATCTAATATCACTATTTTCTTGTTTGCCATCAGGTAGCTTTTAATTTAAGATGACCTTAAGAATTAGCCATCTGTCAGGGATACTTTGATTGTGCTTTTCCTGTATGGCAGGGGATTGGACTAGATGGCCCGTGTGGTCTCTTCCAACCCTAATATTCTATGAAATGAACAGACTAAAAATTTGAACTTGAAAATACTATACTATATGACGTTAATAGCAAGAATACTTTATTCACAAAAATTGAATAATATGAATCTACCTTCTAGAGAAAATTGGATTGTTTCGGATTGTCAGAGGTCTTTTAACTCCCGCCACCTCAGGCGGGAGCCCTGACAATTCGGTCACGCGCTGTGAAGCATTTGCTCGGTTCTTTGCAGACAAAGTCGCCTTGATCCGCTCTGAGCTGGACGCCGCGTTAAATGCAGTCTCCGAGGATGTAACAAGAGCACCTGCTTGTCCTATTTTGATGGATTCTTTTCAGTTTGTGAAACCCGAGGATGTAGACAAGATACTTGGAGGAATGAGGCCCACCACGTCCATCCTAGACCCCTGCCCATCCTGGCTTCTGAGGGAGGCCAGAGGGGGATTGGCTGAGTGGGTAACAGTGGTGGTGAATGCCTCCCTTCGGGAAGGCAAGATTCCAGCAAGCCTAAAACAGGCTATTATAAAGCCGCTGTTGAAGAAACCATCACTGGACCCCACTAAATTGGGCAACTTTCGGCCTGTTTCCAATCTCCCCTTCTTGGGCAAAGTCATGGAAAGCGTGGTAGCCTCACAACTCCAGGTATTCTTGAGAGACACGGATTATCTGGATCCGGCACAGTCTGGTTTCAGACCGGGACATGGTACCGAGACGGTCTTGGTCGCCTTAGTGGATGATCTGCACCGGGAGCTAGACAGGGGGAGTGTGTCCCTGTTGGTGCTCCTGGACCTCTCAGCGGCCTTCGATACCGTCGACCACGGTATCCTTCTGGGGCGCCTTGTGGAAATGGGCCTTGGGGGCATTGCTTTGCAGTGGCTCCAGTCATTCCTGGAGGGCCGCACCCAGAAGGTGTTATTGGGGGACTCCTGTTCTACACCACAACCTTTGACTTGTGGGGTTCCACAGGGTTCCATACTGTCCCCCATGCTGTTTAATATCTACATGAAGCCGCTGGGTGAGATCATCTGGAGTTTCGGGGTGCGGTGTCATCTGTACGCAGATGATGTCCAACTCTGTCACTCCTTCCCACCTGCTACTAAGGAGGCTGTCGAGGTCCTGAACCGGTGCCTGGCCGCTGTAACGGTCTGGATGAGGGCGAACAAACTGAAATTAAATCCAGACAAGACAGAGGTACTCCTGGTCAGTCGCAAGGCCGAACGGGGTATAGGGTTACAGCCTGTGCTGGATGGGGTCGCACTCCCCTTGAAGGCGCAGGTTCGCAGCTTGGGTGTGACCCTGGACTCATCGTTGAGCCTGGATCCCCAGGTGTCAGCGGTGACCAGGGGAGCATTTGCACAGCTCAGGCTCGTGCGCCAGCTGCGCCCGTATCTCGGGAAGTCTGACTTGGCCACGGTGGTACACGCTCTGGTCACATCCCGCCTTGACTACTGCAACGCTCTCTACGTGGGGCTGCCCTTGAAGACGGCCCGGAAGCTTCAGCTGGTTCAGCGCGCGGCAGCCATGTTACTAACTGGAGCGGGTGGCAGGGAGCACACAACGCCCTTGTTGTCCCAGCTCCATTGGCTGCCGATTTGCTACCGGACCCAATTTAAGGTGCTGGTTTTGACCTACAAAGCCCTAAACGGTTCCGGCCCAAAATACCTTTCGGACCGCATCTTGGCCTACGAGCCCAAGAGGACCTTGAGATCGTCTGGGGAGGCCCTTCTCTCGATCCCGCCTGCCTCACAGGCACGTCTGGCGGGGACGAGGGAGAGGGCCTTCTCGGTGGTGGCCCCCCGGCTGTGGAACACTCTCCCTGCAGACATCAGACAGGCGCCCTCCCTCATGTCCTTCCGAAAAAGCCTCAAGACATGGCTGTTCGAGAAGGCATTTAATTAAGTGCTATAACAATGTGGTAAGATGACTGGAATGGAACAAGGAATATGAGATTGGTTATGATTCCACTATGAGACGAAGCGGATTTTTAGTGTAGCTTTGTAATTGTTGTGTAGTTTATATGTTGTTGTAATTGCCTCTTTGTAAATTGTCTTTTATATGTGTGTACACCGCCATGAGTTGCCCTAAAGGGCTGAGAATGGCGGTTAATAAATGCATCAAATAAATAAATAAATAAATAAATAAATACTAGAAATAGCAAAGATGGACAAGTAATCTTGTTTAATGAAAGGGAAAGCAATAGATGTTTTCAAATGATTGAGAACTTTTGATGTCTTATATTAAAAAGAAAGAAAATATTTATGTGATTTGAAGAGCTAACCTTAAGAAATGGGGCTACAAAGTGGAGTCAATGACATGCAAGTGTGAAGAGCAAACCACAGACCAATTACTACAATAAAAAGAACTTGAAGACTTGGCTGTTCCGATGTGCCTTTCCAGAATAGGAAAACTCCAACAACAAGTCCCAGAAGCACTTTATTAGAATTAAGATTGCTGCACACTGCACTTACCCTATAATCCTTCATATCACCTGTCACATCAACACTTTTAATCTGTACCCATTACTCTGGCCCGGCCCAGTTTTATTGTGTCTTGGTGTATTGTTTATTGCTTGTTGTTTAATATTGCTTTAACTGTTTTTAATTTGCTTTAGGTTGTGTATTGTTATGTTGTGTTTTGAGGCCTTGGCCTTTGTAAGCCGCATCGAGTCCTTCGGGAGATGCTAGTGGGGTACAAATAAAGTTAATAATAATAATAATAATAATAATAATAATACAATATCGTCTGAGCTTGGCCACATGCACAATGGGGGAATCTTCTCACAGCGACACCAGGCACACTCCAAGTGGCCAGCCTCTGTTCAAAGGACATTTAGTATAATACCAAGTTTTTAACTTTGTTTGTTTGTTTAATGTATTATAACTTTACCCCCAATTCACTTCTGACATGATAGATAAATAAATAAATAGCAAGATAGCTAATTTTGCATTTAATATTTCTTTAAGTGGAAAAGTAAGAAAGTCAATTATACATTTGATAAAATTGTAATAAAATTAAATATAATAAAATTGAATATAAACTCTACATGTAACATGATATTATGTAAGATTTTATGAGGAGAAAATGGGGAGAAGGAAAGCCATATGCCATATACCCTGTTTTGGAAACAAAATATTAGTCTATATGGTAACTAATGTCACAATATAATTGTATTTTTAATCCCCTTTGGGTCACATTCAGGAAGAAAGGCAGCATAAAAATGAACTCATATAAAGTAGATGGCCCAGTTCAGAAGGTTACCAAAATCTTTTGCCAGATTTAAAGAAATCCCGTGATTCATCTTTTGGAGAACTAGTTGCTGCACTAATACATGTAATATTAGAGCTGTCCAAAGTGGATGGATGGCTTTGGCTAGCAGCAATCCTCAGATGACCCTGAAAAAAATTATCCCTTAAAACTGCATTAACCTGAAAGACTTTAAAACACAATGCTAAACATTTTATATAAAATGGTCAATGCAGCCTTGTGTCACAAGAAACTAATATTTTAGATTTTTCTCATAGCGGCAGCACCTCAAAGATTCAAGAAGAAATACTTTTCTTCTGCTCAGCTTTAGTACAATGATGTTATGCTCACAGTGTCATGTTCATAAAATAACTGAAGCCAGGCCCGTAGCCAGGATTTCGATTTGGGGGGGGGAGGGGCTGAGTTTGTTTCGGGGGGGGGGGCTGAGTCTGAGTGAAAGAGGGTCTACCCTAGCAAACCTTTTATATCGTTACCCCAATACCCCCATGCCTATGGGATATATTGAGTATAGTGATCAGATCATGATATGAATAAACATAGCAGTTTAAATAATGCACCAGTAAGACCTTTTTGCGAACCACCATGAGAATTTCAGGGGGGGCTCAAGCCCCTCAAGCCCCCCCCCCCCCGACTACATGCCAGACTGAAGCAATCACAATTTTCTGTTTCTACAGTAATCCTCCATGTTTAGAGCTAACACACAGGCTAGTGTAGTCCCCTCCCATTCAGTATTCTTCTTTTTTAAAAAAAAAAAAAAGTGGGGGGAACTTTGCTATTGCGAAGTCATTATAATATCACAATTATTGTAATTACATTTGTAAGAAATTTGATATTAATTAAATTAGTCAAAGCTCAATTACATACTTGTACATTCTTCCAGAGCTTTGAGAAAGAAAGTCCCTGCTATGTCTAATCATTGTAATATAAAAAGAAAAACTCAAAATTAACATGCCGTGTCAAAATTGGGAAATCTCTGGTCTAAAAAAAAGGAGAAAATATAGCTACAGTGAACTGTCACTATATCTAAATTGTGCAAATCTTAAAGAATTTTTTTATTACCATAAATGTTTCATGCAGGAGGATTGCTGGTAAGAAAAGGAACACTGAGCACATTTCAAGACTGCCCACAGGAACATCCACTCTTTTATATCATCACAATTATCTTAAATAAGGGAATCGAACAATTTCCATCCCATTTTAACATAAGCACTTTTAGCCATTTTGGCACAATTTGAGAGCTCTGAAGACTTTTGCTCCCCAACTCCAAAACCTGTTTCTACACACTTTAAACACATCTTTAAGATGGAATCCCACAGGCAACTGGCAAAAGTAGTTTTGTATAATGGGCTCTGCAAGACTCCATCTTTAAACTGTTTTTAAAGTGTGTGTGTGTGGGGGGGGGGGGGTCAAGCTGCATTTCATGAGGTCCTATAAGGCCTCTCTCAGTATATTTCAGTTAATTGCAAATGTGTATGCGCCTTTGAGTCCCCTGCTGACTCGTGGTGATCCCATTAATTATGTGCCTTCAAGTCACTCATGGTAATTCCATTGATTTTGTAGCATTTTCTTAGGCAAGGAAAACTCAGAGGTTGTTTCATTATTCCCACCCTCTGAATATTGCATACGGTATCTGGTATTCATTGATGGTCTCTCATCCAAGTGCTAGACAAGGCTGACCTTAGTGGGCACATTCAGACAGCATTCAGTAATTACTGTAAAAAAATTTTACAATTTTTTTGTAATAGGGTCATAAGAGTCATGTTTGCCGGGGTTTTGCACTGTGAGAGAACCTTTTCCCAAAAAATCTTAGGTGACTTTCTGCTTTGAAAAAAGACCTCTTCTAAGTTAAAGCTGGGATTTTACAAAATTGTTCCTACCACACCTCTCAGTAACAAAAATACCCAACACTTTTTAGGAGTATATGGTGACAGACAGATGTTTAATATCCTGCAGGGACTGTCTTGTTCAAAAGCTCAATTTGGCCCACAGAGATTACTAACAATTTGTCTTATCAGATGCTGTGACCATACGCACCGACTGAGCCCTGGCACTCTTAAATCCCCAGTTATCTCCAACAATTGAGTGATCTGACATAACTCAAGGATTTCCCCATGTTTTGTTGTATTTCCCAGTTAAAAGAGCAACTGCCAGACAGCAGCAACTAGCTGCTGAAGATAAACCAGAGTGTGCTTGCAAGGTGGCCTATTCTCCTCCTGCCCCTACACTGCAGAGGATAAATGTTTAGATGCAGATCATCCCATTTCCAGAATACATGACACACAACAATCCACAGAGTAAAAATTGCCCTCTTAATCACCTAGAAGGAGGAGGAGGAGGAGGAGGAGGAGGAAGAGGAGAAGGAGAAGGAGGAGGAGGAGGAGGAGGAGGAGGAGGAGGAGGAGGAGGAGAACTTTATTTTTCTACCCTGTCTTCATCTCCCCGAAGGGACTTAGGGTGGCTTACATGGGCCAAGCCCAGGCAATATACAATTAAAAACAGAACAATAACAAATTACAAATTAAAATAGCATAAAACAGCATAACAATAATAGAAAAGCATCAAGCAACAACAAACTATTTTGGAGGGGGGAAGGAGGCCAATATGCAAACTGGTTAAAGGGTAAGTGGTTCAATAAGGTGGATAGAAATGTATAATAGCATTGGAGATATCATAGAAACAGAGCAATTAAACAGGGTCAGGATCAATTCAGCTTAACTTACAAATATGAATAGTAATGTAATATAGGAATTCAGATTAAATCATGATTCAGGTCACAATACAGGTCGTTTGTCATAGGAGCCGTCAGTCGAATGCACACCGAAACATCCACATCTTTAAAAATACAAACTAAAAATGAGCATCCATGTACCAAACTACATCAATAAAATAGGATGTCTGAGTCTCTGACCAGTGGCAATGGCCTGTATGTACTAGCACAAGTGCACAAAGATATTTAATTGAATTTGGTCTTTGTGCATCCCTGTAGATAACTTCTGAGCACCACGTGGCTCATGATTGCTTTTGGGCATAGATCATGGATGAAGAAAGACAGCCCATGCAGGAGTTGGTGAATGGATAATAATTGGCAAGCTGTCCATTTCAACAAAGCCAAGTCAACAAATATCCAAATGCTAATGCCTAGGGATAAGCGCATTGTTGCTGTTATTGTTATGCTTTTTCTCTCTCAGAGAAATTCTAAGCAGCTAACAATGATAGAAACAATACAATGTATAATTTAAAACCTAAACATATAAACACTAAAATAGAATTAAACATAGGAGTATTAAAATAGTTAAAACCTGTAACACCATTAACAAAAACTATTAAAATATATAAACACTACCTTGCCATAGATGCAGGCGAAACGTCAGGAGAGAATGCCTCTAGACCATGGCCATATAGCCCCAAAAAAACCTACAACAACCCAGTGATTCCGGCCATGAAAGCCTTCAACAATATAAAACAATACGCAGCACTACCTAGCTCAGTCTTTAAAACTGTATTCTTTAAAGCCTGCCTGAATAGAAAGATTTTGCCCACTGATGGATGGACAGCAGGGAGGGGAGACCATTCACTAGTAAAGAAATTCCAGTCGAGGGGCAGCCACTTACAAGGCCTTTCTCACATCCCCACCAACAGTGTTGCAATGCTATCATTGAGGAGGTGATAGTGATGGATGATGAGGGAGAAAACAGGGTCGGACTCACACAAGACTTATTGCTATCTGAAGCGGAGTGAGTAAATTACCCTAAGAGAGTCCTGTTATTTTGGCACGTGAGAAAGAATCTCTCATAGATACTTCTTTTCACTCCCTTGCAGTAGAAAGTATGAATAATCAAGTTGTATTAGTATTTGCTGCCCATTCATGATATGCAAAATATACTCCCCAAGACAGTTTCCATGCTCTAATTCAAGCCCTAATATGAATTGTTTGTTTTTCTTCTTGTTTTAGTTAGAATGGAGAAAATGAAGAGGGAGGAATAAATTGTATAGGAAAATGACTTATTGAACCCAGTGGCACTCCGTTCTGAGTGTAGGTTTTTTCGACAAAGTAATATTTCAAACATAATGTAATGGATGGGATGATGTTAATATAGTGCTGCAATGAGCAATATTTTCTAGTTACTTTATTGAGGCTTTCTGGTGGATTTCCCCCCTAAAAGTTTATATCATTCTCCTGTCAACCCTGCCTTTCTCAAAGTTACAGCAAAGTAACAAGCAAGAAAACATGTGGTTAAATGAGTTACCATTAAAGACATTATAACATTATAAATCAGTGGACTGATTTCCATGTTGTATAGAAAAAAAACAGGGATGAAGTACTTTTTGAAAAATAACTGTTCATAGATGAAACGAGTTAGTAGAAAAAGTTAGGATCTACTATCTTTGTTTGGCTCCAGTCTACAGGTCTGTGAACATAGAGCATGTATAGACAACAGGGTGGCCAATTATGCCACCCATGGGCCACATGGATCTTTAAGATCTTCAGGAGAGGCCCTGCTCTTGATCCCACCACCATTGCAAACGTGGTTGGTGGGGAAGAGAGACAGCCTTCTTGGCAGTGCCCCCCCCCCCATCTGTGGAACTCTCTCCTCAGGGACATCAGGTTGGCCACCTCCCTCCTGTCCTTTAGAAGGCAATTGAAGACTTGGCTTTGGGACCAGGTGTTCGATTAGTGGATAGCGGCAATTGGAAAGAAGACTTGGACACTGCGACATTGAAGGGTGAGGTAAAAGTGCATGAAATAAATAAATAAAATAAAGACCACAACCACCACCCATTTTCATAGCCCTCCTGGCTACCTCATTATGGACCTCATCACATGAAGGTCCCCAATTTGGGCAATAGTGGGGGGATTCGCCATAGCTCATAGTGAATCTAGTGGGGGTGCATGGGAAATCCATTGCCCCACACCACGCATTGCCCACATCACCCCTACTTCATCCCAAAGGGTAAGTGTTGCCACTTGGTTTCCCCTCACTGTTTCTTATGCAACACGGGAAGCCTCCCATGTTGCCAGCACTGCCTCTTATGACACTTCAGCTTCACTTGAGACATGGAGCCCCACCAATGCCATATGATGGAATTCAGTGGGCCCCATGCCTCAAGTGAGGTTGAAGTGTCGTAGGACGGGCAATTTTGCCTATTGGATGAGGTCATAAGGCTAGTTACATATAGCTATCAAATAGGCCACTTAAATCAGAGATCAGTGACCCATTACCAAAACAGATGACTATGTGAACAGTAAAGAGAAGGGAAACCTAGTAGCCAATAGTGAGGTTTGCTGCCTTTCCAACCTTAAGAAGTACTGGGGGGGGGGGGGAGAAAGGGCTGATCCTAGATAACTAGAAAGAACTTATTCCTACTGCAGGCCTGTTATGTGGACTTCTCACAGTAAATGTAGACATCACCCAAGTCTATTTCATCAGATGATTCCTATTGCTTGTTTTTGAATTTCCACTTCCTCTAGCCCTGCACTATGGTAAAGAAGTGTGCACCAAAGACTATGCACCTTCTGCAGTATAGAAGTTGCCAGTTTCTAGTTTATTTTGGTGGCAATTTTGGAAAAGGAAGGTGTATCCCCAGAAGTGTTTCCTAGGGGAAAATGTGGGGCCTCCCATAAACCATAAAGTTTTCCACCCTAATGAAGTTTTGTTGCTTAGTCCATTTCATAATGAAAAGATCTTACCTAAGATGATCTTAGAGTTGTCATTGGGGAAGTATGGAACTGCTTGGAGGTTCGACCAGATTGCAATAAGTTCCTGAGGGAGTGTCACCAGTTTATTGCTTGAGACGTCCAAGTAAGTGATGTTCCGGACATATTGGGCAGCATCGGCTGGTATGGAGGCAAGTTCATTGTTGTGCAGGTCCAAGAGCCTTAACTGGGGCATACTCAGTAGGGCGTCCCAAGGGAAGGAGGTCAAAGCATTTCCATCCAGTCTTAACTCTTGCAGCCGGCGGAGGCCTCTAAAGTTAGTCACACTGAGGCTTGCCAAGGAGTTATAGGGCATCCAAAGGAATTCCAAGTTATGGAGGGAATGGAAAGACTCCCCTGGAACCCTCCGGATGGCTGTCTTTTCTATTCTGACTTTAAATGTGTCCACTGGGAAGTTCACAGGTGTGAGTGTCATCTCAGGATCATTGCATAGCACGGCTCTGTTGAAACAAGTAATGGTTGCCATTATTTCCTAGACTTAGAAATATATTGTCTCTGAGACTTCTGCACATTTAAAACTTTTATTCCCTTATTTAATCTCACCCCACTTTCAAACATTTTTGCATTTTAATACATTAAATAAGTTGATTGATTTATAAATGTGTCTTTGAGTCATTTTCAACTTATAGCAACCCTAAGGCAAATCTATGGCAGGGTTTTCTTGGCAAGGTTTGTTCAGAGAAGGTTTTCCTTTGCCTTCCTCTAAAACAAAGACAATGTGACTTGCCTCTGGACACTTAGCAGTTTTCTGTGTCTGAGCAGAGATGCAAACTTTAGTCTTCAGAGTCATAGTTCAATTTACAACCATTATTTATTTTATTTACTTCATTTATATACCACTTTTTTCAGCCCTCAGGTGTCTCAAAGCGGTTAACAACAGCAAAATTCAATGCAAAACATCATAAAACGATTATGGGACAGTTTAAACAATAGCATCATCAACAATTAAATATCAATATAACAATTATTAGCGTCTCATCAGTAAAATCAGAATCCAATCTCATCATCCGTTAATCCGTGTTCCTATATTCATAACAGCCACCACTCCTCCGAAATGCCAATAGGGATGCGGCTGATCTGATATCTATAGGAAGGGCATTCCACAGCCAACGGGCCACCACTGAGAAGGCCCTGCCTCTTGTTCCCGCCAGGCGCACCTGTGATGTAGGCGGGACTGAGAGCAGGGCCTCTCCAGATGATCTTAATGTCCTAGTTGGTTCATAGGAGGAGATGCGTTCGAAGAGGTATGTAGAGCCAGAACCATTTAGGGCTTTATAGGCTAACGCCAGCACTTTGAATTATGCCTGGTAGCAAACTGGCAGCCAGTGGAGCTGGTGCAACAGAGGAGTTGTATGCTCCTTGAGTGCCGCTCCTGTAATAGCCTGGCTGCTGAGCGTTGGACCATTTGAAGCTTCCGAGCAGTCTTCAAAGGCAACCCCACGTTAATAAACCACTATAATAAACTTTATTTATACCCCTCCACCATCTCCCTGAAAGGACTTGGGGCACCTCACAAAAGCATCCCAGAGTGCTGCATATAAAATCACCAATGCATAAGCATAAAAACAATAACAACATAAAATTATATCAACAACCACCATGAGCACAGATAACATCACATAATAATAAAATTATTAAAATTTATAAAATGCAGAAGTACCTGCGGGTAAAACCGGCTGTCATCAATTAACAAACTAAAGTGCACCATACTGGCTTTCCGGTTTATTTATATGTAACATTAAATAAATATAAATGATTTCAATAACTCACTCCTTATATATCAGGATGCTCTTCTCTGACCAATTGTTTAGTTCCTACTGTTAAAGGCCACAATATTGCAACAGGTAGTAGAGTCAGTACCCTCTGTAAGCTATTCAGAACATAAAGTTAAGTGTGTTCGAAGTAAGCTATGGCTCTATTTATGCCATGCTTTTCAAATGCAAGACCCATGAGCCATATCCATCCCATCATGTCATTTTATGTGGCCTGCAAGGCTTTCAATGTCAGGGCAACATGGTTGTATTTATACAGTCTTATAATTGCAAATGGCCCTTTGAAGCCAACCATAAGGGCAGGGGCAGCTCAACCCATTACACAACGTAAGCATTTGCAGTATAGTTGATTTTGCCCAGGGGCGCTCTTGAGGTGCTCTTTGGGGAAAATAGACCTTGACATATGCGAGTTGTAGTTACTGGGATGTATAGTTCACCTACAATCAAAGAGCATTCTGAACTCCACCAATGATGGAATTGAACCAAACATGGCACACAGAACTCCCATGACGAACAGAAAATATATATCAATGATTGGTGGGGGGGGGGGGGATACTGTTTGCTTACCATTGAAAATTACCTAGGGCCGCCTCTGCATAAGGGTGATATGGCCCTTGGTGAAAATAAGTTTGACATCCCTGATCTGTGCCATTAAAGTCATCACCTGCTAACCGCAGATCTATAATATTTGCCCAGTCTTGTCATCAAATGAACTTGGGAATGAACCTAGGGAATATTACGAAGAGTGATAATGTTTCAGATTTTGGGGAAGGGAAAATTCAATGGGACAAGATTCCCATTGAATTTTAAAGACCTGTTCATAAACATCCTGTCATCCACAAGTGTGTGTGAAGCCAGGGTGAGGATGACCCAGGTCAGACAATGGTCATGGCTAGCTGGGCACATCCCATTATTAGATAACCTGTAGACAGGCCCGTAGCCAGGATTTTGATTGGGGGGGGGGGAGTTTGATTCGGGGTGGCTGAGTTTGAATGAAAGAGGGTCTACTCTAGCAAACTTTTTGTATCGTTACCCCAATACCCCCGTGCATATGGGATATATTGTACATGGTGACCAGATCATGATATGAATAAACATAACAGTTTAAATAATGTACCAGTAAGGCCTTTTCGCGGACCACCATGAGAATTTTGGGGGGGGGGGGGCTGAAACCCCCAAAGCCCCCCCCCCCCCCCCCCCCCGGCTACATGCCTGCCTGTAGACAACACATTTCCCTGGAAACTAGGTTTCTCACCTAGAGACTGCAGAGTTTTCATGGCAGGGTTGCATAAGCCAATGTCTCCCATCCCAGCACCTTCTAGTTGTGCTGTATTACAACATCCCCCATCCATGATCAGGACAATTGTTCTAGTTAGGTATTATTGTCATCGCATTCTTATACACTTGCTTTGGTCCAGAAGAACATATCTGCTCAATGAGGGAATAGCAACAAGAGCTGGGAGCTGTGGTTGCCATACATCTATATTTGGAAGTGATGGGCACTTGCCTGGTGAAGTGTGAGCCTTGGCAGATGCCCATCACTGTCAACTATAGCTGTGAGTCCTGACCCAATGCAATAAAAGGGAATTAATTCTTGATCCCTCGGATTTCCAAAGGGAGAGGCCAGAAACCCAAATTCTGCTATATTTGCTTCAAATCTAGTCTTATTGAAATCCAAATACATATGCTTGGGACACAGCTTTTAATACAGTTAATGGACTCAATAGTAGCTAGAATAGCTTAAACACAGCTGGTTCCTGTTATTTATTTCAATGCGATTAAATATCTAATCGTCTATATTTAAAGATCACTTTTCTCATAACCACTGACCTCCTGTGCACTGCAGGGGATTCTAAAAAGTTTTCAAGGACAGGGATCTAAAAAGTGTGAACATCCAAATGTCCTGCACTGTCACTCTTATCATCCCTCATCATTGGATATATGGCCCAACAGTATCTGGAAGGCAACATATTACTAATCCCACATTTAGGGTCTATAAGGTAAAGGTAAAGGTAGTCCCCTGACATTAAGTCCAGTCATGTCTGACTCTGGGGTGTGGTGCTCATCTCCATTTCTAAGCCGAAGAGCCAGCGTTGTCCGTAGACACCTCCAAGGTCATGTGGCCAGCATGACTGCATGGAGCGCTGTAGGGCCTATAGGTAAAGGTAAAGGTAGTCCCCTGACATTAAGTCCAGTCATATCTGACTCTGGGGTGTGGTGCTCATCTCCATTTCTAAGCCGAAGAGACGCCATTGTTCGTAGAAACCTCCAAGGTCATGTGGCCGGCATGACTGCATGGAGAGCCGTTACCTTCCCGCCGGAGCGGGTACCTATTGATCTACTCACATTTGCATGTTTTCGAACTGCTAGGTTGGCAGAAGCTAGGGCTGACAGCGGAAGCTCATGCCGCTGCTCGAAATTGAACCTGCGACCTTTTGATCAACAAGCTCAGCAGCTCAGTGCTTTAACCCACTGCGCCACCGGGGGCCTATACTCTCTGTCAATTCCTGATAAGCTCAACGTGGCTTTTCAGTTTCATATTGATGGGGAACACTGGTGCTGGACATCAAGCAGTCTAACTGAGAATCCCTGTTAAGCTTCTAAAAGCCCCATGTTTCCCCAGTACAAAATAAACTCTTGTCTTCAAAGTTCCTAATACCAGCAGTTAATACCCAGTTGAAAGATCCCAAATCTATCCCTTTACATAAACATCATACTTTTATCACGAAAGCTATGTAGCCATGCCATGCTATGAAGCTTGTACAATAAAGGCCATGGTGTTTCAGATGAGAAGAGGAGATTATGCCATGTGGGTGTTAAGCTACCATCTCTAATCAAAGTCTCTAGTTTTGTATTTCCACCCACCACCCACTTGAGATATAAATACTGGGATAGGATGGAGCAGAAGAAAGAAGCAAAATACAATTCCTCCACCTTTTTTTAAATGCGAGGGTTACTATTAAAATGTATCCTGTTACTATACCAAAAGCACCAAAAGCATAGAGTGGGGATTTTCAAGCTTTTTCAGACACTGAGCCCTTTTTGAAGCAAAAGTTTATTGTGTAGCACCAAAATGTTTATATATTGTATTATATACTATACTAGCTTTCCCCTGCCACGCGTTGCTGTGGCCCAGTCTGTTGATCTGGAAAATAAAGTAATGATAAAGTGTTGGTTTCTAATATATGTAATGTCTTTATGCTTGTGAGTAAACAGTATTTCTTGCTGTTTCTTTGACAGTGTTGATGTGGAGAGTGTCTGGTTTGCTCACCCTGGTACATGCAAGATATCATTGTCTTTCTTTAGGTGTCCCTTTCACATCTATGATACTGTATCTCTCTGTGTGTGAATCATATCTATCTATCTATCTATCTATCTATCTATCTATCTATCTATCTCTATCTGTCTGTCTATCTATCTATCTATCTATCTAACTATCTATCTCTATCTATCTATCTATCTATCTATCTATCATCTATCTATCTATCTATCTATCTATCTATCTATCATCTATCTATCTATCTATCTATCTATCTATCCATCCATCCACCTATCTATCTCTATGGCTGGATGGCTCTTTGTCAGGAGGACTTTGATTACATTTTCTTGCCCTGATGAAGGGAGTTGGATTGGATGGCCTTAAGTATTTTCTGTTGGTCATGGGTGTTCTGTGTGGGAAGTTTGCCCCGATTATGTCGTTCATGGGGTTCAGAATGCTCTTTGATTGTAGGTGAACTGTGAACCCCAGTGACTACAATTCCCAAACGTCAAGGTCTGTTTCCCCCAAACTCCATCTGTGTTCATATTTGGGCGCATTGAGTGCTTGTGCCAGGTTTGGCCCAGATCCATCATTGTTTGAATCCAAAGTGCTCTCTGGATCTAGGTGAATTACAACTCCCAAACTCAAGGTCAATGTCCACCAAACCCTTCCAGTATTTTCTGTTGTTCATGGGAGTTCTGTGTGCCAAGTTTGGTTCAGTTCCATCGTTGATGGAGTTCAGAGTGCTCTTCTATTGCAGGTGAACTATAAATCCCAGCAACTACAAGTCACAAATGACAAAATCATAATTTTTGAGTGATGGTCGTTCCTTGTGTTGTGAGACATTTTGTTGCCAAATTTAGTGTGATTTCATTCATTGGTTCTTTTGTTTTTAAGGTACTCCTTATGCACAGAGCATTTAGATAGAGAGATAGATAGATAGATAGATAGATAGATAGATAGATAGATAGATAATGTGTATATATAATATAGTATTATATACTATATATATAATGTGTATATATAATATACTAGCTGTACCCACCACGCGTTGCTGTTGCCAACCTTCCCTCCCTCTTTCTCTTCTTTCTTTCTTTCTCTTCCTTCCCTCCCTCTTTCCTTCCATCCTTTCCTTTTTTTTCTCTTTCCTTCCTTCTCTTCCTTTTCCCTTGCCTCCTCCCCTCCAATTTTCTTTCCCTCCCTCTTTCTCCCCTTTCTTCCTTCTCTACTTATTCTTGGCCTGCAACTCCCAGCAGTCCCCCTGATTGATCTACCTACCTATCTACCTCTATCTAATCTATCTATCTTATCTGTCTGGAGGATTGCTGGGAGTTGCAGTCCAGGAATAGGAAATTGGAAATATGTAGTGATTGGGATGCTCTCAAAGAAATCCAAGGAGAAGCAAGCTTGCATCTTGGAAGCAATGCATTTAAATCATCCTTTTCTCCTAAAGGGCCTGGTCTAGGGGATGCTGGGAGCTGTATTCCGGAAGAGAGTGTGTGGATATGCGATTCTGTATTTAGTTTGCCAGGGGGAGCCATTTTTGCGCATGCGCTTTAGTGTCTTTTTGCTTCTTTGGCTTTTTAAGTGCCTTCTGCTGTGTTTTTCAGTGTTTCCATGAGTAATGGTCACTTGTTGGCCTGATAGGTGTCTTGTGTCCAAATTTGGTGTCAGTTTGACCAGTGGTGTTTGAGTTATGTTAATCTCACAAACTAACATTACATTTTTATTCATATAGAACAGGCACAGGCAACATTTTTGACAAATATAAACTAAACAGTATTTATGTGAAATACCCAGGGGCCATCCAGTCCAACTTTCTTCTGCCATGTTGGAAAAGCACAATTAAAGTACCTCTGAGTGGTGGGAGGAAAATAGGGTGTTGAAAGCAAGCAAGTTGAGGGGGAAAGGATCTGGGTGGTGAGAAAAGTGAGGAAAAAAGGCCTTGAGGGCGAGGGAGGTGAGAGGAAAGGGCTTTTGTCAGCAAGGGAGGCTGGCTGAAAAGCCTTTTGTGGGTGAGGGAGGAGGAGAGAGAGGGAGGACCAGGAAAGAGGAGGAAAAGTTTGGGGGAAGAGGAAGGGGAGGAAAGCACGGAGCCCCTCAGTATGCTTCATGAAGCCCCCAGGACTCTATGGAGCATACTTTGAAAACCACTGGTATAGAGAGTTCTGCTGTGCGATTCTCTAGTGGGTTATTGGTCAGGTCACAGAGCAGGAACTCTTCCTTGGTTGTCCAATCCTGAATTCCCAACTTAGGATCTTGGTAGCGCTGCTGCTAAGTGAAAACAGTATTATTTTAAAAAGAGAGATGCTGCCATTTGTTAAATGATCAGTGTTGTGGTTACTCATGTCTCAGGACCGATCTACACTACTCATTTAATGCAGCTTGAAGCTTGCTGAAATCAGTTTCAAACTGGTATTGAGGAAACTGATTTCACTGTGCAGATTTTATTTATTGTGTCAGAAGTGAATTGGGAATACAGTAATAACATATAGAAAAAAATCACAAAACCCACAAATACTGTGCAAATGATAGCATAGGAAATCCTGGAACCAATTTGAGGCCCAAATCATGATTACACAAACCACAGAGTATTAATGTGCATTAAAAGCGTTCTTTCATGTGTTTTCATGGGTGTTCGTAGTGAAGCCACCAGAGATAGAAGCTAGCTGTAGAAACAATTATGTATTTTTTCCTACGAGGGTGTGTTTTTACTATGGAAATATCAATACTTCAAGCCTTCTTCCCAAACAACTTGCTGTGTGCTTTCTAAAGTGAATCTATAACATACTTTTCTTGTCAATGTATGTTTAGAAGAGGTTTGTCTTTGTCTTCTTCTGTGGCTAAGAACATGTGTCTTGCCCCAAACCACTAAATATATTTTTGGCTTGCTGGGGAGTCAAAACCTGGTATCCAAAGTTGTAGTCCAAGGCTCAAACCATTTCACCACACTGGCTTCTTCATCCCAAACATATTGCCCTCCAAATATATTGAACTATAAGTGCTATCATCCACATTGGTTGTCAACTTTAGTCCAAGATATCTTGGGTGTCATTAGATTGATGAAGATTAACTTGCTTCATATATGTAAATACCTAGAGTTGGCAGCAACTGTTCTACGTACTGGCACTGAGATCTACAAACTGATTCAAATGATCTTTGTAGCATCTCCAGAAAAAGATAAACTTTGTAACATCTCCAGAGAAAGATATTCTTGGGGTGGCTTGCTTTACTGCCTACCTTTTCATAAAGATATTCTTAACATTTAGGATACATAGAAAGGAGAAAGGGAAAGGTGTGTGTGTGTGTGTGTGGCAGAGCCTTTTAGATTATTTCTGTTTTTGCATGAGCTTCTGTAGATATAATCCATTTTTCAGATGCAGTATCAAGGGGTATTAATATGTACAAAACATTCATCCTTTATCTAGAATAACTTTTAATATATTCATCTAGAATATAGTGATATAGTGTCTGTATTCTATCATATTCTAGACATCTCCAGAATGAATGAGAATTTTATATTTTAAGACATGGAATTTCATAGTAATTCAACATATCTCTCCTTTAGGAATTAAAGGACATTTACATAACCAAGTGGCTTTTTTACATGGAAGATTAGGTCACCAAAAGTACTTTACAGCAGGTTATTGTTATTTGTCCATTGCAAAAGATTCATAATGCATGCCACAATTAAAGCTCTATTAGTGTTCTCATTTCGATTATTCTGCTGGAAATTTGCCCTGTCTGCTGCACATGTTGTGTAGGCAATCTACACAACACAGGCACTTATACATACATCAGGCCCATAGCCAGGATTTTGATTTGTGGGGGGGGGGCTGAGTTTGATTCGGGGGGGGGGCTGAGTCTGAGTGAAAGAGGGTCTACCCTAGCAAACCTTTTGTATCGTTACCCCAATACCCCCATGCATATGAGATATATTGAGCATGGTGATCAAATCATGATATGAATAAACATAACAGTTTAAATAATGTACAAGTAAGGCCTACTCGCGGACCACTATGAGAATTTGGGGGGGGGGGCTGAAGCCCCCAAAGGCCCCCCCCCCCCCCCGCTACATGCCTGACATACATATATACATGAATGTGTATTGTGAACAAGTCACCAATTCAATCAAGTATTACCACAACAATCCCAGTCAACCTCATTCACATCTTTATATCTTGACATAAGGACTTCATCTAACACAGAGATAAAAATTCAATTCCAACCAGGAATAGGATCATGCATATACAACATTTTCAATAGACCTCAAAATCCATTGATATAGATAAGTATTGCATTAAACATCCACCCAAGTCCTGCATAAACTCCCCAAGGGTGCCATGGTATATATAAAAAAATAAATGTACCGATGTTAATCAATAAACAGTCCCACTCTTTTACTAATATATTTGGCTACCCAGTATGTTTTATTTCCCCCTTATGTGTGTATGTTGGTGTAGCCTTGCTAGTTACTTTATAAAGCAATATTTTGAATAAACATAATCAATATTTATACCACAGAGAAAAATGAAAACATCTGTTGCTGCTCTTTTAACAATGTTTTAACTGAAAGCATATTTTAAATAAAATGCAACTTGGGGTTAATAATTGTTGATTTTTTAAAATATATTTAGCTAGAAGATCAATAATACAATCTCATGTACAGAATCTAGATACTGTATTATCTATATTGCAAAAATGTTTACTCCTTCAAAAAATTAGTCCATGATTAGTTTAGTAGCAGTTCCAAATGTTTCCTTTAAAAATTATTCCTCAACATATAATTTCTCCAAAGAGCTCGATTTTAGCTTCCACCTTTCCATTTTCTCCAACATTGCATTAATGTTAATTATATTGCTTCTGCTTTGGTATATAGAAGATCATTAAATGCCATCTCTGAAATCAGATTACAGTGTGCTCCACAGCTAATCCTACAGCACATAAAGCCTGGGTACAAAGTGATTGGGAAAATAACATTTGCAGCTACGAGCTACAGAGTGACTCGGGTCTACTTGGTTTTTCTGCTTTGGCAGCATGCTAGACCCACATTCCCCCTAAAAGAACCCTCCATAAATCTATGTTTTAACCACACTGAATGAGATGCAAAATAAATATATATGTGCAGGCTTACCTTGCTTTTGTTCCTTCACTTATACTGTGGAAAGAGCAGGTACACTGAGAAGGGCAGGAGCAGAGAGTCAACGGTAGCCCCCCAAATACTAGGCAGCAAACTAAGCCCAGTATGACCCACATTGCTACCTGGACATAAGAATGGCACCAGACTTCTAGACAAAACGGAGGAGGTTTTTCTCTATTGTTTTATCCATGGGACCGGTCACATCTTGTTAACTTGCCTTCGTTTTCTGTCGCGCAGTGATCTTCCTGCCTGCACTGAAGCCATCAGATCAAAACGGATAGGCAGGGGATTAAGGATGGGGTTATTTTCATGTAGGTGCTTATTGCTTCCCGGAATCACAGACAGA